>NW_027256883.1:79979988-80649988 GCF_029215685.1 Pituophis catenifer annectens
TCTCTAGCCACCTATGGAGTAAACATTTTCCATGGCTCTCGCCCTTCCCAGTGGCTCTGAAATAGATTTTTATTTCAGAAAGTTACATAACTACATTTAAAAAAAAAAAAGAATGCATTGCTTTGGTAGAACACAGTTCATAGTTTTGCAAGAGATTACTTCTGCAGAGTTACTAAATATATAAGTGGATATAAATATGAGGAAAAATAATAATCTAAACCACTCTGAAGAAGCATCCAGACCTCATCTCATTACCAATTTTTAACTCTGGATAAAAGTTAAATGTAAAGGTTCCCCTCACACATATGTGTAGTCGTTCCCTACTCTAGGGGGCAGTGCTCATCTCCGTTTCAAAGCCAAAGAGCCAGTGCTGTCCGAAGATGTTTCCATAGTCATGTGGTCGGCATGACTAAATGCCAAAGGCGCATGGAACCCTGTTACCTTCCCACCAAAGGTGGTCCCTATTTTTCTACTTGCATGTTTTATGTGCTTTCAAACTGCTAGGTTGACAGAAGCTGGGACAAATAATGGGATCTTACCCCATTACGCAGCACTAGGGATTCGAACCGCTGAACTGCCAACCTTTCGATCAACAAGCTCAGCATCCTAGCCACTGAGCCACCACGTCCCTCTGGATAGGGTGTGGTTTCTGCAAGGTAATCTGATTTATCCTGTCACACAGAATCTTCTTTACAGTGATAAATAAATATAATTAATCTTCAGACAAATAATATTATTGTCTTTGTATTCGCCAAAACTTGATTCGTCATATCATTTATCTTTGCCCAAAGGGGGCTGCCCAGATTTCAATAGCTATAAACTTTCCATCAACATGCTTCTTGAAGCAGAGAGCCAATGTCCAACAGAACATTTTCTTAGCTAAGAATATAAGTTCCTTTGACACTTTATCTCTCCCAAGAGGTTTTAGGTTAAAATGTCTCCACAATGCAGCATATTAATCATGACTTCATCTTTGGGAAAGGAAATCCTATTCCCTTTTCCATTTCTATTTTGCTGAAGAATTTTCTTTGCTAGAAATTGGCTCATTTTTTTTAAAGAAAATACCCTCTAAAGATGTCTTATTTTAGAATTCTCTAGCTAGACTTATACTACATTAGGCTATTTTGCCTGCCTAAGAATGGATAATATAAATAAGAACTATAGAGCTGTATATGCACCCTTCATAAGTCATATTATCCTGACCTCAACTCATCGTCTCAACTTTTTTATATTAAGTGGGAAGGCCTGTTTGGGGATATCATATTCATGTTTACTGGGATGCTAGTAGAAAAAATAATAAATTGTTATTTTATTGTTATCTCAGAAGAAGCCTGTAGGAGGAAGAGATGCATGGTTAGAGCTTAGACTGTGCTCATAGCTAGCAAGTGGAAGTGAACCATTTAAGAAAAGTTGGAGCTTTTCTCTTTAAATAAATAAAATTAAAATAAAAGGGCAAGAGGTAAGATGAACGGATGTCTAAGACAGAAATGTTCCAAGATAAGGAATTCATACAGTTATGAACATCTAGATCCTAGAAATCAACCTGAATGTAGCATTTATTGTTACATTCATGTATTGTTGCTACCTTAAACAGGATCCTTCAATGAGGACTCGGACTTCTTTGATGTGTATTCATTCAATGCAAAGCTTGATTTTTTCAGTTACCTGACTTTCATCTATTTTTTATGATGTTATTCTGCTATTCACTTATCTTGATTGCACTGATGCTTGATTCTTGTGGTCCTGTAAATGGCTTACTCTTGGTGTGACTATAAACAGAGCAGAAGCCCTATTAAAGCAAATTTTTCTAGATCGGAATGGGGCAACTTGCCACAGCCAACTTGCTGCAGCCAACTCCCCATGGCCAACTTGTCGTGGCCAACTCATCACTGCTAACTTGCTGCAGGACAACTCACCACGGCCAACTCACCATGGGGCAACTCACTGTGAGACAATTGAACAATTATAGTCAATTATTTACAAGAAATAAAAAAAATATTTTTGCCATTCACATTTCATTCGGTTCCTCCTTTTGCATCCTTTCTTTAATGATTCTATTCCAATATTTCTTTGATATTAGTGTAACTCTTGTCCTGCAGTGAGTTGTCCTGCAGCAAGATGGCTGTGGCAAATTGTTTCACAGTCAGTTGGCCATGACAAGCTGGCTGTGGTGAGCTGGCCATGGCAAATTAGTCATGGGGAGTTAGCTGTAGTGAATTGTCATAGACCCTTCCTAAATGCTTCTGTCCACATTCCATTGAATAGAAGCTGAAGTTTCATTCATATTTAACATGAGGAAGCAAATAAATTTTATGTTTCTTAAACACCATGCAAAGTCACTGTTTCCTAATGGTAGCTTACTATATGTGGGTGGAACTGACCCATAGAATCATATTTCTCATGGGATAAGAAGTTAGGTGAAGTGTGGAGAACGTTTTTCAATAATGACCTCTGCCTATAGATTATATTGGTCTCTTAAGGGCCGGTGGGCACCCATTCTGAAATAGCTTTCTCAAAAGCTTACAAAGTTGCAATTGTTCTTCAGAGGTGAGCAATTTTAGATTGGGTTATCACTTTATGTATATTTGATATAAATTTCTATTTTATATTTAGATTTGTGTGTGTGTGTCAAGAACAATATTACAGTTTCATAATGTTCCTAAAATGTTATATGAACTTGAAACTTGAAATTTGAAAGATCATGAAGTGGGAGCCTCCATCATTAAAATCTGTAATATTTGGGAACTTCGGGCCGCCATAGGGGTTTGGGGTAACTCCCAATTTCCAATCCCTATGGTGAGGCCCCCTTTATAACTATTGGGGGGGGGCTAAGACTGGGCATAGATAGGGTGGCTGGAGACCTGGGGGGGGCTAAGGAGGGTTGAGAGGCTGTTGGAGTGGTTACTGCGGTGCCTCGGACAACCCTCCCCCCTCCCTCCTCCTTCCCCCACTGGGCCATTACTAGGCCCGATAACTAACATGCTTGCCCTGCCAGTTTCTGCTTCGTGGAGGTGGTTCCCACCTGTTTTCCATACACCCGCTTGCCTATACTACCCAGCTATACACTGCCTGTACGAACATTGTGGACAGTTTTTCCCGGAGACTTTGGACCTGGCTCTGTTTGTCATCCAGTACGCTGGCTGTATGGAAAATTGCAGTTTACGGGAGGTTGAACGGAGCTGGTATCTATCATCGTTTCACCACCGAATGGGATGCACCATCTTCCCCATGGCCAGTTGGCCGACCAGCGTGAGAGGCTGGTTGGAGGATTACCCTGAGCTGGTTGGAACATTGGACTCTGCCACTGTCATGAGAGGACAGTGGAGACTCTCTCGTTTATGGTCAACCTGCCTTGTTTTCCCGGACAATTTTGGACTATCATAATGGAGCCCTTGGCCATGCTTCACTACTACCTCAGGGCTTTTGATGTATTTAAGGTCTCAGCTTCTTGGTCTGCGAGACTCCCCCCTCTCGCAAGCCTGGCCCTCCACATTATCAAGGGCCTACCTCAATGATGGGCTTTGGAACCCAGAGAGGTGGCATGTGGCGAAGAGGGGGTTGAGGGATTTTCTATGTAAATTTTTGGATAAATTTTTAAGGGGTCCCGGGGGGGAGGGTAGGATTCGAACTAGAGTAGTGGGTTTGGGGGATAACCCACTAAGGGGAGGGTCAGGCCTGGCCATGATGCACGGCAGGGGGGGTAGGGGATCTGGGGGTGATGGGGGCAGTCGAGCTTGTCCAGATTGTGTTTTTACCATCGGTACTGTGAGTGGGAGGGGTAGATATGGTGGGAGCAAGGGGCCATATCATGTGGAGGGAACGCGCGCCCGCTGTCTTCGAGCGGTGGCGCGCTCCGGCCCCCAAGGCTCCACTCGTTCTCCAGGTTGCACAGACCCTCAGGGCCTGGGCCTGCGACTGATGTTGTGTAACACCAGGTCTGTAGTAAATATAGCCCCCCTCATTTGTGATCTTATTCAGGAGGGGGGAGCGGACCTGGCGGGTATTACAGAGACCTGGTTGGGCCCGAAGGGAGGGGTCCCTCTGGTAGAAATGTGCCCACCAGGCTTCCACGCATTCCAACAGTCGAGATCACAGGGGAGGGGTGGGGGAGTAGCGGTTGTTATTAGAGAAGCCTTAGGACGAGGGAGGCCACTGTCCCTCAGACGGCCGGCTGTGAGTCTCTTCTCGTGAAGTGGGGTCATGGGGTTAAGATGGGTTTGCTGATCACGTACCTGGCTCCCTGCCACGTGGCAGCAACTCTGCCTGAGCATCTGAGGTGGCTCGGGAGTTCATGGCTTCCATGACGGCTATGGACCAAACCCAGTTAATTCATGGCCCTACACACACGGGGGAAAACATGCTGGACTTGGTTTTTGTCTCTGGACAGTGGCTGAGTGATCTCGAGATAGGGGATATAGTCATCGAGCCCTTGTCATGGTCAGATCACTCTCTCCTTCGCCTTGACCTTCGAACCACTGCACCCCGCCGCAGGGAGGTGGAATTGACAAGATGGTACCACCCCAGGTGCCTGATGGAACCTGACAGGTTCCAGATGGAGCTTGGGCCAATCCCTGAGGTTCTGGCTCATGCCTCGACTGGAGACCTAGTGGCTGCCTGGGATAGGGTGGCCGCTGGAGCTCTGGATCGAGTCATGCCTTTGCGGCCTCTGACCCGGTGCCGATCTCACCTGGCTCCTTGGTTCACCGAGGAGCTAAGGGAGATGAAGCACCGGAAAAGATGCCTAGAGAGTAGTTGGAGGGCCAGTCGTGCTGAATCTGACCGGACACTGGTAAGATCTCATATTAAGAATTACTTAGTGGCGATAAAAGCAGCAAAATGTACCCATTTTGCTGCTCTTATTGCGTCATCACATAATCGCCCGGCCACCCTGTTTAGGGTGACCCGCTCCCTGCTCCACCAGGAAGCGCGGGAGGACCCCTTGGAGGGAAGAGCCAAGGATTTTGTTCAGTATCTGCATGACAAAATCACTCAGATTCTGGAAGATCCAGACTCTGACTGGGTAGACCCAGCGGGGATAACGGACGCAGGTCTTGAGAATGTTATCTGGGATGAGTTTAATCCTGTGACTCCTGAGGACGTGGACAGGATTCTGGGTAGACTGAATGCGACCACATGTTTGTTGGACCCGTGCCCCTCCTGGTTAGTGCTGGCTTCCCGCGAGGCTGGCTCCAGGAGATTATAAATGCTTCATTGGGCGAGGGTGTCTTTCCTGCCACCTTGAAAGAGGCGGTGGTGAGACCTCTCCTCAAGAAGCCTTCCCTGGACCCGGCAGTATTGGCTAACTATCGTCCAGTCTCCAGCCTTTGCTTTGTGGCGAAGGTTGTTGAGAGTGTGGTTGCACAACAGCTCCCCCAGTACCTGGATGAAATGACGTATCTAGATCCGTTCCAGTTGGGCTTCAGGCCTGGGTACAGCATGGAAACGGCATTGGTCGCATTGGTGGATGATCTCTGGAGGGCTCGGGACAGGGAGTGCTCCTCTGTCCTGGTCCTGTTAGATCTCTCAGCGGCTTTTGATACCATCGACCATGTTATCATGCTGCACTGATTGGAAGAGCTGGGGGTGGGAGGCACCGTACTACGGTAGTTCTCCTCCTTTCTCTACGACAGGTCGCAGTCTGTGTTGACGGGGGGGCAGAGGTCGACCCCGAGGCCCCTTATATGTGGGGTGCCACAAGGATCGGTCCTCTCACCCCTTTTGTTCAACATTTATGTAAAGCCGCTGGGCGAGATCATCCGTGGTTTTGGGGTGGAGTACCATCAGTACGCTGATGACACCGAGCTGTACATCTCCACGCCAGACCACCCCAACGATGCCCTTGAAGTAATGTCCCGATGTCTGGAGGCCGTACGGATCTGGATGGGGAGAAACAGGCTCAGGCTCAACCCATCCAAGACCGAGTGGCTGTGGTTTCTGACGTCCTGATATAGTCAGCTGGTGCCATCGCTGACTATTGGGGGCAAATCATTGGCCCCCACGGAAAGGGCTCGCAACTTGGGTGTCCTCCTGGACTCACGGCTGTCTTTAGAAGAGCACTTGATGGCCATGACCGGGAGGATTTTTCATCAGGTTTGCCTGATTCGCCAGTTGCGTCCCTTTCTAGATTGGGACTCCTTACGCATGGTCACTTATGCCCTCGTCACCTCCCATCTGGACTATTGTAACACTCTCTACATGGGGCTCCCCTTGAGGAGCACTCAGAGGCTCCAACTGGCGCAGAGTGTGGCCGCGTGGGTGGTGACGGGAGAGACGTGGTGCTCCCATGTAACACCTCTCCTGCGTGAGCTGCACTGGCTCCCGGTGGTCTTCCGAGTGTGCTTCAAGGTTTTGGTTATCACCTTTAGAGCGCTCCATGGCTTAGGACCTGGTTATTTACGGGACTGCCTGCTACCACCAATAGCCTCCCACCGACCAGTACGCTCCCATAGAGAGGGGCTGCTCCGGGTGCCGTCGGTCAAACAATGTCGACTGGTGGCCCCCAGGGGGAGAGCCTTCTCTGTGGGGGCACCTACTATCTGGAACGAGCTCCCCCCGGAGATATGGAGGATCCCGGATCTGCGTATCTTCTGTCGCGCGCTCAAGACCTTCCTATTTCATCAAGCCGGCCTGACCTAAATCTTTCCCCTTTTTAAATGGAAATTTTAAATCTGGTTTTAAATTATTGGGGTTTTAAATTTGTTCAGGCAAATTATTTAATTTGTTTTAATCTATTTTAAATTTTGTATTTATATGTTTTATTCTATGGCTGTTCACCGCCCTGAGTCCTTCGGGAGTAGGGCAGTATACAAATTCAATAAAATAAAATAAATAAATAAAATAAAATAAACTATATACTGAAAATACACTCAACTGCAGTCTAAAACATTCATATCCAAAGTATAATTAACCAGCAGCAAAGGTAGTTAAAAAAATTGTTAAAACAGTCATATCACTCTTACTCAGCAAACAGTTTTCAAGGATAATCACCTCCACAGGGCTTCCTTGCCAATTATTTTTGGATAGTCCTGTTTAAGCACACATCTGCAAATCCTGATGGCTGATGATTTTTTTTAAAAAAAAAAATCTATACCAATAGTTTCAATTCTACATATTATAGTATGTACTGTACTGCAATACAGTTAAGGTGCCTTGAATATGTATTGTCATCTCAACTACACAAATAAGCTAATATAACAATATTTTGTTGGGTAGGATTCCTTCAAATCCATAGTTGTTAGAAAATCACTTGCTTCCTCTGTATAATAAATCTCCAAACTATGTTAAAAAAAAAACATTTTTCAGCACACAGTCACCTACCTGGATACTTGAACTAAGTTCCATAATAATACTATTTCTAATTGTACATGGGAAATCATTGTATAATTAACCATTAACTACCTTTGCTTTTTTTCTGAACTGCCCCAACCAAGATATGCTAGCCTTTTTTAATTTCATCTTTATCCCTCAGATGGCATATCTTCCATAGCAGTTGGTGAAAACATTTTGGGCAATTACCTGAATCAGTATTTGAAGCCTCTTCAATTTTCTTGGTGCAGACAAAATAAGTCTCCAAAATTCTAAAAAGGTAAGGCAGGATATTGTAGCTCCTATCTCTGTCATCCATTAGCCAGAAGCTCATACTTCTGTTTCCGTTTCAGAATAGAATAGAATAGAATAGAATAGAATAGAATAGAATAGAATAGAATAGAATAGAATAGAATAGAATAGAATAGAATAGAATAGAATAGAATAGAATAGAATAGAAATATTTATTGGAAAAGTGTGATTGGACATACAAGGAATTTGTCTATGGTGTATATGCTCTCAGTGTACATAAGTAGAATAAAATATATTCATCAAGAATAAAAAGATATAATACTTAGTGATAGTCAATGTTACTAATAAGCTATCAAATCGTACTACGAAACAAGTAAAAACAATATAAATTGAAAAATACAAGAACATGGTTATAGTAATAAGTTGGAACAGATAGATACTAGTAAGGAAGAGAAGAATAATAGTAATACAGTCTTAGTAAATTATTTGTCAGTGTTGTGGGAATTAGTTGTTAAGCAGAGTGATGGCATTCAGGGAAAAAACTGTTCTTGTGTCTAGTTGTTCTGATGTGCAGTGCTCTATAGCATCGTTTTGATGGTAGAAGTTGAAACAATTTATGTCCAGGATGTGAGGGGTCTGTAGATATTTTCACAGTCCTCTTTTTGACTCGTGCAGTATACAGATCCTCAATGGAAGGGAGGTTGATAGCAATTGTTTTTTTCTGCAGTTCTAATTATCCGTTGAAGTCTGTGTCTGTCTTGTTTGGTTGCAGAGCCAAACCAGAGGTGCAAATGACACACTCAATAATTCCTCTGTAGAACTGAATCAGCAGCTCTTTGGGCAGTTTGAACTTTCTGAATTGGCGCAGAAAGAACATTCTTTGTTGTGCTTTTTTGATGACTTTTTTGATGTTATGTGTCCATTTTAAGTCTTGAGATATGGTAGAACCTAGAAACCTGAAGGACTCTACTGTTGATACTGTTGATACTGTTTAGTATTGTAAGAGTAACAATTAAAAAATAATAATTTTTTTTTTAAAAAATAATTGCAACAAGCAACTCATGCAGGCCAGTTCTAGATTTACAAGTGCCACAGACAAAGATCCTTCTTTGTGTCACCTGTCTGCACTTTTAAGGTCCTTATTTTGTAATGCATTAGTGTCACTTGGACAATTTTGATGCATGATATGAATATGTGATTTACTAAAGTTGTGCAAGAGCCAAGTAACATGTAATGTTAATAATTATGGCTGTAAATAGTAGGCATATGGAGGATAATAAGGAGCATGGCATTCAGAGAAATAATCAATACTTTCTGTCCAGAGATTCCCCGTATTCCGATCACTGTCATCCCACTGTGATTAGTTAGAGAAGGCAAAATTTGAAGCTTCCTTCCAGAGATTTATATCAGTTTCTGGGAGAAAGCGAACTGGCTGAATCCCACCACTGCCTAGAACTACTACGGCAGAAGTAAGGTTTTACAAATATTGATGGAGAAACAAGGATGCATTTTCTCTTTAATTAAAAATGGGTAGGTAAGTAGGTAGGTAGGTTGGTAGGTAGGTAGGTAGGTAGGTAGGTAGGTAGGTAGATAGATAGATAGATAGATAGATAGATAGATAGATAGATAGATAGATAGATAGATAATATGTATGTAAAATTATATTTATGTTTATGTCCCACTATCCTCTGTGAATCTCCTTACATATAGCCCAACAATAGCAACAACTCTGGGACTTACTGACTGGCAAAGACATACAGTAGGGATTAAATCACAACTCTCCAAATCCAAGCCTATTTGATCTATTAAAAGGTTATTTTATTCTTTGTTTCAGCTGAGAGAGTTGAGTAGATAGTTCAGAGTAGAAAATATGCATTCTCTCGATCTGTGATGGTGAACCTATGGCACGGGTGCCAGAGGTGGCACACAAATCCCTCTCTGTGGGCACACACACCATCACCAGCTGCTCTTCCAGGTTCTGTCACATGCATGTGTACTAACAGCTGGTCTGGCATGCATGAACACCAGCCAGCTGCTCTCTTCCAGGTTCCAGCGCTCCGGCACATGCACGCTCCAGTTTTGGCACTCTATGCCGAAAATGTTAGCCACTGTTCTAGATGTTGGGAACATAATACCTAGAATTCCTTGCCATTGCCCTTAAGACATTCCATGTATTTATTTATTTTATTTATTTTATTTAAATTTGTATACCGCCCTTCTCCTAGTGGACTCAGGGCAGTGCACAGCCAAGTAAAAAACATCCAATACAAAATTTAAAAATTTAAAAGAATTATACCATTTGGCCAAACATTAAGAACCTTACAACTAAAACCCATTAAACAATTAAAAAATCTAATATCTCAAAAACGGGGGGGGGGTGTTTCACGCCAGCCCTGCTTGATGGAAGAAAAAAGTTTTTAGGGCACGGCGAAAAGCCCGGAGATCTGATATCCTCCGTATCTCCGGGGGCAAATCGTTCCAGAGGGCAGATGCTGCCACAGAGAAGGCCCTCCCCCTGGGGGTCGCCAGCCAACACTGCCTAGCTGACGGCACCCTGAGGAGTCCCTCTCTGTGGGAGCGTATGGCCGGTGGGAGGCTATTGGCAGCAGAAGGTGGTCCCGCAAATATCCAGGTCCGATGCCATGGAGCGTTTAAAGGTGGTAACCAGTACCTTGAAGCGCACCCGGAAGTCCACCAGGAGCCAATGCAGCTTGCGCAGGAGAGGTGTCACATGGGAGCGCCCTCTCGCTCCCATAATCCCCCGTGCAGCCACATTCTGCACCAGCTGGAGCCTCC
Organism: Pituophis catenifer annectens; assembly: GCF_029215685.1. Lineage (NCBI taxonomy): Eukaryota > Metazoa > Chordata > Lepidosauria > Squamata > Colubridae > Pituophis > Pituophis catenifer. Next base: position 79,990,342 of record NW_027256883.1, read on the forward strand.
GGGTGCACCTCAAGGGGAGCCCCATGTAGAGAGCATTGCAGTAGTCCAGGCGGGAAATGACGAGTGCCTGAGTGACTGTGCGTAAGGAGTCCCAATCCAGAAAGGGACGCAACTGGCAAATCAGGCAAACCTGATGAAAAGCCCCCCTGGCCACGGCCATCATATGCTCTTCTAAAGACAGCCATGCATCCAGGAGGCAAGTTGCGAGCCCTCTCTGTGGGGGCCAATAACTCGCCCCCAATAGCCAGCGATGGCGCCAGCTGGCTATATCTTCTGAATCCAGTATCTTTGCAAATAACCTTTGAACAGTGGTAGGATTCAAATAATTTAACAAACCGGTTCTCTGCCCTAATGATTTCTTCCAACAACCAGTTCACCAAACTGCTCAGAAAGTTAACGACTAGTTCTCTCGAAGTGGTGCAAACTGGCTGAATCCCACCGCTGCAAATGTGGGTTCTACTTACCTTTACTACCGGTTCGCAATGGGGCCACATGCGTGCTCTTCTGCGGAAGCGCAGAAGCGTTTTGATGACATCAGGGTCAGTGGGCGGAGCCTCCCACCAGTTTTACTACCGGTTCTATAGAACTGGTGCCAACTGGGGGCAACCCACCACTGCACCACTGCCTTTGAGGCTCGGTTACCTGCTTCTAACTGAATCCTGTCCATGTATCAAAGGGATATCATTATTAAAAAATACCACAAAAACCAGGAAATCTGAGAAAAACAGAGGCATGTTTATTAACTTTACAAAGCAATCTAAATAAACCAGCTTGAAACTCTTCATAGAATTCTCTGTGGATCTCAGAAATAATAAACTTCTGAATTTCTTAAAAAAAAAGTAATTATATGGAAATAGAACTAATATTGATATAGTTTTCCATATGGCGGGTAGCTCTAACCCAATATTCTTGGGAGTAGTGTGATTTCAGTTTGTAAATATATACTGCTGCAGAAAAAGAGTATTTTACCTTTTGGTATTGCAGTGGCAAATTTACAATCCCACTGTGTTTTTTATGCATTTGTTTTCTAAAGAAATTCTTTATGTTCATGTAGGGAAATGCTTGAATCAACTTATTACGTGGCAGTATGTGTACTGCTGCACCTCCAAGAAACATCAACAAATAATGCTTTGTAGTCTTTAATTGCAGTAGTATATGGGGGGAAATGCAAAAAAAAAAAAAAAAAAAAAACAGAAACAGAAACAATTTGAGTACCTCTGGACATTATTAAACATGGCATTTTCTAAAACTTCTCTTAGAAGTTTACATTTGATGTCTCATTTCTTAGGATACAATCAAAGTAAAACAAATCAATTCTGTGTCAGATATGGAAATGTTAAAATCTCAGTAGTGTACACACATTCTGCATTACTTATAGACTCACACACATATATAAATATTAGCACTTTCCCAAGAGGATTTTTCTCTTTTATTCTTTGGAATATATTAGTATAATGTGCATCGTGCATATTTGATGTATTACGACTATTGTGCTAAGAAGTTCAGAGAATAAATAAATACCAAAGGAAAACGTAATAAAATTTCTTTGTATTAAGAGGGATGCTTATGGCCTGAATTCTTCTTTTTATTTTCTCCAACTTGTCCTTAGGTATCATGGGACTGTGTAATTTAAGCAAAAGCCAAAAATCATTATCTACTAACATTCCTTTGAAAAGCATAATAACATTGGTTGTTATTTTATAGGACCATAAACATGTTCAAAGGAATATTTTGCTTCAGTAAAAGTTCAAGAGTCTTATTCTGTAAGAGTTCTTTTGCAAAGCAAGAAAAATCATACCATCACTTCTCCAAGGGAGTCCACCATATTTCTTGACTTTCCTCTGATCAACTGGATACCCCTTCTGACATTCACAAGAACAGAACTGATTACTGCGTGTGAGTATTACAGTGTCTGTCCAGAAGCCTTTTCTGTTTTCACAAATGTCAGAGGGCAAAAAAATATGAGGAAGTTTTTAATCAACGGAGAATCATTTAAGTTGAAGTTGCATTGCAGAGATCTACTCTTTCAATTGGCCTATAATGTTTACTGGAACAGTGTTCCTACAATTCCTGAAATCACATACTAAATAAGACATAAAGTTATAAAAGTGAAGAGTGATTTTGTAGATGTTGTATGCTGAAGAGTTAATAGTTATGTATGTAAAATATGGGAACGTGGTCAGGCAATATTCCATTTTCCCTTAAGAATTGGTTCTTCTTTTCCAGAAGTTTGAAGTTATGTACACATATCTGTTTGAAATGCATCATATAGTCAGTGCAGAGTTTCAGAATTCAGCTCCCACTTTCTGCCTATCCAGACAGACGAATATTTATATCCAGCTGCAAACTAGTAATTTTTGTAGATTACAAGTTGATATTCTATATTAAATTAATATATAATTTATCACATATCTGAGGATAAATAATACACTCTCTTATGTGCTTTTTTGCAGTTCAGTCTTAGTTCCTGTGCATGAACTTGCAGAAAATGAAGTCAGTTTAAGAAAACCCTTTCTAGATTTCAGCCTCTTTCTTTACTTGGTAGTATGGACTGCCCTATATCATTCCAGACAAATGACTCTCCAATCCCTTCTTAAAATCTGTAATGATGATGGAGCATCCCTAACTTCTGGAAGCAAGGAGTTCCATTGACTAATTCTTCTCATTGTCAAAAAATTCTCCTTCCTTAGGTGCTTTGGAGAATAAGTTGAGTCCCTCTTCTCAGTGACAGCCTCTCAAATATTAGAAGACTGCTAGCTAGTTCATCTCTTCTTTAGACTAGACATATCTGGTTCATGCAACCATTATGTTTTAGCCTCCAGTCTCCTAATCATCCTTGTGGCTCTTCTCTACACTCTTTCTAAAGTCCCAATATCTTATCTGTATCATGATGACCAAAACTGAACATAGTATTCCAAGTGTGGTTTTGCTAAGGCAGCATAAAGTGGTACTAACATTTCATCGGACCCTTATCTAGATTGTTTATGAAGATGTTGAAGATTACTGAGCCTAAGACAGAAAAGATTCATAATTTTACTGTTTCTTTGGTGATATCGTTGAAAAATAAATAGGAAGCAAGGGGGAGAATGTGGGGGACAGTTTGAGGAGAATGTTGTGAATTCCTGCCCTTGAGTCATAGTCAGTAGGCTATCCTCAAGCTTAGGTAGGCTGAGGATATGCTGATGGGTCCTAAGATCAGCAAAATGACTGGAACCTGAAAGGTTCTAGCTAGGTCCCCATTTAACAACAAAATGAAAGCAACAGTGATGCCAGTTTTGCTCTTGACAGCAGGAATAATGCCTTGTTCTTGTGTAACAAAAGGACTGGATGAGAACTCCTTTCACAGGCCTTAAAGTTTAATGGGCTTGTGAAGAAAAATGTCCCAGCTAAGACAATCAATTCTTCAGATTTTCCCTCTCATGAGAGAGGGAAGTTCAGGATTACTGGAAAACTAGTTAATTGGGATAGGAATTTTTTTTTTCACAGTTCTTATGGTTCATTATCCTTCAAGCTCCCTCTGGCTCAACCCCTGGGAATTTTAGGTGATGTGGTAAAGCGATACAAGAAGAAAAAAGAGAATTGATGGCATAGTCTTTTAGAAAGATAAGTAGCTAAGACTTCACAAAGTGAGTGATTTAGTGGAGTTGTTAGAAAGTTGGGGGAAATATAAATAATTTAACAGTGTTGGAATTAGGAATTGTGATTGGTTATCTCATTGCAGTCATTCAGATATGGATCAACATCTGTGCTTCCTGAATACCTGGAATGCAAAAATGTAGCAGGCTCAGCTTTACCTATCAGGAATCTAAAAAAATTGCTCCTTTTGGTTTTTTTTCTTGCGATGCTAAATATTTCATTGGATACCACATCAGGTTTTAAAACAATGACTAAAAAGCATGAAGATCAATAATTGGAGCTTTCCCCCCTTTCTTCAAAAACTGATAACCATTAAAAAGTGTGATTTCTTTTGGGATCACTACTTGACACATAAGGGTAAGTACTTCCTTTTTGGCTGACTGTGTTTCCCAATTCTTCTATGAATATTGCCTTATCTTCTAATGCAGGGGTCTCCAACCCTTTAAGACTTGTGGACTTCAAGTCCTAGAGTTGAAGTCTGGGAGTTGAAGTCTACAACTCTTAAAGTTGCCAAGGTTGGAGACCCCTGTTCTAATAGGTTTTATGGGTTAGTTTTTAATTGTATAGCTAGGGGTTTTAAATTGGAAGGCCGTTTAATTTAATTTATTTTTAATTATCTTAACTTTTATATTGTATGTTATTTTAATTCTAGGCTGTTCACCGCCCTGAGTCCCTTCGGGGAGAAGGGCGGGATATAAATTTTAATAATAATAATAATAATAATAATAATAATAATAATAATAATAATAATAATAATAATAACAACAACAACAACAACAACAACAACAACAACAACAACAATAATAATAATAATGGTACTGAATGTGAAAAAAATGAATCAAACAAAAACAGTAGCCAAACTGAACATTTAAAAAAGGTAAATAAAACAAAGTATGCCCTCAAATTGCAACTAATTCCTGAACACTACATAGATACAACAATGGATTGTTGGGCATTAATATGGAAATTGTTTTCTGCTGTTTTTCATTGTTTTTGTCCAAGATGTCTTCAACTTTGCAGCCTGGTGTACTGGTCATACATTTTTAGATACAAATGCCACAAAGTTAATTACACAACAGGAGAAAATAATATACTAACATAGGACATATGTGGTTATCTTTCTTTGACTCCTGTTATATGATTATTATGTTACCTGATTTCATGAACATCAGTCCTTTCACAATGCATGATGAGATCTATGTAGAATAGCACATATATATGTTTAGAGTCCAAATGATTTTGTATTATTGAAACAGGAGGGTTGGATTGTAAATCTGAGTATGATTTATAAATAAATAGTTCCAATAAATAGTTCCAGTAACAAATATTGTATTTCTTTCACTTTGGGATTAAATTCAGAACCTATTACATGTTTAAACTAGTTGAAATCAATGGTCTCAAATATATTCAACTCTGTAGACTTGAATATATTATATGTGCAAATAATTTATGAAACATTACTCTCATAAGGAAATAAAACCCATAACTCCTTATTTATAAGGTCATTAAAGACTGAAATTCATTGATGAATCTCTATTTTTAAAATATCCTATTTCAAATATCCTAGCAAATACATCTCAAACCAAAAAAATGTTGCATAATGGAAGTATAAATATTATAAAACAGAACCATTGATAGTTGAAGACAAAGCCTTGGGCATGAAATCATAAATATAAATATAAACATTTATTTACGCACACTTTAGCAGTATAAACTTTGCAGGGATTGGCAAAGGAGAAGAGACAGAACATTTGAAGAGGTTCAGATCAGACTGGTGACAGAAAATGAGACGTTGCAAGATTTGAACACTGGAAAGTCATTGTTAAGGACAGAAGTGATTTGGAAGAAGTGAGTGAAAAATGTGGTGTCTGGAGTGAGGTCAACATGTCTTCATTAAAAAAAAAGAACATAGCCAGTATGACGTTGGGTATCATGGTTGCCATGGTAGCTGAAGCACAGTCCAAACCAATATGGGTCAAGAGTGCTATAACAACACAGATAAATGGACAAACAACTAGGTACCATCTCTGTCTGTGATAAAAGAAAGAACAACAATTTTCAGTATCAGAAGCTGACATTTAACAATATGATGAGTAACTCACTGAAGCTGAACACTCATGGGTAATTGTATTATTGAAAGAACAAATCAGCAGGATCCAGGCTTGTATTTGCTCTCCTAGATGACAAAATAATGGTTGATATTGATGTTATTAATGTAAAAAGCAAAGTAAGACTTGTGATTACTTACAGAAAAGATCTTGGGGTCAAAGTGGAAAAGACATTGAAAATGTCAACTCATTAACAGAGAGAAAAGAGAAATCAGTAATTTTAGGAAAGAGACTAAAATCAAGCCACCAGTGTCATTAAGCCTTTAAGTAATCCAGGACATTGGTATGATGACATCCTTAGTGCTCCCAACACTTTCTGCCCAGTCTGATTTTTTTTTAAAGAAATGTGTTTTTAATTAATCCAAAGAAATGTATCAATTAAAAACTCTATAAAAGCAAAGCACTGTGATCAATAAGATCATCCTCAGGATCAAATTTTATCTTCTTATCCATGCCTGCTTTGTGACTGGCCAAATCATTATGGTTACAGCCATTTTATAAATAAGCAATTTTTTTGTGGCAGCCATTTTGCGACTGTACCCACCACATCTTAAAATTCCAAATGTATTGTCCATCTATGAAATAATTAATGTACACAAAAGAAAAAAAAATCTGTCCCATTTTTTAACTGAATGGGATTTTCCATGCCCGTGTTGTAAAGTGCTTTAGGAAATAAACTGGGCAATGTAAAAGAAGAAAAATAACACTTTACATATCTGATCATCAGCCACTAGACCAGGGAACAGCATTAAAACAAAACAAAACAAAAAAGCATTTTTACTGAAATTGAAATTTGCCTCAAGCAACTGTACCAATTTTATAATAATGAAATTTCTTGTCATTTTAAAACTGCTTGAGAACTCCAATGTTAAGAACTTGTCCTGCAGTGAAGTCTTCAAGTATGTATTAAAATATTTATCGAATTACAGATGAATAAGAAAAATGAAGACAAATGCTTTGATTTCTAGTCTGTGTTTCTACATGCATGCTAAAAAGACATCAAAGATCTGAAAAGAAAACAAAAAATACTATCAGGTATACAGAAAAATAAATGATTAAATATTGAGCAATCTTTCCTAGCATTTTCAGTTGAGCATAATTTCTGACAACAGTGTTTTTGTTATATCACACTGGTGCTTCATTTAACAGTTGGGTTCATCATAGCTCCAAAAAGTATATTATAAAGTGCAAATTCTTGTCTGCCTCAGACCTACACTTTAATAATTTTATTCCTAAATTGAACAGCTATTGGAACTAGAGAATGTAACATTTCAGAAAAGCTTTTTTAAAACACTCTGAATGTGGTTATTTATGCTTTAAAGTGAAATCACTAAGGGCTGTAAAAGAGCCAGATTTAGGCATCAGGATAGAAACCAGGAGTCTGAGTTCTAGTCCTGCCTTATATACAAAACTTGCTGGGTGAACTTGGGACAGTTACTCTCTCTGTCTTTCTGCTCTAGGTAAACCACATCTGAAAATCTTGTCAGGAAAACTGCAGGAATGTCTCAAAAGTGCTGTAAGGACTATCCTAAGAAGTAAAGAAAATGGGAATATTTAAAAAAAATACCTTTTTTTGTAATTCCATATTGGTTTTTTTTTTTCTGAAATATTCTCAGAAATAATGTGTGCAATAATGTGTACTACAGGTGGGTTATGAGTTATTTTCCTCATTTAGACATTTTCTTGGTCCAACTAATTAAAATCTGTTCAATTGGCATGCCAGCTATTGCCCATTGGCAAATACGTAGTATTGATTACAATGGAAGACCAGGCATATGTCAAATACTTCAGTGCCAGAATTAGGAATGTGGAAGTATTTGGTTTACATTTTAATTAGCATTTGTCAGATCTGTACTTTTTCTTCAAATATGTCAGGCCACATGCCAGTATCCTTTAGTGTTCCTACTCATCAGAAAGTGAAATTGAAGGAGGAACAGAACAGAACAGAAAAGAAATTTTGACAAAAAAGAAAAGAAATAAAAAGAGAGAAAAAAAAGTCAGGGACAAGATATAATATATCAAAGGTTGGGGAAGGGGGAGAGAAAAATAAAGGATGTGAAATTGAGTTTCTTAGTTCCTGACATCCATGTAGTTTTCTTGGCAACAATATTATTTCTATTTCTATTACTTCTCATCTCTATGATCATGTGCTCTGTCTCAAATTTCCCATCTTTATCTTGCAAAGTCTGCCAATTGTCTCTTCGCTAAATGTCTAAACAATCTGTGTTCCCATGAACACAGATTCCCATTTTATTAACTTAATTTCAAAAATACTTCAGAAAAAGTTATGAGATTTCCAATTTGACTGGTCCCTTACCTCATTTAAATGTTCCTAAATTGAATTCTTATCAACCTTTTTGTCATTAATCTTAAATTCTTTGAATTCCTAAAATTGTTACTTATGGTAAATCTTCTTATTCTGAAATGAAGGATCAGGCATTTGGGAGCTGCATTCTGAACTGCGGCTCAGAAGATCACTTTCAGCATTAAAAAGGTTGAAATCCAATGTGCTATAGAAAGTGAGGTTTAATGAACTCAGTGTCCTTACAGGTTGAGCTGTGGATGTGGGCTTGCTATTGTTTCCATATCTCCCAGTATTCAGACTCATGAGGCAACCACAATTCTGCAGTGTCTTGGAAGAAGCAGCCATCCAGAGTACAAGTACTCTCTTCCTCTCCTGGTTTGGAAAGGCTTGTTGCCTTCACCACAGCCTTATCTCTGTTCCTTCAGAGATATCTATCTGCCATTACTTTACCTAGAAGTCCCCCCAGCAGTAGTGGTATTCAGCCAGTTCTGTCCGAATCACCCAAACCGGTAGCGGAAATTGTGGGTGGCTCCACTCACCCACCCTGACTCTATGATGTGCTTTTTAGGCACATTTTTGAGGCTGTGTGCATGCGCAGAAGGGCATGCGCATGCGCAGAGGCGGTGCATACTAGCATAGCTTGTGCATGTGTGCGCACACTCACATTTGTGAACCAGTAGGGAAAATAAGTGAATACCACCCATGCCCCCCAGCCTTGGTATTCAAATATAATGGCATTCAAATATTAGTACCCAAATACCAGATAACCAAATAACCTGCAGACCTTTCAGAATCAACCAAACATCTCCATGTAACTTGATAGAAAATGTATAAACTGCATTATATAAAAAGGGGGGAAATGTACACCCAAAAAACATTCATAGACAGGAAAGGCTATACATTTTTGTATTTACATTAAATATATTATGGCCACTGGGTGTCCCCCCCCTAATTGAACTAAAGCTTTAAATATGTAAGATGATGCTATGGATACCAACGTGCTTGCAAACATGTCCCTTGGAACTTACTAGACTCCCAGGTCACCTGTCTTCTGGGAAAAAAGAGAGAGGAGAGGAGAGGAGAGGAGAGGAGAGGAGAGGAGAGGAGAGGAGAGGAGACGAAAGGAGAGGACCTCCTTTTTTTAAAAAAAAAATGAAAACTTAAATGGGAAATAGCTGCAAATTATCATCATCTTATTTCCAAGAATTCCTTAATCTAAGAAATTAAAGAGGCCTATTATCCTTGGAATTCCCAGAAAAAAAAGAATAAAATCATAGGTAAACTGAAGTATACTTGGAGAGTGAAAATGGGAGGAACATTTTTACCAATTTTTTATTTCTGATTGGCAAATTGGTCGTGCCTCTGTGATAGCATATGTATAATTAAACAAAGCTCCTCCATGTTGGCCATTCTATGAGTTGATAAAACATCATTTCCATGTTCAAAACGCATCTAGTGACAAAAAAGTGAATGATGTTCAGTCTGCATGTTTATCCTTCTCCTGGTTCCATTTTCTGTCTTGGGGAGAAAATGGATTCAATTAGATAATATATCTGGGGTGCAAATATTGAGGTCATTATTAGTTGGCAACCCAGAGCCTGTGTTTCTCTGTTGCTACCATCTAGTTCTCACCCACAATTATGCATCTTATTGTGTTAGCTGTAACCTCCATTCAATCCACATCAAGGAGATAATTAAAGACCTTCATTCCTACAACCAATGCTGCTATGAGATCATTTCTTAAAATCTGTGTGATGGCATTTGGGTCATGGAAAAACAAAATCTTTTAAGGTAGAAAAAAATTCATGTTTTCTATTATTACAAATTGGTAAGAATTTCCAAACTGATAAAAATATAGGCAGCATGCCTATAAATAATATTCTGAACTTTATATGGATTTACTAATTTCTGTTAATACTTTGCAATCACACCCTATCAATAATGGGTTACATGTAGTGGTGAAATCCAATTTTTTTTTACTACTGGTTCCCTGGACGTGGTTTGGTGGGTGTGATGTGGCTTGGTTGGCGTGGCTTAGTGGGCATGGCAGGGGAAGGATACTGCAAAATCTGCATTCCTACTCCACTCCAGGGACCAGACTCCTACACTCATGGGGCCAGCCAGAAATGGTATTAGCTGGTTCTCCGAGCTACTCAAAATTTCTGCTACTGGTTCTCCAGAACCTGTCAGAACCTGCTGGATTTCACCCCTGGTTGCATATGTCTATTGACACCTTGGGATTGCATATTTCCAATATCCTAGCTAAGTGTTCAACACTTCCAGCTACAATATTCCACTTACAATATAGTAAGTCATTACAGGAATCTAAATGTACTGTAGAGCCCACACCTTGCTTTTATGTACAATATAATGGGTGATTTAAATGTGCCACCTTTTTCCATATGACAGTGATGCAGACAGAAATGTAGAGGCGGTGCCCCAAAGTTCTTTCCATTTTTACTACTTTCTCTCCACTTTCTCTCTTCCCCCCATATCTTAAGACAAATTGTCATTATCAAAAACTTAATATAGTGTTTTAAATGGAGACAAATCCTTAAAACCTTTCACGTAGTAAATTTGGGAACAATATAGGTAACATAGATATAGAGTTTTATTGGCACTCTCCATCTTTTAACTAGAAAATGGAGAAAAAATAGCATTCCCGCAGAGTATAACTTTAGTTAAAAGACAGAAAAAAATATTCTACTACCACACAATATTTTGATTAAAAAAAAAAAAAAAACCTCTTTGATCTGGAAACAGAATTTCTAGGTATATATTGTTAATAATACTGTTGAAGTGGGTAACTTTAGCGCTGCTGCTCTTCATGGTAACTTGGAAAATTATAACATATTTTATCTTTTAAGTTCATGCATTAAGATAGCAATTTGTATTTGGAGTTGCAATCTCTGTACAATTATGACAATTTAGGTGCAATTTATTTTAAAGATATAATTACAGTCTATTGGCTCCTTTGTAAATGCATTTATTTGGTAGTAGTCCTGTTCTATTTTATTCCAATTGAATTTATTATTTCTAGTTAAATCCTGATTCAGAGGTAATCCTGTTAATATCTGGGGGGGAAAAAGAATCAATGTTGGTTTCTCACATATAATAGTTACCTGAATTAGTGATTAGTGATCTACCTTCTGTAGAACACAAACAAAATCTGAATCCAAATTCCATTCATTCCACAATTTCCCAGTTGAACACCAAGAGATTATTACTCACTACTTTGGTTTACCCACTGACATAACTCAGGATCTGCTTAATTATTGTATATTAACTAAATCACAAATGTCTGGCTTCTGACTATTGCCTGAGTCAGAAATCAAATACAGCATTTCGTATAGTTCATAGTACTAATATTATTAATGTTAATAATTTTTAAAAAATATTACTAGTATAGGATAAGTACTGTTTGTTCATGGCTCCTACTAATCAAATCAATTGTGGGATCAGGGGGTTTACAAAATTCTGTATTATCTGTTGGGAACTAATGGAATAGTAATATGAGCAATATTACTTTCTACATGTGTATATTTTAGAAATTTCATTGTATAAATACTTATATAATATAATTTTAATCATATTTAAATTGTATCTCAAATGATTGTATTTATTCTGATTTCATTTTAGATCATATTTTACTCTAATTGCATTTTAATTGTGCTTTATTCCAATTTCTTTAAATTGTTTTACCAAACAATGATTTAATGATTTGTAATGATTTGTTTCTGGAACTCTGCACTTTGATATGGCCCAAGGGCTAATCAATAAATAAATTCATTCATTCATACTTATTCAATTGACTTGATTTAAAGTATTCATTCATATTGGCTTTTGATAAAAAGGTAAAGGTTCCCCCGTACATGTGTGCTACTTGTTTCCAGCTCTAGGGGTGGTGCTCATCTCTGTTTCTAAGCCAAGGAGCCAGCGCTGTCCAAAGATGTCTCCATGGTCATATGGTCAGCATGAGTAAACGGCGAAGGCACACAGAGTGCTGTTACCTTCCCACCAAAGTGGTCCTTATTTTTCTAGTTGCATTTTTTACATGGTTTCAAACTGCTAGGTTGGCAGAAGCTGGGACAAGTAATGGGAGCTCACTCTGTTATGCGGTGCTAGGGATTCGAACCACTGAACTGCCAACCTTCTGATAGACAAGCTCACCATCTTAGCCACTGAGCCACCACGTCCCTTTTGATACCAAGATGGAAAAAAATGCAAAGATTTCAGCTCCATTGTCATTGGTTATGAAATATTCTTATATAGAAAAGGAATACCACATTATTTTCCACTTGAATAAATCAATCACAGGTTACGATTACACGCTGTATTTTTGTCTGTCATTGAACCAGACAAAAATTTTAATTGAAGGCATGCAGTTAAATAGCATTCTTCACACAAATCAAGTAATATGAGAGATGACCTTGGCAAAGCCAGTGAAGAATCAGGCAGAAGTGACCAGAGATAATCCATGAAGAAAACAATCTACCATAGCAAATAAGTGGAATGAAACCTAGAAGATATAATCAGGATAGTTGCATCAAATTAATAAGAATATTTTTTTATCTGTTGTGTATAACTTTGTTTATAATGTATGTGTGGCAAAAGAAAAAAAAATCCATAAAATCCATTTTTGTTCTTCTTCATTCAGTTTTATTTTAAAAAAATAGGAAATACAAAATAGTTGCTGTCATTATAACAGACAATAGCTCAATACCTATTATTTACAGAGTGGCACACAAATATTTACAGCGGGTGGGCTTTGCCTTAACCATTAACTTTATTTGAGAGGCATAACAATGAAATATTTTTCTAATGAAAACACACAGTAACTGAAGCAGCCATGTCTGAAGTATAAACTTAGTGTGCCAATCTTTGCAACTGCATTTTCAGGCACGAACTATTAAGAACGACTGGCTGACCCTTTTACTGCTGTTTCCAATTCTTAGAGCAATTCTTTAGCTTAGAGCAATTCTTTAGCTAATGGTACCTGCTAACCAGAGGTCCAGACTGGTCCGCCCGAACAGGTAGCGGAAATCACGGGTGGTGGGCCCACCCACACCGTCCCTATGCCATCCTATTTAGACATGTTTTTGAGGCGCACACACGGAAGGCAGGCGTGCACACACACAAAGCGAGGGTGCGCACATGTGGTAACATAATCCAAAATCCACCACTGCTGCTAACAGTCCTATAGCAAGATTGAAAACAACATTTTTTGAAAATGCAATCGATATCCTTCTGCAAAACAGTTAAATACCACTTAACAGACATTCTGCATTTCTCAAAATTATTCACATTTTACCCACTTGCCAGAAACAAATATATTTATCTATACCAAAATTTCCACTATTCTGACTATTCTCTTCTCTGTAAAAGAGGTTTCTGATTTTCTCTGTTGTTATTTTTCAGACAGCTGTAGCAAAATTTAAGATTTTCTTAAGGGTTTCTTTGAATTTATCTGACTGTAGCAAGGCAGCATTTTCTGGTCTGCATTTCTTTGTCACCTGATAGCCTCCTTAGCTCTCCCTGTATCCCCAGAGGAAATATTCACTAATGTCTTATGGGACATGTTTGAAATGAGAGCCCAAGAGAGCTGCTGTTTATGATGGTCATTTAATAATAATTAACATTTATATCATATATATCCATAAGCCAGAAAATCTGCATTCCACCCATGTTCTGAGATATTCTGGAGAAAATAACATTGCTGAAATCTAGACTTCATGGTGAACTAGACATTCTGGAAGGCACAGGAATGGCTTTGCAGCAGAGATGGTAAAGATTGCTCAGCAACGTCTCTCTTGAAAAAGGAAACATTGTGATATCAACCACTTACACTCTGGACAGGTGCTCCTCATGAATAATCTGGGGGAACTGAGATTTTGGCAGTTGGCTTGGAACTTGAGTCAAGGGATTTCAACCAACTCACAGCTGTAATGTAGTCTCTATGGACATAATGTTCACAATGCCTCATTTTTAATCACTTTCACAAATTGGCCCTTAATTGCTTTTCAGCTATTAGGAACATTTGGCATGTCAAACTTTAGAGCATGGATTTTCTTTAAGACTGTCTGCCATTATAGATAGACTGTGTTCAAAAGATGCTATAGAAGAAAGCAACTTTTACCAGTTAAGTCTGACACTTATCTAAAAATCAATTTGAAAATTAAGGGTACAAGAATTATATGGAAAAAGATTATAGGAGCAATGGGTGATCGAAGCTATTTCTTCCTTTTAACTGTCAGTGGGGGTGTGAATTGATTGGGTGGGAGCTTGGCTGTGTTCTGATTGGGTGGAGGTGTTTTCTGATTGGTTGAGGGCTTGGCTGTGCTCTGATTGGATGGGGGGTTGGCTGTGCTCTGATTGGATGGGGGTGTGTTCTGTTTGGGTGGGGGCTTGGTAGTGCTCGGATTAGTCTGAGTTGCAGGGGGATTTGAGCTGGTGAGCTGTGTTGCTGTTGTTTGGCTTCACATTCGTGGTCGTGCCACCTCTTCATGGTGGGTGTCAGTTTGCTTCATGTATGGATTGGAGGGGTTTAAAGTGGCTAATGATGCAGCTGTGGTCTGGCTTCTGGTTTGTGGTCATGCCTCATCATCGGTGTGGGTTTGGGTTTTGCGTGCATGTGTGGTGGTGACATCCTGTGTTGTTTTCGTGAGTGTGGGTCTGGTGTCATTCTTTGTGTTAGGGACTCGTTTGTCAATAAGGGCGGGTTTCCAAATGGCTGGTAGGCGGGGGTATCATCTCATTTATTCATGCTGTGTGGGCGTTTTTCTATCTCAATGGCTTCTCTGATTATTCTGTTGTTAAAGTGTTCAGTTTTGGCGATAGTTCTGGTCTTTTTAAAGTCAATTTCATGTCCTGTGGCTTTAACGTGTTGGACCAGGGAAGAAGTTGGTTCCTCTTTTCTGACTGAGTTCTTGTGTTCTTCAATGTGTGCACTTATTCTTCTGTTGGTTTGTCCGATGTATGTGGTGGGGCAGGCAGTGCATGGAGAGCTAGTACAACAAATCAAAAAAGACCTAGAGAGATGGGGGAAACTTAAATTATCACTGTTAGGAAGAATCGCGGCAATAAAGATGAACATACTCCCAAGGCTCCTCTGCTTGTTCCAAACTATTTCATTTCATTTCATTTCATTTCATTTCATTTATTGGATTTGTATACCGCCCTACTCCCGAAGGACTCAGGGCAGTGAACAGCCACAGAATAAAACACATAAATACAAAATTTAAAAACAGAATAAAACTGAATTAAACAATTTGGCCGAGACAAATTTAAAACACCCAATAATTTTAAAAACAAATTAAAATTTACATTTTAAAGGGGAAAGATTTAGGCCAGGCTGGCTTGATGGAATAAAAAAGTCTTGAGAGCGCGACGGAAGGTGCACAGATCTGGGATCTGGGGGTAGCTCATTCGAGATAGTAGGTGCTCCCACAGAGAAGGCTCTCTTCCTGGGGGCTGCCAGTCGACATTGTTTGGCCGATGGCACCCAGAGGAGCCCCTCTCTATGAGAGCGTACCGGCCAGTGGGAGGCTATTGGTGGTAGCAGGCAGTCCCATAAATAACCAGGTCCTAAGCCATGGAGCGCTCTAAATGTGATAACCAAAACCTTGAAGCGCACCCGGAAGACCACCGGGAGCCAGTGCAGCTCGCGCAGGAGAGGTGTTACATGGGAATGCCACATTGCTCCCATAACCACCCGGCGGCCGCACTCTGCGCCAGTTGGAGCCTCTGAGTGCTCCTCAAGGGAAGCCCCATGTAGAGAGTGTTGCAATAGTCCAGGCGGGAGATGACGAGAGCATGAGTGACTGTGCGTAAGGAGTTCCGATCTAGAAAGGGACTCCTATTCCGGTCAAATTAGAGAAAACTATTCCGGTCAAATTAGAGAAAAACTTCTTCACAAATCTGAATAAAATAACTTCAAAATTTATATGGGATGGAAAAAAACCGAGGATAAATTTAAAAATATTACAGGATGATAGAACTAGAGGAGGCTTTGGCCTACCAGCCTGGGAAAAATACTATAAAGCAGCGAGTTTGATTTGGATTAAGGATTGGGTCAATTTGGATAATCAAATAATATTGAAATTGGAAGGCCATGATTTATTTAAAGGGTGGCATTCTTATCTGTGGAATATTGGAAATAAAACATACAAACATTTCAAAAATCATATAATTAGAAACTCACTAATTGGCACCTGGTTGGAAATTAAAAATAAACATTATATGAAAGTCCCAGGCTGGATATCTACATTAGAGGCAGCCATACATCCTAATATATCAGCCACCCAAAAAATAATATGATATAAAGATGTTTTGGGTGTACATGGAAAACTAAAAACACGGCAGGAGCTCAGAGACCAGGGTATAGAAATGGATTGGTGGCCTTACCTATTAATACAAACCAGATACAAAAAAGACAATGATGAAGAAGGAGTTGAAATAAAATCTAACCAGTTAGATAAATTATTAGAAACCAAAGAGGGAAAGATAATCTCAAAGTTTTACAAATACCTACTAGAATTCGATTTGGCAGAAAACATAGTTAAAGGTCAAATGATAGCTTGGGCTAGGAATATTGGAAGAAACATACAATTGGAAGAATGGGAAATGATATGGGAAAATAATTATAGAATAACAAAAGCAACAACATATAAAGAGAACCATTATAAAATGTGGTACAGATGGTATCTAGCCCTGGCAAGATTGGCAAAGATGTAAATTTCAACCCGATATGCTGGAAATGTAAACAAAAACAGGGAACCTTTTATCATCTCTGGTGGGTTTGCCCAAAAATTAAGAAATTTTGGATAAAAAATAGAACCTGGATAATAGAAATAACGGAAGAAGATATTGAATTAAAACCTGAAATTTTCCTGTTAGGTATACTCAAAAAAAGTAGTAGAAAGGAAATAAAGTACATTATGTTACATATAACATATGGCCAGATTAACTTTAGCTCAATCCTGGAAATCACAACAGTTGCCAACAGATCAGCAAATAATCCAAAAGATATTTATATGCGCAGAAATGGATAGACTAACTTTAAAATTAAATGATAAGGAAGACTCACAGTATTTCAAAATATGGGACAGATGGTATGATTGGATTAATCAATGGAAAAAAAAGTAATGTCAAATATAGTAGGAAATCAAAGGTAACAAATGTACACCGTCATTAAGATAAAAGAAGCAAAGGTTAAGGTATATATTTGTATACTTATATATTATAGACAGGTAATCCTGTTTGTTAGTTTGTTTATAAGTAGTTTTGAATGTATTTTTAGAGTTAAGAACTTTTTGTATAATTTTTATCTTTTTATATTGAATAAAGTTTGTTTTTAAATCAAAAAAAATTGTTAAATTTAAATTGTTTTACCAAACTTTTGTAATAATTTTTTTCTGGAACTCTACACTTTGATATGGCCCAAGGGCTAATCAATAAATAAAGATATATAGAATTTTTATTCAGCCAGGAGTTATTTAAACATACATTTCCTAATATGCCTCAAGAGATTATGAGTGTGCTATGCAGTACTGGGTTTCAATTTCGGCCACTACCAATTCATATGCACAGAGACATCTGGGCAGGTGGGCAGATCCTCCTGTCACCACCACTACCGGTTCACCCAATCTGGGGCGAACCGGTAGCAACCCACTACTGGTACTGTACAGGGGTGGGTTCTACTTACCTTTACTACTGGTTCGCAGCGGGACCGTGCGCATGAACTTGCTTCTTGACTTCTCTGCATCAGTTCGTTACCAGATTTCACAAGACTGACATCTTCCTTAGCCACTACTTTTTCAATAAATTTCCACCACCTAAGGAGTGGTGAGCATCTCTTCCCCTCTCTAACATTGATAAGGCGACATAAGAGCCATGGTGGCCCAGTGGTTAGAATGCAGTATTAGAGGCTAATTCTGCTGACTGCCAGCAGTTTGATCCCAGTTCAAGGTTGACTCAGTCTTCCATCCTTCTGAAGTTGGTAAAATGAGGACCCAGATTGTTGGGAACAATATGCTGACTCTGTAAACTGCTTAGAGAGAGTTGTAAAGCACTATGAAGTGGTATATAAGTCTGATTGCTATTGCTATTACTATAACTAAAGACCTTGTCTCTATAGTACCATGGCCTTGACTGCAGTAGGGAACCTTGATGCTCATATGAAAACTTCCAGGAGAATCTCAACATTCCTAGTGATTTGGGAAGTGATGTCAGGGACCGAGGCAGTTTTTTGAGTTATGCATCAATTCACATCGTCCCTTTTATGGTGCAGAAAAAAGAAAGGATATTTGGTGTGCCTCCCCTTCTCTCTCTTGCTGTTACATACATAAAAGGGCTAAAGGTGGAATATGAGTCTTTGGGACTCATGCTAAATACCAATATTATTGCTTACAGCAGCTCGGGAAAGTTATTTGTGTGAGAGGGAAAAAAAAGAAAAAGTTTGTCTTTTGTCCATCTCTCTTTTCCCCTGTTTTTGTCCCATTTTGCCAGTTAACTGTTTCCTCAGTTGCTGGTTTTTTTCCCCCCTAGTTAAAGTCTGTAACGTGTGTTTTTTCTGGTTATAGGGATTGATTCAGTGTATTCTGGCTGCAAACTCAGCTGGAAATGCTTCCATCCACATAGAAGCTGAATTTGTTGCTAGGAACAGTGATGACAAAACTCTTGCAACTGTCAGGTATAGCTTCTTCCTTATTTTTAGAAGTATATTTAATCTAAAATCATTTAACTCATTACCATAATGTTTAGCTGCTTCCTTGGCATGAGAGACAAGTCACTTTTATTCTCCTTTTACATTGTACGCTAAAATTCGGGATGATATTTTTGCTCCATTATTTAAAACCCTCAAATGACAGGGGAGGCAAAAAGGAGCTATCACTATTGACAGCTAACCTATGCGAATAAGCGACTTCTATTAAAGAGAGTTCTTTTATAATAAGCAAACACCTAATATCTGTCATTAGTTTCAGAAACAGAAGTGCTGCTTTGTCGGGAAGCACATAATGTTATCTATTTTTTAAACCTCTGAAAGTGCTAAAATCAATGTGTTTTATACAGAGATTAACAATTTCAGACTAGCATTCCTTTCTGCTGAATTTATGAAGGGCTTCTATATTTCTAAGCTATAGTCAATACACACACATTGAAAGGCGTCTGTGCTTCGGTGCTGCAATCAACACACAGAGACTCTTTGTTAGCACAGGAAAAAAAAAAACACGGCAAGCCATCACAAGATACTTACTTTCGCTAAGTATACAGCTAAAATTCTATTTATATTTTAAGGTTCAGCCATTTGAACAAAAATCGAAACACCCTCCATCTGCTGACATGTTAGTTCATATTAATGTTTATATACTAATGTTTGTATTGTGGGTTAAGCTGCATTGATAGCATTAATGTTCGTGCGTATCAATCTTTTTTGGAATGAACTAGTTATCCTCATTTATGAAAAAGTAAACATTTTAAAAATGAATATATGTGGAAATTTTCATTGTACATGTAAGAGAGATTCCTATGCAAAGGCCCACTTCTTATTCTATTACTTCCCAACCAGGAATCCCTCATTTCAGCCATTCAGTCTGATTCTCAGTGATTAGCATTAAGATATTCTTCCAAGTGACAGGATTTGCTGACCAACTAAGGCAGGGGTGGGTGTCAAACTAGCGGCCCGCGGGCCGGATGCATCATGCATTGGCCACACCCGCCCTGTTTAGCAAAGGGGGGGAAAGTTGTGATACGTCACATGACAGCAATGTATCATCGTGAGTTTGACCAGAATTTTTACTCCAAAGCTAGGCTATAGTAGCTATCCCCAATGTCAGTGTTGGAGTAAGCTCAGGGGGGAAATGCTCCCGATTCGGACCGGATTGCCCGATCCGGTAGCAATGGTGGTGGGTGGTTCAGAGAACCAGAAGCAGAAATCCCTGTCCCCCACCATGCCCAGCTGAGCCGCACGATCATTAAAGGCTTTTTTTTTTTTACTTTTAAAAGCATTTTTTCTTCAAATGCTTTTAAAAGTACAAAAAAAAACCAAAACCAGCCTCTGATGATCATGTGGCTCAGCTGGGGTCGTCAGAGCCTTTTAAAAGCATTTTTTCTACAACCTCTTCAGCTGAAGAGGTTGTAAAAAAAAAAAAAAGAGGTTTCTACAACCTCAGCCGAAGAGGTTGTAGATAAAATGCTTTTGAAAGTAACCAAAAAAAAAAAGTTGACCACACCCACCCAGTCACATTATCCCCCACCATGCCACACCCGCAGAACCAGTAGTAACAATTTTTACATTTCACCAGTGAGTAAGCTTCAAAAGAAGAAGGAGGAGGAGGAGGAGGAGGAGGAGGAGGAGGAGGAGGAGGAGGAGGAGGAGGAGGAGGAGGAGGAGGAGGAGGAGGAGGAGGGCGAGGGGGAGGGGGAGGAGAAGAAGAAGAAGAAGAAGAAGAAGAAGAAGAAGAAGAAGAAGAAGAAGAAGAAGAAGAAGAAGAAGAAGAAGAAGAAGAAGAGAGTGTGAGGACATTTCCACATAAAGGGAGGAGATGGCAACTTTGCCTTCATTTGAACAACAACAACAAAAAATGTCTCAGACTAAGCCTGATATGAGTAGAATGAATAAGTTGAAATCATAGGGGAAAAATCAGTGCTGATTTATATGTAGGTTATGATATATATATAATCTCCAAAGAGTTTTTGTTTTATGGCATGCAAAAGGCTTATGTATTGTTAATTATCACAAAAGTTATAATTCCTTTATATCATTGCACATAAATTAAGGTGAATGCTGGACTACAATGAACACAGATCATGGAATAACAGAGTTGGAAGGGACCTTGGAGGTCTTCTAGTCCAACCCCCTGCTCGAGCAGGAGACCCTATACCATTTCAGACAAATGGCTGTCCAGTCTCTTCTTAAAAGCTTCCAGTGATGGAACACCCACAACTTCTGAAGGTAAGCCATTTCACTAGTTCATTGTTCTCACTGTCAGGAAATTTCTCATTAGTTCTAGAATGGTTCCCTCCTTGTTTAGTTTCCATCCATTGTTTCTTGTCTTGCCTTGTGGTTCTTTGAAAAACAGGTTGACCCCTCTTCTTTGTGGTAGTCTCTCAAATATTGAAACATAGTCCTTCTTTTTACTAGACTAGACATACCCAATTCCTGCAACTGTTCTTCATATGTTTCAATACTTGCAAAACTACGAAATACAAAACTACCTTTCAGTCATGTAGAAAATCCAACTACATCAAGCAAGAAACAACACCAACATCAATAGTACTTTGTGTGTCTACAAAAAACACTGGTTTTGAAATAACCATTTAAAAGAAAAACCAGGGTAGTTTAACCATACTGATTTTCAAACAATAATCACTTTCACAGATCAAACATATTTATATCTTGTCTTGTCAAGAAATTTAAAATGTTGAGAGGGGATGAAAGAAAAGACTAAATATAAAATAAAATTAGAAAAATCTAATTGTGGATTTTTCTCCCAAGATACTTTTTTCCCCAGATCACTTTCAGTAGTGAGTGATTTCTTTAATTTCTTGTAAAATAACAAGCACTCAAGATCTCTTTGGAATTATCTACAGCAGGCCTTCACAAATTGGTATACTTTTAGCTGATGCTAAGTGAACAAGGCATTGCTATAGCTTTTGCTTCTTCTGGCTCCTGAGACTGCACAGCAGGGAAATTATCAAAAATCTGTCTACATACATGCAAACATGAATAGGTAGCTACTTTGACTTGACTTCAATAAACATACTTTATATATATCTTTATATGTATGTTTTGGTATGTAAGTATTTTCCTCTTTTTGTTGGTGTCTTTAGAAGTATGCAAGTTTGTCAAAGTGATAATCTGCATGTAAAAAGTATCTACAGTACATCCCTGCCTGTTAATTGTCTTTGTCAATTAAATCATAAAAATATAACAGGTAGAAGGTAAGAATACAAATAGTCCTCAATTTACAAGCATTGCTTAGTGACCATTCAAAGTTATGATGGACTTCCCAAGTGCTACTTGGGAAGTACATCCCAGATTTGAAGTTCTAATGTTTGAGTCCCCAGACATTTGCAGTATCCTGAGGTCATATGATCATGATTTATGACATTTTTGTCAGAAACTAGTGTTTACTTCCAGTTTCTGTTCCAGCAAAAAAAAAAAAAATCCAATTGTGGACAATGGGTTCATTTACCAATGCAGTGATTCACTTAATGAATGCCACAAAAAGGTTCATAAAATCGGGCGAGGTCATGCGGTGATCTGCTTAATGACTGACACAACTTACAACCATTACAATTAAGAGTCATAAATCAAGGATCACCTGTGTATTTATAGAAGCTAAAACCCAGATTAGATAAAATGCTAAATTCTGTGACTGAAGCCTCTTTGTCTTTTTGCTTTTTAGAAGTCTAGCTAAAGAGTAGAAGAGGTTGGATTATTACTCCAAATCACTCTGACGTTCTTGATAAATGTGGGAAGAAAAATGTGAACATAATGTTCCTCTTGAGAAATAACCACAGCTTCAGTGTGTGGGATGTAGGTAGAAGATTGGAAAAGGGACTGAAAAAGTTATTAATCCCAATGGACATGTGAATTAAAGAACAAATGAGAAATTGTTTTGTGCTAAGGTGATGGAGTTACCTATAGGACTTAATGTCTGTAATGGAGATATTTCATTTCCATTAACATCTAAAGTAGGGATGAAAATAAGGCTCATCCCAAAGCTAATGGAAATAAGACTGGTTGTTTTGGTCACATTTCAGGTGAGACAAACATCAACCAGAATTAAATACCAATAGAAGAAAATATTCATTGATGTGATTTATCTCCTGCATGATGTTTTTTCCCCGATGGATGGGGAGAAGAGATGAGAGAGATAGGTAGTAAATAAACTTAATTCACTAGGGCTCTTGGTGCTATCTGAGCTTGGTAGTTTTTCTAGCAGACATTTTATTACCAAACTAAGTAACATTATCAGTGCTACCTAGTTTGATAATGAAATATGTCCCACTTCCCAACCCTCCCCCCCAAACTCAGACAGCACCAAGAGCCCTAGTGAATTAAGTTCACTTACTACCTATCTCTCTCATCTCTTCTCCCCATCCATCGGGGTAAAAACATCATGAAGGAGATAAACCACATCAGAACCTCTACATTTTAAAAATATTAAAACCCTGGTGTATTTATAGTACTAGCAGGAGTTTTCAATAATCTCCCCCCCCCCATATTTTGCCACCATCATATGACATGAATTGCTTAATATAAGTCAAATCCCCTTTGCTCTGGGGTCAGATTTAACAAACATCTGCTTCAATTTTTAATTAAAAAGAAAGAGTACAGCAATTTGATGGTTCAGGTATTTTTAAAAAAAAATACAAATGGAGTGGATTTATTAATTCTAAATCCCAGCAGTATGTTCAGCTTTCTTATCGTTTCACTATAAAATAAAAGGAAAGGGTTCATTTTTAAAGCATAAACAAATCTTAGCTGAAGTCAAAAATAAACAACCATTTGACAGCTTTGACTATCAAGATTAAATTGGATGCTGGCAGCTGCCTAGGCCAGATATTTTGGGGCTGTTTTCAAGAATGTTCCATGTGCTGTCCTAGAACATGGCAATTCAAATTAGTAACATTCAACAGGAACAAACATATGAAAGACAGACAATGTCACTGGCACTCTTAAGGATGTTAGCTAAGATTATACTTGCAGAGAATGTCAGCCTAACTTCATTACAGAAAGATTGTAGTTTTTCTAATTACAATCACTAGAGTGAAGGAACAAATGTTTTGTTACCTAAAACAGAGAACTGATTCTCTCTCCCCACCACATCATTTATCTAGAGTCCTTTTTCCTTCTTTTTTATTAGCATATTTTTGTAAATCTTAATACATTAGACTGTTTTGATATAACAATTGTTGGAAGGAAATATCCATCTGGTTCAGTTCCAAGCTGGGAGAAACATGGAGGCTGATTGGAAAGATAATTTAATGATGAACAGAATCACCAGTGTTTATGGTTCTGGTGCAGCTGACCAATTGGTTTGTTGAGTACATGGATTTTTATAAGTTTCAGAGATACTGCCAGGGGGGTTGTGCAATGTCTGAAATGCACTTAGGAGATGTAGTGCAATGTAGTGAGCTCTGTGTTTTCTGCTAAATGGTAGTGGGTTAATCCTACTATGTCCTGAAGGGTCATGTCCTGTTCTTCTTAATCCCATCACCCTCAAGCTGAAAGCCTTTTGTTTGGTAGGTAGGCTGACCCAATCTTTCTTAATGGGCACAAAATATCTGCTTGGGGGGTGTTATTAAGAAAGACTTGGGGGCTGCTTCCTGCCTCTAAAAACATGTTTCTCCATTTCTCCCTTTGGGGAAATATAACATTTGGTTTTTTAATATTTCCCAAAATATTTCATTCTTCTGGGGGGGGGGTAGCTTCCCACACATTTATACAGTATTGATTGAAGATTATTGTCATGCTAATGTTTAAATAGTTTAGACTATTGGAAAGTAAAAAAAAAAAAGGAAGACATATTCTATCTATATTAATTAGGATTTATGATGCCAACAATACAAGCAAAATTGTTAGGGTGTGTGTAAAAAGTATTTGTTGCTTGTGCAACGAGCAGAGCAGAAACACACAGGGAAGGAGATAAACGTGCAGCTCGTGTGAGAAAAATACTTTATATACAAGATAATAAGCAGTCTCGGTTTAAGTAAAACTGTCCAAGGTCATAAACAGTAATATCAGTCCAGTAAGTATCTTCCCTTACCAAAGCAAACAGACTTTAGTAACTCTCGGTATACAGTACCATATAACAATCCAGTCTAACGCCAATCAGCAGAAAGACGCAGGAAGCAGGAGGAAACAATCAGGAACAAAGAACGCTTCTCTGCGCTGCTTATTTATGCACTGTAGCCTAATTACAGGGTTCAGCAAACCCTGATTACGTGGCTCAGTTGTTTCTTAAAGAAACAGATATATTGCCTGACCAACAAGTTAGGAGTAAGCTACAAGCTGAACCTAACATTCTCCCCATTGGGCAGGACAATATACACAATAGATACAGAAACAAAAATACACATCCAAATCATACATTATATAGTGGTATCAGTTACATTTCAAATTCTTAATCCAAATCTTTCACAACAATTGGTGTGTTTAATGGCACCTTGCGCTTTGGTAAAATTATCGGCAATATTGTCCTCTGATGCGCAATATTCCAATGTAATCATGTTATCCTTAACACATTGCCGAACATTCAGATAACGTATATCAGTGTATTTAGTCCTTGTCTTTACAGCAAGATTCGTTGCCATTGTAATGGCTGCCTGGTTATCTTCATAAACCGTAATAGGATAGTCCATTTTGAATCCAATATCTTCCATCAACTGTTTATAATAAATCAGTTCAGTACATGTAAGTGATAGACAAGAAAACTCCGCTTCCATGGTAGACAAACTGATGTGTTTCTGGTGAATTGATCTCCATCCAATCAGGCAGTTATCCAACATGATTGCTATTCCAGACGTAGATTTTCTGGCAAAACTGGCATCAGCATATGCCTTTAACACCATATTGGCATTTGGTTCTAAATACATAGCAAAATGTAACATTCTTTTAAGATATCTAAGAATACGTTTTGCAGCTTGCCAATGCCTATCAGTAGGCTCTGAACTATATTGTGCTAGTTGATTAACACTAAAAGCTATATCAGGCCGTGTCCAGTTACTCAAATACGACAAACTGCCTATTAATGATTGATACAGTTCTTTACTGAACTGTGGACTCTGCAAACTATCCTGCTGGAATTCTTGTGTCATAGGAGTCTTGGCAGGTTTACATAATTCCATCCTATATTTTGTCAACAATTTGCAGATTTTATTAGATTGTGAAATTTTAAATCCTCTAGATGTTTTCAGGATATCCAGCCCTAGATAATGCCGTATATGTCCTAGATTTCTAAGTTTAAATTTTGTTTGCAACTGACTGATAATCTCTCTGGCCTCAGCGTCAGTTCTGGTAATTATGGCAATGTCATCTGTAAAGAGTAACAAGAATGAAACACATCCATCCTGTTCTTTTTTAAACAGACATTTATCTGCTACGCCCTCATAGAACCCAATGTTATGTAATTCCTGTACTATACATTGGTTCCACTCGTAACCTGATTGCCTTAAACCATATAGGCTTTTTTGTAGCCTCCAACACTCAGCGCTATCCTGTGTATCATAACCAGGAGGTTTCTTCATATATATTGTATGCCTCAACGGAGCGTTCAAGTAAGCTGTCTCGACATCTATATGAGTAATAGAGCATTTATTTCTAGCTGCCCAAACCAGCATCGTTCTCAAAGTGCTTGCTCGTAAACTTGGAGCAAAAACCTCATCATAGTCTCTATCTGTCTGTGAGAACCCTTGTGCAACAAGCCGAGCTTTATGGGTCATCTACACTTTTCTTTACCTTGTAGACCCACCTACAGCCTATAAGTTTCTCATTTGGTGGTATTCTTACAACTTCATAGATACCAAGCCTCTTCAATGAATCAATTTTTCTATCCATTGCCTCTTGCCAGGCTTTTTGCTCCTTTTCTGGATATAATTTTATATCATGATAACTGGATGGTTCGATATCTACTTGGCAAACCACTGTGGCTTTATAGTGATCTGGTGGATGCCGGTCCCTGGAAGATCGTCTAGGCATAACAGGACTAACATCAGGTATATTGGGTTCATCCTCCCCTAACCCTGATTCCTGTTCCTGTTCTTCAACCTTAATAGATGGTTTATCATCCATCTCAGATGAACTATCATCAGGAATATGGTCTACCTTAACATCCACATCTGTAAAACCATAGTCTGCTTTTTCTAACCTGTCCCAGCCTTCATGTTCTAGGAATTTAACACTAGCGCTACACAAAACTTTTGTTGTTCCGTTTTCCCAGAACCTATAGGACCTATGGTTAGCCTCATAACCAACAAAAATCATTTTCTTTGCTCTCTGTTGGTCCTTCCTTCTCTGACTAACCGGTATATGCACCCAGGCTGGTGCACCAAAAGTATGTATATAACTTAAATCAGGCTTCCTCCCGTGCCATAAAGTAAAAGGAATTTTTCCTGTAGAGGAGTGCACCACATTATTTAAAATATGATTGGCACATAGTATTGCTTCTCCCCACAATTTATCAGGTAAACAAGCATCAGCCAGCATAGTCCTAGTCATAGCTTGTAGGGTCTGGCCTCTTCGTTCTATATATGCATTATGTTCCGGCCGAAAAGGGGCAGAACGTTTATGCTGTATCCCAGCATCCTTCAAAAACTTAGCCAACTGATGGTTAGTAAACTCAGTTCCATTGTCAGTAACAATGCATTTCACCTTAAACCTCTGCTTCCTTTCTACAAAACGAAGCCAGTTTGTGATACATTGGAACGTATCACTTTTGGACTTCATAAGGTAGCAAA
Source organism: Pituophis catenifer annectens (assembly GCF_029215685.1). NCBI lineage: Eukaryota > Metazoa > Chordata > Lepidosauria > Squamata > Colubridae > Pituophis > Pituophis catenifer. The sequence continues at coordinate 80,017,855 of NW_027256883.1, forward strand.
AACCATATCTGGTAAAGTGATCAACTATACTCAAAATATAGCATGCTCCCCCTAAACTGGGTTTCTTTGGCCCTATTAAGTCTAAAAAGACTACCTCCAAAGGTTTAGTTGTTTTAAACCCATTGCAGCGGTTTGCAGGTGTAACTTTACTTTTATGCTGGTTACAAGTATTACAGTTCAGGTATTTGCTGCAAGCCCTTAATGCCTTTAGACTGCTTAACAGTTGAATGCAATAACCTGAAATTCAGATGACCAAGCCTTCTATGTAGTAAATGTACGCATTCATCATGCGGCTTTACATTTCCAAATTTAGCTTTTGACTGAACTAACAGTAATGACTTATCCCTAATGACAAATAAGTCGTTTTTTAATTCTGCAGTAACTACAGTACTTTCACATTCCAGCAAACATTTGTTGTTTTTAAAAGTTACTGTAAACCCAGAATGTAGTAATGACTTTACAGATAAAAGGTTATATTTCAAACTAGGGATATAAAGCATGGGTAAAGGGTGCCTACTAATAGAACATTGAACAAGTCCTTCCCCAGCTACAGTCACATCCCAGCCATTAGCTAATTTGACCTTTTTAGTACTTTTCTTCATGTTTAGAAACAGTTTTCTGTTTTTTGTTATGGATTGAGAGGCACCGCTATCAATCACCCACCAATCATCTCTTATATTAATAGATGAACTGGTTGCTAAATTACACCCTTTCCTGGGTTTAGCAGAGTTTCTAGCAGACACTTTCTTATTTTTACAATATTTTGCAATGTGCCCCTTAGCCCCACATGCATAACAGCGTTTAACAATATTGACATTCTCATATACAGCTTCCACTTTTGGTTGCTGTTGCATCCTTAACTGGTCTCGTTCTTGCCTACGTTTGGCCTCATCCAGTAACCTACCAGTTATACTGGCCAATGTTAGTTCATCTCTAGACAATACTTCTAATGATGAAACAAAAGAGTCATAACTGTCATCCAACTATCCAACTTGCTGCAGTTCAGTAAACACAAGGTCTTTCTCATGTAGCTCCTGGAAAAGCCCTGTCATGGAGTCCAGGTGAGCCATCATGTCTCCTCCTTTCTGAAGATGTAAGCGGAATAATTTCCGTGTCAGGTAGATATGGACACCCACAGAGTCACGAATGTAGAGCTTCTTTAGCTTTGTCCAACACCTCGCAGCAGACTCTTCGCCCCGGAAATGGACAAGTTGCTGGTCTCCCAGTGTCAGGCCAATGATGCATAAAGCACGCTCGTTGTCCCTGTGAAACTTCACTATCTTTTTGGCATCTTCTTCGTCAGCAGCATTCAATGCAGTTATGTCCGGTGGATTATTTTTTTTTTTTTTATTGCAAAAGTTTTTCAATTACATTTTCACCCCTTTTTTCACCCCCCCACCTCCCTCCCCAAACTTCCCATCCTCCCTAACCCTCCCTAACCCTCCCCCCCAGACTTCCCTATTACATACTCATAACTAATAACACTAATATATAAACCTGAACCCATCCCTCCCCCTATATAATTTTTCCTCTTTGTCTCTTTACATTAAAATATTTCTAATACATTATTTTCAAATAAAAGCTATTTGATACTTTCTAGTTTGGTATTTGTTCTGAACATATTCTATCCACCTTTTCCATTCCCATTCATAAGTCTCTTGTGAACAATCTTTTAAATACGCTGAAATCTTCGCCATCTCTGCAAAACTGGCCATCTTCAAAGTCCATTCCTCGATAGTAGGCAAAGCTTCATTCTTCCAATATTTACCTATCAACAATCTTGCTGCTGTTATCATATACAATATTAGTTTTATTTCACCCCGTGTAAAACCCTTAACTATACCCAATAAAAACAATTGTGGAGAAAATTGAATTTTTTTCTTCAAAACATTCTGCATGACCCACCAAATTTTTATCCAAAAAGCCTTAACTTTCCTACAGGTCCACCATACATGATAATACGTAGCATCCAAACATTCGCATCTCCAACATTTTGGCTGAACATTAGGGTACATACATGACAACTTTTTAGGATCCAAATGCCATCTATAAAACATTTTATAAAAATTTTCCCTCAAATTCTTAACATTCTGAACCCAAATTTTTTCCCATGTTTCCAACATCACTGGTTCTTCAAAATTTTGTGCCCACTTAATCATACAATCTTTAACTAATTCAGTTTCTGAGTCCCTTTCTAACAAAACATTATAAAGCCTTTTAATATGCATTGGACCTTTCTCTCTTATATGTCTAACTAATTCTTCCTCATGCAGTATAATACCAGTTTTTTGGTCCTCTTTCCATCTCATTTGTAATTGATTATATTGTAACCAGGTTAAATTAATCCCTTCGTCCAACAGTGTCTGCAATGTCTTCAGCTGCCATCTGCCCGCATCTGTAAAAAGAACCTCTTTGTATAAAAACCCCCCGAGTGACATTATATTTGTATTCCACAAGGTATGACCAAGATCCAGCCATAGCGGTATTTTATAATCCCATTTGAGTCGGTGCTTCTTCCAAACTCTCATCAAAGAATCTCTGAGTATATGACTTTTAAATACTTTATCAACTTTATCATCATAAAATAAGTAAGCATGCCATCCAAATTCAAGATCAAAACTTTCTGCATTCAATATTCCAGCCTTTTTATTTCCAAACCAATCACTTGTTAAAGTTAAAGCTGCTGCATCATAATATAACTGTAGGTTTGGGAGTTTAAGGCCTCCTCTTTCCGGAACATCTTGCATAATTTTCAATTTCACTCTCGGCTTTTTCTCGTTCCAGACAAACTTATTCACACCAGACTGCCAGACTTTCAGTTGTTTATCACTTTTAAGCACCGGAATCATTTGAAACAAAAACAGAAATCTTGGCAAAATATTCATCTTAACTGCTGCTATTCTTCCAAGTAAAGACAGTTGCAGCTTTTTCCAAGTCTCCATGTCTTTCTGAACCTCTCGCCACAACACCTCATAATTATTTTGAAACAATTTCATATTTGATTCTGCAACCTGAACTCCAAGATATTTTACCTTAGGTACAATTTCAAAACCTGCCTTCCTTTCAAGCTCATGTTTACGATCTTGTGTCATATTCTTAACTATCATTTTAGTCTTTTTTGAGTTCAGTTTAAAACCTGAAACTCTACCATAGTCTTGTATAATGTCGTTCATCAGGATTGTTGATTATTAACGATGTCCCACAGTCCTTCTTTTCGCAAAAGTAGACAGCATTTTGTGGACCAGGTAACATAGTTTGTACCATCCAACCGGGTTATGGTAGAATAACTTGTACCTTGCTCAAAAGCCATCATCTTGACTACTACACCCACTGCCTGCACTTCTCACTTCCGCAAAAACAAATTAAAGAGCCCTGGAATGTTCTGGGCCCATAACCAATGTTAGGGTGTGTGTAAAAAGTATTTGTTGCTTGTGCAACGAGCAGAGCAGAAACACACAGGGAAGGAGATAAACGTGCAGCTCGTGTGAGAAAAATACTTTATATACAAGATAATAAGCAGTCTCGGTGTAAGTAAAACAGTCCAAGGTCATAAACAGTAATATCAGTCCAGTAAGTATCTTCCCTTACCAAAGCAAACAGACTTTAGTAACTCTCGGTATACAGTACCATATAACAATCCAGTCTAACACCAATCAGCAGAAAGACGCAGGAAGCAGGAGGAAACAATCAGGAACAAAGAACGCTTCTCTGCGCTGCTTATTTATGCACTGTAGCCTAATTACAGGGTTCAGCAAACCCTGATTACATGGCTCAGTTGTTTCTTAAAGAAACAGATATATTGCCTGACCAACAAGTTAGGAGTAAGCTACAAGCTTACTATTATTTGACTTTTGTATCCAGAATTGAATATAACAGTAGAAAAACAAAATCCCTGCAGATTGCAGCAAAATATTTATTGTACAATAAAATACAACAAGGGTCTTGAGCTTTATTGATCTCAATAAGGTTTTTGCATTGATTACTTAGTGTTAAGGTCTCCATAGTATTGTTACTTAATATGTTTAACATGTTAATAAAGGGAAAAAGTAAATAAAACAAACTATCAACAATTAAAGTATCAAAAGAGGGGAGAAGGAAAAATAAAACTAATTATTGGATTTCCAGCTTTCCCCCTTTTAATTACAAGCTGATTTACAACGTTTTAAAACATTTCAGCCATCTTAGAAGTCAGAGTGTGATCATATTTGTCTTCCTGTTTATTTATTTATTTAGTATACAATGTCAGGGAAATATACAAATGCTAGATACAACGCAGTCCTGACAGGAATGGGGCAATTTGCCACAGCCAACTTTCTGCAGCCAACTCACCATGGCCAACTCACCATCATCATGGACAACTTACTGCAGCCAACTCATCATGGACAACTTGCTGTGGGACAACTCGCCATGGCCAACTCACCATGGGACAACTTGCTGTGAGACCATTTAACAATTCTGTTTAATTATTTAAAATAAATAAAAAAATATTTTAATTTTTGCCACTTACATTTCATTCTCTCCCTCCTTTCTTTAATGATTCTATTCCACCATTTCTTTGATATTAGTGTAACTTTTGTCCTGCAACAAATTGTCCTGTGACAAGTAAGATGAAATGAGTTGTCCCACTAGCAATTGGCAGTGGGAATTTGGCAGTGGGAATTTGGCCATGACAATTTGGTCATGGTGAGTTGGCTGTCACAAGTTGGCCATGGTGAATTGTCATAGAACCATCCTGACAGCCTAAATTGCTAGTATTTCTATTCAGCACTTGTGTGCCCATCTTTGGTGCACCACAGGGGGTGAACTAGCTTACACCAGGTGACTAGCAGTGCTCAGGGCTCCTCCTCTGGCCTCACCTTGTCTCATGTAGTATTGCCTCATGTCCAGCCAGGTGTAACAAGCTCTCCATACATACAAATGCAACTAGGTTTTTCCCACCAAAGCAAGATCCATTTATCTACTCACAATATTGCATGCTTTTGAAATGCTATGTTTGCAGGAACAAGCAGCAGGAGCTCACCCCATCTCAAAGAGCTGGGCTTGAACCACTGGACTGCAGATCATTTTTGGTTGGCAGTTCCAACATCATTAAGCCGCTGTGCCACCATGACATTTTGCCATGCTGTGTGAAGTATGTAAAAGAAGAAGAATTAATTAATTAATTAATTAATTTTATTTTTATTAAATTTGTTTACCACCCTTCTCCTGCTGGACTCAGGGTGGTGCACAGCCAAAATAAAAAACATCCCAATACAAAATTTAAAATTTTTAAAAGAATTACACAACTTTGGCCCAAAATTTAAAACATCCCAACTAAAACTCATAGACAATTAAAAATCTAACATCACAAAAGGGGGGGGGGGTTATGCCAGCCCTGCTTGGTGGAAAAGAAAAGTTTTTAGGGCACGGCGAAAAGCCCGGAGATCTGGTATCATGCGTATCTCCGGGGGCAAATCATTCCAGAGGGCAGGTGCTGCCACAGAGAAGGCCCTCTCCCTGGGGGTCGCCAGCCGACACTGCCTGGCTGACGGCACCCTGAGGAATCTCTCTCTGTGGGAGTGTACTGGCCGGTGGGAGGCTATCGGCAGCAGAAGGCAGTCCCGCAAATACCCAGGCCCTATGCCATGGAACGCTTTAAAGGTGGTAACCAACACCTTGAAGTGCACCTGGAAGACCACCGGAAGCCAATGCAGCTCATGCAGGAGAGGCGTCATATGGGAGCACCCCACGCTCCCATAATCCCCCACGTGGCCGCATTCTGCACCAGTTGGAGCCTCCGGTGTTCCTCAAGGGGAGCCCCATTTAGAGAGCATTGGAGTAGTCCAGGCGGGAAGTGACGAGTGCCTGAGTGACTGTGCGTAAGGAGTCCCAATCCAGAAAGGGACGCAACTGGCAAATCAGGCGAACCTGATGAAAAGCCCCCCTGGCCACGGCCGTCACATGCTCTTCTAAAGACAGCCGTGCATCCAGGAGGATGCCCAAGTTGCAAGTCTTTTTGCTGACTATTTACCTCCATGTCCTTATCATGTCTCCCTTCTTGTCTTATGACACTTGCCTCTTTGTTGTTTTTATCCCAATTATGAATTATAAATCACTCCAATGCATTCTTATGGGATATTAAGTGGAGACAGTGGCTTGGACTGTTGCTGATTGCTCCATTCTACTAGTGGTCATATGACACAAGATGAAATAAATGTAGCCTGACCTGTGCTTCCCAAAATATGTATCAACTCAAACAGTGCAAGAGGGAAAAACACAAACAGATATAACACAGAAAAGAAAATATAAATGCCATTCACAGTTACTGCTGGTAAAGAAATTGGAAAAAAGTTCTAGAAGTCAAGCTCCACATGTTTTTATTGATTTTGTTTTTTAATGTGCAGTTCACATTTTCCCTGCTAATCCACAGAAATGTCACCAAAAAACAAAATAGTATGTTCAAAGATATGTTGATCGATCTTTGGATAGACAACAAAAAGTATTGTGGAAAATGGCCCAAGAAATGCTGTCTGGTCCATCTGCCAATTGCACCAACATCAAAAATCAAATGTTCATAAGGAAACAAAAAGAAGTTTTAAAAGAAGAAATGGATATATTTCACAGCAGCTGTCTAGAGGAGATGAAGTCAGAAGTATTCAGGAAGTTGATTTCTGGTTGGTGTTGCGACAAGACAGCTGAAGTTGAGTGGGGCTTCGCAAAATCTGGCTGATTCTTTACTGTCCAGAGGCACTAAGGGGCCAAAACCACCCTGGAAGGGTGGTGAAGATAGGGGTGATGGTGGTCCTCGTCAATTGTGGGGTGGTAGCGGTTCTCTCACTTGATCCAAGGGCATCCTCCCAACAGACAGGAGAAGAGATAGCCATTATGGCCCGACTGAAGCTGTGACAACCAAAGAGAGAGCACTCATTAACTATTTCTGAGCAGCATTCTAGAACTGGGTGAGGATTTTCCTAATTTCTACCTTGGAGATTTATTCCCAAATAAAGAGACTATTTGAAAAGTAAGACTCTCTAAAGACAAAAGGAAGGGATTTTACTCCCACCTCTAAAGGAAATGGCAAGCTGATATTTAAAGAGACAGAAGCTAGAACAAGAAAAAATTAGAACTTTAACGAGATAAAGAAAAGACCAGACTGGAAATTATAATAATCTGAAAAGTAATTTAAAGTACAGAAAATGCTTTTTTTATTGGAATTATCAGAAAAAAATTAACTATCTGACAACAGAAGTTAAGTTTTCACTGTATTAACCGGAATCTGAAAGATAGAGTTGAGACGACATCTACTGGTGGAAAAATATATTACACAGAAAAAGTGATCTGGGGAAATAACAAGAAAGAAATATTTTTGAAATAGATAAGTGGATTGAAGATAAGCAGAACAGCTGCAAGGTCATTTTACTTGTGGTTTGGGGACAGACCACAAGTAAACGAGTCCACGAGTCTTTTGAAGTATTTTGAACTTTTGTGGATTATAAATATTGTTGACTTGGTGGAATCTGGAGTTTATGAAGTGACTTTTTGGTATTTTGGTTTATTTGGATTATTGAGACATTGGGGAATTTGGTGGGCCATTTTAGATTACAAACAATATTCAGATAGGTGAAAGAAGAAAAATGAAACAATATATACAAACAAGATGCTGATAGGGAAAATTGGACTATAAACTTTTGTTTTTAAAGTATTTTTCTGTCCCTAATTGACTTAATATTTGAATAGTGGTATTGATATAAAGTGGAATTAACTGTAAAAGGGTATTGAGGGAGTAATTATGTTTAGATTATTATTGTAGATGGATTATAATAGAAGGAAAAAAGGGGGGGAAAATGAGTGTACCAAATCTAACTAAAATTGGAAAGAGTCTTCTACACTTTGTCTGCAGCATCCAGCTCATCAAATCAAAGATCAATAGACATAATGTTGCAATAAGAAAAAAACCAATACTTTCCAGAAAGAAATACAAGCAGTGCTTCAATCCATTCAAGAAGCTATTGCTTCACAGAAAGAGGAAACAAGGAAGAACCATAATGAGGTGAAAGGGGACTTGAGGGAAATGAAAGAACAGATCTAGAACATGGATATGAGACTAGGGAACTTTCAGCAAATGATAACAAAAAATGAACAAAAGATTCAGAAAATAGAGGACAAACCAGAAGAAACTGGGGGAAAAAATGGAGGAACTGACACAAGCAAATAAGAATCTCGAATGCCATCATGTTGGAAATGGATAAAGCAGCCTATTTTCTAAGATTTCAAAATATAGAGGATAAAGAAGACCTCCCTGAAGTGATGACAGAGCTATTGGCAGGTGCTTTAGGGATAGGAAAGCAAGAGATGGAGGGGCAGATAGATGAAATATTCAGAATAAATATGAATTATGCAAGGAGACATAAGGTCCCGAAGGAGGTACACATGAGATTTGTTAAAAAATCAACAAGAGATGAAATACTAAAAAGGCCAAGAGATGATCCATTGAAATGAGAGAAAGAAATTGTTGTTCTGAAACAGATTCCTAGGAAGGTAAGAGACTTATGTAAGCAATATCAATTCTTGACTATTAGACTGATTAAAAGAGAGGCAAACTTTAGATGGTTGGTACCAGAGGGAATATTAGTGAACTGGAAAGGGAAAAGATATAGACTGGATTCGCTAGATAATGCGTTGGAATTCTATGATACTTACATTGTTGCAAATGAGAGACAAGAAATAAGAGGAGAGTTGGAATATCAAAGACAAGATGAAGCAACAGGAGAAGAGAGGAATACACAACAAGAAGAAGGAGAAGCAGAGAGACCAGAATGAGAAGGAGCAAGAGAAAAAGATCAGAGACAAATAAGAAAAACTAGGAGAATAAGACCTATATATAAATGGAAGAGATGGAGGGGAAACATGACATGTCAATAAATATAAATAGATTGAATTCCCCCCTGAAAAGGGGGAAAAATTACACGACTACAAAAGTGAAAAGTAGATATAGAAGACATTTTCAAACATGAGACTTGTTTACAAATGGTTGGATAGTAGAGGTAGAAATTAGGAATGGAAAAAGTATTATCATATATAAATAAAATGATCTAGACAATACACTGTTCATTAAGCACCTATGTATGTAATGTAAAAATATACAAATAAATTGTTTTTAAAAATATTCAGGATGTCTACCTTGAAATAATTCCCACTGAATTGAATGAGGCTTACTCTAGGGAATCAGTTCCTCATCAACTAGCATGGCTTGAAAACTCTTAAAATATCTCTAGAATCCTGCTGTAATATCACTGCATCACTAATCTTTTTGCAGAGTTAAAGGACTATGAGATTTCAAAATTGGAGCTGCTTGGATCACATGGATTCACCCCATCCCACCCCACAAACCAATAATATCTATGGAGTCCTTGTAAAGTGTATCCAACTCAAAAAAAGATTTTTTCCCATCACTATTACAAATTGTCCCACCAACCTGAACGTTCAAACTCCCATGAACTTGAGGAGAATGATAGACATGCACTGAACCATCAATTCATCCTTGTCCAATTTCATATTTAGTCTAGAACAGATAGAAGATGGAGCTTAGTGATTTAGCAAATATGAGATTTAGCTGATTTATGATTCTGTGCAGTGATAGTTGGTAGTTGGTTGAAACTAACAGTGAGTCGACAGTGCGATGTGATTACAAAACACCGAAGCCTTATTCTAGGCTATTCCATCGGAAACAGTAAAATTTATTTATTATGCCATGTTTTGTAGCCTTTTAGTTTTAAATAAGTTTAAATAAACACACACACACACACACACACACACACGGTATATATATCCTTCTACTTCTTTCCCCTCTGTAATTGTCTCCTTCAAGTTGATTTTGAGTCTTCCAGATTCATGTCTATGTATTTCTCTTGGCAACCATATACACTTTTGCCTACTTCTGGACTTCTTTTCCCTGCTTCTGCCTTTAAATTATAATCCTGAGATTTCCTTGGAGTCTCTCATCCAGGCCCTACCATACCTCTTTTTTAAGATCAGCCAAGGTTGGCTGTCACTTGTTTATTTCCACCTGAATATACATACAAATGTAGCCAGAATTTTTCTAACTTCAAAATTATTCTTAACCAATCTTCTCCTCAAAGGAACTTTGAAACTAGGAAGATGTTTCTCATTGGCTCATATGAAACCAGTCTTTATCCTTTCTTTAGCCTGGCATTTGACACCATCTGAATTGGTAATTTTCCTCAGTCATAGTATATTATTATTTTTTCCCCTGCATGATTCCTCACTCTCCCCTCCCACATACACACACACTCATTCCGGGCTGTCGGAAGCCCTATAAGAAATCAGCATTACACAAGAGCTTAGGAAATGTATACAAGGTTTCAATTTATCTAAGTTAAGATTTTTTGGGGGAGGGGAAACATCTTTCGTCTTAATTTGGTTTCAAGAATGTTCAAAGCTTGAATTCTAAAGGCCTGTTTTCTGCAAAATTCACATTTATTTAATCTGATAATTGTCATTGCCTAGTAATTACCTGTAGTTATCTCCAGTAGCTTGTAGATAAGGAATGACAAACCTATCACATTGGTTTTCTTTGTTTTTTTCTGAGTTCTGAACTCTGTCCTCTTGCTATATCACTCTGCAATTTAAAAAAACAACAACATATAAAATGTACACTTTTTTAAAACAGATTTTTGTATACACATTTAGCCATAGCAATAGCACTTAGACTTCTATACCACTTCACAATGCTTTACAGCCCTCTCTAAGTGATTTACAGAGTCAGCATATTGCACCTCCCCTCCCCCGCCCAACAATCTGGGTCCTCATTTTACTGATCTCAGAAAGATGGAAGGTTTCCAGAATTGAATTCCTGGAGTGAGCAGTGAAAGCCTGCAGTACTGTATTGTAACCACTGTACCACCACGGCTCTCTTATGTTTCCTTAATACAGTCAAACTCAAGGCCTGTGGGCCGGATATGGCCCACAGGGTGCTTAAATCTGGCCTGCAGAAAATAGCAAAGGATTGGCCCATAGTGCATCTGCCAGCCAAAATGGGGCACATGGGGTGCACGTGCCCCCCCTTGCCCAACTTTTGGCCTGGACGGCCTCCTGCAGCATGTCTTTGCTGTTTTTCCCCCACCCCATTTTGTCTGGAAGGATGCTGCAGGAGGAGTCTGTCCCATGTCCCCAACCCCTGGCCGGCCCTCAGAGAACTACAATGTGAATCCAGCCCTCGAAGAAATGCAGTTTGACACCCCTGCCTTAATATATACATTTTGCTATGCCATTATCCCTGACAGTTCATTTGGAGCTACGTACAGAGCATTTGGAAAGTGTAGGCCACAGGATATCACTGCATTTATTTTATATAGGCTCAGAAATTGGATTTTGAGTAAATAACGAAATATAGATCAAACTAATTTCTCTCAGCTTCTACAAATATTTGTTGATTTTCTTTCATTGTCACATGGTTACTTGTAAAAGCTTTTTTACTACATTAAGGAAGAAAAAGAGGGAGGAAGGGTGTCTGTTCCCCTGTACCCCATTTTATGAAGCATTCTTTCTCTTTGGGCTCCTCTTCCAGCAGAATAGAATGGTGACATAAATTTCAATACATCGACAGCCAAGCTGTCAGTGACAAGACCAATGCCTAGTGATTTCTTTATGGTTATAATGCAGGATGATTCAAGGACACCTATTGGAGGGCTCTTCCAGCTGCATCCTCCTTCCCAGCCAGGATGACCTGCAGGTAGGGAAAGCACCACTAATTATTGTCCTTAAAGAGTGATTTGGGTGACTATGCCAGATGCCTAGAAGGAACTTTAGCCATCTTTCAAGTCAACGGGCTGACAGGTTGTTGACATGGAGTGTTTCTGAGCATAGTCCAGAACAATGTTTCTCAAACTTGACAGCCTTAAAATGTGTGGACTTCAACTGCCAGAATTCTCAGCCTGCCATGCTGAGATGTCCACACATCTTGAAATTGCCAGGTTTGAGAATCGCTGGTGTAGGACATTTCTGAAAACCAGCCAGCCAATTTTGATCTTTTTGCTTAAACAAAGGACTTGCACTCTTCTAGAAGAGTGCTAAACTTGCACCAAGAAATAATATAACTGACAGGTTGCAATAAAACTACTTCTGTGGTTCTGGAGGAGACTTTGCCTGCATCATAGAGATCTGATTGGGGAAAAATGAAGCATTCCTCCACTGTGCTTTTCCACAGGGCAGGGCATGGAACATGAGATTTCAACCACAGGAAGGCAAATTCCATTTGAACAGTTCCACAATGGCATCAGGAAACTGATTGGCTGTTCTTGTTTGGCTATGTTCAAAATAAAATGCATTTGTTTTGATTCCAGTAGGGAGCAGAGATTCGATTTGATCATCATTTCCAGTTCTCTTTGATATTATCTTTCATCAGATCAGGAATTTAATGCATGGAGAATGTTTTGGAACCTCCTTTCTTAGAAAAGTTTTCATTCCACATTTCAGCTGGCTTGAGTTCTCATTTTCCTTTTCTTATTGGGGACACTCTTTATATAGTGATAACTATTTTGTTATTCTCTGCAGTTAGCACTCCAAACTAATCTTGGTTGATCCCCCAAAAGCTAGGCAAGCTATTTAGTAATTGAAAAAGCAACTTCAAAAGAAGTGATAGCAAACCATTTCTATGCTATTGCTATGGAAAGGTTATGAACATGTCCAGAAAGTCAGTAGGAATCAAGTTCAACTGAAGGGAGATAGATGCCAATTTTTATTAATCTAGCCTTGTAGACAGTGCAGTATATATTCTTTTCATTGTATTAAGAGACACTCAGTGCCTTGGCACCATGGTGATTGCATTGATCATTAGAGGCACATCATTCCTTATTCTACTGTTATATATATTTCCTTCAGTCAGTAGATAAATGCCGTGTTAGTATTCTAGGATTCCATTTCTTTGGGAAATGCTATGTCCTAAAAACAGATAGTATAGAAACTATTTTTACATCTGATTCACACGTCAGCTTCTGATCTGCTTCATGTATGACCAATACTGCCCAAACTAAAGTCTTTGTCAGCTCTCTTGATATATTTTAGGTGCCTCCTTCAAAAAATCATTGGGAGGACATTTTCTACCTACCCAGATACATGTAGCATTTTTTTCTATTAAGTCCCTTTGCCAGGGAGCAGTGTGTAATCCATAGAAAGACTTTATTGTTATGAACCATGACCAAACAAAATAATTTTTTATGGCATAAACACAGCATAAACTTCAAAGAAGAAAATATAACCATTTTGATCTATCTGACACACACACACACAGAGACAGACATACAGACACACACACACACACACACATATGTTTTCGTAGATTTTCACGGGTAGAGGCATGCAAGTCTTGGCATATTCAGGTCTTTTCCCACATAAGATTGAGGGTATCTTGGCGACGTTTCGACAAGGTCCCACTCCTCATCTTCAGGCTGGTGTCTTCGGCTTTGTGCCTGTGCGAGCAAAGCATGATCCGAGCTGACGTCTATAAATACTGTTGGGGAGGTGTGGGGTGCTGGCTTCGTTGCTGTGAGCAGGTTGGTTGCCTGTGTTGTTACATCTTGATTGGTTGATGGAGTTGATGCTTGCAGATTAGTCGGCTGTTTCGTAACATCCTGTGTGGGTGAGGTCCTTGATGTGTGCCCATTAGTCTTTTGTGTTGTAACAACCTGGGTAATGGGCTGTGTGTTAACATCCTGAGTTCTAGTGTTGTGATATCCTGAGTTTTTTGATGTAATGTCCTGAGCAGATGGCTGTGATGCCACATCCTGGGCTTTGGTTTGGCTCTGAGTCTGAGGTCTCGCACAAGCACGAAGCCAAAGACACCAGCCTGAAGATGACAAGTGGGACCTCGTCGAAATGTTGCCAAGATACTCTAATCTTACACGGGAAAAGACCCGAATACGCCAAGACTTGCACACACATATAGATATAGATATAGATATAGATATAGATATAGATATAGATATAGATATAGATATAGATATAGATATAGATATAGATATAGATATATTTGTATATGTGTGTGTGTGTGTGTGTGTGTGTGTGTGTGTGTGTGTGTGTGTGTAAATCTTGGCGTATTTGGGTCTTTTCCCTTATAAGATTGAGAGTATCTTGGCGACGTTTCAACGAGGTCCCACTCATCTTCTTCAGGCTGGTGTCTTCGGCTTTGTGCTTGTGCGAGCAAAGCGTGATTGGAGATACCATCTCTCTATAAATACTGGTGGGGAGGTGTGGAGTGCTGGCTTTGTTGTTGTAAGCGGGTTGGTTGGCTGTGTTGTTACATCTTGATTAATTGATGGAGTTGATGTTTGCAGATTAGTCACCTGTTTTGTAACATCCTGTGTGGGCGAGGTCCTAGCTGTGTGTCCATTAGTCTTTTGTGTTATAACGACCTGGGTAATGGGTTGTGTGGTAGCATCTTGAGCTCTAGTGTTGTGACATCCTGAGTTCTGTGATGTATTGTTCTGTGATGTATTGTCTTGAGCAGATGGCTGTGATGCAACATCCCGGGCTTTGGTTTGGCTCTGAGTCTGAGGTCTTGTTATGTGCTCATGGCATGACACACATGCCATGAGCACATAACAAGACCTCAGGCGCCTTCAGAGTTGGATATCAGTGGGGCAGAAGAACAGCTAGAGCTTGTTCCCGATGTGTGCATGTGCAGAGCTGCCAGGAGAAGGGAACAGCTAAGGAACAAGGGCCAACTTGGGAGTAAAGGCACAGGTGGACAGTGAATGGCTCTCCCATAGGGAAAAAAGGGGAGTGGAGTTTGCAGGAGACAATGAGTTTGCTTAATTGGTTCATCTCAGAGAATCCTTGCCAAGTTTTGAAGGTATCAGCCTGGCAGCTCTCCAAGCCAGATAAGGTCTGTGACTGTAAATTCACCCTTGAAAGACTTTGCTGGATGTGAATGAAAGTAATTCACAGTTACTTAATAAAAAGGGGTTTTTGTCTGGACAAAGAGTCTGCTTCATGATTTGGGGAAGCCTAGGTCAGAATACATGCAAGAATGTTAAAACAGCTACATTTTTTCCTGGACTTCTGTGTCAGCTTTAAGATGTCCTCAACAGATAGTAAAATGGGTATCAATATACACTTTTATTAACATTTTGCCTTCAAACCTGGATCTCTGCACAGTTCTTATATGTAGTCCACTGGTTCTGTACACAAAGTGTTACCAAATGCAATTTGGGTCAGTCACCGGGACCAAAGGTTTTGTCTTCTGAGCTTTCAGATTCATGCTGGAGCCCATCCTCAGGGAATGGGAACTTCTCTCTAGCAGGAGAGAGAAGAAGAGAAGTTCCCTGAAGATGGGCTTCAGCATGAATCTGAAAGCTCAGAAGACAAAATCTATGGTCCCAGTAAGTGACCCAGATTGTATCCTGCAACATTATCTTGGGATACATACATTCATCTCATTCAACAAAGAGTTACATTCACCAGGGGAAATTTTCCAGTATTTTCCCTTTGCTACTAATGGCAAAGGCATTTCTTCAGTTTAAGTGAATAATTTAAAAAAATCAATTTGGTAGGGCAAGATCATTTTACTCACTCAGGATGAAGGGAAGAAAAAAACATATCTCCTGTCTTGTTGGAGTTCAACATAGGATACAAGGGGAAATGTATCCCTATCCAATTCTTTAAAAGTTGACGATAAAGAGGCAAAGGACTGAGAAGAAGTATTGGAACTCAGCTCCAATCTTTAATTAAAGCTTTCCAGGCAGATTGAAAACTCTCCTGGTAGTTAAAGGTGCCAAAGACCCAGAGGCAAATACTAGCTAAAATCAACAGTTAAGACAAGTGAGTCATAAGCAAACTTCATTTGAAATCAGCCCATGTCAGAGGACAGAGAAAAATTTGACATTCAGAGTTGAACTATAAGAATGGCAATATTAAATAATCTTTATCTATTCAAAGTTTTTGTATGGAAAGATCTGGCCACATTGTGGTGGACAAATTATCATCTGTATTGGATAGGAATAATAATAAACATAATATAGAGAATCTCCAAGAAAAAGCATTTGGTGACAGTCCAAAGAAAGTTAAAGTGAAGATGCCTCACTAAAAATGTACAAATGCCTGTTCAAGCATATTGCTCAAGCTGCCAACCAACCTTTTTTTGGTGGGACTAATCTTTCTTTCATCAAAAACCTTTCCTGGCTTATTTCAATAGTTGCACTATGCCTTGGAGGAGTTGTTGAACCAGCAGCATTCATGGAACAAAATTCAAGCCAAAACAGCAGTCATGATTGTGCACTTGAAGCCCCACTTTTTATATAGATGCATGATATCAATAAATGTTGCCAGGCTGTGGTGCCATCTTTACTGTTTTGATTCCTTCTCCTGTATTTAATTATTTAATTATTGGAAAGAAGGTATTATCTCAAGTTATCTATCAAACCTGAGATATGACTGATTAAGCAAAGATTAGATTAAAAGAATGTCAGAATATTCATGACTGGGAAGACATGGTAGCAAGGTCAGCCAATGAATAGGCATAGCGACTAAGTCAGCCAATTGGGAGCTGAGACAGACTGGAGCCAGGGCATGTCTTAGTCTGCAGCTTCTGATTCTGTGCAGAGAAACGAAACTGAAACTAGTCTGCTGCTGGAACTGAAAGCAATCTCTCCTCTGCATGTGAATCTGCTGTTGGTATTGTAAACTTACTTCATGTATTATTATGAATATAAAGAAGTTAATGAATCCTGCTGAATCAGTTTATCTGTGTGTGCTTCTGGATTTGATTTTTGCAAGAAACTCTGACAAAGAATATAAAAGGGGAAATCAGTTCATGCCACTTCAACTTTCCAGACTAAACCATTTAGATTTTACCGATGTATGATCCAAATAGACCAGTTACTCAAATATTTTTCATGTCTTGACATAGAACATGTCTGCCACATTATGTGAACACAATACAAGCTAAAGTAACTTCATAATCTTTTGGTAGTAAGAGTTGGTTTTGTCATCCAATAGGTTTTGATTTTAGTAAAAAATCAAATCAGAAAATGACTTAAAGATAAATACTGTGTGTTTAAAATTCCAGAGACATGTCTTCAAAGAAGTTTGATGGTATATATCAAGAAAATCCAAGTGTTCTGTGAATAGCTAAGCTATTCACAGAACACATAAACTAAGCTTATCTATGGCTTAGATAAATCAGAGACATTTGAAGGGATTCTTGCAATCATTCATACTCAGGCTCATATAGTACTAACTTATGACCCCAGTTACAAAACTGTTATTTGTGCTGATAAAATTTCCATAACAAAAGCCAAGAGTAGCAAAGATGTTCTATGGAATATATATATATATGTGGTCTCTAGGAGTGGACAATGACTTGGTGGCACATAATAAATAAATAAATGGAACAAATCTTTGCTAAGGTTTCCAAGAGCCAAAGGCATAAAGACAATCCTAGATATCAAAGGACATGACCTACAGTATATTATAATTAACCCATTAAATGTTCCTACATGACTATGACCATAAATTAAGTTATTTACTACAAAGACAAGAATGAATTGTACGTCACTGCAGTTGACATTGCATCTCAGTAGCTGTAGTAGCTTAGCATGTTCACACTAATATTTTATCACATCAGTGCAGCCTGTTCCTGAAAACTTGGAACTGTAGGATCCTTCTAAATACCTTCCTACACAGCAGCCAAATAAATTAGGATACTGCACAGACTACAGAAGAAATACACCAACCTTCTTGACATGAACATTCTGGAAGCTGTTGGAACTCCTCCACAGAGAAATGTTTAAGAGAGATATCTGGAAATTACATTCTGCTCCAGATTCAGCAGTATAAATATATAGTATGGAATACTGTAGTAGTATACATTCTACTACAACATTCTTTGTCTTATGGAAATTCAGGTTTCACCTGAGCAGTTGGATTTCACTTAAAGCCACAGGAAGTTAACCTAGAGCCATTAGATAATTAGAGTAAGGTAACAGGGCTACTATCCAACACATAATGCAGCAGCAAATGTAAGCCAATTATGAGGTTTAAAAGGGACAGCACACCAGGGTGACAATGTTGTACTGTGCCACTGAATTTGTACCTCAGGTCTAACCCTATAAAAATTCTTTCATCTGGCAGAAATGAAAGATTGGACAGCACTATCCAGTGAGGTTTATTTTAATGTTTTGAGGAAGTTTTATACAGAATCTTGCCGTATATGACATGTACATGAATAGTATTTTTCAGTAGTGGTATCTTCTAAGCACTTCCCACTGCTTAGTTTGCCCCACTCCTTAACTACTAAGGAATTATTTTTTTCTCCTAAATCTGAAAGTTCATCAAACCTAGAGTCAGCCCTGGTGAAATTGCAGAGATGAGGGAGAAACATCTCCTTACCACATTATAAGACGTACTTGATTCCACCACGTGTCCTCTCCTCCCATCTTTTTAAAGCTGTTAATATCAAAAGCAACGCATCTTGTCAATCTGCCAGTTCTGTGGAGTTATCATGAAGAACAAGAAAGTGAATTTCATTTCCTGCAGTGAGAAAACCTCGATTAATTACGGAGAGCAAGAAGATGCAGCAAAAACATCCTAACAACGATCTTGACATCTACAAACTTTGCACTTATTCAACATGCCTCGCTTGTATTGAGCTGCTTTGTTGTATTATATACAAAGACTAACAGTGTAGTTCTGTAACAACTAGAGAAGCAAAAAGCTGGCATGGGCGATGAGGTTTCCTCCTAGCCATGTGGTGCCTGTGAATACAAGTGGTATACTTTTCTTCTTTTTAAATGGAATCTGAACCTTGCTGGATGGCATAAGTGAGTTTGGCTCTCATTCTTTGTGCTTTCAGTTCCTTGAAAAGTCCCAGGGAATTTGAAATGTTTGTCATTAATTTAAAAGGACTTAGAGCAGCGACATGGGTTAATGGGTTCAGCAGGAAATAATGTAATGTCATTACAATACATCATCACAATTCCCAGTGTTCCTGTTCTGCTTCTTCACCACAGCTGCTGGTGGCATTGATGTAATCTTTCATGATTCACAAACTGTTTTTATAGCATGGAATTGAATTCTAAATCAGAACCCAAACAGCCATAGAAAAAACACTGGCATTTTTTAAAACTTGTCCAGACTCTCCATATACTTACAACTGAGTGACATTTTACATTAAAAACATAGGGAGAAATGCAAGAGAAATATTGTAACATCCCAAAAGGGGACAATAAAATAGCAAAAGTATAACCATATAGATGTTAGGACATCCAAAACTGACATAGCAACAATTCATTGCATTACACTGAATGTATCACATTTCTTGAAAATTCCAAGTATTATACAGGGAAAACACTTGGGATGTGTTGCTGGTTTTATCTAGCTTCTTTCCTGTCTCTCAAAATTCTTCAGATGTCTTGCTTTGAAATGCACTTGAAGTGGAAAGTGGTGACAACTTGGGTAACTGCAGTTGCCCTCTGTCCCCTCCTTCTATTTTAACAGATGTTCAGTGGCTTACTTTATTTTATCATGTTTTGCCTAAGGAGCCTGGTCCAGGTTCATTTTTTTAGTCAAGGCACTGTTTTATCTACAGTTTCAGACAGAAGAAGGCTAATGCTTAAAAAGAACAAGACAGGGAAAGCATGCATAATATGGCTTCTAGAGTTTTTCTAACTTCTGAATAACACAAATGCTCTTCAAATGCTACTTATCAGAAAAGGTCAATTGTGCAAACTGCAGGGTTTAGAGGTGGAAAAATCAGCAATATTCCAAGCTGTTACCTAGCTGTTCTTTCACAGGGACTTTTGGGGACATCTTTTTATAGGTTGTTTGTGTATGGAGCACGCAACTCACTCCCAGCCACTATTTTACACTTGATTTTTCATTTACCAGCTTGTTTCCACACAGACAAAATGTAATCCTGTTCTATTGATTAGTCAGAGTTATCCTGCTGATGGACAGACATATCCTGAGTTCATCATTTACAGAATTAGTTTCCAAAATATTATTGAGTTGAACAATAACACATAAAGGGAAGAAGAAATCTGTGGAAACTAATCAAAGAGAGAAGCAACTTAGAATTAAGGAGAAATTTCCTGACACTTATAACAATTAATCAGTGGAACAACTTGCCTCCAGAAGTTGTGAATGCTCCAACACTGGAATTTTTTAAGAAAATGTTGGATAATCATTTGTCTGAAGTGGTATAGGGTTTCCTGCCTAAGCAGGGGGTTGGACTAGAAGACCTCCAAGGCAGGGGTGAAATTAAAAATTTTCCCCTACTGGTTCTGTGGGGTTGGCTTGTTGGGGGAGGTCATTTGACTGGGTGGGCGTGGACAACTTGACATCACTCACATCAAGGGGCTCCTCACCAGCCCCTCCCCTCCCAGCCACTCCTTGTCAACAATGGCAGGAAAATGGGGAGGGGAATATTCCCGCCTACCATCCTTCCCTCAGTTTGTGCTGAGATTGAGGAATGGCTGACAGGCAGGAAAATCCCCTTCCCCATTTTCCTGCCTTTCACAAAAACAGCTCCATTCCAGCTGGTCCTCCCATCCCCCTCCCTCCTGGGGACTATTTTAAAGGGACAGGCTGCAGTAGCTCCATTGTGAATGGAGGAAGAAAAGTTAGTATTCTCTCTGCTGCATTTAACATTGAATTCTGTGGCAGAGAGAATGCTAACTTTTCTCCCTCCATTCAGAACAGAGCTGCTGCTCCCTTTATGGTTCCCTCCTGGCCCCCTCCCTCCTGGGGACTACCTTAAAGGGATAGGCTGCAGCAGCTCCGTTCTGAATGGAGAGAGAAAAGTTAGCGTTCTCTCTGCTGCATTTAACATTAAATTCTGTGGAATATCGAGCGACCAGCTGGGCGTGGGTGGGGCCAAGGAGGGGTAATTGCTACCGGTTCGGCAAACTGATGCCCATAATCTCTAGCAGTTTGCCCAAACCAGTCCGAACCGGTAGGATTTCATACCTGCTCCAAGGTCCCTTTCAACTCTGATATTCTATTCTATTCTATTCTATTCTATTCTATTCTATTCTATTCTATTCTATTCTATTCTATTCTATTCTATTCTATTCTATTAAGAAACAATATGCTTACTGCATCAAAGTATATCAACATGGAAAAATAACTCTGTGGAGTCACCTTTTAGATGTTGTAAACATTAAGGTAATTAATCAAAGTTTTTTTAATGCTATTACTCATTATAAAAGAGCCGAGGTGGCACAGTGGTTAGAGTGCAGTACTGCAGCTACTTCAGCTGACTGATAGTTCAGCAGATCAGTGGATCAAATCTCACCGGCTCAAGGTTGACTCAGCCTTCCATCCTTCCGAGGTGGGTAAAATGAGAACCCAGATTGTTGGAGGCAATATGCTGTTTAGTATACTGTCTTTGGTGTAAGCCATCCAGAGTCCTTGGAGAGTGGGCAGCATAGAAATATGAATAATAAATAAATAAATAAATAATAAATAAATAAATAAATTCTCAAAATAATCTACATTCCACATTCACAACAGGAATCTTAAATTATAGTATAAACACTCACAAAATAGCAGTTCATCCCCCCTCTCTAATATATCTCTCTGGTGTATGTACACCATGTGTGTAAGAAAATAAGCAGAAATAGTTTAATATATGTCTGAAACTTGGAGGATTAATTTACACTAACAAACCCACAGTCATAAGTGTATTTTAACTAGGATTTATTGTTTAATTATCAAGCCTGGTTTATTTGCAAAGAAAAAATCCTGGGTTTGAATATTATATAAGTACTTGTTAGTTGTTGGTTTTTAATCCAGAATTCATAATTAATAGTCATATTAAAGGCTTATATGTGAACACATTCCTATGTAACATTTCTGTACATTACTGAACAATATCTTAATATTAAAAAATATCTTTACCACTACTAATATTCCTCTTGATTTCTTTTGCCTTTTTATTAAAAGTCAAATATATAGTGAAAATTTAACATCCTTGGGCAGGGGGAGCTATGTTTGACTATGATGAATTCAGACCATGCTTTAATGATCCCATTTCAAATTGTAATTTCACATCATAGCATGGAGCCATTCTTTCACATGTTAAAATCTCCGGATATGGAGCTCAGTAATAATTCAGAAAAGTAAACCACCTTTGAGCAACCAGACAGTTGAGAATCAAGAAAATTAAATTGGATGCCAATCAGGGGTGAAATCCAGCAGGTTATGACAGGTTCTGGAGAACCGGTAGCAGAAATTTTGAGCAGTTCAGAGAATCGACAAATACTACCTCTGGCTGGCCCCAGAGTAGGGTGAAATGGAGCTTTTGCTCCTTCCCCTGGAATGGGGTGGCAATGGAAATTTTGCAGGATCCTTCCCCTGCCATGCCTACCAAGCCATGCCCACCAAGCCACACCACGCCCACCAAGCCATGCCCACAGAATCGGTAGTACAAAAATTTGGATTTCATCACTGGTGTCAGTATCTTGACTCTGTAAACCACTTAGAGTGGGCTGCAAAGCACTGTGAAGTGGTATATAAGTCTAAGCGCTATTGCTATTGCTATTGCTATCTTGATTGCATAGACACGTAACTGTAAGAGACCAGAAGCTGAAGAAATAAGACTCTCAGATATGCTCAGCTCAATGGCTGTAGAAATTAAGGAAAGCAGCGAAGAACCTTCTTGTTAGACAACTTGGTACCAGTAGAAAATCAGTACTAGTAAAATCAGAGCCTGATTCTAGAAAGGAAGAGATCTGTTCCAGAAAATAGAGAAACAAGAAATAAATTTCCAAAAAGTTAGGGAAAAGTGTAAAAAGCTACAAAGCTTTGTATACATACACTGAGGCATGCACACATGCATGCAGAGAAAAGAGAGAAGGAAACGTTTAGCTGGGAAGCATGGCCAGAGAAAGAGGAAAATGAAGAGTTAGTCTAGAACAGTGTTTCTCAACCTTGGCAATTTAAGACATATGAACTTCAATTCCCAGAATTCCCCAGACACCATGGCAGAAAGAGGCTCCTAAGGAAATAATGGAAATGAGAAGCAAAGATTTAAGTTAAAGGAAAAATAAAACCACTTAAGAAGTAGAAAGGTGAAAGGCAAGAGATTTTTCTCCCTTCAGCACTTTGCCCAGGAGAGAATCCATTCCCTGCAGCTGAGAAAGAGTAAGGTAGAGTTTAGGGAGTGAAAAGTGCTGAGGAGTATTAGTTGACAGCTTAGCAACAGTGGGAAGAGAGGGTCTGTCGATTTCATTAATGAAAACATCATCCAGTGAATTAGCCAAGTGAGAATTGAGACCCAAAGGGCTGAAAATGGAAATAGATAAGATTCAGGTGAGTCAGAGGAGAGGGGATCTTATTCAGAAGGCAGGATTAAGGACTCATGTCTAGGAGTTAGATATTTTCCTTATTTGATTTACAGTGGAAGGAAGGAATTGCTTTGTAGAGGAGTAATTCACAATCTTAACAACTTGAAGATGTGTGGACTTCAACTCCCAATTCCCTAATCATGTGAGGAATGTTGCTGATGGAGTTGGAGATAGTGTGATGGGCTACAGTGAAGTGGCAGTTTCCCAAGAAGGAGGGAGCACCTTCCAAGGAGGAACATGAAACAAGAGGCAACACAGCCCAGAGATGGATAGAAGACAAAGAAAGAGAGTTTGGACAGACACTCCCTAGAAGCAGCCAAGGTATGTCTTTGGGGGGAGAGTAGTAAAGGTTTAATCTGGCAAGGTTCTGTCTATTGGATGTAAACAAATGAACTGAAGTTTAGTTAGATAATTCTATGTCTTCTTGGATTGGGCTTGAAAAATCAGCATGCTAGGGAACCATTTAGTAACATACTTGTTTGATATAAATTCTAAAGGACTTGAAAATATCTTTTTTGGGGGAATCTCTAAGGAGGACCAGACCCTGAACTCAGAACCACCTACAGAAGCTGAAAATAGCTAAATATTACATTCTTATGCACATCTTTGCCAGGAAGTACAATGTTTGCAAGGAAATATTAAAAATGGATCTAATTTATGAAGCTGCCTTGAATTGACTGCAGTTCAATTGCAATTCAACTGCAAAATTGTATAGCAAGCAATACATATTTTTTTTTATTGTGTTCTTACTTCTTTTAAAAAAGCACAGCATTTTGTGTATCTTGAATACTTAAATCAAAATAAATGTGAAATAAACCTGAATGGCTTTTTAAATCTGGATGGAAATTTCAGATATCAGTAAAAAGGATTTCCTTAATACAGTGCTTGGAAAATGTGTAACTATGATTTTTTTTTTCATGTTGGTTAACAAAATAATTATTAAAATAACCACAAAATATGGTAAAACACCTAAAAAACTGTTAGGTGAAGACAGGCAACATTGTACAATTCGGATATCATCCAGAAATCATGGCCAAAGGAAATAATTGTTGGAAATTGAACCATATCTGAAAGATGTCAAATTATTTGTTCCTGATCTCAGGGAGCAGATGTTCAGGTTTAGTCCCTACGGTTACCAAGCAACATAAAGCTTTGCCTTCTCTTTTTGTCTGTTCAATAGATCAGCACATTCTGCCTGTTCCACTTCAGCTCTCAACTTCTGTAGCTCAAGTCAGTATATTCTATCCAGGATGTTTTAGCTGATGATGACTTCCAAACTGCATTTAAGAAGATTCCAGTCTCTCTAAGATGGCGCTTGGAGACTGAGGAGAGGGGTATCCATATTAGAACATTGGAGAGGGTAATATTTGAGGTTAGACCTGGAGTTAGGGAATGATGGCCAGAACAGTTGACTGGTTCATATTTCCACAATTTATTATTATTATTATTTTGCTTTGTGTTGAGAAGAGAGTATAAAGCAAACCGATTTATCAAAATATGCTTGGAATTTAGGGAGGAAAAAAAATAGTTCTCCAACAATGCCCCAAAACTAGATTATTGTTTAATTTTAAGTATGTCAGTCCAGCTTTGCATCCAGCAGCATTTGCAGGAAACCATGTTATATTGAGACAAGGGACTTTCCTACTTCCCCTACTGTTGATAAATGCACCATTCTTTGAACACTACAAGGATTGCCAGCTGTCTTTTTATTAAAGGATTCCTAGCTTTTTTTTCAAACAAGATCTGTAGAATTCAGGGCTAAAAGGGTTTTGTGTTCCATCTGGAACCAATTTAGAAACCATCATATTCTATTTATTTCAACTTCTTTTGATTAAAGCAATTACTTTAAACTTCAAAGGCAGAGGCTTTATCTTTAACAAAGGCGAATATGACTGCATCATAAAGACCTGTTCTTCCATTTTTTTTTTAATTTGCACAGTCTGCTATATGAATCAGCCATAAATCTAACCTTTCTATTGTGCCAAATTAATAGCAAGTGATCCATTTTTTTTTATCATTATTATGTTCTTACTTCTTTTGAAAAAGTCCACATATTTGGATCTGGAAAGAAATTGCAACTATTATGGAAACTTTCTGTAGATGTGATACCCAAGTATTGAATTGTTGTCATGAAATAACTCTCTCAAATGTTATTTTTAATTAATATTGAACTAATAATATTTAATTGTCCTCCTCAGGATTAGGCTCACTAAGGCTAAATATAAATAAAAATGTTGGAAGATGCAATATAAATCTATAGCATTTATTTTATTTTTAGAGCTACATATCTGTTAGGAAGAAATTTCCTCAGATTGTATTTTCAAGTTGATTATTATTTTTTTTTAATTTTGCCTGTTGAAATATTGGCTATTCCACCTTAGTCCCACCTCCAATTTGAATAAATGACCTCTTTGACTACCTTAATTTAGGCCATTGATCAAAATGTTGAACATCCTAAATAAAGTCCTTCAGCTTTTGGCTTAACACATTTTCCCTTTCCTCCTTCTACCATATTTTTTTCCTCTGTGTGTGTATTTATGTGTGTTGGTTACATTAAACTTTATAATTATTATCTAGAATCTACCATCTGAGGTGGTACAAAAATAAAATAAAATGAATGTGGGTTTCAAGCCCTGTTTAAGCAGATGGCAGACTCATGTCATTCCAATGACATTTATTGGCCAAGAAGCAAGGTGATTTTAAATTACAGCTGTCTCTGGAAATTACATAGTTGTGCTATTTAATCATTTGATTATTATTTGTTTAGAGATACAGGGAATAGTCCATCCTGAGTTATAATGACATTATAACATTTTAGTTTTTTTTCACATTCATGAGAATATTAGACAATCAGATTAGGAATCAGAAACATTTGCAAGTTATTTATTTATTCATTTATTTTTGTAAAAAAAAATCATTTCCTATAGGAAAAGAAACTGTGGATCCAGGAAAGGAAACCAACATAGATGGATCAGACAGATGGGGCACAGCAGAAATCCTTTTGAGGCATGATAATTTTGAATGTTTAAGGAGGCAGATTTCTTTTCTGAAAAGTTTCTTCTAAAACTTTTCAGATGAGCATATATTTTGCCCCAACTGTTGCAGTCAACCAAAAACATGAAGTAGAATAATTATATGACAAATATTTCTTCAAAGATCTGTATCTGTAAGTTGTGGAAAGATTATAAAGTAAAACCAAATAGATGATGCTGAAATGCAAAATGTTGTTGTTTTTGTCTTTCCCTTCCTTTTCCCAATTTACATATTATTCCATTCTCAATTTCTAAAGATTATGAACGGTGGACCATATTAAAATTAAATATTAAAGACAAAAATCAATTAATGTAGTAACAATCAATCAGTCTGATGCAACACTTATCGTACTCATTATCACATGCCTTGATTTTGTGACTCTTGTTATGACAGTCCAGTGAAGATACAATGTTTATGACTATACAATATCTAATGTCTGTTCATAATAACATCTTCAACAAGGACTATTGGATTTTTACAGTGAAAACAGCATAAAGACTTGTGGGTGCCTTAAAGTTTAACACCTTTATTATGGCATAAATTTTTAAAATGGCATTATGCAATGAAGCAGTCTAGAGTTTTCAAAAGCAGTTGCCATTACTAAATCAAAGCATATAGATTAGGATTCAAGACACCACAAGAGTTTTTGATCTGTTCACAGTGCTGTTAATTGAGACAATCAGTATAAACTAAAACCAGGAGTTCACTCAGTAAAACAGAAATGGGGATGTAAAATTTTCTGAAATGCTTCCCCTCAAATTACAGGGTAATATTCTGGGAGGGTGGTATTATTGCCACCATCCTCATGAACTTTGATCTCTATTGTGTTTTTCCTATATATTTCAATTAGTCACAATTAATGCTCCTTTTTGGGTGGAAACAAACCTACTGAGTAATGAATGTCTTGATAAAGGCAGAATGCTAATCAGTGCAGCAGAAGATATGCAAGTCTGCATATCACCAATGAGTAGAAAGTGCTGTCTTGTCGCCAATGGGTCAACCTAATAAGAATTTTTATAGTTTCCTAACCATGATATATATATTTTTCCTACCAAGCTGCATTTCCACCTTTTGTTTTCAATAAATCTGTTTCCATGTAACTGTAACTTTGAAATAATGAGGATCAAGGGGAAAAATATATTCCAAAATAAAAAAAAAAACTAATGAATGCTGACAGCCATTTAAGTGGAAGTGTCCCAATGTTTATTAGTAAATATTGGTTGACTCAACTGGCTTATGAGCAGCCACTATCATGTGGCATTGTTAACATTCAAAAGAAGACTTCACGTTCAAAGGACCACCTATTGTAACTCAAAGAAAGCTACTTGTTTTAAAATATAATAGGATCAGTAGCCAGGAGCTGTTGCTCAGGAACTTTTTCCCAGTATTAAATTCCCCCAAGGAATATATATAGAACCAAAACTCTCAGATTCTGAAACTAGTTCACAAGCTGTACAAAAAGTAGTGCAACCATTTGTCATCAGCACTGACACTATTTCCAAGGAAATATTTGACTTCAAACATATCAGAAGTTTGACTTTGATGACCCAGATTTCATTTCTTTTCTTTTCTTTTCTTTTCTTTTCTTTTCTTTTCTTTTCTTTTCTTTTCTTTTCTTTTCTTTTCTTTTCTCTTCTCTTCTTTTCTTTTCTTCTTGCAAGCCTCAATATCATGAACCTGTTGTAATTCTATTGTGCTTCCAAACTCATTACAATTACTTTATGTACCATATATCCATACCTACTCATGATGATATTTACTTTCTGTAATAAGTAACATTATGCAAAGCGTATGAAGTAGTAAACAATAGACATTGGATCAAGGGTGAAATCCAATTTTTTTCCCTACTGGTTCTGTGGGCATGGCTTGGTGGGCGTGGCAGGGAAAGGATATTGTAAAATCTCCATTCCCACCCCATTCTGGGGCCAGCCAGAGGTGGTATTTGCCAGCTCTGAACTACTCAAAATTTCCACTACCAGTTCTCCAGAACCTGTTAGAACCTGCTGGATTTCACCCCTGCATTGGATATAGGTGATCATCAGCTATGGAAATTATCAGCTATGAAAATGAATTTGGAGACACTATTCAGAGACAATTATACCAACATGTGTAAAAACATGTGCTAAGCCCAGGAAACTGGGAAAATGTGTGTGTGTGTGTGTGTGTGTGTGTGTGTGTGTGTGTGTGAGAGAGAGAGAGAGAGAGAGAGAGAGAGAGAGAGAGAGAGTTCATCACAGACTACTTTGCAAACCATTGTCAAGCCCACATCACACTGAAACATTCTCTACTAATGATAATAACTGAATTCCAGTCAGTTTCACAACATTTGGACCAATAAGCCATAAGTGCCATCAAAGCCCTATTTTCCCTCTAGCCACCTCATACTATTCTGTACAAGCTAAGATCACTAAACCAGAGACTACCTTGTAAGCAAATTTGCTGTTGCTGTAATGTAACACCTAGGAGAGACATCAAGGTTGTTTATCTAGCTATTTGTTGACAGTATAATGAAGTCAAGTAGAGAAAATGAACAGCGACAAAACAGTAAGGATAGGAATTTGACTTGGGGAAGAGACAGGGAATAAATGCCAAACACAAAGGATAAAAGAGAAGGGACTTAAGCCAAAGAGACCTGCAGAATTCACTATTTTAAAATCAAACACCAAAGGAGCTAGTCTATGCAGAACTGAGCTGTCAGAGCTACATAGGACATTCATAGGACATAAGAATACAAAATGAATTTGAAGGCTACGCCAATCTTCTCTACTCTGAGTGTAGAATGGCTTCATCCTGTTCAAAGGGGACTGGACCACATTGGAGGACAGGGGTAAGAAATGGATAAGGAAAGTCAGAAAACGTAGCTTATTTCCCATCATATTTTGCTTACTGATTGGAAAGCTTTCCTTTCCTTTCCTTTCCTTTCCTTTCCTTTCCTTTCCTTTCCTTTCCTTTCCTTTCCTTTCCTTTCCTTTCCTTTCCTTCCTTCCTTCCTTCCTTCCTTCCTTCCTTCCTTCCTTCCTTCCTTCTTTCTTTCTTTCTTTCTTTCTTTCTTTCTTTCTTGATTTTTATGCTCCCCATCTCCCCTATAAGGTGACTCTGGGCAGCTTACAAATTAAACCTGAAAATGATTAGTCTCTTGATACATCAATAGTTTGCTTCCCTCTATATAGGGCATTGCTTTTCAGTTGACCAAAATAAATTCCCTATTCAACTATTCAAATTAATCTAGTTCACAGAAGGCAATAGAACACAGAAATGCTCTCATTTAAGTAAGCAACATTTAGCTTCTTCAGAGGCTGCAGTGTTGGTATAAAAATAACTACATTAAACAATCATGTGACAAGAGCGCTCTGTTTTCCCATGCAAGCTCACTTTTTAAAAGTTTAAAAATAAGCCTTTGGTTCTTCTTTCTATACAGGATTGCTGTAATGACATGCCATTTGGCAGGTGAGTACCACAGAGGGGAATTCTTGTGAAAGCTGAGCCACATGTTCAAGAGACTCACCTGGGCAGCTTTTTCTGCCAGTGCAATTTAAGAGTGAAACACGAATCAAACATGTTGCTCATTAGAATTTTCCTTTGGAGGTTTCTGAAGTGAATCTGAATTAGGAGTCCTCAATAACTATATATATATATATTTCAGAATTATACCCAGAACTCTTTGTGTACTGTTTCTTATAGCTTTCATTCCTTTGTTCCCTTTTGGACCAAGGTATATATAATAAAGTATCATAATGATCATCAATAAATAAACTCTAATACCAGTATGGGAGCTGCAATAGAATTGCATAAAGATAGTGTTTTAATGCTGGGCAGAAGTACCTGGGTGCATCATTGAAACACCACACATATAGGCAATTCTTCAGACAATCATATGCTTGTCTGCACTATAGTGCATTAATTAAAATCCATTGGAGGGCCTGGGGAAGTGAAAAAAGATGCAGATGTCCAAAGCTGGATTTCAAGAAGTATGTAACATGTAGAAAGATAAAGAAATGCCATTAAATGGTTTATTAAATTGATATATATAGCCACACATTTCAAGTGCATGACCCTGGGAAGCTGACATTAGAATACATAAAGTATATTTATATATAAATGCAGAATAAACTCAGGAATAAAACACAATTATGAAAAGTTTCAGCATAAGAAACCAAGGAACAGTAGCAGTTGCTCCAGAGAATGGAAGCATCAACGAGAAGACTAACTCTGGAAATCACGTAGATGGAGATAGCTTTAAGGAGGATTTTTCAATTCAATTTCACAGAGCAGACAGGTTCAATCTAGAAAAGGCAAATTCATAGATTTCATACAGGACCTTAAAGTGAAAAACAGCTGTTTGAAGTGCAGTGAGAATCTAAATGGCAGCCAATGCAACTGGAAAATTAGCAATAATTCACTAGTGAGTTATGATATGCTTATAAGCAGTGGTGGGATGCTGCCAGTTTAACAACCAGTTAGGTGAGTGCACACTTTGCGCACGCATGCTTGCTTGTGCATGTGCGTGCCTAAGGCATTTGCGCACAGCGCTGAAAATGGAGCATTTAGAAGCTCAGCTGCTTACCTTCCAAGTCAGCAATGGTAAGTAGAACGGCGGGGGGGGGGGGGAATCAGCTATGCCACGTGAATGCCAAACCGGCTGAATACCACCTCTGCTTATAAGTACCTGAGGAGCTGCATGTTAAACCTACTCAAGCTATGCCACGTGATTGAGACAAGCTACAAAGCAGGAAATAAAGGACAGGATAGAGTGGGGGCGGGTGGGCGGGGTCAACTGATCATCTGAGCTACTAGTTCACCAGAACTGGTCCAAACCGGCTGAATACCACCTCTGCTTATAAGTACCTGAGGAGCTGCATGTTAAACCTACTGAAGCTTCTGATGATCTTCAGGAGCAGGCCCACATAGGATGAGTTTCTGTAGCTCATCCACAACATGACAAGGTTTTAAGTGAATGTACATAAAGCTTTCTGAATTATCTTAATGGTGGAGCAGTTTCATAACAGGAAGGCTTAGGGTCTCCCTCACAGAAGTTCACCAAACAGCGGAAAAGGGGGGATCACAATCTTCTCTTTCTCCCAAATTACAGCACACTAGCATTGCTTTGTCCATAATAGGTAAGTCAAGTTGAAATAATTTTCTTCTTAATTTTGGATTAAACTTAGTCCTGATGCTTCAGTGGTGACAGAGGGAAGGGCAGTGGCAATTATTACTATTGTGTTGCTAAGATGGTACCTTTCTGAACTGAAAGGTGGGTTAACTCCAGTTAAACAATGCTTCAGTTTGTTTGTTTGAAGAATCGAGTTTCCTGGAACACAATTTTGAAATTCACTGATGTGTCTAATTTTGATTGTAGGTTTGCATGTGAAGGACTATTTAATATCACTGGCATGCAGTAATAGATGACTTGTGGCACTATTTTTGTATTGTTTGGCAGATAACATGCAGTGGTAATTATTTAGCAATTGACCAGTGCAAGAAGTTTCAATCATAAAGCCTTACAGAATCAAGAACAGAGACTCCAACTGTTCAGATACTGAGATATAAATTAACTCCCCAAATGCCAGGATGTGTGATTATTTGGTTTCAGTTGTGTAGTTCTCTATATACCAGAGACATTAACTGGTGACTTTTCTGTTTCTATGTCTCATGTTCAGAGACTTTCAGAGCCACAGATTGATACATCTCTCAGTTGGATCCTCAGCCACACAGGCATCCCAACTAACAACATCATTTCAGCTTCAAAATAACTTAAGTGGATCTTTAATATCTAACTATTCAATATTGCAGCTGAGGAATTTTCCACTGGCAGTTCTCAATGGAAAAAGGCAAAGAATGAAATTATCTGGTTCTCTCAATTGACTTTATTATATTTTCCCCCCTCAAAAAGCAATCATTTGTAATTGTGGAATCACTATTTTGCTGAACCATAAAGTGAAAGTAGTTGAAAGGCTTGGAAGAGTTATCAAATCCAATCTCCCTGTCAAGGTAAAATCAATATCATTGATACCATCAATGTAGCATGGAGTCAATTTATTTTCATCTAGCATCATGAAAGAATGTACCAGAGGTGACATCAGAAGGATAAGGATTTCTTCCTTT
The DNA here is from genome assembly GCF_029215685.1 of Pituophis catenifer annectens. NCBI lineage: Eukaryota > Metazoa > Chordata > Lepidosauria > Squamata > Colubridae > Pituophis > Pituophis catenifer. Next base: position 80,050,332 of record NW_027256883.1, read on the forward strand.
ACTATACTCCCTTTCTTGTACTCCCAGATTAGATGGTCAAAGTTATTTCAACACTGCTATTAGTAAATGAGAGCTGGGCCCATTGGACCCATTGAAATTTATGGAAGCAAACTGCAGGTGTGACAGTTATGGTGAACTTTGATGGCATTGTGCTATTTTTAGAGAAAATAAAGTCATAGTGTACTCTTCTTTCTAGCTTCTATCAGTTCCTGGCCTTCCACTACTCCACCCGAAGCAAATTAAGCAGCGTGGGCTATGTTCCTTGGCCATTTGTTAAAATTATGTGAAACTTCAAAGAGGTAATTGGATTCAGAGGGATTCAGTCAAATTATACTTTGACTTGCATCTTCAAATCAACATTTGAAATGAATTATAGATGTCAGATCAGATCAATTCCATACAAATTAAAAGGAAGGCATGGTGGATCTGACTGCCTGATTTTAAGCAAAAGAGTTTGTCATTTTCACAAACTTTGCCCAGAAGAACCCTTGATTTAGGGAATGATGTTCTGCTATTTGTGTCTCACTCTTCTGATAGCATTTATACAGGTAAGTTTGCTTAGAGGGACAGAGAGAGGGAGAAACTTAGTTTTATTATGCTGCTATATATATATTTGGTGTTGAATCATTGCATACAATTTGCATTTCACAAATAATTATTTCTTTATATCATAACATATTAATATGTAATGATAATAACATTGGTAGATTGTATCTTCTGTCAGTTTTTAGACTGGATTTGGCATTTTTATCCACCTATTGAGTCCTTGCCAAGGATCTGGGTTAGGCAGATGTTGAGGTATCATTGCAGGTTGCAAGCTATTCCAAGTAAAGCTGCCTTTTGCAGTGAACTGATGGTGATTTTGTCAATGCTGACTGTATTCAAGTTCTGCTCCAGTTGTTTTGGGATTGCACCCAAGGTGCCTATTACTATTGATTCTATATTTGCTTTCTTTTCCCACAGGTGTTCTACTTCTATTTGCAGGTCTTTGTATTTTGTGATTTTCTCCAGTTCTTTCTCTCCTATTCTGCTGTCTCCAGGTACTGCCATATCCACTATCCAGGCGTTTTTGTCTTTCTTATCAATAATTGTTAGGTTTGGTGTATTGCATGGCAGATGCTTGTCTGTTTGAATTCCAAAGTCCCGGATCACTTTAGCTTCTTCATTGTCTATTACTTTATCTGTTTTGTGGTCCCAACAGTTCTTGCTTGCAGGCAAATAGTAGTTTTTACAGATCTTCCAATGCATCATTTTTGTTACTTTGTCATTGTTTGTAATCAGTCTGTGCAATCTTGTTACAGCAACTGACTAGGTGATCCATTAAGTTTCTTCAGCTTCTTTGCAGAGATGGCACTTGCAATCTATTGCTGTCTTATTAATTTTGGCTTTATATGCATTTGTTCTTAAGTTTTGGTCTTATACAGACAGAATTAGCTCCGCTGTTTCTTTTCTGCTCTTACGCATTGCCAGGTCTTATTGTTATCTGCCTGCTATTATTATTATTATTTTTAAATTTAAGGACTGGCCATGTAATACTGTACTTTATCTTACTACATCTCTTTTCCATTCCACGCTCACCTGTGCTCCTTGGTGAATAGAGTCTGTCAACATCACTGTGTAAATGAAGAGTGTGATTCATTGTCATTATTTTTCTGGTCTTCCTATCCAGGGCTTTTAGTCCTGTTTGAGTCCAGCCTACTATTCCACCTGCGATTGAATGGCTAGAATTGCTCAGGTGTTAATTGCTTTGATGGTATTTCCTCCACTGAATTTGGACTTTAAAACTGTTTTCACTCTCATAATGTATCCACTTATTATATAACCTTCTTCTTGACTTCAGTGTGCTTGATGTTGTCAGCTTGAAGGATGTCCAGATATTTGTAGTTGTAGATATTTGTCTTTATTCAGAGTCCTGATGGAACTTCCATAGGGCATCTTGATTCTTCGGTTTCCACTATTTTTCTTCTGTTGATGGCAAAGGTGGCTCATTTGTCCAGTCCAAACTCCTGCAGTAACTTGGCTGTACTGTATATATGGACGGTGTTGAGCAGCAACTCTATTTGAGATGGTGTTTTTTCCCATACAGTTTTAGATTGTCCAGGAGGCAATCTTCAGATTGTTCAGATTGTAAAGGAGGTGGGATAGCCTAGCAGGTGTATTTGATGTTTTATAGCCATGGCCTGACTCGTTTAGTATTGTAGAAAGAGAAATCAATGCAATGACAAGCATTGGTGATAGTGAGCCTCCTTAAAAGATTCCTCTCTTGATGTTAACCTCTCCTAGTCTATCGCTCTTGACCAGCAACTGTGCCTTCTGCTTTGCCATTGATCTTTTCACAAACCTTCTGGGTTTCTATTGTTATTTCTAGGGACTTTATTATCCAATTATGTGGCAAGAAGTCACATTTCTTCTTGTGATCAATCCAAGCTACATTCAGGTTGGTCTTCTTTCTCTTACAGTTTTCCAAAGTCATCTTGTCAATTAGGAACTGATCTTTTGTCCCTCTGCTGTTTCGGCAATTTCCTTTTCGCTCAGATGGAAAGAGCTTGTTTTCAACCAGATGCTGACCAGTTCTTGATCTTTTTTTCCCCTTTCTCTACCATCTATGTTATTATTACAAGCTCTTTCATTTTAGCTTCTTTTGTTTTCTTTCCCCACTTGCCTTATCCAAACTTCATTCTTTATTGTATTTCTAGAAAAGTAAGGTTCTACATTTAGGCAAGAAAAACAAAATGCACAGGTACAGTATATGTGGTACCTTGCTTAATAGTGGTAACTGTGAGGGGGATCTTGGAGTCCTAGTGGACAACCAATTAAATATGAGCCAGAAGTGTGCTGCAGCTGCCAAAAACGCCAACACAGTTCTAGGCTGCATAAACAGAGGAATCGAATCAGGATCACGTGAAGTGTTAATACCACTTTATAATGTCTTGTTAGGCCACATTTGGAATATTGCATCCAATTTTGGTCACCACTATGTAAAAAAGATGTTGAGGCTCTAGAAAGAGTGCAGAGAAGAACAACAAAGATGATTAGGGGACTTGAGGATAAAACATATAATAATGGTTGCTGGAACTGGATATATCTAGTCTTATGAAAAGGACAGGGGTGACATGATAGCAATGTTCTGATATCTCAGGGGCTGCCACAAAAAAGAGGGAGTCAAAGTATTCTCCAAAGCACCTTAGGGGAGAACAAGAAGCAATGGGTAGAAATTAATCAAGCAACTTAGAACTAGGGAGAAATTTCCTGACAGTTAGAACAATTAATCAGTGGAACAATTTATCTCCAGAAGTTGTAAATGCTGCAACACTGGAAGTTATTACGAAGAGATTGGATAACCATTTGACTGAAGTGGTGAAGGGTTTTCTGCCTAAGCAGGGGGTTGGACTAGAAGACCTCCAAGGTCCCTTCTCTGTTATAATTCTGTTATTCTATTCTATTCTATTCTATTCTATTCTATTCTATTCTATTCTATTCTATTCTATTCTATTCTATTCTATTCTATTCTATTCTATTCTATTCTATTCTTTGGGTTGTCCCACAGCTGTGCCTAGAACTGCACTGTTTTTTCTTTGTCAGACATTTACTGGTTCATTGCAGTCTCTCCATTGATAGATTGGTAGAAATAATAATTGAGCAGTTTTCTTCCTTTGACCAAATTCTTTGCTATTGATTCCATTCCAGTAGCCTGTCAGCTTCATGTCCTGGTTGCCTAGCAGGGAGAACTGAGAACATTTTACAGTGAATGCCCAGGAGCCATAGTATCCAACATGGCTCTTGTTAATCCAGGTGACATTTGATCCAGCATGAAATTCAAATTGCTTATTCTCACCATATTGATTTTTTTTTTTTTGAACAGCTTCAGTTTCACTCCTCAGCTAAGACCTGTGTGATATGATTGGGCCTATTCAGCATAACATTGGCATCATAGAGCATGCAAACCCCTGAAAAAGACCTAATGAACAAGAGAAAAGAAACATGGCAAGGCAAAGTATTACGTGATGTGTACATAAGAAACTAGCAGGCAAGCAGACAACAAGATCTGGTGATGACTAAGAGCAGTAAAATTGCTGAAGAAATAATGGACCACATAATTGTCTGCTGCATGAAAACTGCACAGATTGACTACCAACAATTGCAAAAGACATTTTACTTGGAACAGCTTCCATCCTGAGGACATTACAGGTGATGACAGGTGACGACAGGTGACAAGTGAGGTAACATCCTCAAACAACAGCCTATCCCAGGACCTTGGGAGAGGCTCAACAGTATATGAGATTCAATAAATATGCCACATTCAGCTAAATATCTGGCTGATTGTTCAAATAAACAATAATAAAAAAGAAGTGCAAATAGGTGGATAAGTTCAAGTAGCAATAGACTTTATCTTTCTGGGTTCAAAGTCATGAGGTTGGTGACTGTGGTGGTCACACATTAGACAATTCTTACTTGGCAGATCTATGCAAAATATTTAAGTTATAATACTTAACTTAAGTATTATACAAAGATCTACCATATATTCTAAAGGCAATTTTTTTTCTAATTTAATACCTATGAAAACTGTACCATTAGAAAGGCTAAATAAAGAAAAAGGATCTCCTTGAAACATGCTGCTGGGGAAAATAGTTGAGAATACCTTGAACTGTCATCATTTGCTAGATGAAATAAACCAGTCTGCTCACTGGAAGCACTAATAATAAAGCTAAAGTTGTAGTTGTTAGGATGTAATGCAGAGGTAAGAGTTACTGTAGAAATCCTTCGTCCTTGGGAGGCGGGGGGAGAATAAAAAACAATAAAAAAGAGAGCCACAAAGACATGGTGATCAGGTGCTCTGATGACATAAGCTTACAAGAAGTTAGAGAAGCAACAGGAATTGACAGGAATCCTAAGGAAATGTTGTCTATCAGGTCTGAAGGATATGGAAGTGACTGGATGTGATTAATCCTTCTCAATGGGCTGATATATGACAGAGTAACAGAATTAGAAGGGACCTTGAATAACTTCTAGTCCAACCCCCTACTCAAGCAGAAACCCTCTACCATTTCAGATAAATGGTGGTCCAATATCTTCTTAAAAATCCTCCAATGTTGGCGCATCCACAATTTCTGGAGGGAAGTCGTTACACTGATTAATTGTTTTAACTATCAGGGAAATTCTCCTTAGTTCTAGGTTGATTCTCTCCTTGATTAATTTCCATCATTTACTTCTTGCCCTGCCTTATAAATGTCAACTCATTTACACCAATTCTGAGCCATCTTTGTTATTCCAATATCTTTTTATTGTGCGCTGAGATCAGACCAAATTTCTGCAACTCATATACTCATATGCTCATTATGTTTATTTTATTTTTTAGGATTAGGGTTAGAGCAATTTTTTTTAATTTTAAAGGGGAAAAATACCTCATTCAAGATAGTTAACAAATGAAAAGGAAATGTTTTAAAAAAAGTAAATAAAAAGCTTTCACCCTCCCACATATAATCCTTCTAATGAAAGTTGTCCTTAATGGGAAGATACAATGAGAGCATACATACTATTGATCAATATTATATATACATAGGGATTGAATGCAAGGTTATTTGTGTTTTCCCCCTCCCAAAAAAATCTAAGGTAAAGGTAATCAGTGAAACAAAATATTCCTGGTCATTCTGTCTAGAGTTGTACAGTCTGAGCAAATGTTATGAAGGAGGAGGAGGAAGAGGAGGAGGTGGTACAAGAGATTGTACCCTATTGAAAGGAAATGGGAATAGGATGTTTATGATCTGCCTCTAAGTTCCTCTTTTGATTTCTAGTCTTGTAAATGCAAGTCTGGTTAATGAGCATTGTTATTTCTCCCAACCCCTTCCTCCATGCCATTTAAAGTTGTTTCCTGTAGTCAGAATTGTGCCTTTTCAAATTATCAGTTTATCATTGCATTTGTATTTTACTTTTTATGTTTGCCGATATATTCATAATGGAAATGTATTTTCATAGCGTAGCTAATGTCTATTTATCCTGTTTGTTCTCCTTTGGGCTCATTATTTGTTGATGAGATTTTCTTTCTTTGTTGCTTGCATGTTTGGCTTCTTACAAAGAGCCATTTCTAAAAATAAACATTTATTCCTTCTGTGCTGAAAGTAAATGCTTCCAAGGCAAATCCTACGAGGTGCTCAGCCTTTGTTCAGCTGAATGCCAGGATTGTTACTTGAAAGGGCCATTCTGATAATGTAGTTAGGCATACAAGAACAAACTGTGTTCATCACTGATCAACGTATTGGAATTATTTAAAAAATGTGGGAATAGTCTCTGACTTATTTAGAAACAGTTATATGTATATATATGTATGTATATGTAGTTATATGTATATATATGTATGTATATATATATGTATATATGTATGTATATATATATGTATATATGTATGTATATATATATATATATGTATATATGTATGTATATATATATATATATATATATATATACATATACATATATACATACATATATACATATATATATATATATACATACATATATACATATATACATATATATATACATACATATATATACATATACATATACATATACATATACATACATACATACATACATACATACATACATACATATATATATATATACAGGTGAAACTCGAAAAATTAGAATATCGTGCAAAAGTTCATTTATTTCAGTAATGCAACTTAAAAGGTGATACTAATATATATGAGATAGACTCATTATATGAAAAGCGAGATAGTTCAAGCCTTGATTTGTCATACTTTTGATGATTATGGTTTACAGCTCATGAAAATCCCAAATTCACAATCTCAGAAAATTAGAATATTGTGAAAAGGATCAATATTCTAGGCTCAAAGGGTCCTACTCTAATCAGCTGATTAAGCCATAACACCTGCAAAGGGTTCCTGAGCCTTTAAATGGTCTCTCAGTCTGGTTCAGTAGGAATCAAAATCATGGGAAAGACTGCTGACCTGACAGTTGTGCAGAAAACCATCATTGACACCCTCCATAAGGAGGGAAAGTCTCAAAAGGTAATTGCAAAAGAAGTTGGATGTTCCCAAAGTGCTGTATCAAAGCACATTAATAGAAAATTATGTGGAAGGGAAAAGTGTGGAAGAAAAAGGTGCACAAGCAGCAGGGATGACCGCAACCTGGAGACGATTGTCAGGAAAAGGCCATTCAAAAGTGTTGGGGACTTTCACAAGGAGTGGACTGAGGCTGGAGTCAGTGCATCAAGAGCCACCACACACAGACGGATCCTGGACATGGGCTTCAAATGTCGTATTCCTCTTGTCAAGCTGCTCCTGAACAACAAACAACGTCAGAAGCATCTTACTGGGTTAAAGAAAAAAAGAACTGGTCTGTTGCTCAGTGGTCCAAAGTCCTCTTTTCTGATGAGAGCAACTTTTGCATCTCATTTGGAAACCAAGGACCCAGAGTCTGGAGGAAGAATGAAAGATGCTTGAAGTCCAGTGTGAAATTTCCACAGTCTGTGTTGATTTGGGGAGCCATGTCACCTGCTGGTGTTGGTCTACTGTGCTTCATTAAATCCAGGGTCAACGCAGCCATCTACCAGGAGATTTTGGAGTACTTCAGGCTTCCTTCCGCAGATGAGCTTTATGGGGATGCTGACTTCATTTTCCAGCAGGACTTGGCACCTGCTCACACTGCCAAAAATACCAAAACCTGGTTCAATGACCATGGGATTACTGTGTTTGATTGGCCAGCAAACACGCCTGACCTGAACCCCATAGAGAAGCTATGGGGCATTGCCAAGAGAAAGATGAGAGACATGAGACCGAACAATGCAGAAGAGCTGAAGGCCGCTATTGAAGCACCCTGGTCTTCCATAACACCTCAGCAGTGCCACAGGCTGATAGCATCCATGCCACACCGCATTGAGGCAGTAATTGATGCAAACAGGGCCCAAACCAAGTACTGAGTACATATGCATGCTTATACTTTTCAGAGGTCCAATATTGTTCTATGTACAATACTTGTTTTATTGATTTCATGTAATATTCTAATTTTCTGAGATTGTGAATTTGGGGTTTTCATGAGCTGTAAGCCATAATCATCAAAATTATGACAAATCAAGGCTTGAGCTATCTCGCTTTGCATGTAATGAGTCTATCTCATATATTAGTTTCACCTTTTAAGTTGCATTAGTGAAATAAATGAAGTTTTGCATGATATTCTAATTTTTCGAGTATCACCTGTATATATATATATATATATATATATATATATATATATATATATATATATGTATGTATGTATGTATGTATGTATGTATGTATGTATGTATGTATGTATGTATATGTATATGTATATATATTCTGAGGTTTTCGCGGGTGTTTGTATGTAGGTCTTTGGTTATTCGGGTTTTCTCCCGCATAAAATTGGAGGTGTCTTGGCAACGTTTCAACGAAGTCTCATTCATCATCTTCAGGCTGGTGTTTTCGGCTTCGTGCTTCTAGGAGCAATTGTCTGAGGTAGGAGTAGAACCCACAGTCTCCTGGTTTCTAGTCTGAGGCTTTATGCATTATACCAAATTGGTGTTTGACAGTCATTAGATGGCAGCAAAAGCACAGCCAAACATATAGTTTGTTTCTTTCTATGTTTTTTTCAAAATTATATGGCTGCCCATCTAGTAGCTCAACTCTACAACAGTAAAAACAGTAAAAACATAACAAAAAAATGATACAAGGAACAAGAAACTGTTCAAGGACTCTATCCAACTAAATCCATTGAGTTCCTACTGCCATCTACTGGTTATGAACATTATTGCATTCCAGATATAAGAGCTGTGTTTTTCTAATATAGTTTGATACTGTATATTTTTTTGCTTGGCTGCAGTACTCTCTCTAGGTGTAGAACCTGATAAAGGCTTTATTTAAACAGGGTTTCCCAGCCTGTGCATTATATTTGGGAAGGTGCAAACATTCTTGGGGAAAGAGCCTTTTAATTTTACATTTACAATAAATACATTTTTCCCAAAAGTTCATTGTATTGCTTACATTTGTGGTCATTTTGGAGTTGCATGGAGAGGCGTGCACATTAAGGAGAGGCATGCACGTTAAAATTATACTGAAGGGAAGAGTGATGGAAAACAGTTTAGAACCCTTGCTTTAAAAGATACAGCCAGTGTTGGTCCAATCAACAACTTTCATATCAACTGGGTATTTCATACGCAAATACTGTGAGACCCTGTCACTCAAGAAAAAAATATCCTGAATTAACTATACCAGTTCAGGTTTTCTTTGAAGTCCTACTTACCTGTTAAGAACAATGCAGTCTGTAGTCATATTTGAGATTTGGATAGATTTTATAATGAATGGACTAACCCAGGGGTCAGCAACCCGTGACTCTGGAGCTGCATGTGGCTCTTTCATCCCTCTGCTGCGGCTTCTTGTTGCCATCACAATTTTGAGAGGAGCTTCCGGTTATGGGGAGATAACCCATGACGCACGAGGAAGAGACTCTATAACAAGGGGTGGTTTTTCCGGTCAGCTCTACAATTGATAGGGCTTTTAGTGAGGACAGGTAGAGGAAAAAGGATGCCGTGCTAGGAGGAAACTCTATGGTGGGGGGAATCAGAATTCCGGTCAGCTTCAGAATTGAACGGGGGGCTTCCGGTTAAGACCTTTGTGGCTCTATGAGTGTTTAAGGTTGCCAACCCCTGGACTAACCCAATTCCCCAGATGCTTTCCTTCATGATACAAAGTAGAAGAGGGCTCTCCTGGTGGGGTCTATGACAATTCACCACAGCCAACTCACCACAGGAGAACTCGCCATGACCAACTTACCGCAGAACAAGAGTTACACTAATATCAAAGAAATGGTAGAAGAGTATAATTAAAGAATGGATGCAAAAGGGGGGACAAAATGAAATGTGAATGACAAAAAATATTTTTTTTATTTATTTTAAATAATTAAACTGAATAATTAAATTGTCCTGCAATGAGTTGTCCTACAGCAAATTGGCCAGGGTGAGTTGGCCGCAGCAAGTTGTCAGTTGCGAGTTGTCCCATTCTGCTCCTAGTGGCCTACATTCCATCTCTTTTCAGTTGCCATTATGCATATAAAAACATAAAGCTCAAATAACCAAACGCCACTCCCTTTGGGATATCCATGTTAATTATTCACAGTATTCCTTCCAGTGGCTCTGGAAAGCTTTGTGCCTTATCATACAGAAAAATGTTTCCCAAACATCTTTCCTCATTACCTAAAAATGCTTAACAGAAAGTCCTTTTTACCCAATGTAGGTAAAACACTTACAGTCAATTGAAATGTTCCTGCTGTGGTTGGGTAATGGATTCAGGTCTCATTATCCAAAAAACAAACCATTTTTTCCCAGTTTCGGTAATTTACCCAGGTCCGGGATGCAATAATGTAGATACTGAAAAAGTGTAAATTGGAGTGTCCTGTTCCTGTCTTTCTCTCTCTTGCTGCTCTTGGCTTTTGGCTTGTTTTGCTACCTGTTTTTGATGTCTGCCAATATTTAATGAATGAATCTTAAACTATATTTTGGTAGCTGGACTGTGGTGTATGTGCTTGTTTTGAAACACTTATAGGGAAAGACTGGATATGTGCTGGGTGCAAGTTAAACTGAACATTATTCATGGTAGTTTTCCAACAGTTTATAGCATGTTCCTCATTCATATTCATATACAAAGCAATTTTTTTAAAAAATGAAACAATCCAACACCGTAGTAACAGTTTTTTGTCTTTTCATTTGCCTACAGCCAAATGAAGAAGCACTGAATATTCCACTGGAGACACAAGCAAGCTTCTCTCAGAATCTTCTCTAATGAGATGTTCAGAGCAGCCAAGATGGGAAGAAGGAATTATATCAAAGAGCAATATTTATTTTATATTCATGACACCCATTTTGTATACCAAACACCATTTACGCTTATAATGAATACTGATAAATAATTCTGAAGTGAGGTGGCAAATATGTAAATTCTTTCTTAGGAGAAGGAGAAACCTTCCAATAATTTATCTAGGGCAGGATTTCCCAACAGCAGTGTCAAGAACATCACATCTCAGAAATCCCTACAGGAAAAGTCCTTTGTGAAGTCTTCTCCTGGGATTGAAGTGTGGCAGCAAGCCGAGAGGGTCGGAGTTGTTGGAAAACTGGTTATATGATGAAAGACAGAATTGTTATACCTGCTTTCTCTCTCTCTCTCCCTCCCACAATCCTGGTCAATTCAAAATTAGGTGCAAAAATCTCTCACACACTAACACAACCCTAGTTCATTCATAACTCCATAAATGTAAAAGTTTCACACGTCACTCATTAGAATGAGCGTTAAAAAAACAACAACACTCAGGACACAACAGTTCTTGGCCAGGCATCCAAAGTCATCTGAAAACTTGACCCCAAATCTCTATATTCATTATGCATCTATTACAAATTCATACACACAACTTTTAAGACCTACAGATAACTGAATACTTGATCTGCTAGGTTCTTCATACATCGGGCAATGTGAGTTGTTCTCAGTATTCTGCTATTAGTAAAGTGGCATAACTATGAATGGAACATTTTTTGTTCCCAAATGAAAAGCAACTAGCAATTTCTTTCATTCACCCAAACTTTTCAACTGCCATTGGGCTCTTGCTGTTTTAGTATTTATCATCTTAATTTTTTTTTTTAAACAAAAGCACAAAATTTGCTCTGTTCCATACAAGAATTTTATTCTAGACGATGCATAGTTAGCATCAGCAACTTTTAATTATTTAATGCACTTAACAGTTGATTTGCCTTAAATGACAAACTACTGGGAGGTATTGTTTGTAGGTGTCCATAGAATCATAATAATGATATTTTTTTAAAAAAAAATCAGATTAAAATAATTTTCTCCTGTAGTTTGTCTGTAATTCAACAAGTAAATTAATTGATGCCTACAGCTCGTGATTATGTATTCCATTTTAGGAAGAGTCATTTTGAAAATGAGTAAATAATGGCATGCTTCCTATAGACTTCAGTGCATTGTATGAGCAACTGACAAGGTGATAAAATGTATTAGCTTAAGAACAAAAAACATTATCTTCATATATTTTCAATTTTCAGTTTATTATCTCCATATGCTTGGTGAATGGAATAATCAGTTTCATTAGGAACCTTTGAGATGCAGTGTGTGGAGCAGCCAAATTAGGTGGCATCATCCTGAAAGTGCAGTCAAGGCCAAAACGGAGACCATCAAGTCCATCCATTTTAATCAGCAATACACCAGGGCGACACAGTTTGAGCTCAGCTGTTAAACTGTTAATTAACTCACTGCTGAGGAAGAGGCAATCAGTTTGAGAAAACACAGGCTTCTGTCAATTGACTCACTCTAGAAATTCATGGCCTACTTACTCTGCTCCTGACGAGAACTGTGGTTTGCTGTTGTGTTACCTCAGCAGGAACTGCTGTTTAGCTGCTCACTTTCTTTTTAGCTGAGACAGTGCAAGTCCATAACATTCTAGCAGCACACTGCTGGCTCATATTTAAGTGATTGTCCACTAGGACTCCAAGATCCTTTCACAGTCACCACTATTGAGCAAGGTACCACATATACTGTACCTGGGCATTTTGTTTTTCTTGCCTAAATGTACAACCTTACTTTTTTCACCATTGAATTTCATTTTGTTAGATAGCGCCCAATGTTCAAGTCTGTCAAGATCCTTCTGTATCTTAAGCCTATCTTCTGGAGTGTTAGCTAGCTTGGTGTGGTCTGCAAATTTGATGAGTTCCCCATCTATCCCCTCATCTGAATCATTGATGAATATGTTGAAGAGTACTGTGCTGCAGCTGCCAAAAAAGCCAACAGAGTTCTAGGCTGCATAAACAGAGGGATAGAATCAATATCACATGAAGTGATATTTTATAATGCCTTAGTAAGGCCACACTTGGAATATTGCATCCAGTTTTGGTTGCCACAATGTAAAAAAGATGTGGAGACTCTGGAAAAAGTGCAGAGAAGAACAACAAAGATGATTAGGGGACTTGAGGATAAAACATATAAAGAATAGTTGCTGGAACTGGATATGTCTTATCCACTTTCTTATCTTATGAAAAGAAGGATTAGGGATGACATGATAGCAGTGTTCTGATATCTCAGGGGTTGCCACAAAGAAGAGGGAGTCAAAGTATTCTCCAAAGCACCTGAGAGTAGAACAAGAAGCAATGGGTGGAAACTAATCAAGGAGAGAAGCAACTTAGAACTAAGGAGAAATTTCCTGACAGTTAGAACAATTAATCAATGGAATAACTTGCCTCCAGAAGTTGTGAATGCTCCAACACTGGAGGTTTTTAAGAAGAGATTAGATAACCATTTGCCTGAAGTGGTGTAGGGTTTCCTGCTTAAGCAGGTGGTTGGACTTGAAGACCTCCAAGGTCCCTTCCAACTTTGTTAAATTATAACTAGCTACTACTGCATTCAACACCCAGCAAGTCTTCAGAGCTTCAGCATCTTGGCTTGTTACATACAAAATGGCACCCCACATTGTGCTCATATAGATAAAAGAGTTTGATGCAATATGGACATACACACCCCTTAGAGCTAAGTGCAAATCCCAATGGATTTGCACTGGATAGAAGGGACCAATGTAAATGTGACTTTTTCCTTCTTTTGGCCATGTAAGATGCATAAGTTGCATAATACTAGACAACACAATATCAACAGTAGAGACCTTCAAATTTCTAGGTTCTATCATATCGCAAGATCTAAAATGGACAGCTAACATTAAAACATTATCAAAAAAAGCACAACAAAGAATGTTCTGTCTGCACCAACTCAAAAAGCTCAAACTGCCGAAGGAGCTGGTGATTCAGTTCTACAGAGGAATTATTGAGTTTGTCATCTGCACCTCTATAACTGTCTGGTTTGGCTCTGCAACCCAACAAGACAGACACAGACTTCAGAGGATAATTAGAACTGCAGAAAAAACAATTGCTACCAACCTGCCTTCCATTGAGAACCTGTATACTGCACGAGTCAAAAAGAGGGCTGTGAAAATATTTACAGTCCCATCGCATCCTAGACATACACTGTATCAACTCCTACCCTCAAAATGACGCTATAGAGCATTGCACATTAAAACAACTAGACACAAGAACATTTTTTTCCTGAACGCCATCACTCTGTTAAACAAATAATTCCCTCAACACTTTCAAACTATTTACTAAGTCTACACTGCTATTAATCTTCTCATCGTTCCTACCACTTATGACTGTATGACTGTCTTTTTGTTGCCTGGATCCTTACGATTTATATTGATATTGTTTCCTGATTGCTTATTTGTAACTTATGACTATCATTAAGTGTTGTACCTTATGATTCTTGATGAAAATATCTTCTTTTATGTACACTGAGAGCATATGCACCAAGACAAATTCCTTGTGTCCAATCACAGTTGGCCTATTCTATTCTATTCTATTCTATTCTATTCTATTCTATTCTATTCTATTCTATTCTATTCTATTAAGTGGTTTGAATAAGCAACTCTTATGATAAAAGACCTTGCCATTTGAAAAACTCTCCACATAATCCTATGAAATTTGGCACACATAAAACTCTAAAATTCCTGCAAATTTCATCCTCTGCTGATAAAAACAAACATACAAACAAGTTATATATGCTCTTTCTAAATGTTTTTCCAAATGCATGTTAATGGAAAGTTATGCTTCCAGTTTTGATTCACATTCTACAATTGGAAATAGAATAAACTACCTGACCTGATATCCTTATGATTAAAAGCTTCTCTATGGCTTTGGTGTTACAGCACCAAAGAATCATTCTAAATGCATATCCAGATATCCGCTTGAAGAAGAAAGGTAAATTTCAAATTTTAAGGGATTGAAAATAAACCCATCGGCATTGCAATGCCCTTATACAAATCTGTGTCCCATGTACAGTACATCTTGAGAAATATATACACTTCTGCTCACACCATATGAAAAGAATAAAATAGTATAAAATTTTATTCCTTTATGGTTTGTAAATCGTGCAAATGAGAACAAACAAAATTAAGAGAGAATCAAACACCTTCCTTACAAAAGAATAAAAAGGATAGGTGGTTTAGGACTTCTTAGCTCAACAAAGACGTGACAGAGAAGAGATGTGATTGATGTATATAAAAACCAGGTATGTCATGAAGAAAGTAGATAGGAATAGATTTTTATTTATTTATTTATTGCAATCCAAAACCAGGTTTAGTCAGACTTGGTGGAGAGAAAAGATCTATTTCTTCATTCAGAATGTAATTAACCTCTGGAGTTTTTTACTGCAAGATATGTTGATGGCCAGCTTCAATAGTTTTATTTATATTTAACTTTTATTTTAAAAATATTAAAAAATAAAAACCACACACATTTTAAAAAAGAAAAGTAAGGAAAGTGAGGAAAAGTAATAAGTGAAAAAAGTGCAAAGAAAGAAATAGAAAAAAGAAAGCTTCTTTTAAAGAAGCAGCTTTTGGTCTTTTTAACAACAGATTTATATTTTTCTTTCTCCATCCAAGCTTACCATTTAATTTCCTTCCTTCCATAGTCCATCCTTTCTAAACATCAAACCCATAAATCACAAGTTCATTTTTTTCCCAGCAAAAAGTCCATAAGGGGTTTCCAGTCACTAATAAATGTAGTTATTATCCTTTCTCTGATGATACCTTTTTGCCATCTCTGCTAAATCTGTCATCTTCATCAGCCAGCCCTCCATTGTGGGTTTTTCAGAGTCTTTCCTCTCTCTTTTTTGTACACGTAACACTCTTACAGCACTTATCATATATTTTAAAAAAAAACTCAGCCTTTCATAACTCTTTTATAATTGTCTATCCATTAGACCCACCAAGAAAGGTCTGGTTTCAATTGAATATTAATCTTTAAATTGTTCTGCACTGCACAATAATACATACACTGCACTGTATGTATTATTTGAACCCAACATTTCCTGGCAAGGTTGAGTAGTGTTAAAAGGGGATTGGATAAATTGCAGAAGAAAGTCTATCTATTTTGGGAAGAGCACGCCTCCAAGTACTAGTTGAAGGAAATAATGATGGGAGAGAAATACAGCTGTATCTTCTCCTTGCAAGCACCCTAGAGACAGTTGTGAGAAACAAAATACTGGATAAAGATGAACCTTGAACTAATCCAGCAGGATCATTTTTACATTATCAGTTGTCACTAACTTTTGCGTAAAATGAAAATCAAGTGTTGTAACTACTCCCAAACAATGCATTTGTAAAACATTTCAGCACAATAACCACTTTGTGTAGTTTTGTCCTAGAGGAATTCAGAAATGGAAAGCATGTATCTTTTACAACATCAGATCCAGGTGAACAAGGTACTTAGCTCTGTTCAGTCACTCCTAATTAATTTTCTGTACTTTAGAGGCACAAGTGTTTTCTGAATGCTCTGGATTTCCTTAGGGAAGTGATCCTCCACATCTGTACTACACTATTGTTCATAAGCATTTTCAGGTCAAAAGGATGGATAGGAGGAGCGGTGATAACAGAGGAAGTAGCAGAAGAGGAGGAGGAGGACAATGACAAGTTGCCATTGCGTTTAGAAGAACGGCGCAACATAATAACACATCTATTTTAGGTAATGAAAAATCTGATATGGCATGTGGTGAGAAGGCAATTATCCTCTGTGTTAGCACAATATGGGTGGTTTGTGAGTGATTGATAGGCCAGTGACTTAAAGGAAAAGTGAGTTATGTTTGATGTCAGTCAGTTTTGACAGATTCCCCACTCTTACTGTAGCCATACATATCATTACTTTACAGCATGCACTTTGAAAGTTTAAAGTCATCAAAAACAAGCCTCAGACTTTATGAAATTAACAGAAGGAGAGCAGTGTCTGGGTTAACAAGCCAGAGAATAAACTCCAATTCCCATCCTGATCTGACCTGCACCCTATCATCATGCTAAGCAGCACAAAACATGTGAGTCATGTGTCGTGGTTTGCCAGGTGTTGACATCTTTTTCAATCCGATTCTGGTTGGTATAACAGAAAATTAATTAATAGATTAACAGAGTTGGAAGAGATTTATAGGTCACCTAGTCCAACCCTCCATTGAAAGGGGGAACTTATGTGTATTTCTGACAAATGGCAGTCCAATCTTTTCTTGAAAGTCTCAAGTGATGAAGCTCCCACAACTTCCGAAGGCAAGCTCTTCCACTGGTTGATTGTTCTCACTGTCAGAAAGTTCCTTCTCATTTCTAGGTTGAATCTCTCCTTTGTCCAGTGGTGGGTTGCTACCGGTTTGGCCCGGTTCTACTGAATAGGTAGTAACTTTAGGAACTAGTTTTCTGAACTGGTAGTAACAGCAGCCTGGCCATGCCCCCAAGCCAGTCCCCCGGTCGCTGCTTGCTCACCCACCCGACACGTCCATCAGGCGGTAAGCTGACCGGAGCAAAGAAGCCTCTCAGCCGCCTGGCTGCAGGGTGCCAAAAAGTCCTTCAGCCGGTGAGAAGAAATCTGCGTATGTGCGAAGATGGCGGCAGTGACCAGAGGTCTTTCCGGTGCTGTGCACCAGCAGCTGCATGGAAAAGAAGCATCTAAGCTTCCAAGTTCAGCAGCAGGCTCAGTCCCTTCAAAAGGTCACTTTTCTCCGCGCCTGAGAAAGTTAAAAAAGCACAGAGCAACCTTTAATGACAAAGTTGGCGCAGCTGCCTAGACGAGGTAAAAGAAAATGAACCACTGAGGGAAGGAGCCCCCTCCAAAACTGCCAGCATTGCACCCGCCCCCCTCCCCACAGCTTGGAGCTCCAAGCGGATGATGTCCTCGGCTGTTGCGAAGAAACTGCAGCTCTGGGTGCGCCATGCCAGCTTCTTTCTCTTTGAGAGGTGCTTTGCAAAGAAGGTGCAAAGCAGCTCTCAAAAAAACCAAAGTGGGTGTGGCACATCCAGAGCTGTTGCTTCTTCGCAACAGCTGAGGACGGAAGAGTTCACTCAGGAGGGATGCAGGTGGGAAGGCGGCCAGGTCGGAGGGAGGCGTAGCCCGAGCTGTCTGGGTAAACAAGTGTGGGGAGGCAAAGGAGTGTGGACTTGGGGCCCCGCATGTTGCATCCCCCTCCCAGCCTTCATACCACCAGCATCTCCAGAAGCCACCACCATTGGAGCCGTGACAGGGACTGGGGCAGCTAGTAGCAGCCATGAGCTATGCTTTCCTCAGGTGCTTCTCTCTGCACAGAGCTTTCTGGATGAGACTTGGAGGAAAGCACAGCTCATGGTTGCTAAATTTCACTGTGCTGTGCCAAACGCTTTCCCATAAAGAGCAACAAAGGAAAGAAACAGCCACTGACCTGAAGAACACGTGGACTGGACCAGCTCTGTGTGCTCTCCACTGGCTGTTTCTTCCCTTTCACTAGCACAGCACAGTGAAATGTAGCAGCCATGACCTGCGCTTTCCTCCAAGTCTCATCCGGAAAGCTCTGTGCAGAGAGAAACACTTGTTTCCGTCTGCCACCCACAGCGCTTAGAGGAAAGCCCAGCTCATGGCTGCTAAACCACCTCTGGTTTCTTCTCCTTCGCTCACGCAGCACAGTGAAATGTAGCAGCCATTAGCTGCTCCTCTAAGTCAAATCTGGAAAGATCTGGCTGGGGAGGGGTGCCTCCATCTGCCGGCTCAGGGCACTGTGCTCAGCTGCAGCCCAGATGAGCTGAGGAACTGCGAGGAGCCTCCCGTGTGTTGCAACCCCCTCCCAGCCTTCGCCCATGCCTCCGTGGCACCAGTGTCTCTCGAAGCCGCCGTTGTTGGACCCGTGACAGGGACGGGGGCAGCCCAGGAAGCTGGGCACCCGAAAACAGCGCGGAGGTGCAGGAGGAAGGTTGGGAGGGGGTGCAACACACGGGAGGCTCCCCGCAGTTCCTCGGCTCATCTGGGCTGCAGCTGAGTCCGCTGCCCTGAGCCAGCGGAGTAGGTTGCTCCAGCTGCAACCATGAGGAAGGCCCATCAGAGGTGAGAAGGGGCACTTTTTGCCAGGAAGGGCAACAGTGGGAAAGCCAAGATGACCACCGCCACCCCACCACATCCTGACCTTGATATGGGACCGGAGTGTCAAAAAAAAAAAGTGTCAAAAAGTCCCAAAAATTTTAGCCACCTTTTCGGTGGGCATGGCTTGGGGGGATCATGTGACTGAGTGCATGAGTGATGTCACATTGGCCATGCCCAATCAGTCATGCCCCCCCACCTGGCCACACCCACAGAACGGGTAGTAAAATAATTTAGAACCCACCACTGCCTTTGTCAGTTTCCATCCATTATTCCTTGTCTGCCCTTCAGGTGCTTTAGAAAATAGCTTGACCCCCTCCTCTCTGTGGCAACCCCTCACATATTGGAACACTGCTATCATGTCTCCCCTGGTCCTTCTCTTCACTAGACTAGCCATGCCCAATTCCTGTAACCGTTCTTCATATGTTTTAGTCTCCAACCCCCTAATCATCCTGGTTGCTCTCCTCTGCACTTTTTCTAGAGTCTCAACATCTTTTTTATAGTGTGGTGACCAAAACTGGATGCAGAACTCTAGGTGTTGTCTTACTTGGGCTTTATAGAGTGGTATTAGTACCTCACTTGATCTTGATTGTATCCCTCTGTTAATGCAATTTAGGATTGCATTGGCTTTTTTGGCTGCTGCTGCACACTACTGGCTCATATTTAGCTGGTTGTCCACTAAGACTCCAAGATCCCTCTCACAGTCACTGCTATTAAGCCTGGTTTCACCCAGTTTATATGTGTACTTTTGGTTTTTCTTACCTAAGTGTAGGACTTTACTTTTCTCTACATTGAATTTCATTTTGTTAGATAGGGTTCAGTGTTCAAATCAATGGTGAAATCCAATTTTTTTTACTACCAGTTCTGTGGGCATGGCTTGGTGGGTGTGGTGTGGCTTGGTGGCCATGGCTTGGTCGCTGTGGCTTGGTGGGCATAGCAGGGGAAGGATTCTGCAAAATCTCCATTCCCACCCCACTCCAGGGGAAGGATTCTGCAAAATCTCCATTCCCACTCCACTCCAGGGGAAGGATATTACAAAATCCCTATTCCCTCCCCACTCCTGGGGGAAGGATATTGCAAAATCTCCATTCCCACCCCACTCTGGGACTAGCCAGGGGTGGTATTTTCTGGTTACTCAAAATTTCCACTACCGGTTCTATGAACTGCTCAAAATTTCCACTACCAGTTTTCCAGAACCTGTCAGAACCTGCTGGATTTCACCCCTGGTTCAAGTCTGTCAAGATCCATCATTAAGTCACAGCAGAGGTTGCATCGTTTTCATTCCTGTCTTTTACAAGTAACAATGGACCCTACCAGCATCCTTGCCCACCATCCCATCTAGACCAATGGATAGAAGCCCTCTGTGCCAGCATAAAGTATAGCCCAAGGGCAGCCCTAACAAGTCAATTGCCACATAAAGGATCCTCAACATTCCATCCTCAATCAGCCTGATGACCTCAATTCTTCATTTTTTCAACAAGGTCTTTGCTGCTGCTCCTGGAAGGGAAGGTTTGCCCAACCAAAGAAGTAACCCCAGGTTCAGGAACAAGAACCTGCCTACCTTCTCCAAAAGTTGCCAGCAAATCAAATCTCAAAAATTTCCCACTTTGTAGCCCTCAACTTTTATATATATATAAAAAAACCCAACAAACTTTGTTTTCCCATTGTTTAGGATCTCCCTTTCTTAAAAACCCAAATATCCTAGCAAGAAACATAGATCTTCTGTTCAGGCTGTGCTCTGTACTTCTGAATTTTCCATGCTGCTAAATGACAGGTAGAAAATATTCATGATAGGAGAATTGAGTTTCAGACACTGCAGCAATATAGGGACACCTAAATTACCTTGAATAATTTCTCCTCCTCCCTCCAATAGAGAGAGAGAGAGAGAGAGAGAGAGAGAGAGAGAGAGAGAGAGAGAGAGAGAGAGAGAGAGAGAGCGCTAAACATGGTTGTCCTGAACTATTACTTGGGAAGGAGACCTTCAAGAAGTCTCAAGGTTATCGGTTGGATTGGGAAACTGAAAAGCATCTTGGAAGAAGCAAGTGGCAAAGGACTTCAGTCATGAAAATAATGGACATTTAGTCACAAGGAATTGAATGTAAAGCAAGGAAGCTTTTATCTTTGCTTTCACTCTATAGTTCAAAGAGGTTGGATTACTTCCAGAGGTGCTATCAAGATCCAGTGTTTTGCCATCACAATACAAGCTTTGTCCCTTTTTACACATATGCGCAGCATCATGGTCCAGATATAAAAGGGGCAGCCCTTGTGTCATGAGGGTACAGTGATGCATTTGTTCTTTGCTGTCCCCTTCTTCACCTCTGTGGCCCCCTATAATTATTAGAATCTGCTCTACATAGACTATTTGAGAGTTCTAACTAGTCTAAATTGGTGCTATTAGACATCTGACTAGAGCAAAATGTTAAAACAATACAACTCGTTCCTTTTATCAACTGCCCAGACTGCTGCTCTTTTCTGAGCATAATTCAGACAACAGTAAGTTTAAGAATAAGTATATTATTCTTATCAATAATAAGTATATTATTGTTTGTGTTGATAATATAAAACTTTATGGCATAATTCCCCATCTCTTCTGCCAACGTTTAGGATTGCTTATTAAGATTAAGGTTGTGAAGACATGCTTACAAGCCTATGAGAAGCCTCTTGGAAATGTCTCAAAAACAAATAAGGTTCTTGAATAGTACTTTTTCAGTGAAAGATTAGAACGGTTTTAGTCTGTTTAGTATCCTTCCAATGACTAGCAGCTGTGGAAATCAGAATGTATTGTGGAAAATTAAGCATAATGAAGCTTGCTTAGGGCTCCTCCTCATGGCTGTATCAAGGTGGTTTCCTTTAGCTTCTGAAGTAATGTGTGCTAGTTTGCCTCATTACTGAGATTTAATTTGCCTCAGTAACCAAGGTAAACTTCCTTACAGATTTATTGAGGAATAAATTAAGGAAAGTTATATACTTTGTTTTTCTCTCAGCAAAGTTACCGGTCAGCAGGGAAAACATCACACGATCATTCTCCCTAATGGGAGTTGGTTCTGAGAGAGGAGGCAAGCTTTGATGACGGTTGGACTTATAGGTTTTTCTGTCTGCCAAGCCTGGTTCTCAGACCACTGAGCTATAATTTGGATGAGCACAGCCTGCTAAAGCAGAAAAGGCTCCTTGCTATATTGGGCATCCCTCCCCCCTACCCCCAGTGTCATAGCAAGATAGATCGTGGCTGTCCAGTAAAGCAGGAAGCCACCATCCATCCTCTATTAACCAGTGGGGAGCCGACCCATCAACACTTGTTAGTCTGAGAAGTAGCTGACAGGCACTTTAGGGAAGCTTCAAGTGAAAATGAAGGGATCCTGGTGACTGTGTCTGTCTGTTTTAAAAATAGTTCCAAAACACAGTTGACAGTGGGGAGTTGTTACAAGATGCAGATGGGATCACTTCTTCTCACTTCAATTCATTTCACTTCCATTGCATTCCTCCATGCTGGTACATTGTTTGAGTGCTTTTAAACACAATTTAGAAATAGTAAACCCAGGTTTCATTGTAATCAGAAAAGAGTCTTGAAAGAGTTGTGTGAGTCATGTCAAGAAACAGGATCTCTCCCCCTTCTCTGTACTTCCCCTCCTGTCAACTCTTTTCTTTTCTGTTTTAGGTTGGCTGACAGGTTTTAGATAGTTGGCAGCCAACTGTTTACCTAACAGATCTCTAACACATTTTTCAGTTCTCTGGGATCAGAGACCTGGTGAGTAAACAGCTGGACTCCCTCGCCATTTTTATTGCCATGTCTTTTATAAACTGGCAGGAGAAACGAGAAGGGAAACTCTTTATCTTCTAAGACCACAGCCGTATGAATCAGCTCTGTGGGTGTAGATGAACAAACTCAGTTTCCTTTTCTTTTCATCCTGGTTACCTGAGGATAAGCTGCTGGTAAGGTAGGGATGGCGGGAGAAGTGGAAGGACTTAGTGGGTACAAGAGAAAACTCAACTGGACTATCCCATTGCTCAAAGTAGAACAATCCTATAAAACAACATTACAACCAAATGGACATGTCTGAAGCTGCCTGATATGGCCAGTAGGATGTGGGTAAATCCCAAACTCATCTAGAAAACATTTTACATATCTCATTCCCAGCCTATTGTGGTGACAGCTTAAAAGCATACAGTATATAAATGCTTCAGTTTTAAAGACTATTTTTTTGTGTGGACATGACATATGAAATTGTGACTTGTTTAAAACTGGAACATTTATTTAAATTGTCTCTACAGTGGACCGGAAATGAAAGCAAAGCTATATCATGTCATTTATAAATGGTTAGTGAAGCATCCTCTTGCTGCAGTTCCAGGAATGCATGGAGGGGCCATGATCCACAGAAGTGATAGTGGACTAGAAGTCTTCTACAATTACCTCAGGAAAAGTTATGCCATAAAGAAAGATCAATGTCGAAAGCAAAACTTTTGGCTAATTTAACCACATTGGTAAAACTGTCAATTGTAGCTTTTGGTCAGTAATTGATTGATGGTATAGAGCAGGGGTGTCAAACTGGTGGCCCATGGGCTGGATGCGTCACATGAAGCCCATGCCCACCCCAACTCTGCGAAGGGAAAAAATGTCACAAAAGTCACATGATGGCAACATGACGTGGCGAGTTAAACACCTGTGGTATAGAGCATTATAACTTTTGAAATGGGGGGGGGAGGAAGAGGAAGAGGGAGGATTTAAGAAAGGGGTTCTGTGTAGAAATTGGAACACTTTGTCAACATTTAGAGCCAACTTGATATAGTGGCAACAGGCTAGAAACCAGGAGATGGTTTCCAAGTCAAATAGCCATGAAATCAAATAAATGACTTTGGGGCAGTCATGCTCTCTCAGAAAGAAGAAAATGGCAAATCGCTTCCAAAATGATGCCTAGAAAACTGCAGAGACTTGTCCAAATAATCACTAGTAGTCAAAATGACTTGCAGTTTTACCCACTCTCCCCAAAAAAACCTTTCTAAGATTATTTAGTGACTATTTTGCCTTTTACATGACCGTAGAGCTATAAAATGAAGTGATGTTGCAGATGAAGAATTTGAAATACTTAGTCAATGTTATATACATGGATAGCGGTTTGTTCCTTTTATCCAGCATGTCTTTTTGGGTTAAGGTACAGGTTTCAAATCAACCATTATCACTTAATGCATTTATAGTAGCAGAGGTTACTTAAGATGAGGATCTAATTTATGTGATTTAGTAATTTTGCCAAATCAAGTTTATTTCTGGGTTTCTAGTGTGAAATATATACTGTGTGTTGTTCACAAGAATTTCCAGTTCAAGTTTATCAACTGCTGATAGAAAAATGTTGCCGTTCTTTTTCCTATTACTTCATTTCTCTTGATTTTGCTTTACTCTTCAACTCCATTACTGCTTCCATGACAATCCCTTGAAAAGGATTGCTTTAGATGATGAATCTCTAAGCACAGTTGGATTTGTGAATGTTATGAACATTCAAACTTATTGAATGTCACAGTGGGTGACAAGAAAAAGCTGTCTGGTTGCTTCTTATCACCTCCTTTCTTTTAGAATACTTCTTACCACCTCACTTTCCCTTTGATTTTTTTTTTGACAGATGGACACAATTCCAAGTAAAGCATTGAATCTTTTAATTTTCTAGTGAGACCTCACCCTTCCTCCCCATGTAAGATCTGGAGGCATTGTTGTATTACAAGTCACATTTGAGGCTAGCTTTTTTTTTTTTTTGCTCATTTCTATTTTTTTTTCATTAAAATAATCCTTTAAAAAATATAAAGTGAATTTGCCAAAACAGACATCAATTGGGGGCTTTGCTTTAGCTATCCCTACCCTTCTGATTTGTCCTTACTTTCTAAGAATTCAATCTATTTAACCCTTCCCTTCCCAAATATTACTAATGATGCATCTTTTATTTCTATTCTTTGTCTATTTGCATATCTGCAACTTAAGACATCCTCAATGCTTGAACTTCATTTGTTGCTTTAAATGCATTGATTGCCCTGAGTCTTCAGAGAAAGGTGGCATATAAATTGAACTAATAATAATAATAACCTCTAAGCATTCAGTTGTAGAACTTCCTACAGAGCATGAAGCCATGATGTCTTTCCACCATCTTGCAATTGCCTCAGAAAGACAATAATGAATAGGTATAAAGAAGCTCTGAACATCATACTGTAGAGTCGTATGATGAGAAACAGGTAGATGTTGAATAGGATAGGGAGGAATCAGAATAGCATTTTCAGAGACAACCATCTATTTATCCTGATGTGCAATTTCACCCTGACAGACAGAAGCAATCTAGAAAAATTAAAAACAAACAAAAAAAAATACCTGGATGGAGTATGGAATATGTTATCCTAAAACAATACTTGAATATGTGAATGGAATATCAATCATTACATTGGGCTTCAGAGTTAGAAAACCAAAAATACAGGTACCTAATAATCTAAGCCTACTCATTAAAATTGTGGAAGAGAATAACAGGGTGTCTGCTGAGGGGAAATTGTATATGTGCATCAAGGGACATGCATCATGGCATCATTGGGCAAATGAAACAAATTATATAATGTCATGATGCCAATTCTCCAACTTTTATTCCATCATTTATGTCACTGAGGCAGTGTTATACTTTATCTCACAAAGACACTCTCAGCTTTTGCAAATGTGAAAGGAGGCTAAAGGAAGCTGCAGAGGAGAGTTGAGCAGAGTGAAGTGAAGTAACATAGCCACTTTGTTTTACTCTTAGGAGTCCATGTTGCTTCATGAAAGAATTTCAAGCTTTGTCAAATGTATGACCAACAGAGAGAAGTGAGCAAGTGACAAAATATGACATGGCATCTTACATATCTGGATTTGATGCTGGCACTCGAGTTGAAAAGAATAAAGTAGGGTTAAACATGTTTCACCTTTAAAAACAAAAAACAACAAAAATAAAATAATAAAAACTATTTTTTAAAAAAGAATAAAGTAGGGTTTCCCGTTTGAGCAGGGGGTTAGAGTAGAAGACCACCAAGGTTCCTTCCAACTCTGTTATTCTATTGTTATTCTGTTATCCTGTTAGATCGTGAGTTCCCTATGCACATATCATTGCTTTATCATTGTGGTTACCTGCTGATACCTATGTGCATAGGGTGCTTCCCTCAAACCTTTGTAGAGTTCTAATATCTATTGCCCTGTTTCCGAAAATATTTCTCTTTATCTCAGAAAGGTTATGAAGTATTTCTCTGAAGCTTTGAAGCACATGCATACAAGATATGAATCCTTTTTTTCTTCTAAAGACTAACGAACTTCAATTATATCAACTTGCTGAATATACCAACTGCATTATCTTAAGAGCCATTTCATGTATATAGAAGGGCTTTTTGTTCCATTATAAAACAAACAGGTGTCAGTTCTGCCTTTTTTCCCCCGTTGCCAGCATCTGAATATGAAAGTTGCAGTCCTTTGTTAATGATTCATCCAGCTCATCTCCATTCTATTCATAGCTTCGCACTGCCACTGTCGCCTTGCCAGGGCTTCCATTGCTGAATCTTTTGTTTCAAATAAAGAAACAGGCTGTTCTGATCTCCTGTAGTGCCAGGACTGAAGAGACTGACTTCTCTTTTATTTTTTTTAAAATAGTAATAATCTTTAAAAATGTTGGAATAAGTTAAATACTTTATCAAAGATGGGTAGAATAAATAAGTATACAAGCTTCCCAAGTGCACCAACTTCAAGTAAATAACTTTCCGATATCTATGTCAGTTTCTGATTCATCAGTGCATATATTCAGGAATATATAGCAATAGCACTTAGACTTAGATACCGCTTTATAGTGCTTTGCAGCCCTCTTTAAGTGGTTTACAGAGCATAATGCTCCCAACAATCTGGGTCCTCATTTTACCGACCTCGGAAGGATAGAGACTGAGTCAACCTTGAGCCAGTGAGAATCAAACTGCTGGCAGTCAGCAGTCAGCCGAATTAACCTGCAATGCTGCATTCTAACCACTGTGCCACCACTAATAAACATTAGTCTCCCATGACCATCTCAACAACTCCCGATTTTCTACCTTGGGAACTCTTTAAGGTATTATTCTCTATCTATGGACATACTGCAAATCGTAAGAATTTCTGAACAGATGCATCATCCTTCCTTCTCCGATGCAAACATCATAATAAAAATACATAATAAAAAAGTATTATCATGTAAATATTCTGTTTTTAATACAGATTGTCATTTGCTTCTTTATTTCAGCCTCCAAAGAAATCCTACCTAATTATGTAAATAAGAATGCTATCTTTTTTCTGAAACCACTGAGTTCATTAAGATTCATATACATATTTCCATAAAAAGTAAGACAGACCTTATTTTTGTTAGTTTATCATTTTTTTATCCCAATTTCCCTTTCCATTTTGGAGACAATTAAACATCTTGCAAACTCAGAGCGGGTTGCTTGCCCATGTGCCAAATGCGTTACAAGCTTTTCTGAAGAATTTAATGCCAATCTATTCCTTCTCCTACTAACTTTCTCCATACTGCATATTATAGTTCTGAATTCAAGATGAATTCTCTATGTTCTCTTTTGTTTCAATTTAAATCTGCAAAGTGTTAATATGTCTTGTGTTACTGTTGTTGGAAGAAATGTCCATCTGGGTTCAGTTCCAAGTGGGAAGAAAGACACTGGAAACATGGAGGAAATTTGGAAAGATGGTTTAATGGTGGACAGGACCATATGGTTTGAGTCCTGGGCAACATGGATGAAAGAGAGAGAGAGAGATTTACACCCTCTCTTGGACTTTGAACTTGCTTCCTGTTCCTGTGAAAGAAATGTACTCTGATTGGTTGTCAGACTCCCATGGGGCAACGCAGGGGTAACTTTGTAGGTTGTCTTGAGTCCTAGGTTTGGCTGAATCTTGCTGGGGGATGTAATGAAGGGGCTTTGGGCAATTCCTATTATGTCTTAATGGCTTTGTCCTGGTTTGGATCTTGAGCGAGGGCTAATCCTATCACCCTGGAGCTGGAGATCTTTTGTCTTGTAGATAAACTGGCACCAAAATATCTGCTGGGCTGAGTTTCTGTATCCCTTAAGATTTCTATTCTTTTAGGGGAAATATTCTGCCTTTTTAATATTTCCTAGAATATTTCAATTTTCTAGGAGAAGGGTGGGTGCTAACTTTCTACATTGTACACAAAGCAAGTTTGGAATTTCCTTCTGCTTTCACACCAATTACGCTCAAAGGTTTTTAGAAATCAAACCACTAGTGGCACTAATGGAGAGTGTTGTGTGCTATTTTTAATATCTATATGTAAAAAGAGACAGGAGTAGGTGGAGAAATGTAGAGAAAAGTTTAACCTGTCTTTCTCCACACACAGCAGTTTTGATTGATATTGGTGCTTCTACAGCTATTAATATGTAATTGAAAAAACCTGAGAAGTACAGATAATCCTCGATTTACAACAGTTCTTTTAGTGACTGTTCAAAGTTAAAACAGCACTGAAAAAGTGACGTATGACCAGTTTTCACACTTATGACCATTGTAGCATCCCCATAGTCATGTGATCAAAATTCAGATGCTTGGCAATTGAGTCATATTTATGACGATTGCAGTGTTCCTTTTGCGACCTGAGAAGTCAGATTCATATAAACTTGTTTGACTAATTTAACAACTTGAGTGATTCATTTAACAACTGGAGCAAGAAAGGTCATAAAATGGGGCAAACTCACTTAACAAATGTTTCACTTAGCAACAGAAAGTTTGGACTCAATTGTAGTTGTAAGTCAAGGGCTAGGTAATTAATGTTACATTGGCAATTTTGGGAGGAATCCCTAAATAAAGGTCCATGGTAAAATAGAAGTAGTCTTCACAAAGCTTAAAGATATTTACTTTTGAACCCATGCAAAGCTTTTAAGCTCCTAAAGGGCAGGATATTGAGGAATTAAAATTAAGAATGGGAATGAAAACAGATGTCAGCCTTCCTAGGTAGTCCAGACTATTTTATTTTATTTTATTTTATTTTATTTTTCAAAGCTGCATTAACTGAATCTTGCAAGTCTGAAGGTACAACTCTCCTGACATCTCTTTTTATAGCTCATAATTTAGTGAGGATCCTTTCCGAGTTTCTTTCTCTGCCTGTTATGCAGCTTCAGTACATACATACATCCTTTATCTGATCATTCTCTTGGCAGCTTCTTCCCCCCCTCCCTCATCTGCCAAGGTCATTCCCAAATACCATTAAACAAGAGGCTTCCATTCTCATCTTTCAAAAGTCTCCAAATAGGTGAAAAACATACTGAAATCCAGCTATTTTGGCTTAGACAGTAACATGACTTTGGAAAGTACCTCATTGCATGAGAGAAGGGGTTAACAAGGTGGGAGGAATTAAGCACATTGCCTCCTAAAGCACCTCACACCTATTTCAGCTCTTAACTTTACCAAGGCAAAGCAGCAAGCTTTCTTCTAAATCCTCAGTTGCTGGAGAAAAATTGATCCTAACACAGTATCTGATACATCTGTTTGAATGATAAAAAGGCATATGGGGTTTGGATGGTGGAGGAGGAGCTGTGAAACAAAAGTCTGTTTGAGTGAGTGAAAGGCCTGTTGAGCATAGGGATATACTTGAAGGGAACCTTGTAGTGAGATGAAATATATTATTCATAAATCTCATGAAGACTAAAAGCTTGAAAGGAAGCCAAATGACATACTGTGTGTTCAAACTTGCCATAACATTTGTCAAAGGCAGTTAAATACTTGCGCCCATCTTTTATGAAAATCATTTAGAAGGTTCCCTCTAAGTTGCTAAAAAATAATGTTTGGTGTAGCAGTTGTAAGAATTCAGAGATTAGGGGGAAAAGGTAGAGATATCTGACATCTACAGAGTTTAGAAGTCAATAAACATAAATACCACCAAATGGCCCATCTTTCCTTTTAACAAAAAAATAAAAAATGTAGGCACTGAACTAGTGATGATGAGGAGAGAGTAAATCCCTTTTGCAATTTTTATCAAAAAATTTTAGGCAATCCTATTCCAGGAATAATTTCTTTCAGCAGGATATTATGCTTTGGAAAGAACTTTTATACAGCAGTCCCAAATCTGAAGGTTTATGCCTGTCCTTTCCCAAAAGTGGCAGCATAACCAGAGGATTTGAAACATAAGGCAAGATAAATGTTTTGTAGATCTATGTTGGAAAAGTATTTCAATATTTGAAAACAATGAGATTGAATGTCTATGGAGATTCTCGGTCATCCAGGTCATGGTTGTCCCAAATGTGCTTTTTCAAGAGGCAACTGGACTTTCTGATTTTTCTTTGAAGACATTTCACTTCTCATCCAAGAAGCTTCTTCAGCTCTTTTTAGATGAGAAGTGAAACGTCTTCAAAGAAAAAAACAGAAAGTCCAGTTGCCTCTTGAAAAAGCACCTTTGGGACAATGAGATTGAAGTTCCTAAAAATCAAATATAAAGAATTTTCATTTCAAATAAATATGCAGATTATATCATTAATTGTACTTGAAGTACCCAGTGTTAGGGCCTTGTATGAGCCCCACTTAATTTTCA
The DNA here is from genome assembly GCF_029215685.1 of Pituophis catenifer annectens. NCBI lineage: Eukaryota > Metazoa > Chordata > Lepidosauria > Squamata > Colubridae > Pituophis > Pituophis catenifer. The sequence goes on from NW_027256883.1 coordinate 80,080,866, forward strand.
GATGCTCTCCTCTGATCCTTTTGTTGGGGTGGGGGCTGCTGATTTTTATTTCAACAAGCCAGTTGGGCTCTCTTCTCACAGCACGCTATCCTTTACCACAGATTTGACACTTAACAGCTGCCTCAGATAGGGAGGTTTTAGCAGGACATTCTTGTGTAAATGGGCAGATCCTCCACAATTTTTAGCACAGACTATGTTTGTACTGGTGCTGTTTCTCTCCATCTGACAGCAGAGTCCAGCTGGTTCCCATAGGTTCAACATTCAAACTCTTTGATAAATGGGCAAAGAAGGAGAAGAATGTATGAAAGAGAATAGAGGAATTTCTCTCTTCTATTAAAAATCTGCCAAAATTCAGGCCTTCTATCAATACTCATGTAGAGCTGAATTAATGTTTCCAAGGTATCTGAGATCCCCTGTTGAATTATCTTTTTCTGTGGTAATGTCATCACTCTAAGACCCTGAATTGATTTAGAATTCGGGAAAGCTACAAAAAGATTATTTCATGAGGCTGAGTGCCTGGCTTATCCTGTGGTTTTGTCTATGTATGTTATTTGAACCGATATTTATGATATGTTTTGATAAAAGCTACTCAGATTCAGTGGAACTGAGCAGAATATATACTTTGTAAAATAAACCAATATAAATTTCATACTTTATGAAATATACTTTAACTGTTTCATTCATATCTATATTATCATTTTGAGCACATACCCACCAGCTGCACTCTACAAGGCTAGACTCCTTTTGTCTAGTTCTATTACATATTTCCCCTTTCTTTATATGAGTTTATTTTCCCTTTTCTTTTTCTTTTCTCCTTTAAGGCCATAATAATTAATAATTAATTAATAATAATTAATAAAATTGAAATTGCTTTTTTCTCTTTGTTTCATGCTCATAGTTAATATTTTAAAATTCATCTCGTATTAATTTGCATTCTTTACTATTTTTTTAAATAAATGTATTAGTAGGCTGTATTAGTAAAAAAAAAAAAATCTCAGCAGCACATACAGATCTCATTACAGCCTCTTACTCTTCTCACATTCTAAGTCACAGTTTTCCTTATGATCATCATGCAAGCCTTTAAAGTTTAGCTTCCACTGCTTATCATGCCTATTGAGGCTTCCACACTTTTGCTTTTCAGTATGCTAGAGAAAATATAGACTAGAATGTCAACCATAATGAGACCTGTATCCCATGCAGCATTTCCCACTAACAGTAAAGACAGTACTGATTGGTTCAGGCAAATTTTCACTAGTATGTCAAAAGTTCTCAAGCATGAACAAACCTCAGTACAGAACCTGTGGGATACTACTAAGGCCTATATAAGAGGCCTCACAACAGCATATACAACAACAACAAAAATAAAGATAAACAACAAAAGAGGAAGAATCTATTAGAAGAACTCAGCATATACGAGTCACAATTACAGGAAAAACCTGAAGATAAAACAATAAGGGCAAAACTGAACCTCACTAAACATAAATTGAATTTAATTATGCAAACAGAAATCGCACAGAAAATGAAAACGGCCAAACAGAAATATTTCGAACATGCAAACAAAACAGGTCACTGGCTGGCGTATAGACTGAAGAAAGAGAGGGAAAAGAGAATAATATATCAGTTGCAAGATGAAACAGGACAAACATATAATATGAACCACGACAAAAAACGTATAGTTAAGGAATTCTATCAAAACCTCTACATACAAGATGAGATTCAAGACCAAGATATTAAGAAATATCTACAAAAGGCAAATATCCCAAAATTGGAGGAAACCCACAGAGATATATTAAATAAACCGATAACAATGATGGAGTTGATGGAAGCACAAAAGAAACAGAAGAACAACAAGGTCCCAGGCCCAGACGGAATTCCAACAGAATTTTATAAAAACTGCCAGTCTGCAATAGATGAACTACTACTACAGGTCCTCAATGAGGCATTACTGGAAGCAGAAACACCTAAATCTTGGGCTGAAACAATCATCTCACTTATCCCTAAGGAAGATACGGACCCGACTAAGGTCCAAAATTATAGACCTATCTCACTGTTAAATGTTGACTATAAACTATTCACGACAATTATAGCACAGAGACTGAAAACAATTATACATAATTATATACATCCTGACCAAAATGGCTTCGTCTCAAGGAGGCAGATAAAAAATAACATGAGGACAATAATAAACGTTTTAGAATATTACGAGCAAAAAATTAACAAACAGGTAGCCTTAATTTTTCTTGATGTGCAAAAGGCGTTCGACAATTTGAATTGGAAATTTCTTATAGCACAATTAGAGACTATGGATTTTGGCGACAAATTTTTAAAAATGATTAAGAAAGTATATTCTTCTCAGACAGCGAGAATCACAATTAATGGGGACATGACTGAAAAAATAAACATACAAAAAGGGATAAGACAAGGATGTCCGCTATCGCCCCTATTGTTTATAATCTCATTGGAAGTCCTTCTAAACGAAGTAAGAAAGGAAGAAGAAATAAAAGGACTGAGGATTCGGAATGAGGATTTTAAATTACAGGCCTTCGCAGATGACGTGGTTTTCATAGTGGAACAACCAGAAGAAGTAGGAATTAAACTATTAGAGAAGATAGAAGAATATGGCAAAGTGGCGGGACTCAAAATTAACAGGCAAAAAACCAAAGTTTTGACTAAAAACATGACAACGACACAGGAGGAAAAATTAGAAGAGGAACTAGGAATACAAATTGTAAAGAAAGTAAAATACCTGGGAATCTGGCTCACCACAAAAGTAACAACTATTAGAGAAGACAATTATGTTAAATTGATGAAACAAATTAAAAAAGATTTGGAAAGATGGAATAAGGTACAACTGTCATTTCTAGGTAGAATAGCGTCAGTCAAAATGAACATATTACCAAGACTCCTCTACCTCTTTCAAGTAATATCAATTGGCCCAGGAAAAGACTTTTTTAAAGATCTTAATAAGACGATAAGGAAATACATTTGGCAAGGAAAGAAGGCCAGAATCAAAATAAAATGCTTACAGGACACAAAGGAGAAGGGAGGCCTTGGTTTACCAGACTGGGAGCTATACTACAAGGTGGCGGCGTTAAATTGGATCAGAGAATGGATTGACCTATCAGACAGGAGAACTCTATATTTAGAGGGATTTGACTTGAGTCGAGGTTGGCATGCCTTTCTGTGTGGGAAGGTGCAGACAAGCAACATGGGTACTTTCAGAGACATTTAATCAGAGGTTCACTATATAAAACGTGGCAAGGTATCAGAAGATAACACTATAGTAAAATCCCGCGATGGTGGTCGCCCATGGAAGCACTAATCTACCCAAATACTATAGAAATAGAAAAGATGAGGAAATACCAAGAGCTGCTGAATAGTGAAGGAGACCTATATACGAGACAAGAATTGGAAAGACGGGGTATAATTATCGAGTGGTGGCCATATCTCCAAATAGAATCAAGATTTACGGTAGACCGGACACAATATGGATTCCAAAGCAAACCGAACAAATTGGATAAAATATTAAAAGGCAAGGATGAGAAAATGATATCAAAATTTTATGGATATTTAATAAAATATAAATTAGAGGAGGAAACGGTGAAAGAAAACATGATAAGTTGGGCAAGAAATATAGGTCACAATATAGAATTGGACAGATGGGATAAACTATGGGCAGAAAATCTCAAGATGACAATGTCAATCCCATACAAAGAAAATCTATACAAGATATTCTATAGATGGCATCTCCCACCGGCACGTTTGGCTAAAATGTTTCCAAGTACATCACCAATGTGTTGGAAATGCAAGACACAAAAGGGGACATACTACCATCTCTGGTGGTCGTGCAGGAAGGCACAACACTACTGGCAGGAGATTAAGAGAATAATTGAAGAAATAAGGCAAAAAGTAGAAATGAAACCAGAATTTTTCCTATTCAGAATGACTACACCACAATACACTAAAGAGATAAAATATCTTACCATCCACATTTTGACAGCGGCACGTACAGTGTACGCTCAAAATTGGAAATCCGAACTATTACCAACAGAAGAAAAAATAATTGCAAAAATAACTGAATGTGCAGAGATGGATAAGCTCACTAAGGAGCTTCAAGAAAAAGAGGATACCGATTATTATTTAGTTTGACAAAGATGGTACCTATGGTTAGAGGGAAGGATAGGGCCAACAACATAGGATATCAGGAGAACTCAAATTAAGAAACATAGAACTAGTCACATGAGAAGAGTTGTATGATGGTATAAACAAATGGTTAACATGACTGTAGAAAGATACAGCTCAAAATGTATAAAGTATATCAAAGTGAAAGCAAACTAATCTGAAAACTGTAAGATAAAGGAAAAATAAGGGAAATAGAAATTAACCACTGATGCGAGAGTTTCTTAAGAGCTAGTCGATAGACTTCTTGTTTCTTTTTTGTTTTAGTACTGTGTTAATGTATATGTGTTCGTATGTATTTGTGTTTTACGTCTGTTCATGTTAATAAAAAATTTAAAAAAAAAAGTTCTCAAGCATGCTCATGCCATATTATGCAAAGTAGGGTTTCTAAATGACAAAGTACCTTGCAAGACAAATGATTGTTGACCTTGTCCCAACAGTGGGACAATGTCCAATCTCTAACTCAGATAAGTTGTTTTACCACTTTAACTAAAAAAAAGTCAAATTTAAATATTTAGCATGAGCTGCTACCCTAAGTAAGCAAAAAAAAAGTTAGATTATAATGACTCATATGTTTTATTCCCTTTAATGTTGCCAAAGGTGCTTTTTTCAATAGGCAACTGGACTTTCTGGTTTTTCTTTGAAGACATTTCACTTCTCATTCAAGAGGTTTCTTCAGCTCTGGATGACCTGGATGACTGAGAATATCCATAGACATTAATTCCCTTTAATGCAGTGCTTCTAAAAAAAATCAGGGATAAGTCTGAGATTCAAGTGGAAAAATATAATGCATAATATAGTTTCATATATGGTAGCATAACATAGAAGATTCTGTTTTTCAAATTAATAGCATAATTTGAAACAAGTATCCAGCTATTGGAAAAAAGTATGTGTTGTGAGTATGGTAGAGAAGGAAGATTTTGCAATAGTTTAACAACAATACTAACAGAATGAAGGAAGTCTTAAAAACATTATTTGTATCATGAACTCAATAAAGAGATGAAACAATCAAGAGACAAACTGAAGGAGAGAAAATCACACTGGACTCTCTGCTTAGTGTGAACATATTAATGATGTTATCAACTGGCTTTAATGATGGAGTCACCAAGTTATATACACACACACACACACACACACAACCCAAACAACAACAACAACAAAAACCCTTGAAACCTTTCTCTTTATCAACATTTCACAACCTTTCAGTGCAGTCTTTGGAAAAATATTAATATATTGATAAAGTACTAGAATTATTCATCTCAAATACAGGAGGAACTTAAACATAATTCCTGCTTGCACATTTATTGATTGAAACATTGATTACCTTTTGGCGAGAGCAATGATAATTCACGTACGGAAGTACTTTCTGGGTGTCCGTGTCATCTTTTATAACAAAGACATCATTTTCTTACTTACTTCTCTTACTCACCTGCTCTTGCTTTATTAAATGCAGGATATATATATTTTTCTCTTTCTCTATTGCAATCCATTCAGGTTTGCACACTCAGGACAAAAGAGCAGCTCTAAACCTTTTAACAACCGTTTGGAAATTGCTGTTAGTGCAGGGTCCTGCAGCGTTTTTCAAGGCAGGGACAAATCTCAGAGAGCATCTTATTTCTATTTTAGCTCAAGACTAACATGCTAAACCCTAAATAGTTGGGACCATTTCCAAGTCTGGCCTTTCATGCCTTCAATGGTTGGATACTGAATGTTTTAGAAAACCTCTACATCCGTATCTATTTTTTTTTCGCTAATTCATCGACAAAGAAGATGCTAGACTATGTTTTGCTTCATTTCGAACCTGACAGCTGTAGAGCTAGACAACCATTTCCTGTAACACCTTCATGGATGAGTTTCACACAGTCCCATTGCTGGCACTTTTTCTGAAATCATACTGTAAATTGGCTTTTTCAAATGACGTTTCCTGCTGGGAAATTGGATGCATTTTAACTGCTGTGCTTGCTTTTATTTGTTGTTGTTTTTTGAGTCTATTATCTAGCTCTTCTGACTGGGGCTTTATTAACAATCTTATATTACTGCAGTTAAATGCATTTTTTAATATGATTTGGGAACATTACTATTGCTATTCTCAATGTCATGCTGGGGCACAAAAAAAAAAAAAAAAAAAGGCACGCAAATGACCACACAAAAAACCTTGCTGTCATTGTCCATGCTTTATTCAGACTTGTGTGGAAGGATGAATTTTCTGCTCATTTGCAAAGTCTTTCAGTTGAACTTAGTTCAACCACTATCTCTCAGCTTGCAGTGGAATAAACATCTTCAATCTTCAGTGTCTATCCTATCTTTAAAAACAAAAACAAAAATCAGAACTGAAACCAGAAGCATTTTCTATTGGAAGGATTCTTATAATTAATTCCAAAATTCTTATTTCAAATCCATCTGGACCCTTAGTCCATTTGTAACTTTCCAGAAACAAATTTCTAGTCATCCTTTTGTTGTTTATTCCAAAATATGTTCTTAAGTCCTTAAACATGTATTTAAACTTCTTTGGATAAAGATTGTAAGAGACTGACCGGGTGCTGTAAACGTGTTGATCTAAAGATTCAGAATAGAATAGAATAGAATAGAATAGAATAGAATAGAATAGAATAGAATAGAATAGAATAGAATAGAATAGAATTCTTTATTGGCCAAGTGTGATTGGACACACAAGGAATTTGTCTTGGTGCATATGCTCTCAGTGTACATAAAATAAAAGACACGTTCATCAAGAATAATAAGGTACAACACTTAGTGATAGTCATAGGTTACAAATAAGCAATCAGGAAACAATATCAATATAAATCGTAAGGATACCAGCAACAAGGTTACAGTCATACAGTCATAAGTGGAAGGAGATGGTTGATGGGAACGATGAGAAGATTAATAGTAGTGCAGACCTAGTAAATAGTTTGACAGTGTTGAGGGAATTATTTGTTTAGCAGAGTAATGGCGTTCAGGAAAAAACTGTTCTTGTGTCTAGTTGTTCTGGTGTGCAGTGCTCAAGAGCGTTGTTTTGAGGGTAGGAGTTGAAACAGTTTATGTCCAGGATGCAAGGGGTCTGTAAATATTTCCACAGCCCTCTTTTTGACTCGTGCAGTATACAGGTCTTCAATGGAAGGCAGGTTGGTAGCAATTGTTTTTTATGCAGTTCTAGTTAGCTGAAAAGCTAATAAGAACCTTTGCAAAGAAGTACAATCCTTCCTGCAAAGAAAGGAAGTACAATTCCCGCAAAGCATAATTCTTCCTGCAAAGAAATACAATCCTTCCATCCTCTCCACCACCCTACAATCTGGTCAGAACCTATCCTTTCATTCCGCCAACCATCCAGTCTCAATTGTCAGTACCTATTCTTCCATTCTCCCCACCATCCTAACCGACGAAGTTTCTTGGATGAGAAATGAAACATTTTGTTCTTCCTCAAGGGAAAAAAAAAGAAAAGCAATCCAGTTGCCTTTTGAAAAAAACACCTTTGAGACAACTATGGCCTGAGAATCTCCACACACATTTAGCTGAAAAGCAGTTAACAAGCAATTTCCAAATGTGATTAGGAATGGAAGTATGCAAACCTAGGGTCCATTGGAAAGACACTGGTTATGGTTTGAGCAAAGATGCTTATCTCTTGTTCTCAGAGCTCTAAACCTGCTGTCTTGTGGTCTCCTTGTAAGGAGTAATTGTATTAATCTCTTGTGGGCAATCTCATGTCCCCTTCTTGTCTGGACAGGAATTACAAAGATCCAGTTTATTCACTAGGTCTTGATTCTGCCGTGTTCATCTTCAGTTGAGAGTGGATCTGTTTTCAGATCATTGTTTCTTCCCCAGAAGTCAATTACACCTATGTTCAAATCTGGATATTCTTCCAATTCACACCTTCGAAATACACAAATAAATGTTCATTAAGAGAAAGTATTTTAAAATGCCCATAATAAGTAAGCATCTAGAAATGCACTAAATAGCAGGCAAGTTTTCGCAGCAAAAATATGGGAGAAGAACCCCCCCCCTTTCTTATTGTGACCTTCTCAGATTACTTTTTCCAACTTTCCTGTTTAGTGTGTAACTCCAAGAACTCTAAATGGTCTCTCATCCATCTCACTCATATAATTATAAAGCCCGGTTCTATTTAGTTTTTTGAAATCAATCAAGTGGAATAAATGCAAATCCTTGCAGAGTGGAATGATAGATTAAAAAATCAGATAAACAGACATTTGATGTATGTAGGCATGTTATATATTCCAAAATTACCCTGGGTAGCCTTTGTTGAGCTAGAGTGGCTGTGACAAACTACAGTGTGATCTCATTCATTTTCTCATGATCAAAACTTACAAAGAAATGAATTGACATCATTTTAGTGGCTAAAATATAGCTGGGATCCAAGCTCTTATATATAAATGGATGTTATCGCTGCTATTATATAACACTGCTAGAGAGACTATTTTGCATTTAATGATTATTTACGGTATAAAATGATGGACAATGATTCCTAGTTTCAAATGGAAGGCTAAAGTATGCTTCCCTAGGATTCTTTTCTTCTTTTGCCCATACCTTGAAATATTGTGACTGAGCAACACTTTACATAAGAAGTACAAGTTGTCATTTTGAAATGAAGCTTTGCAGCAGGGAGCAAATAAAGTCACCTTCTCTGGGCTGCACTTTGAAGGCTTCCAAACAAAAACACACATTTGATTCCAGACAGTAAAGAAAACCAGCAGGTTTTTTTGCTATTATCTATATTGGCAGGTGGTAATGTTCAGCTCTCTCTCTCTCTCTCTCTCTCTCTCTTTCTCTCTCTCTCTCTCTCTCTCTCTCTCTCTCTCTCTCTCTCTCCTATCCCCCTCCCTCCCACCCTCCCTCCAGGGGTGAAATTCAATTTTTTTCCCTACTGGTTCTGTGGGCATGGCTTGGTGGGTGTGGTAGGGAAAGGATACTGCAAAATTTCAATTCCCTCCCCACTCCTGAGGGAAGGATATTGCAAAATCCCCATTCCCTCCCCACTCCTGAGGGAAGGATATTGCAAAATCCCCACTCCCACCCCACTCTGGGGCCAGCCAGAGGTGGTATTTGCCGGTTCTCTGAACTACTCAAAATTTTTGCTATGGGTTCTCCAGAACCTGTCAGAACCTTCTGGATTTCACCCCTGCCTCCCTCCCTCCCTTCTTTCTTTCCCTGTGTAAAGATATGTGAAAAAAGCAACATTATCTTTTTTCTCCCAAGGAATGACTTTACTTCCTGATTAAGTCAGTTGTCCCCAATGACATGAAAACTGATGATAGCTTCCCCATTTCATTCTCAAACATGATTGTTAAGTAGAGAAAATATATAGTTGAAGGAAGTTCATTAACCATGTGCTGCATATATCCATGAGACTTAAAAGTGCTTAATTTTGATAGGGTTCTGCACTTCTAAAAATATACTTTTCCTATTATACTTGGCTTTCTGTGATCCTTTTAAAAAAATGAAGAAATAAACTATGGAACTATTGATAAGTTTCTGCTTTGGAACTGTAGTTGGGATAATACTTAAACAGGAATTAAATTCATGGAAGCTAGAACTAGAGATAAGGTGGCCATACTAGCTAATTGGGGTTTTAATGTTCAGAAGTAATACTTGAATGTTCCATATTCAATGGTTAGCATATGGGTGCTATACTGAACATTCCATGTTTAAAATAAATGCTACATGAACATTCAGAATTTTTGTCTCAAGGTCAAAACAACATTATTTTGTTTTGTGCTTCAGGGGAAACACACTTGCCTAAAGTGGCATTCTTTTAAGTGCTAAAGGAGAATTGTGAAGGTCAGGCTAAAATCCCTTAGTCCAAATACACCTTCCCAAGAAAGTAGAATTGTTCAGCCAAAAGACATTTAATACAGTACATAATTCTTTTCTTTTAAAATTAGGGTCTAATGCTCAGACTTGCAATTAAGCTATATGTGTCCCAAAGGGCAGGGTCATGAAAGCAAGACTCATCATGTCCTTTCATGCACATGGTGAACATGTACTATAGAAGTTTGGAGCAGAACCTAAATATGTACCCCATGTTCTCCTGCCTATAGATATTTGTAAATGTTGAAGTTGAGAACAATACCGCCAATGGCATTTAAGGCAGAGTTTGTATCTACAGTACCTAAAAACATTAGACTTTTTTCTGGGAGAGAAAAATACAATTGTCAGTGTTCCAGAAAACCCCAACTCCAATTAACACTCCGAGACAGGTATTTCTCAAAGTTGCCATTTATTAGAGTAGGTATACTGGCACATCGGGAAAACCCAAATCTGAGAGTTCCAGGTTTTCCCTCAGTAAATCAAAACCCCAAATCCAGCCCCTGAACCCATCAGTCCATCACATGGTCCAATCACCATCCACCCCATCTTGAGGCACCACTCCAAACACTCCTTCTCCAGATGCAGGACTGTCATGACCTTGACCAAAAAGAAGAATGCTATTTTGTCTAACTACATTCCCTCTACTAAATCCCCCCTCCTAATTTCCCATGCACAGAAGGTGGCAACATGGAAACTTCCGGTGTTAATAGGGCTTCCAAAGCTGACAACACTCATGTATGGTTGAACAATGGCGGAATGTTCTATCAGGCAACTCAGATAAATCCTCATTATAGCCTTACTTTACTTGAATCAGGTACACAACTTATTTCATATCCAGGGCATGAAGGATGGCTGCATTTTGCCCTGGCCGTGAAGTTTTTTTTTTTTTCTTGATTGGGAGCAATTGCTCATTTCAAAATTGTGGCATATCTCTCTGCCTCTTTTTCTATGCATCCATGACAGAGAAAGAAGAACAGCTTGCATATGCTCCAACTATGAAAATGGTCCGTTCCATTTTGAGTTTCTACTCCATGTTCTGGCCAGTATAATACCAAATTAGCTGAAATGGGATATTTGTGGCTGTAGTCTTAGCCTGATATCCCTTACATATAGCCACAGCCATAATTAGGTTCATAGTGAGCTTGCAGTAATGCACCATGATCTAAGACTTCTAAAGTTTTTCAAAGAGGTTCATTTTCCTAGGGAATAGCAAGGTCAACATAAGGCGGCAGCAGCAGGGGGAAAATATATGTTCTATTCACTAATGTACCCAAAAAATAAGCAGTTAGTGCATTTGGGATGCAACTTTAACCTTCACATTGAGATTGCTGATGAGGGGACCCATTACTAGCCATTCTGAAGAAAAATGTTTCCCATGGGCTAAAAGCATCAATCCCTTTTGCAAAGGTTGCTAACCATCTGCCTGAAGAAAATTAGTTTGCCTGCTGCTAGACTGACCTTAAGTTGAACTACAGACCTGAATATAAAAGTTGTTCCAACATTGTAGGGAAAAAAAATACTTGCATCCAATGTATATAAAATCTATCTTTATCATAGCTTCCAGTTCCATGCACACAAACATACTCCCTCTATGAGAGAAAGAAAGAGAAAGAGAAAGAAAGAGAAAGGGAGGGAGGGAGGGAGAGGGAGAGGGAGGGAGGGAGAGAGGGAGACAGAGGGACAGAGAGACAGAGAGAGAGACAGAGACTGAGACTGAGACTTACACACCATCTTTATAAGTCATGCATTGTAACTCAGACTTTTGAAAAACTATTTTTAAAACTCTAGTAGTTTGTAGAAAGCATGCCTCTTTCCCCCTTAAGATCTCAGAGACAGAAGCTTCACATTTTGATAAATTAACTATGTCAAAACATTTATATTCAATAGCTACATTCCAGCCTTCAGTATATACTGAAAAGAGATAAATGGTTATGCCAAAATGCAGGCAGTTTCCAACATATTTCTCCTTGTAATGGCATGCATTTCTTCTTCTTTTTCTTCATTGTTCTTCCAATCTATATGCAGCTTTTTAGACATCAAGTTTTTCTAGAGTGAAAGTAAATATTTGCCATGTTCACACTTCAGACGCAGCCAGGTGTCTTGGCTTACTAAATCACAATATGAACAAGCAGCATGCTTGTTGGTATTCACTGTCACTTCATTCTTCCTGTTTCGGTTAGTGGGTAAAGGATAATTTAAAATGAGGGTGTAGAAGTGAACCACCACTAAAGAATTGATTTCCTTCTCTTTTGCAAGAAAGGGAGAGCAGTTGCCTTGCACAAATAGTTGGTGTGGGAATAATGAAAGTAAGATGAAAAAGAGACAGACACAGGAATAGTATAGAGATAAGGAGAACTTCAACATCATATCTCTGGCTAGGTTCAATGAACAGATTTGTCTGTCATGATAGTATCTCCATCCTCTCATGTTGTGTCTATATAACAGAATAACAGAGTTGGAAGGGATCTTGTAGGTCATCTAGTCCAACCCTCCACACAAGCAGGAGACCCTACACCCTACACCCTTATTTCTAGGTTGAATCTCTCCTTGATTAGTTTCCATCCATTAGTCCCTGTCTGACCTTCAGGTGCTTTGTAAAATAGGTTGACACCCGCCCCCCCTCATCTCTGTGATAGCCCTTCAAATATTGGAACAAGATTGGAACAAGATTATGTGTTTGTACAAGACATGGTACATACACTTTGGGTTATGAAGAAAAGAGAGAGAGAGAGAGGAAGGGAGGGAGAGAGAGAGAGAGAGAGAAAGAAAGAAAGAAAGAAAGAAAGAAAGAAAGAAAGAAAGAAAGAAAGAAAGAAAGAAAGAAAGAAAGAAAGAAAGAAAAGTTGCTAAATACCAAGTGTTTTTAAAGTTGCCTCTTAGGGATCCACAGGGCATTTCAAGGTGGGTGGATTCCCCCTCCTCTTCTTCTTCTTCTTCTTCTTCTTCTTCTTCTTCTTCTTCTTCTTCTTCTTCTTCTTCTTCTTCTTCTTCTTCTTCTTCTTCTTCTTCTTCTTCTTCTTCTTTTCTTTACATTTCCCATCTGGTTACTTTCTAAGCCTGCCAATGGAAGAACGATTCCGTTAGTGAGGCACTTCTCATAGTTGGTACTTGGTCCAAAAAAGGACTAGGATTTCCAGGAAGCCAATATTAAAAGAAAAATAAATAGGATATAAACTGGAGTAATTGAGGGACACCCCATTAAGTCTAGATGGATAATGAACCATGGTTTCTAATGCTTTATTCATATTTTTAAAAAAGTTATAAGCAAGTGTTAACCATTGTTGGTCTTGGGTATGGAAATTGTACTAAGCTATCCTGACCTGGTTATTTTAAAGGGTAAGTAAAGTGACTGTATGTGCCACAATACATTCAGTCCATATTTCAGAAGATTTAAATGCTGTAGGAATAAGTTTGCTAGAATTTGTGGTTAGTTGGCACAGGATTATTCCTTTCTCTTTCCTTTTCACCACTGAGCCTTCTAGATACTTGGTGCAGATGCATCACATCAAGGTAGAATTTTCATTAATCCCTCACCCCCACACACAAAAAATAGATTTTGTTGTCAATGACAACCGATCAAAAGTTAACCTTTGCTCTGTTAACATATTCCATATTTCTCCAGACAGTCCAATTTATAGATTTTGAATGTTTTGTCTGGCTGGAAATGTAAAGAACTAAAATCTTCAGATTATTCATTGGTTTTATAAAAGACTGAAGCAATCACTAAAGAGTCTTACTTTCCTATGTTTTCCTTCATCTCCCAACCATAATGTGCTTACTATGCCAACTGTAGTAGAATCTGTATGTAGGTATTAAAACAGGTAGGATTAGTATTGCAAAGCCTTCCCCTTTTGTATATATTATATTGAGATCAGGGTTAGGCTGCTGCCGGTTTGGACCGGTTTGGACAAACCGGTAGTTCCAACCACCAGCTCAGCCCACCTACCTGCCCCAGTGCTATCTCCTATATATCTCACTCTCTGGCTCATTCACCTGAGCCATGCAGCCCAGCTGATTGCTGAGCCTTGCCCTCTCTATTCACTGTGGCTGCCTGAGAAACTGTGCACATGAAATTGCCGTGTGTTTGAAGCAGCGCGCAACTGTTTTGGTTCTGCTCACATTTTTGGTTCAGCACTAGGCGAACCGATTGTTAAATTATGTGAAGCCCACCTCTGATTAAGAAGTCACAATCCCAATCTTGGCTGCTTTAATACTCTACTCCCTATCCTCATGGATACTACTGGCCATCCACAGCACTCCTCCAAATGCTTTTCTATTTGCTGTCTGCCTGCTTATTTTGTTTCCCATCACTAAGCTCAGCCTGTAATCTAATATGTATCTCTTTTTTCACATTCCCCACTTTAGAATTTACTTTGTTCTAGCCAAGGATTCTCATATTCAAACTTCTTTTCTGTATATGTTTTGTAAATGAGTTTGAAAGTGTTAAACCAAGGGTGTCAAACTCAGTTTCATTGAGGGCCATATCAGGGTTGTGTTTGACTTCAGGGGGAGGGGCTGGAGGGCATGGCCAGGATGGGCATGGCCAGCTCGACCAGAGGTGGGTTTTAGCAGGTTCCGACCAGTTCTGGAGAACCGGTAGCAGAAATTTTGAGTAGTTCAGAGAACCGGTAAATACTACCTCTGACTGGCCCCACCCCATCTATTCTCTGTCTCCTGTGTTCCAGCTGATTGGGAGGAAATGGGGATTTTGCAGTAACCTTCCCCTGGAGTGGGGAGGAAATGGAGATCTTGCAGTATCTTTTCCCTGTCATGCCCATCAAACCACGCCCACCAAGCCATGCCATGCCCACCAAGCCACACCTACAGAACCGGTAGTAAAAATTTTTGAAACCCACCACTGAGCTCGACGTCATTCATGTCGAGAGTGCTGATGGTAGCCTGAGTGCTCTACCAGCAAAAACGGTCTCCTCAACTCCATTTTTGGCTGTGACGGCCTCCTGGAACCTCTGCCAGCAAAAACAGAGCTTGGGAGGGCTGCACATGGCCCTTGCAAGCTCCATTTTCGACTGCAATGGCCTCCTACAACCCTCTGCCAATAAAAATGGAGCTCAGGAGAGTGCCATGCAGCTCTCCTGAGCTCCATTTTTGCTGGCAGAGGAACCACAGGCTTTTTATTTCTCTGTAGTATGCTAATCACTGGAAATAAGGCAAATAAAATGAAAAACATTCAAAAAATGTAGTTAATTTCATTTTACTGTACCAAAACTGTGATCCTCGTAGTAAATTTACCTCATTCATTTGAGAGTTAAACAGCAAGAATCTTTCAGTTAGATTTTCATGTCTTTGCAATGATAATGCATAATAATGAAAATATTATTTAGTTTTTGAGGAAGTTTATAATCAAGGTTTAAAATCCAAAGAATAAATAAACACCCATAAAAATGCAATGTCGTATAATAAATTGTGATGCATTTAGTGAAATAATATGAATGAAAAAATATTTAAGCTAATACATCTCAAGACCTAACCATTTAAAAAAGTAGTATTTCACATATGAAAGTTTCAATTGTTCTCACAAATTTCTATAAAATAGTTTTCTAGGATGTTTCTTTTTCCTGTCAGTAATTGATAAAGGTGAAGGCAGTGGCTTTCTCTTCTTCCAAAAAATGGTTCCTTCATTTCTCTGTTGCTTCAGTTTCTCTGTTGGAGAAAAATCTATAAAAAGAAACTCCTGTTCCATCTCATTTGCCACTTACAAGTTGAGATTTGTTTCATGTATTCAAGCAGAACACTTTGTTTTGTTTCATGTATTCAAGCAGTTTCTAAACACTTTATTAGGAGTTTGCAAAGCCAGGTCATGCACACATAGACAGGTTTAATATAAAGAGACCCCCAGATACACAGAAAATAAGAATAGGAATATTCTTTATTAGTCAAGTGTGATTGGACACACAAGGAATTTGTCTCCAGTGCATAAGTTCTCAGTATACATATTTCCAGAAAATGGTAAGTCATATATCATACATTGTAAGATACAATCATAAATCATAGACATAAACAAGTGATAAATCATAAGATACCAATAGGAGAAGGTAATGGGAAAGATGAGACGATGAGAAAATAGGGCATATTTACTGTCAGAATATTCATGACTGGGAAGACATGGTAACAAGGTCAGATAAATAATAACCAAATTCAAATAATAACCAGTTTCATTGTATACGTGATGTACAATGACAATATACTAAGTCATGTTGACTGCTAACTATTTAATTAATAGGGTGTGGAGTTCCTCCATTAATGATACTCCATATGCAGTGCTATATGGGAGGAAGCCATCTCTGGCACATTTAAGAGTTTTTGGAAGCAATGCATGGGTGCATATTCCAAAAGCAGTTAGAAGAAAGGGACAACCAAAGGCTAGAAAACTCAGGTTTATGTGCTATGAGCTAGGCTCAAAAAGCTATCGTTTTAGTGATGGGAGCAAAAGAATAGTCATTTCAAGGTCTGCTAGCATTGCAGAGCAAAATTGGAACAGAATTGATGCAAATTTATGGAATGATCCACTTAGTGATGGTGATTCACTTAGTGGCAGTAACTCACTTAGTGACGGTAACTCACTCAGTGATGGTGTCAGTGTTCAGGGAGGAGAAGCTGAAAAAGATATGAAGCAAGAGAGGGTTGAAACACAGGAGCAGTCAATGCCACGTGGATCAGAGCGATGGAACAAGGGGATTCCACCTGACAGGTATTCTGCTAGTAGCATAAAGATGTGTAATGTATGGTATGAGCCAAGGAACTATAAGGAGATATTGGCATTACCTAAAATTGAACAAATAAAGTAGAAAGAAGCCATGGATAAGGAAATGAAATCCATGGATGACCATAAAGTGTTCACTTCTATGGCTTTGCCACAGGGTAGCAAAGCTGTAGGATGCAAGTGGGTATACAAGAAGAAAGTACTGCCCAATAATGAGGTCCAGTATAAAGCAAGGTTAGTGGCATAAGGTTTTTCACAGATGAAAAAATGTGCACTATGATGAAGTATTTGCACCAACTGTAAAGAGTGAAAGCATAAGATTCGCACTAGCGTTGGCACGGCATATGGTCATAATATTTGGCATTTTGACATAACCACTGAATTCCTCAATGCAGAATTAGATGAAGAAATTTACTTGGTTCAAGCACCAGGTATGAAAGAAAAACGCCTAACACAGTGTATAAATTGGACAGGGCCATTTATGGGCTGAAGCAGTCAGCCAGGAATTGGAAATATGTCTAGAGAAGGAGTTGAAGGGTCTTGGGTTCAAGAGTTGCAAGGCTGATGGTTGCATATACACTGGAAAGTTACAAGGTGGGGATTGTCAACTATTAGCATTTGTGTATGATCTTTGTTTCATTGCAAAGGATGTGTCACAGTAAAAGGGTTCTCAGGTATTTGAAGGGAACTGTGAATTTGAGTCTTCAAATACAGGTATCTGAAGAATATTAAGGTAATTTGATTTTATGTCTACTCCAGTCATGAAGGGAGGAGTGTTAGAATATTCATGACTGGGAAGACATGGTAACAAGATCAGCCAATGAATAGGCATAACAACTAAGTCGGCCAATTGGAAGCTGAGACAGACTGGAGCCAGGGCGTGTCTTAGTCTGCAGCTTCTGATTCTGTGCAGAGAATTGAAACTGAAACCAAGCAGTCTGTGCATGCTTTCTGCTCAGCTGAAATGAAACTGTGAATCTGCTGTTGGTATTGTAAACGTACTTCGTGTATTATTGTGTAGATAAAGAAGTTAATGAATCCTGTTGCATCAGTTTATCTGTGTGTGCGTCTGGATTTGTTTTTTGCAACAAACTCTAACATTTACAATCGTGCAACAAAGAAATGCAAGATTTCAAATGTGTTTGGTTACAAGTTAATTACAAAATGAAAATAAAAGTTCAAAACAGACCCATGTTGCTATGCTATATTCACAAAATGACCAGCCTGTCCCCACCAATGGCTGGTGGGGTGGGGATTTGTTTTCTTAGGTAAAAATCAAATGACAATAGTTTGAAAAGCTGATTTTCTTTTTCAAGATTGGGAAGGATCTTCAGGATAGGAATAAATGTCATAAATTAATAAATAAAATAAATATTTCCAACACAAAAGCTATGATTAGGGGTTACCCTGTCAGCAGTTTCAATTATTTGCAAAAATTGCACTTTTGTCGGGATCACTATTAAATATCAATACATGTAAACCAAAGTCAGATGTCAGGGTTCCAAGTAACATCCCTAACCAAATAAGACTCAGAGGCAAGCAGTTCCTCAAAGTTCCATTTTATTAGAGATGTCCTATTGGCACATTTGGGAAAACCCGAATCTGAAAGCTCCCTGGTTTTCCCCACCCAAAGGAAAGTCAAAGCCCCTTCCCCTGCACCCACATGTCCATCACATGGTCCAATCAATCCACCATCCAAACTGGAGATGTCCCCCAGTCATGGCTCTCCAGGTGCAGGCTGAACATCCTTGATTCCCAGAGAAAAGAATGTTGTTATGGCTATATTTTATTGTATTTATTTATTTATTTATTTATTTCTCAAGCATATATAAGATAACAGATAAAAGTGTGTGTGTGTGTATGTATTTGTATTTGTATTTGTGTGTGTGTGTATGTATGTATGTATGTATGTATGTATGTATGTATGTATGTATACCCATTCCTTACAAACCCCTCCCACATTCTCACAGCACTAAGTGTGGCAGCCCTGAAGATCCAAAGAAAAAGATGGCTTCCAGGGCTGACATCAGGTTTGTTTTATTTTTTCCCCTTTTTGCTTCATTGGGCTTGATCTATCAGACCTTACAGGAAGGGCAGGTACCATGGGAGAAAGACAGTCCCTCAGATAACAAGAAGGCCAAGAATGGCTGGTTGTCACCTTAAACTTAAAGTCTACTAGTAACCAGTATAGCTTGTATTTCATTTCATGCCCATAACTGGCCATGACCATGCATTCTGGACTAATGAAATGTTGAAGTGGTTTTCTAGGGCATTGGAGTAATCCACATGAGCTTTGATAACTACTCTGAAGCAAAATGTTCTTCTAAAATGAAATGAAGGTTGAGGGGGAAAAATGTCAACTAGCTTTTACCATTGACCTTTTCTTTAGGATTACAATTTTCTTAGGCTATGACTTTTAGAAAGATACTAGGGTACACTTTGGAAATTACTGCCTGCTGGGAAAAAAATTCAAAAGAAATTTCCTCAGCCGAATAAAAATTTCTCCCTCCCTCTATCTCACACCAAAAAAAAAAAAAATAAAAAAAAAAAATTGGGAGGAAGACTTAAAAAACAAAACACAGATTCTCACTTTAGGTTAAACTTTTAGACTTCATCACTCTGTCTATATCGCAATGGGACATTAGCAACTGGAAAAACTAACTAGACAACCCTATTTAACCTTAACCAATTGGGTCAGCCTTTCAAAAATATTTCCATACTGAAACAGAGAAACAGAATGACCTTGGTGGGAAGAGAATAAAGTGATTTGCCAACTGCAAGTATAACTGTACCCCACTCCCCATCCTTGCATGTCCCCATGGACCCCCTCCATGAGGAAAGATGGCTCACTCATCAGTTTCTGGTCTCCCTAACCAGCAGGCATCGGAGTCTCCCCCACGTCCTTCCCTCATCAGCCACAACCATTATTTCAGATTGCAATCTTGGTTCCAAAGCAGCCAATCACCACTCACTGTCAGGCTTTGCTGACAGCTGATTGGATGCAGGGGCAGAGGGAGTTAGGACAGAAGATGGGGATACAAAGTATTGTAAAGTTGGATGATCTCTTCACTGGCTTGTGAGAGCTGGGAAGACAAATTTATTTTACAAAAGGAAAGCTTAGGAAAAAAATTACAAACCCTTCAATTTAAAAATCAATCTGAATAATAAACTTTTTCTGTAAGTTATGTATCGATACTTTATTCTAGAAAACTCAATTTTATTATATTTTTACATCTTTGTATTCTATATCTCCAATATATTTGTTTATTGATGGTTTCTATTTTGGTTGCCTTAATCCTTGTATATTGCTATTGTCTCTCATTCTAGAGCTATGCCCTTTTTCTACAGAATTGATTCCATCTTTTATCTTTTTCTTGTTTCTGTTCTCTATTCTGTTCTGTCAGAATCTTTACTTTTCTGTTATCTTTCAACTTATTTGTTCCTGGCTGGGCTTTTTGATTCTCCTCTTCTGAATATTGACTCCATCTGACAGATGGAGAACATTTTCATATCAATTCTGAGGGAAGGGTGGGGGGAGTTCTCTTCCCAGTTTTCTCAGCTTCTGCCTCTTTTCTCATTTTCTTGTCTGGTTGTCTTTTCTCATCAGGTTTGTCTATCTTTTAATTGGCCTTTTTATCTGTCACCTGGGCTTCGGCTGACTTTATTCAGCCTATTCTTTGTGAGGCCTATGGCTGCAGATCTCCCAGGCAGCTATCTTGTCCCTGATTCTTCTTGTTTCCTGCACAACTGTTTTGTTTGATTGGCAGATGTTATTTGATTGGCAGCTGGGTCATCTCTTGGAGAGTCCAAAAGAAATGGGCTGGTAGGACCATAGATGTTTATAATCTGTTCAGGCAGTTTGTCCTTCCACACCACTCTATCAATGTGGGCTGCCTTGTCATCACTTTTTAATCTTGCTTTCTGAAGAAACATTGGAAGTTTTATTCTGTTTGTAAAATACTATGGCTACAATAAATTGCAAGGTATGGTCAAGCATTTAGTTGATGAAGGAAGGAAGGAAGGAAGGAAGGAAGGTTCAACAGAGATAATATTACCCTGACATTCAGTTTCAGTTTTCTAAATAGAACTAGAAATTATCCTGATTCTGCTAATCCCAGATGTATGTGAATAATCATGGCTAATGAGCGGGAAAGGACAGACACACATTGACTAGTTATGGCTACTAAGTTATCCCCTACATCACAGGTGTCAAACTCGCAATGTCATGTTGCCGTCACGTGATGTTTTGCAACATTTTTCCCATTCGCGGAGCTGGGATGGGTGTGGCCTGTGTGTGATGCACCTGGCTCACGGGCTGCCAGTTTGACACCCCTTCCCTACATTTTTGTGAAGTAGAAGTAATATTATAACAAAAGATGTCTGGCCCCACATTTGTAATGGTTTATTCTCTGAGTTAGAAAAGAACACCAGCTCCTAACAACTTGGCTGATATAGTCCATTCCTACCTAAATGTTGCCATTGGGAAGGTTGAATAGTACATAGGGGACAAAGGTTATTCTATTTAAGTGTCAGGCTAAAAGACTGAAAAGACCTCTGCCTGAGTTCCTGCAAAGGTACTGCCAATCAAAGTAAACAGTACTGGGCTAAATAAATACATAGCCAACATGAGAAAAGGAAGTTTTCTATATCCCTGTATCAACATAATACCTTGCTGGGCTGTACTATTTTACCGTATCAGATTGGATGCAGATTGAATTAATGTACTTCATTTAAATGTTAATGTACATTCTGTTTTATAATAGCCTTTCAAAACAATTAAAGGAAAAAGAAATGAGATACAGTAAAGGGGACAGATGTGATGATTCATTGTGGGAATAACAGTGTGGAATTACAATCTGAAAGGAGTTATAGTATTCCCATAATGCATTTCCATATACCCTGTTTTCCCCAAAAGAAGATATCCCCTGATAATAAGCTCAATCGGGCTTTTGAGCGCATGGCAATAAGGCCAAGCGCTTATTTCAGGGTTCAAAAAAATATAAGACAGGGTCTTATTTTTGGGGAAACACAGTAATACAGATAGTGGGTTTGAACTGGACAGATTCATATAAATTATTTGTTTTTCTTTCCCATGTCTTCACTATATCTCAGTGGCTGAGAAATACCTCAGAGGCTGCCACAAAGTAGAGGGAGTCAAGCTATTCTTCAAAGCACCTGAGAGCAAGACAAGAAGCAATGGGTGGAAACTAATCAAGGAGAGAAGCAACTTAGAACTAAGAAGAAATGTCCTGACAGTTAGAACAGTTAATCAGTGGAACAACTTGCCTCCAGAAGTTGTGAATGCTTCAAAACTGGAAGTTTTTAAGAAGGTGTTGGATAACCATTTGTCTGAAGTGGTATAGGGCTTCCTGCCTAAGCAGGGGGTTGGACTAGAAGACATCCAAGGTCCCTTCCAACTCTGTTATTCTATTCTATTCTATTCTATTCTATTCTATTCTATTCTATTCTATTCTATTCTATTCTATTCTATTCTATTCTATTCTATTCTATCCTTCAGTTTGCTTGAAATCTACATGAAAAAAGGTTATGGAAAATGGTGTACCTTTTCATTTCCCTCTCTCCTAATGTGTATATTTTTGCATTTTTTTTCCTTCTAAACTGAAGACGAGCATCTTTTCTAATCAAATGCAATTGGGGACATATCATATGTATGCTTATATTTTTTTTATAATTACACTTTACTTAAGAAAAATGAAGAAAATGTGGAAGATGACATAAAATTGTATGTTTTGATTCTCATACAGATTTGAGAAGGACAAGTTGAATAAATGTGCATTAAAGTACTCAACAAATTTTTCTTCTTACTCTAATGCAAAGGGTTTTTTAAAAAATCTGAAAGCACACATTCCCTTTGCATTAGAGTAAGAGAAATTTGTTGCATACTTTAATATAGATTTACTCAGCTTGTCCATCTCAAGCCTGTGTGAGAATCAAAACACACAATTTATGTCATATTCCATTCCCCCCCCCCCATTTTGGATAGAAACCAATACCAGATTTTGTTTGAAATAAATAAATAAGGGAGGCCTAGCAGAAGCTTCACATTTCTGAAGATCTAGAAAAACTTGGAATATGGAAAAAAAGCCATCGTATTATTTATAGTTTGCTGTGTTTAGCTTTCAAACTCAAGCCAACTTTGCTGCAAGAATGAAAGAACTCTGATTTAAAATACACTCTATGAATTATTTGCGTGGAGTCCAGTATCAAGATGTGTGTTTCATTAATAAGCAGAGATGTAATCCTAAGAGATATCAATGAAATACAAAAATTTATCCTTTCTTATAACTTTTTTGTTTTCATGTATACATCAAAATATCCTTCAGATTTTGTAGGTATTTTCAATAGCTGTTTTGTTTTTGTTTTGTTTTGTTTTTGCATGATAAAGATGGCTTGTGAGGCTGTGTACATTTTGTGGGTGTCACCAGGCATGGAGGCTTTCTTCATTCCTCTTTAACGTCTACATGAACCTGCTAGGTGAAATGATCCATGGGATGAGATCACATCAGTATATAAATGATTCATATCAACTGTATCCAGTTGTACATCTTCATCACAGTGAACTGAGTGTTGATGTGAATATCCTTCCATGGTGCTTGGAGGCTGTGGGTGTCTGGATGGGGAAAAACATATGTCAATTAAAGCTATGTGGTCTGAGCTGTGAGTGGGGGTTCCCCCTGCATCTTTGGTCTTAGATAGGGTTGCACTGGCCCAGATGGACCTGTTGAGTAGCCTAGGAGAACTCACAACTCCTGCTTGATGAGCAGGAAGCAGTTGTGTTGTACACCAGTTACACCCTTTCCTGGATTAGGAAACTCTTCTTTCAATCATTCATTCCTGATCATTTTCTATATGGACTATTGCAATGTGTTTTACATGGGACTACCCTTGAAGAATATATGGAAGCTGCAGCTGGTACAGAATGCAGCAGTGTGAGCAGTTTTGGGTACACTTAGGGTCACACATGTAACACCCATGGGGTGTGAGCTGTATTAGGTGCTAGTTTGTTCCCAAGTCCAATTCAAGATGTTGGTTATCATTTTTAAAGCCTTTCATTCATGGGGCTAGATTACCAGAGGCACTGTCTTGACCCAGTTACAACAACCCATCCCTGGTCAGGTATGTTACACCGTTCCTGTGGATTAAGGATTTTTTAGGAATTCTAGGAAAAGAGTCTTCTCTGCCATTTTCTCTGCCTTATGGAATATTTTGCCCCCAGAGGTGAGGTTGCCCTTCTGGAAGAGGATTGAGACCCAGCTCTGCCAACTAATATGGAGATTCAGGAGTGGTATGTAACCCTGGGGTGCTTGATGTCTTGAGTGGGCTTCTTCTGCCCTTTAGTTTTTGACTCTGTTTTTAATTCTGTCTTTTAAACTATGTTTGTTTATATGGTTTTTATGATTTTAAAACATAAACCACCCAGAGTCACGTAGGTAGTGAGATGGATGGTATATAAATTTGATAGATACTTTATTAATATGTATTTGTTTCACTTCACTAAACTTTTAATGAGGCAGTCACTAGGAACAGATTTTAGGTTACTCTCTGTGAAAGAAATAAAAGCACTTTGCTGCTTTGGAATATGTCAGAAAAAGAGAAAGGTTCACTTTTTTCTTCTTTTTCAGAATGGAACACAGGTGTCTGTGCATCCAGATGTTCTTGGTAGACTGATACTTTTGTGCCATTTCTCAAACTAATGACCAGTGGAACTTTCTATATGAGGCATCTAACTATGTGTAATGAGGTAGTGTTCCCATAATTTTGAGGACAGAATATATACTTCCACTTATCGCATATTGCATATATAGGAAGACTTT
Organism: Pituophis catenifer annectens; assembly: GCF_029215685.1. NCBI lineage: Eukaryota > Metazoa > Chordata > Lepidosauria > Squamata > Colubridae > Pituophis > Pituophis catenifer. The sequence continues at coordinate 80,105,424 of NW_027256883.1, forward strand.
GAAGATAGTGCTTTGAAGGGCTACCTATGTCCAGTCTATGGATAGAGAAAATAGCAAAAGCTTTTTCTGAATTTCTGAATATTTCCTTCAGGCAGGGCACCACCTTTCATATGCTAATTTTCAGATCCTTGTTGCATCATAGATTCCATCTAACATTTATTGCAAATCTCTCAGATTCTCAGTGAAGAGAATTGTCAACATTTTAAAATAACTTACATTCAGGTCCTAAACAGCATACCTTTAACATTACTATGCATTCCTTATACATTGTACACTGTACATTGATGCATCATTAGATTCAGTAAGAGATTGCACATCCTTATCTTATTATATCTTAATGTTATACTATTTGCTCTGCATTCTAGTCAACTCTGCCTGTGCTTTACTTGCATTATATCATATTCAGCAATCAACCTTAAAATTCATATTGGTGTAAAACATTCTATAGTTCAAGCCTATTCACTTTATCATATGCCTTCTTTAAGCATACAAATCATACAAAGAAAGTGTACAATAAACTTTCTTTTTTCACATTCATATATTCATGAATATAAATATTCATATATTTTCCTGGGCTCCAAGATCACTGCAGATGGGGACTGCAGCCAAGAAATTAAAAGACGCTTGCTCCTGGGGAGGAAAGCTATGGCAAATTTAGACAGCATACTAAAAAGCAGACACATCACCCTGCCAACAAAAGTACGTATAGTCAAGGCTATGGTTTTTCCAGTTGCGATGTATGGCTGTGAAAGTTGGACCATAAGAAAGGCTGAGCACCAAAGAATTGAGGCCTCTGAACTATTTTTTTTTTATTTGATTTATATGCCGCCCTTCTCCGGAGACTCAGGACGGCTTACAATGTGCTAAGCAATAGCCTTCATCCTTTTGTATATTTATACAAAGTCAGCTTATTGCCCCCACAAACTGGGTCCTCATTTCACCTACCTTAGAAAGGATGGAAGGCTGAGTCAACCTTGAGCCTGGCGAGATTCGAACCTGCAGTAATTGCAGGCAGCTGGTCTTAATAACAGGGTACTTTAGACCATTGTACTACCAAGGCTCCTAACTATGGTGCTGGAGAAGACTCCTGCGAGTCCCTTGGACTGCAAGGCAATCAAACCGGTCAGTCCTAGAGGAGATCAAACCTGACTGCTCTTTAGAAGGTGCAATATGCTGAAGATGAAACTCAAATATTTTGGCCACCTAATGAGAAGGAAGGACTCACTGGAGAAGAGCCTAATGCTGGGAAAGATTGAGGGCAAAAGAAGAAGGGGACGACAGAGAACGAGGTGGCTGGATGGAGTCACTGAAGCAGTAGCGTGAGCTTAAATGGACTCCAGAGGATGGTAGAGAACAGGAAAGTCTGGAGGAATGTTGTCCATGGGGTCGCGATGGGTCAGACATGACTTCGCAATTAACAACAACAAATATTTATGACACCTGCTGAGGTGTAGTATGCTGTTCTACACACACTTTTCAAACTTTGCTTATTGTTAATTTTTATACTCCTTTTTACTTTATACTTCTTTATACTTTATACTTAGAATATCACAAAATACTCTCCAAGACACTGCAAAAAGTAACCTCTCTCCCATGCCCCCCATAGCATTTCCATCTATTCTTTCTGGCTTTCGCTTTCTATAGGGGAATAATAATGGCAGTCTTCCAATTGTATTAGGTATTGATATAGCCTTTACATATATGCATTAAACAAGCCACACAATCACTCTAAGCAAACAAATAAATAATCCCTAGATTTATAAATAAATATTTACAATTCCACTGTAAATATTTAGTGCTATAGCAACATTATTGTTAATGCAGTACTGAAACTGAAATTATGTAGAGCGCTATGAATTAATGCTATTTTATTGGAGCAGAAAAAAAAAGTACTGAATGTAGGAAAAAGAATTAGATCTGAGCCACACTCTAGATTAAAAGTATTTATGGTATTAGTAAAAAGCAATTACTTTTTTAAACCTTATAATACAATAAATATATACTACAATAAAATCAGCATTCTAAGAATTAGAGCTTTAAAAAAATAGTATTAACTTAAACCACACTAATTGTTTTACAAGTTTCACCTACTAAGGAGTCCACAAAGAACCTGACACACACATGATGATGGTGGCAATAATGATAAACAAAAAGAAAAGTGGGCCTGACTCTCATCTGTTTATAGGTGGAGCCAGTTCTTTATCCCCCCTAATGTATAGCTTCCTATACATTTTGAAAAACAAGGGGAGATAGAATGGAAACCTACAGCATCCTGCATTCTAAAACTGCAGAGAAATGCAGTGATTTTTCCAAGGCAGTTATCTGGTCCTTGCCTTTGAGGTAAAATTGGAACCATGGGAAAACTGGGCTTCCAAATCCCCAAATTCGTATGTCGACCCAAGAAGGTGCCATGACTGAAGGTTTCAAAAGCCAAATGTTCCAGAAGCTCAAGTAGAGAAATGTCACTCTTGTTGTTGTTCTTTCCTCTGATTGAAATAGATTCAGATAACTTAAGAATATGAAATGCACTATTTTTACTTTATGTAAAAAAAGGAATTTATAGGACTGTTCTCACCTCATAGATGTGTCCCATTTTCTTCACCCAACCTGCACATATTACCAACTTATAGTTCCCCAAAATGTAAGGTGAAGGGCTAGAGGCCCATTGCAGGGTTTTTCATTTGCAGATCCTATATTATGCCCATGCTCTTGGCCTTCTACAAGCTACTGGAGATAGTGTTCCTTGGAATTTGGGGGCAACATAAAGAATGTTCATCAACATTAACATCAACAATGGTCAACATTATACCTATAGTATTGTTCCCAAATTGTCTTTTGCTTGGTTTTAGTTTAGTTTTTATTTTTATCATGTTTTATGTTTTTATGATGCATATTGCCAGGAATTCAGTAGGAAAAATAAATAAATAATTCAATTCAATTTATTTGCATACACTATTTTATGTTCGGAAAATGGTTCTCTAGTATTTTTTTTTTTCATGTTCATGTTTAAGCCATCATTCTGCTTTTTCTTCCCAGTTTTGGATTTAAGATAATTGGAACTGCCTTGGTGTCAATTATCATAAATTGAAAATATTTAGCAAATTTACATTAGTGGTAAAAGGTCTCATAAGGAGAATGATTAAATAGTATTTATTTATTTATTTATTTATTTATTTATTTATTTATTTATTTATTTATTAGTCATATTTCTATGCTGCCCACTCTCCGAGGACTCTGGGCGGCTTACACCAAAGACAGTATACTAAATAGCATATTGCCCCCTAACAATCTAGGGTCCTCATTTTACCCACCTCGGAAGGATGGAAGGCTGAGTCAACCTTGAGCCGGTGAGATTTGATCCGCTGATCTGCTGAACTAGCAGTCAGCTGAAGTAGCTGCAGTACTGCACTGTGCTACCTCAGCTCTATCAAGTATGATCCAAATCAAGAAATAAATTTGATGCCAAAACAGTACTCTGGCGTAGGCACATATTTTCTATTTTTTTGTTTATTTTTCTCACCTTTATTATTTTTACAAATAATTCAAGGCAGTGAACATAACCAACACACCTTCCTTCTGTTTTCTAGGCAATTCTGTTCTCTAGATTGGACTTTTGCTCTTGTCTAGAACTTTGCTGTTCTTTACTCTGTATTGACATTGTGTCATTTTGTTTTACTTGTCAAATCAATTAATTAAAACAGGGGTCAGTGAGTATTCCTTGAATGAATTAAAACAGGAATCAGTAGTTGCAGTAACAACGCTAAGGTGAGGCATATGGCTATTATTTCTGAACTTCAAAAAAACATTGAACATGAGATGGCAGCAAAGATAGATAGACAAATCATTGCTCCCATTTGGAGCAACTATCATCTTGTCTCCAACCTTTGCTTTGTGGCGAAGGTTGTCGAGAGTGTGGTTGCATGACAGTTTCCTCAGTACCTGGAGGAAACGTCTTATCTAAATCTGTTCCAGTCAGGTTTCAGGCCCGGGCACAGCACGGAAACGGCATTGGTCGTGTTGGTAGATGATCTCTGGAGGGCTCGGGACAGCGGTTGCTCCTCTGTTCTGGCCCTGTTAGACTTCTCAGCGGCTTTTGATACCATCGACCATAGTATCATGCCTCCCATCGACCTGTGCGCTCCCACAGAGAGGGCCTCCTTGGGGTGCCATCAGCCAAACAATGTAGGCTGGTGACCCCCAGGGGGAGGGCCTTCTCTGTGGGGGCACCTACCCTCTGGAATCAGCTACCCCCAGAGATAAGGAGAATCCAAGACCTCGGTGCCTTCCGCCGTGCCCTTAAAACTTTCTTTTTCCAGCAAGCCGGGCTGGCCTAACACTTTTTAAAATGTTTTTAATTGTTTGTTATTGTTTTTAATCATGGGACCAAATTTATATATATATATATTTAATTGTATTTTAATGTTTATAGTTTATGCTTTTACTTGGCTGTTCACCGCCCTGAGTCCTCAGGGAGAAGGGCGGTATACAAATTTAAAAATAAATAAATAAATAAATAGATAGATAGATAGATAGATAGATAGATAGATAGATAGTATGGTAGGTGTAGTCCAATGCACGGGTGAAATGCTACCAGTTCAGACCAGTTCGGACCGGTAGCAGAGATTGGGGCTAGTTCGCTGTACCGGTAGCAATTGCTGGCTGGCCACGCCTTGAACCGGACCATGGCCCTCAGCCCTGCCATTCTTCCCTGCCTTCCATGCGGCCTTCCTGTGGCCAGCTTACGAAGGCAGACAAGCGGAAGGCCACATGAAAGGCAGGCAAGCATGGCAGGGCTGCAGGGAAGGGAGCTAGCAGCTTACTCCCTTCCCAACAGCCCTGCAATGCTTGCATGCCTTCCACACTGCCAAACTCATTGTTCGGAGTATCAGCAATCTGAAGAAATGTCTTCCAACTCTTCAAGATCAACTTGAAGAGTGCTAAGAAGCTGACAGCAAAAGTAGCAGCAGCAGGGGCAACAGGTGTGTGTGTGTGTGTGTGTGTGTGTGTGTGTGTGTGTGTCCCTGTTCTGCCCCAGCTACACACCCCAAAGAACGCAGCACACACAAAGTCTGTACATACCTTAGTTTACTAAATTAAATCAGTCTTTTTCAGACAAAGGCTGTTAATTAACTTTCTTAACAGCCTACAAGAATCCAAAGAATAAATAATCGTAATCTTACTATGGTTGGCAGAAAGCCCAGAAGCAATTTGCAGGAAACTGATAAGAGAACGAAGATCAGGATGCGAAGGAGAGTGAACAAAGTTGTTCCCTGCAAATTGCCTCAGTTGTTGTCCTTCCTTAAATAGGCTAAGGGAGTGGCCAATTAGTCCCAAGCCTTACTCTCGAGGAGACCGCCTCCTGAGGAACCACTCCTGCCTTTTGGAAGCTCTGCATGCCCGTGCATTGAGAAGAGGCTCCTTCTCTTCTTCCTCTTCACTTATGGGAGCTTCTGGAGGTTCTGAAGGCCTTGGCTGAATCCCCGCCACTGGCACCATATCTTCTCCAGCCTTCTCATTGTCTGACTCTAGTGCTGGCGCAGCACCACACCAGCCTCCTTGCTGGCGGAATCAGCTACTAGCTGCACAGGCTGCTGACGGGCCACAACAGTCCCCCTCTGTGGTCCTCTCCCAGGTGAGTAAGATTTCTGATCTTACCTGGTAACATTCAGGTGAAATCTATATTTGGACTCTTGACAGACACTTTGGACTATTCCAATTCTAGAATAATAATTCTGTTCTGAACAATTATACCAATTGTCTACTTAAAATGAGATCTCTGTTTCAAGATTCTACCAGAAGGAGAAGAGCTAGATGATAGATAGATAGATAGATAGATAGATAGATAGATAGATAGATAGATAGATAGATGATAGATAGATAGATAGATGATAGATAGATAGATAGATAGATAGATAGATAGATAGATAGATAGATACCAGTATTATGGGGTTCCCCTTTTAAAAGAGTGGGGCTTCAATTGCTCATTTATTCTCATAATTTTGATGTCATTGACAACCTGTTCAAATAGGACAGTTTCCTAAATAATACAAAGGACAATTCCCATTCAGAATCTCCTACCCCCACCCCCTCACCCCCACGCACACAAGTGGGAATTCTGGCACACAAATTTAACCAGAGAGGGTGTACTTTGCATGTATCATGCTGATGTGGATGAACGTTGTTTAACCTCAATTTATCATTCTTTTGTCCTTGCCCTTTTCTCAAGAAGTCAGTCCTTGCTGTAATATTCATTGGGTCCCAGCCAATTTAAGCTTAACAAAATCTGAGATATGAAAGATTGAATAGTCTCAATAACCAAACTTCTAGTGTTAAAAACCTTGTTAATTTCAGACACAGCTCTAAGGAAAAAAAATATCACTAATTCTCTGCTTCATGTAACCCAAAAGGAAAATGTTGTAATGTTATACTGAATGTAAAACAGCAAAACTGATCTTTAAGAAAATGTGCTGGTTTTGAGAAATGTATCTGTGTTCTGTGCTTAGGGATATGAATGTCTTAATAAAATCAGTCAGGAAATCATGTATCATTCATTTCATAGGAAATAGTTGAAATTATAGATTTGTTTCAGTGGTACTGATGGTACTGATAATAAGAAACTCTGGTGGGGGACAAAAGCTGAGAAAAAGCCATTTCCTTTCCCTTTCAGAGTGATTTGGGACATCTGCTGAGAAAAGTCCATTTATTTCTCCTATTTTAGTGACTATAGAAGGAGTGGACCATAAAATTAATAGATATTGCTCTTGTATATGCCAACAATTTTAAAATAACTAGCCACTTGCTCCTAAATTACAATTAACAATCTGTAAATAATGCAGCCCTTTTAAAAAAAATGCTGGCACTTTATCTCAAATTTAAATGACCCATGTTATTTATTAGATTTATATCTTACCTGTTGTTTAAGAACTCAAGGCAGCAGTGTATGTACTGTAGGGCTGATTTCTCCCTAAGCTAACCCTAACCCTGACCTTTAATTGTCATGAGACCTTCTATGCTGAGGGGAGACTGGATCTCCCCAGTCCTAATACAACATCTTCATCACTCTGGCCATTCAATATTTTCTTTTTTATTATTATTAAAAAGTTTTACAAAAAAAAATAATATTACAAATATTTCCCCAACCCCCCTCCCTTCCTTACCCCCCCATCCCCCCGAACTTCCCAGAACAAAATACAGGATATAACAATTAACAATCATATGCTAAACTAAGCTAATTAACTAAGGATTCCTATCCTCCCCTTCACACTTTAACTCCCCTTTTACTTAACTAAATATTAATACTCTTAATTTTTCTATTCATTCATAAGCTATTTGATAATTTTTAGTCCAATATTTGTTTTGAATATAATCAATCCATCTTCTCCATTCCGATATATATCTTTCTTGTGAATGATCTTTCAAATATGCTGAAATTTTCGCCATTTCTGCCAGATTCGCTACTTTTAATGTCCATTCTTCAAGAGTAGGCAAATCTTCCTTCTTCCAATATTGCGCCACCAGAAGTCTAGCTGCAGTTATTAAATTTAAAATCAATTTAGTCTCTATAACCGTACAATCTGTAATTATACCCAGCAAAAACAATTGTGGAGTAAACTTTATCTTCTTTTTAAGAATATTTTGGATAATCCACCATATTTTAATCCAAAATGCTTTAACTTTTTTACAAGTCCACCATATATGATAATAAGTGGCATCATCACAATCACATCTCCAACACTTAGATTGCAAATTCGGATACATACAAGCCAACTTTTTAGGATCTAAATGCCATCTATAAAACATTTTGTAAAAAATTTCTCTTAAATTTTGTGCTTGCGTAAATTTTACATTTCTAACCCATATTTTTTCCCAAGTTTCCATCATTATTGGTTCCTGAATGTTTTGTGCCCATTTTATCATACAATCCTTAACTAATTCCGTTTCTGAATCTATTTCTATCAATATATTATATAATCTTTTTATATGCATTTGACCTTGGTCTCTAATTTGTTTTACCAAATTTTCCTCGTTCTGCATGATACCAATTCTCTGATCTTCTTTCCATCTAGCTTGCAACTGACCATACTGAAACCAAATTTGAATTATTCTTTTTTTTTAATGCATTTAAGGATTTTAACTGCAATACACCCCCTTCCATTTTAAGAAGCTCTTTCTAGGTAATCACCTCTTGCTTTTGTTCTACATTTATATTCTCTATCGCATGTCTGGGTATTGCCCATATAGGTATCTTATAATTTAACTTATATTGATACTTTTTCCAAACTCGTAACAAAGCATTCCTTAATATATGGCTTTTAAAGGTCTTGTCCACCTTTTTATCATATAAGTAAGCATGCCAGCCATATAAAAAATCATATCCTTCAATATTCAATATTCTTTCTTCTGTTGAATTAATCCAGTCACTAATTATTGCTAGGACAGCTGCTTCATAGTATAATCTTAAATTAGGCATTTTAAGACCTCCTCTTTCACATATATCTTGCATTATTTTTAACTTTATTCTCGGTCTTTTCCCTGCCCAAACAAAATTATTAATACCCTTCTGCCATTCCCTCAGATTTTCATCTTTCTTGAGTATTGGTATCATTTGGAACAAAAATAGAAACCTAGGTAGAACATTAATTTTATTTCTGCTATTCTTCCCAACAGGGATAATTGTAGTTTTCCCCAATTCTCCATCTCTTTCTGTATTTTTTGCCATAACAATTCATAAATATTTTTATATAATTTTACATTTGAGGCTGTAATATATACCCCTAAATATTTAACCTTTTTTACTATTTCAAATCCTGTTAGTCTTTCTAGTTCTTCTTTTTGCTTTACCGTCATGTTTTTAGTTATTATCTTTGTTTTTTATTTATTTATTTTAAATCCAGACATTTGTCCATATTAGCTAATTATATCCATTAAACCTGTAGCTGATTGTACTGGTTGAGTTAAAGTAACAACCAAGTCATCTGCAAATTCTCTTAATCTATAATCATGATGTCTAATTTTAATTCCCTTTATTTTATTTGTCCCTTGTATTTTATTCAATAAAGGTTCCAAAGTTAAAATAAACAATAACGGTGATAAAGGGCATCCCTGTCTTGTTCCTTTTTCAATTTTAAAAGTTTCTGTTAAACCACCATTAATTATTATTTGTGCTGTTTGTTTCTGATATATTGCTGTAATAGATTGTGTAAAATATTTTCCAAACTGCATCTTTTCTATTATTTTCAATAAAAATTGCCAATTCAATCGATCAAATGCCTTCTCTGCATCCAAAAAGATAACCGCTGCAAGGACTTGGTTGTTCCTTTCCAAGTATTCCAATAAGTTTACAATCTGTTTTACATTACATTTCATTTGTCTCCCACTTATAAATCCAGATTGGTCATTATGAATCATTTCGTGCATGATTACCATTAACCTATTTGCTAATATTTTAGTAAAAATCTTATAGTCAGTATTTAAAAGTGATATTGGCCTATAATTCTTAGGTTGACTACGATCTTGGTCCTGCTTTGGAATCAATGAAATAAAAGCTGTTCTCAGGAAGGGGGTACATCTCCTCCAGCTTGAATCTTACAAAATAGTTCCTTAAGCGGTTCTACCATTTCTAACTGCAAATGTTTATAATAAACAGCTGTCAGTCCATCTGTGCCTGGAGCTTTACCCCCCCCCCCCCTTTAACTGCTTAATTGCTAAAATAATTTCTTCCGAAGTTATTGGTTGATTCAGTCCTTCCCTTTTCTCTGGTGTAATTACAGGGATATTCTCCTACTGTAAATATCTGTCTATGTCTTTGCCTTGAATTGTATCACTAGCATATAATTCTAAAAAAGCTTTTTTAATCATATTTTGTTGATATACCTCTTTACCTTTGTATTCTATTTTTTCTATAGTACGTAGCTTTTGTTTTTTCCTTAACAAGTAAGCTAACCATCTACCTGTTTTATTTGCATTACAAAAAGTGTTATGTTTAACACATTGTAAATTAGTTGCCACTTGGTCTGACATCAACATATTAAACTGCCCTCGCAACAAATTTATTGTTTCCTTTATTTTCTTATCTGTTGGATTTAATATAAGTGCCTGCTCTTTCTTTTTTATTTCCTCTTCTAAGTCCCTCCATTTCTTTTCCTGTCTACGTCTATGTTTATTATTCAAATGTATTAAGGTTCCTCTCATATATGCTTTACTTGCATCCCAAACCATTTCCATAGGTGTACCCTTGTGCATATTCATAACAAAAAATTCTTTCATTTGTTTTTTTTACATTCTTTCACATTTTCCTCATATCTAAACAAATTTTCATTTAACCTCCAAGACCTTCTGGCTCCCTTTTCCTGCTCTAATTCCATCCACATCAGACTATGATCAGATAAAATTCTTGAACATATCTTTGTCTTCTTTACCCTAGAAAAGAAATCATTAGTGATTAAAATAAAGTCAATCCTAGAAAAAGATTGATGTCTATCAGACAAAAAAGTAAAATCCTTTTCTTCAGCATTTCGTTCCCGCCAGATATCTCTCAGCTCCATATCATCCATTATATCAAAAAAAAAAAAAAAAAAAAAAAAGATTTGGACAATCTTGCACGATTTTGGGTATTTTTGTCCTTTTGGGTATCCAATACTCCATTCCAATCACCCATTAATATACACGATTTATAATCCATTGTATTATTTTGGTATGCAAAAGCTTATAAAATTTTTCTTGCTAATGGTTAGGAGTATATACTCCAATTAAAAGTGTTTTCTTCCCTTCTATTAGAAATTCAATTGCAATATATCTGCCTCAATTAATTTGGCTGTTAAATCTGCCTTTAGGTATATCACTATACCATTTTTCTTCTCTGGAGCTGACGCAACAAAATGTGTCTCCAATCTTGAATTTATCAGATATTTTTGATCTGTCACTCTAATATGTGTTTCTTGTAGGAAAATTACATCATTTTTAAACTGTTTCAAATAATGAAATATTTTCTTTCTCTTTTGTGGTGAATTTAAACCATTGACATTCCAAGTCAAAAGTTTAGTTTCCATTCTTGGCACCTTGAAGCTTTAAGAGCGCCAGCTGAAGATCCTCCCACACCTTTCTCTTCGGCCTTGCTCCTCCCACTGCTTCTGTTTTTGTAGCTTCTTGAGCTTTCATTTGGATTTGCTGTATCTATAAATCTTGTTCTTTTCACTTTGCTGCAGCACAAGTCTGCCTTTGATCTTTTGGTTCTTCTCTTTTTTCTGCTACTTCCAAAGATTGATCAGTGCCAAAAAATTGCAATAAATCTTCAATAAGCGAAGTCTCTCCTGCAGCTTGTGGCTGTTTACTTTCCTTCTGTCCCTGTATTACCAGCTCTTCTTTTCTTCTCCTCATTTCCTGAGATGGTGGGCATCCAGCCTTTAATACGGTAGTATAAAAATTTCTTGCCTTCCAAACTGTATTAAGACAAAACCTTTTTCCCATATAATTCACTACCAGTCCAGCTGGAACAGCCCATCTAAACTGAATCTGTCGATTTCTAAGTTCACCCTCCAAAAAAGCAAACTCCTTTCTACTTCTCAACATTTTTGGGGGAATTTCTTTCAGCACTAAAACCTCTTGTCCGGCAATTTGAAGTTTATTTTTGTAGAAAGCTTGTAAAATTTCATTTTGGGTCCTCCTCGTTTTAAAGTAAATCACAATGTCTCTTGGCAATTGATTCTGTCTAGCAAATCAGGAATTGAAACAATATATTTTGTCAATTTGCAATGAGAGATCTGCTTGTTGCTCCCCAGTTATCTTTGCAAAAGCCTCTGCAAAGATCTCTCTCAAGTTCTCTCGATTATGTTCTCTCAGACCTCTTACTCTCAGGGCAAACTCCATCGCTCTATATTGTAGCATCACCACTTCATCATCTGCCCTATCCACCTTGGTCTGAACTTCATCCATTTCATTTTCCAAATTCAAATTAGACTGATTAATTTCTTCTACTCTTTCATCCAACAATTCAATGTGTTTTGCCAGACCCTGAAATGCCATTACTATATCTTCTCTTATGTCCTTATTCTGAGTTTGAATGACTTCTTTAATTTCAGCCATCTCTTCAGACACTCCCTTAATTTTCCCTTCTAAAAAAGAAGTTTGTTGCTTCAAAGCCTCCTGCAGAGATTCCTGTAAAACTTCCAAAGTCAATATTTGTGGGTTTGAAGTAGACAAAGATTGTAGTGTTGATGGTTGTGCTGGCGATCCTCCAGCACTTTTAAAGCCAGATTTTATTTGCTTAGAAGCCATTTTTAGCTTTCAATTTATACTTTCTACAGCAACCAAATCAATAAGTCCAAATGTTTTTAAATCTGTTATAAGTATTATAGTTTATTTAAAGTCCAAACTGTAGTCTTTCCACTTTAAATCTTTCTTTCTTTGGTGTAGAATCCAATAATCTTAAACAGCCTTAGAAGCGCTAACGATGTTAACTATCACTTTCACTATCACTTTCACTTTCACTTTTTAAAAGTCTTAGAAGGAAGAAGTATAGACCCAGAGTTAAAGTTCAGTACTTGCAGTTGCTAGGACTCCTGTTCTTGTTCTGCCTGCTTTGAGATTATTTTGGCCATTCAATATTTTCTAAGTCATCTGTCAGTGCTTCTCAGAGATCTCAAGCACAGTCTAATGGCTAGAAATTTACCACCCAGCTAAACTCAGTCCAAAATCTGCTATTATGATCAGGAAGTATTTTATGAAAATTTTGCTGAGCCTAATTTGCTTTAGTGGCTGATAATATGCAGATAGGTTATACATTCAAATTACCAACCTTGCTTATTCTGATTTGAAAAGCAATACATGTGCAAATGTCCCAAAGATGCTTTTTTCAAGAGGCAACTGGACTTTCTTGTTTTCTTTGAAGACATTTTGCTTCTCATCCAAGAAACTTCTTCAGCTTTGATTGGCTTCTCATCCAGTCAGAACTGAAGAAGCTTCTTGGATGAGATGAGAAGCAAAATGTCTTCAAAGAAAAACAAGAAAGTCCAGTTGCCTCTTGAAAAACCTCTTTGGGACAATCATGACAGTGGTGGATTGCTCCCAGTTCTGTGCAGTCCTATAGAACCAGTAGTAAAACCGGTGGGAGGCTCCGCCCACCTGCCATGATGTCATCATGGGTGATCTGCACATGCACAGAATTGTGTGCATGTGAGTGAAGCAAGCGCATGTACGTGTTCCCGCTGCAAACCGGTAGTAAAGGTAAGTAGAACTCACCCCTGAACCATGACCTGGATGACTGAGAATCTCTATAGACATTTACATGTGCAAATGTAATTGTACATGAACTATCATTTATTTCTTCAGTTTTCCTGAACATTCTTCCCAATTCCTTCATTTTTTCCCCTAAAATAATAATAATAAATTGAGTCAAAGGATATGTTCATTGTAATTGTTTTTTTTTTTAATAGCAATCCATTTTAATCTTGGGAAATCTATCAGTAATCTATCGGTTTGTGGTCAGTAATTCTTATGTATTCCTTTCCTATGAGAAACAGAAAGATTTTAAGCATTTGTAGACATGATGCACGATTAATATATTTATGCAGACTTTTATGGAGACATGAACTTTTTATATGAATCATTTTAGTTGTTCTAGTCATTACAGTAAAAATAAAATTTAACTTCCAGAGCTATAATATTTGTTTTTCCTTAAATTAAGTAGTGAATGCCATATATAATTCAACTGAATATCCTAGCTGACATCTAGCCAGAGTAAGAAGTTGTAAAAGATTTAAGTAAGGACTTGAAAATCATTTTCAGGGCAATCATAATATAATTGATCTCATCTGTTGATGGAAGTTAAAACAAATATTCCCTGGCACTGTTTACTATCACACAAGTGCTCTAAAGAGCTAGTATTTTCTTGGACAAGTGGTCCATTATGATTCATTCTGCTACTTTAGAAAGTTTTGCTCAATTCTGCCCACCCTCTCTTTTTGTTACAAAAATAACACAAAGACAATCTTCTGGCTCCCATATGAATTAGTCTATATCAGGATGCCATACTTTTAAGTTTGCATCAGGTATGAAGTACAACAATCAGCATCCCCCTTGCTTCAGAATTTACAATAGTTGTGGTCACTGAATTGAAATGCTAGATTTCTTCTTCTTCTTCTTCTTCTTCTTCTTCTTCTTCTTCTTCTTCTTCTTCTTCTTCTTCTTCTTCTTCTTCTTCTTCTTCTTCTTCTTCTTCTTCTTCTCCTCCTCCTCCTCTTCCTCCTCCTCCTCCTCCTCCTCCTCCTCCTCCTCCTCCTCCTCCTCCTCCTCCACCACCACCACCTCCACCTCCACCTCCACCTCCACCTCCACCTCCACCTCCTCCTTCTTCCTAATGTATTCCCGAAAGTGTAAGGTCTGCTGAATTGAAATGCTAGATATAGCATTTTTAGTTTTGTCATGACATATAAACTAAATAACGGAAAGTGTTTCAAAATATTATCTGGAAATATAAATAGACAAATACAATGATTGTAATGTACATGGCTGCACACTAAAGCACCTTTGCAAAGAAGTATGAGTAAGCCACGTCAACGCCTAATGAGCAATTTGAACAGAAAAAAAATCTAAAGAGAAACTGTGCCAAAGTCCATTGCTCAAGGTGAAAGAGTTAGGATCAGTAAATGGTGAAAAGTTGTACAACGTGCATTTACTGTTTGTTTATCAGTGAATGATGAAATGAGGAAACATGCAAGTATTCAATATGATTTATATAATAACATTTAAGAAGTGCTGTCTTCCCTAAAATGTGATTCAGAATTAAACTACTTATCTGCCTTGAAAAAGATGTTTGACAGACAGGATGCTTTAACTTTCTGAGAAATTTATATGATTTTAAGCTCCATTTTGGTAGATGGTTAATTGATATTAACAATAAGACAGTGTTTTAATTACAGAAATATTAGAAGGAGTTCAGTTTACTTCAGGATTTCTTATGGAAATTTATATCTTGCTACTTCAATCTATCAAGTAATAATTAAGACTTAACAAGTATTCTTTTTCTGTTTCAACCTATAACAAAAGCAGACATTTAGAAGACACTGTATCCTTTCAGAATACTTTTAAATAATTCAGGTTCTGATATCTCAAAACAGTTTAATTAATAAGATAATATATACCTTATTAAATATATTACTGAATATGTGTTGTTTAAATGGGGAAAAAATGGAGAAGGGTGCAAGGTCTCCATATTTTAACAAGTGTTTGTGCATAGATGGACTGAATCCCTAGTAATTCTAAATAAACATTTTAATTAAAGTAATCTTAATCAACTACAGAAAATTAACAAAGGTCCAGTGGCTTCCACGGTGCTAGCTATATCCAGATAGAGTCAAACCATGGTGCTATTTTGTTCAAAACCAAGCTTTTCGTAGCTTCTGTTTACATCAGGCTATAGTCTCTCTGGTAAATTGATCAGTATGTGAAATGGTCACTAAATGAACCACATGACAGACAGTTGCTGTGAAGATTGTTGGTTGCTGCTGTCATATTCAGTTAAAGCTCTCTCATGCAGTAATACCAACATTACTTTCAATCTGGCATGTGTTGCTATCAGGTAGCTGGGGTGGTGGTGGATACCCCCAGACTTATGGTTATGGGGGATTTTAACCTGCCGTCTGTCGGCGAGATGTTGGAAGCGGCTCGGGAGTTCATGGCTTCCATGATGGCTATGGACCTGACCCAGGTAGTTCATGGCCCGACGCACACAGGGGGACACACTCTGGACCTGATTTTTGTCTCAGGTCAGTGGATGAATGATCTAGATATAGGGGATGTAGTCATTGAACTCTTGTCATGGTCTAATCATTCGCTCCTCCGACTGGATTTCTGTACCACTGCCCCCCCCCCCCGCAGGGAGGCGGAACCGGTTAGGTGGTTCTGCTCCAGGCGCCTGATGGATCCGGATGGATTCCAGAGAGAGATTGGGCCATTTCCTGAGGTTCTGGCTCACGATTCGATCGAGGACCTGGTAGCTGCCTGGGATAGGGCAGCCACTGGAGCCTTGGATCGTGTCGTACCTTTGTGGCCTCTGACCCAGTGCCAATCCCGTCTGGCTCCCTGGTTCTCCGAGGAGCTCAGGGAAATGAAGCACCAGAAAAGACACCTAGAGAGCAGTTGGAGGGCCAGCCGATCCGAATCTGACTGGACACTGGTGAGGTCTCATATTACGACCTACCTAGTGGCAATAAAAGTGTCGAAATCTGAGTATTTCTCCACTCTTATCACGTCATCAGATAATCACCCAGCCACCCTGTTTAGGGTGACCTGCTCCCTACTCCATCAGGGACCGAGGGACGATCCCTTACACAGAAGAGCTGAGGACTTTGTGCAATATCTGCATGACAAAATCGCTCAGATTCAGGAAGGATTGGACTCTGACTGGGTAGTTTCAGGTGGAGTGATGGAGGCGGGCCTTGAGAATGTCATTTGGAAGGAGTTTGACCCTGTGGCTCCCGAGGATGTGGACAGGATTCTGGGCAGGCTTAGCACAGCCACATGTCCCTCCTGGTTGGTACTGGCCTCCCGGGAGGTTACACGAGGCTGGCTCCAGGGGATTATCAATGCTTCTCTGAGTGAGGGTAACTTCCCCACCACCTTGAAGGAGGCGGTGGTGAGGCCCCTCCTTAAGAAGCCTTCCCTGGACCCGGCTGTATTAGCAAATTATCGTCCTGTCTCCAACCTTTGCTTTGTGGCAAAGGTTATTGAGAGTGTGGTGGCACGACAGTTTCCCCGGTTCCTGGAGGAAACTGTTTATCTAGATCTGTTCCAGTCGGGTTTCAGGCCTGGGCACAGCACGGAAATGGCATTGGTCACGTTGGTGGATGATCTCTGGAGGGCTCAGGACAGGGGTTGTTCCTCTATCCTGGTCCTATTAGATCTCTCGGTGGCTTTTGATACCATCGACCATGGTATCATGCTGTGCCGACTGGAGGGGTTGAGGACAGGGGGCACCGTGTTGCAGTGGTTCTCCTCCTTCCTCTCCGACCGGTCACAGTTCGTGTTGACAGGGGGGCAGAGATTGACCTTGAGGTGCCTTGTGTGTGGGGTGCCACAAGGTCGGTTCTCTTGCTCATTCTGTTCAATATTTATGTGAAGCCGCCGGGTGAGATCATCCGTGGTTTTGGGATGAAGTGTCATCTGTACGCTGATGATACTCAGCTGTACATCTCCACCCCGGACCACCCCAACGATGCCCTTGATGTGATGTCCCAGTGCCTGGAGGCCATGCAGATCTGGATGGGGAGAAACAGGCTCAGGCTCAACCTGTCCAAGACCGAGTGGCTGTGGTTTCCGGCATCCCAATATAGTCAGTTGGTACCATCACTGACTTTTGGGGTGAGTCATTGGCCCCCACAGAGAGGGCTCGCAACTTGGGTGTCCTCCTGGATACACGGCTGTCTTTGGAAGAGCATATGACGGATGTGGCCAGGGGGGCTTTTTATCAGGTTTGCCTGATCCACCAGTTGTGTCCCTTTCTGGATCGGGATGCCTTACGCACAGTCACTCATGCCCTCGTCATGTCCCACTTGGACTACTGTAATGCTCTCTACATAGGGCTCCCCTTGAGGACACCCGGAGGCTCCAACTGGTCCAGAATGTGGCTGCGCAGGTGGTGATGGGGGCAACTCAGCGCTCCCATGTAACACCTCTCCTGCGTGAGCTGCACTGGCTCCCAGTGGTCTTCCGGGTGCACTTCAAGGTATTGGTTACCATCTTTAGAGCGCTCCATGGCTTAGGGCCCAGGTATTTACGAGACCACCTTCTGCTGCCAGTAGCCTCCCACCGACCAGTACGCTCCCACAGAGAGGGGCTCCTCAGGGTTCCATCAGCCAAACAATGTCCCAGGGGAAGAGCCTTCTCTGTGGGGGCACTGACCCTCTGGAACGAGTTGCCCCCAGAGATACGGCGGATCCCGGATCTGCGCACTTTCCGCTGTGCCTTAAAGATGTTTTTGTTTCATCAAGCTGGGCTGACCTGACCATATTTTTTTAAGTTGCTTTAATTTTAAATTGCTAAATTATGGGGTTTTTTTTTTAATATGGAGGTGTTTTAACTGTGGGCCAAATTAATTTAATTGGTTTTTAATATTGTTTTAATTTTTGTATTTTCTGTATTTTATCTGTTGGCTGTTCAGCGCCCCAAGTCCTTCGGGAGAAGGGCGGTATACAAAATAAATAAATAAATAAATAAATAAATAAATAAATAAATAAATAAATAAATAAATAAATAATAATGATGATGGTGCAGAAATTTGGATGTAAGTGTATTTTATTTTATTTTTTTACTATAGTGTACTATTATGTATTACTGTATTGGTGAGTGGATGCTGATTAGCTGGTAAAGGAGAATTGGCTGTATATGCTGACTTGAGAACATTCTGTTCAGATGAGGTGCTTTGTCCTTAAGTCTAGACTCCAGCTATCATCATGTCCTCTTATTGGGCAATTTCTTGGTTTCTGTATCCTCCACTTTGATATTCCAGGAGAGTAATTGGCATTGTAAAGTTAAAGCGTCAAAGTTATATGCAGACACAACAGGCAGCTTTAAAATTAAATTTCCTTTCTTTCCTTTTTTCTGCTTTTCCTGAGAAATAGCCACTGCAGGTCCTGTTACAGCATGTTTTCTTTTGTAGGATAATGGTTACAATGCGTGTCTAACTTGTAGAATGTAGGATGTTCAGCAGATTTTTTTTCCTTTCCCCGAACTGCGTACTTTTCAGCTATTTTCTTAATTAAGTCCACTGGTGCATCATTTCATTATTATTATTATTTTTGCAGTCTTTCAAGTCACAGAAAAGTAAGCAGCACAAGGAAGGAAAAAAATGCTAATTAAAAAAAAATCTGCTGGTTTCCAAATCTTTTTATCTGTCAGGTATGTGTTATTATAATAATTAAGGAAGGCGTACTGTAATAGAATCTACAATCAGTGTAATTCAGGTAAAGCACAAAAAATGCTGTGGGTCTTCCTGTTTCTAGCCAGTCAAAAATGGAATTTAGAAGAAAATGAATTGCATCAGGCAAACCGGACAATGAAGCTTGAGCTGACCAAAGCAACAAAACATGATTTTGGAATTAGAGTAGGACAATGTGACCAGATATGACATTCACAGTGAGTAGGAGTAAATAACGGCAGTGGTGGGTCTTATCCAGGATAAAAATGAAGATGCTTATAGGGGAAGAGGTGAAGGCTCTGGTGGACTGGTGCAATAAAAGTAACCTGGTTCTAAATGTTAAAATAAAACAAAGGACATCATTGCAGATTTTAGATAGAGCCAGCATAGTCATATTCCACTCAGTATCAAGGATGAAGCTGTAGAGGTGGTCAACAGTATTAAGTATCTGACGGTGCAGATAACTAATGATCTGAATTGGTCTCTCCACACATCATCCTTAGTAAAGTGTGCAAACCAGCGTCTGCATTTCTTGCGTCGGATGAGGAGAATACATCTTTCTCCTTGGCCACTTTCTACAGAGGTACAATTGAGACCATTTTAACAAACTGCATCATGGTTTGGTTTGGTTTGGTGGCAGCAGTGCCTCAGATAGAAAGTCCATACAGAGAGTGGTAAGTCAGCTGAGAAGATTATAGGAAGCTTACTTCCTGTTATTCAGGATACTGCTTATAAGCGCTAAGTGCTTAGTGAGCAAAGCATTGTTAGAGACCCCACATACTCACTTTACAGTCTGTTTCTGTTGCTCCCCTCTGGGAGGAGGTTTTGAAGTATTTCTAGCAGGACTTCCAGATTCTGTAACAGCTTTGTTCCCTATGCCATCCGTCTGGTAAATTCGCAAGATTTGTTTTTCTCACCATGTACATGTATACATCTGAACCAGACTGTGTTGTTTCTCTGTGTCATATAATATATGTGGGTATATGCATAATTTTGTTTTTATTTATTTATTTAGTCATTTGTATGTAGCATATATTGGAGGGGGTGACCCTTTGAGAGCTGTATGCACCAAAATTTCATTTTAATGTATGTCGATTAGTGTACGTTCAAAGTGACAATAAACATATTCTAAATTCTAAGGGGCTATATCAGCTATTTCTGGTCTCCAAGGTCACTTATCCGTATTGGTGATGGTACAACTTGGCAATGCAGAGAAGCTCTGTGATTAGATGTTCAGTGGAAGTCTTTAATGGTTGAGTTCCTGGAGGTGAGGAATCATAAGTGTAATGCACATAGTTTTTCTTGAGTAGATTATGTTCTCAGCATGATACTTGATAAGACTCTGTATTGAGAGTTTCTTCTACTGCATATGTTTCCTAGCACTTTGAAAATATAATCAGTATGGTGAAGTTCAACCAATACAATTGCAAAAGTCATGCCCTAGCAAGAATAATAAAATTGTTTTGGTCTTCCTTGATATTTTGAAACTATAGAGAACAAAGAAAAGAAAGTAAGCAAAAACATCGAACTGAATTTTCTTTTTGTCTGTGAACTTCTTATTTGTAGAATCTGTAACCTACAAAGTTAGATATACTTTGCTTTGTCTAACTTGTGCTTTTAAAGATGAGTCAGTAAAGATACCAGAGAATGATGGCATGGAGAAAAGACTGGAAGAAATTATTTGACTCATGATTCTATCAGCTTTCAGAAGCTCATACCATTAAAGTAATAGAGTTTTCTTCTTAAAGATCTTGCTATTTAAAGCATTATTTTTACAATACGATTAAATACTAATAACAGTACATGAACCTACAGTATTATTCTGTAAAACCACACTGCATTCATGTAACATTATAAAGAGTACAAATGTCGTCACCTCCAATCTTTGCACATTTTTTTGTTTACCTCGCTTACGTTCTTTTTGTTCCAACAATATTTTTTGTTGCATACGCTCAAAGAAAAGCCTCCATCACATCTGACAATTTATGTTCGTGCTTAGAAAACTGCTCAAAACTACAATCCCACATTTCCTTCAGGAGCTTATAGCAGTGCATATAACACTCCACTTTCTATTTTTTCCCTCTACAATAAACCTGTGATGCCGGTTGGACTGAAAGCAAGTATCTAGTCCAAAACATTCTAATAATGATGTTCTGTGGTGGAGCATGTATTAAAATGTGTGTTGCTTAGCTCCTACTAAAACATATATTGGCTGTCTAATTTTGATGCCACAAAGATAAAATTTATGATATTTTTCATGTAGCAAATAACTTTTACTTTTAAAAGTAAAAAGTAAAAGTAAAAAGGGTGCCCCAGTGCCCAGAAATTCACCAGATAGATTGGCAGCCTTACAAATTTAATTAATGCATATATTAATAAACAAGGTCATGGATTGCTGAATAACTTCACAAGTATTTGAAGGTAATTTGAGCTAATAAGATACTGCTGCATTTTTATAATGAATAAAAGGAAGTATTCATAACATTTTACATCTATTGTCATAAATTGCAAAATGT
This sequence comes from Pituophis catenifer annectens, assembly GCF_029215685.1. Classification (NCBI taxonomy): domain Eukaryota; kingdom Metazoa; phylum Chordata; class Lepidosauria; order Squamata; family Colubridae; genus Pituophis; species Pituophis catenifer. The sequence continues at coordinate 80,126,850 of NW_027256883.1, forward strand.
GTCAATGTCTTAGTAGTAAGGCATATGTTTTCATGGAGATGGTCCTAAGTTCTGTCCTCGCTACTTATAAGTTCAGACTGAAGAACTGCTGCCAGTCAGAATAATTAAAAATAGCTGGCTAGATGAACCAATAGTCTGACTTAATGGCTGGTTTTGCACAATACACTAACCCATTATGGTTTAGATGTTGTTATTAGAAGAACAGTGCTCATGGATTAAGTTTGTGAACTCACCTTGGGGAATGTGTGTATGAGACTCATTAAATGATGTTTAAAGCAAAACATGGCTTAGTGCAATGTATGAACCAGAATAAGACTTATTCCAGTATATTTTTAAATATCTTTTAGCAAAGCTTCTGGAACAGGACATTAGTTATATTTCTGTGTAAGTTAGTGGTGGGTTGCTCTCGGTTCGCACCAGTTCGCAAGAACCGGTAGTAAAAATTTGTAGTAGTTCAGAGAAACGGTAATAACATTGGCTGGCCATGCCTCCGAACCGGTCCCCAGCCCGGTTGCCACTCGCTTACCTCATCAGAGCTTTTTTTTTTTTTTTTTTTTTTACTTTTAAAAGCATTTTTTCTGCAACCTCTTTGGCCGAAAAAATGCTTTTAAAAGTTAAAAAAAAAAGCCTCTGATGATCGTGTGGCTCAGCTGGGATCGTCAGAGGCTTCTAAAAGCATTTTTTTCTGCAACCTCTTAAGGTTGTAGAAAAAATGCTTTTAAAAGTTAAAAAAAATTGGCCACGCCCACACAGTCACATTATCCCCCCACCAAGCCACATCCTCAAAATAAGCCACACCCACAGAACCGGTAGTAAAAATTTTACCGCTGATGTAAGTTGTTGGCTGTCTGTACAAATATTGGAAGAAACTCATTATTACACAGATATTTTTGAGAGATATGTACAGAATTTAAATGGTTGAAATTAAGCAATTCCATTTAGGAAAGAAATGATTGATGTACAATATGTCTAGTTGCTTAAAATGCTTATAGTAAAAAAGATAAAGGTTCAAGACCAACTATTGAAATATCTTTAAAGTAAGAAAAGCTTAAAATAATTTAGACTACTCTTAAAAAAAAAAAGAAGTCTAATAGACCAAAAGAAGAAGGTGATGACAGAGAATAAGGTGGCTGGATGGAGTCACTGAAGCAGTAGGCGTGAGTTTAAATGGACACCAGAGGATGGTAGAGGACAGGAAAGCCTAGAGGAACATTGTTCATGGGATTGCGATGGGTCAGACACGACTTCACAACTAACAACAAAAATAGCCCAAATTGTAATAAAATTCCCCCAAACTCACAAATTATATTAAGAGGCATGAACTTTTGTGAACTGCATCTCAACTGTCAGAACAGTTGGCATGACAACTCTTGTTTTTGTTTATAATTCTACCAGTTTAAGAATTATAATTCTTTTAATGTGATACTTTTAATGCTATGTGCCATTTTGCCTGTTAGAAATTAAATATTGTTTACTAAAAAGGCCACACATGATTTAGCTAAAATTGAGATTGATCAATTGGTATCTTTTTTCAATTTTCATTAAAGCCCTTTGTAAATTATACAGTGCAGAGCCTATTTGCAAATCCCTCTTGCTAATGGAGGGCTTGGGGGATCCAAGATAGCTTTCAGAAATGAGCCAGAATATTTGTCAGGAGTAACAAAGTAAAATATAGATCCAAAGAAGCTATTATAGAATTGAACTGGATGATGCCAGCCTCCTCTGAAATTAGCAAGCACATATTTGGATTCAGAAGGCATGACTTCCAGCCTAATTGAACATTGGACATTAGCTCATAGAAGAGCTTCTTCCCTTTCAAGGAAACAATACAGTAATATACATACCTCATCATTTTTGAACCGATGCCCGAGCCCTGCTGGAAAATTTAACTACTGATCCTTCCTATAGTTGTCTTGTTCTCTCTGGAGTTCATAGGCCCAAATTGTATTCCTTTTCATTTTTAAAAAAATATTAAGAATACTTTAGAATAGAACTGAGAATGTTATGAAAAGCTGAATATGTTAAGGTGTTACAGTTGCAATAGAACTCAATGATAGTCTACATATTTTAAGATATTTTATTCAATAAAAATGAACCACAGACATCATTCATCTTAAAATTTGGCTGTTGATGCTATCAATCATCATCAACTTCAACATCACCACCACCTTGCCACTAAATATTGGTACTGAATTTGAATCTCACTAAATTATCTTTCCTTACACTGACAAATTCCAGAACTAATGTCCTTCATTTGCTGAAGTAAACATTTCCAATTTTGATATTGGCAGATTCCAGATTTTCCACACTATACTTTCTTCAAACTTTCCTTCTGTCACCCACAATAAGCTCCTTATTTAAATAAAACACACAATATGGTGTGTTAATTTTTCTGATATTCTTATGTAAAGCTATCCAAAACTCATATATAATCTTTTTTAAAAACTTTCCACAATATGTACTGGGTGGTTTTCTTCTATGACAGAAATGGCCACTATTTTAGGAATATGTATAAGGAGAAGGTATTGATCCTTGAAATAAAATTGGGGAGAATCTTTTGGTGATTACTTGAATTAATGGTATCAGTGATGAGGTAGGGTTCCTGAAAAACCTACACATGATATGAAATATTAGCAGAAATGCTAATAGTCAAGGTCAGATAATCTGAGCATGTGTCATCACAATCTATACTGTAATTTCCCAATTCCTGGGTACAACCTATTTGGTATTCTGTCAGTCATTCACTTTCTTTCTGAGAAAAAATATCTCCTCACTATTGCATTATGGTTCCTCTTCCTCCTCTTCCTCCTCCTCCTCCCCTCCTCCTCCTCCTCCTCCTCCTCCTCCTCCTCCTCCTCCTCCTCCTCCTCCTCTTTTTAACTATTGTCTATCCCAGGGGTGGGTTCTAATTTTTTTTACTACTGGTTCTGTTTTATTGGCTTATTTTGTTCTTATTTTTTACTACCGGTTCTGTTTTATCGGCTTATTTTGTAGGCGTGGCTTGATGGTCATGTGACAATTATTTAGGATTTAGCAGAGGTACTGGTCTACCAGGTTTTTAACTTCTTGCAGAGCTATAACAATCTACCCATTTATTTTTGCAGGCACTGGTCTACCCATTTATTTTTGCAGGCACTGGTTTACTCATGTATTTTTGTAGGCACTGGTCTACCCATTTATTTTTGCAGGCACCGGTCTACCCATTTATTTTTGCAGGCACCGGTCTACTCATTTGTTTTCTTTTAACACTGATCAGCTGTAGGGTGGCCCTTTGAAGCCCCATGGCAAGAGTTTACACAGTGTTTTTCTTTCTAGCCATCAGCTGGGACTCAGGAGGCAGCAATAGATTGGGGGTGGGGGCAAATAAAAGGTAAGAATAACACGGGAGGTGGCTGGAGGGGCGGGGGGCGGGGGGGCAGAACCGGTTCGGTGACATCATATTGTCACTGCTACCAGCTCAGCGGAACTGGGCAGAACCGGGAGGAACCCGCCACTGGTCTATCTACTGCAGGATGAAGGCCTCTTTTGCATGTTTCCAAACAATACGGTTCTGAGCTTTCTTTTGTCAATTGGGTCTACAATATTGTTGATGTTGCCAATTCCATCTTGTTTTAGGTCTCTTTCGTGGACGCTTTTTATCAAGTGGAATCCATTCTATGGGTTTCAATTTCAGCCGCTACTGGGGCTCGCTACTGGGGCATTCATGCGCTCACATGTGTGCGCAACACTTCTGCACATGCGCAGAAGCTTCTGCGATGCGCAGAGATGTCCCGGTGGGTGGGCAAAGCCACCTGCCACGGCCACTACCGTTCCACCCAATCCGGAGCAAACCGGTAGCAACCCACCACTGCATCTATTCTTCTTGCTATGTGAGCAGCCCATTTCCATTTCAATTCATTTACTCTCTTGATGATATTGTATACTTTCTTTTGTTCTCTAATCCATGTAGAGGTCTTTCTATCTTGTCTTGTAATGCCGAGCATGTATCTTTTCATTGCTCTTTGTGTCACTCATAGCTTTTGCATCGATTGTAAGGTTAGTGTCCATGTTTCACCGGCATATGTTAGAGCAGGTAGCACACACTGATCAAAAACTTTTCTCTTCAGGCATAGGGGGAGGTTGTTCTTGAAAATTACGCTTAGCTTGTCAAATGCCTGCCAACCACATTTAACACACCATTCAATTTCCTTTATTGTATCACCTTCCACTGAGTTCCATTGGCCAAGGTATACAAAATAGTCTACCATGTGTAGCTCTTCTCGAGATATTTTTTTCTTTCTGTAGTGAATTTATTAAACATAACTTGCTTACTGATATATGAATGAAAATATATGCAAAGAGATTAATGTTTGCACCATGATTGCTACTTGCACCATTTTTTTTCTTTTCTTGGGCAGCATGGCTGAGGACCATAGCTAGATTAGGACTATAAATAAAGGTAAAGGTTCCCCTCGCACATATGTGCTAGTCGTTCCTGACTCTAGGGGGCAGTGCTCATCTCCGTTTCAAAGCCGAAGAGCCAGCACTGTCCGAAGATGTCTCCGTGGTCATGTGGCCAGCATGACTCAGTGCCAAAGGCACATGGAACACTGTTACCTTCCCAGCAAAGGTGGTCCCTATTTTTTCTACTTGCATTTTTTACGTGCTTTCGAACTTTCAATCAACAAGCTCAGCTTCTTAGCCACTGAGCCACCACGTCCCCTACAGATCAGGACTATAGCAAATATTAAATCTCTCCATTCCCCCACCCACCCACCCACTTCACAGAGGAGAGTCTTAAACTACATTGTCTCTCCACACTACAGTATTTACAAGAGCCTTAACATCATATCTAGCTTGTCAACAAGTGATTACAGGCTAAATCTACTGAGATGGCTCCTTGAGAAAGCAAGCAAGCTAACAATATTTTTTTTATTGTCTCAAACAAACAAAATTGCCAGTTGATGGATACATAAAATCACTTAAGTGAGCTCATTTATATTTTAGTAGCTTCCCCTCTGCTGCCAAACAGGCACATCCCCATGTACACTAGCTATACATTTTTGTTTTAATTTTTGCTGCCTCTTTTTATGATTATTCATCCTAATGTTCATAAATGAAACTCTATTAAAGCATTTCTTAGGCTGTTGTAAATTCAAACAGATATAAAGACCACATATAATGCTGAGCACACAGAATTGCTTGCACAACAAACATTTAAAATTTCTTTCTTTCTTTTTATTTGAAAAGTAAATCAACGGACTTTTCAATAGGTTGAGAGGGAAACCGTAAGTATAAATAAGTATTAGAGTTTGTCTATTCTTTTATATTGCCCTCATAAACTAAAATATTAATAATTTATCATGTGCCTTCAGGGTACCTCTCCCCCACTCCCCTGTAAAAAGCAGCTTACTGAGTTCCTTAACAACAAATGGACTGTAATGTAAGTGAGAAATTTACAGGTTTGTCTGGTTAACATCGGCTAATGGAAAATATTGCTATAAAATTTCGTTTACCATTTACCAGAATGCTGTTCCTAAGCACTCAAAGTCTCTTCATGTATGTTCATAAATTACACTTTAAAAGAAGCTTTTGTTTTTATTATGTAGCTCCATTAACTACTGGGTGAAAAGAGATAACTTATCACCTTTAAAAATATAGTCTCATCATGTTAGGATTTATGCCCAGTTAGGGAGAAATGATTAAATATATAAATATTTTAGAGTCACCCTATTGGGGAAATAGGCACCATATAAATTTCATCAATAAATAAATGTTTTTGCATGCATACAATTATGTGCTTGGTATATGGACTAAGCTAATGCTAACTCCTCAGACAAAAATTTGTCTATTTTCTAGAGTATTGGTGAGATTTCCCTTTTTTCTGCTTTTGAAATATTACATTTAGCAACAATAAAAAAGAAAAACTTTTGTAATATCATTTCTCACTTTCCCTCCCTCCCTCTCTTTTCCTCCCTCCCTCTCTTTCTCTCTCTGTTTCTGTCTCTCTTTCCCACTCTCTGCCTTTCTTTCTCTCTCCCTCTTTCCCTCCCTCTCTCTCTCTCTCTTTCCCTCCATCTCTCTCCCTATCACTCTCTGCCTCTCTGTTTCTCTTGCTCTCTCTCTTTCTATCTCTTTTTCCCTCCCTCTCTCTCTCTCTCTCTTTCCTCCTCCCTTTCTATCTCTCTCTGCCTCTCTCTCTTTTCCTCCCTCCCACTCTCTCTGTGTTTCTCTCACTCTCCCTATCTCTCCCTCTTTCCCTCCCTCCCTCTCTCTCTCTCTCTCTCTCTTTCCCACCAAAATAATCACCAGGTCTTATTTTCGGGGGTATCTCACCTTGTGGTGGCAGCATTGACAGCCCTGCCCAGCAGGAACCCACTGCTGGCCCACTTCTTCTGCAGCCACTTGTCACTGCTTGCATGCATCATCCCTGACCTCTATTTCACTGTCAGAGACCTTCAGGAAAGGCCTCTACAGCTGAGAAACAAGGTCTGGATTGATGCGTGCATTGCCCCTGTTTCTCTCTCTTTCTCTTCCTCTCTTTCGCTCCATCTCTCTCTGTCTTCCCCACTCTCTCTTTCCCTCTCTCTCTTTCCACTCTCTCTCTCTCTCTTTCCTTCCCTCTTTCTCTTCTCAGAAACAGAGAGGCAGAGAGAGAGGCCTCTGCAGCCAATAATGGATCTCCAGATCTATCTGGATGCATCAATCTGTCCATTTCTCAGCTAGAGAGGCCTTTACTGAAGGCATATGACAGTGAAATAGAGGCTGGGGGCAACATACACAAGTGACAGCAAGTGGCTGCAGAAGAAGTGGGCCGGCAAGGCAAGGCAGGTGTCATGGTGTGCGAGGCCTGGTAAGTAGGGCAGCTCTGCCCCCCCTCCCCACCCTAGCTTAATTTTTACCCATGTGCCTCACTACACCGCGTGCACCCCGGAGTGGGCAGGATCTTAACTAAGGCTTATTTTGGGAATAGGGCTTATATTAGGCACATATGTAAAAATCAAGCGAGGGCTTAGGTCATTTTTTTGGGGAAACATGCATACATCTTTTGCTTCACTCCATCCCAGTCTCATCCTTTTGTCCACATGGACAGATGCCTGCCTACTTGCCTGCCTGCCTGTTAATCCATCCATCTGACCATCTGTCTGTCCATCTGTCTGTCCATCTTCTGTCTGTCTGTCTGTCTGTCCCTCCCACCCTCCCTCCCTCCCTCCCCCCCTTCCTCCATCTATCTACCCTGTTTCCCCTAAAATAAGACATCCCCTGATAATAAGCCTAATTGGGCTTTTGAGTGCATGGCAATAAGGCCAAGCACTTATTTCAGGGTTCAAAAAAAAAAAAAAGGTAGGGTCTTATTTTTGGGAAAACATGGTATCTGTCTGTCTGTCTGTCTGTCTGTCTGTCTGTCTGTCTGTCTGTCTGTCTATCTATCTATCTATCTATCTATCTATCTATCTATCTATCTATCTATCATCTATCTAAATTCTTCTTCCATTCATTGAAGAATTTTGGATCCAACTGTATATATAAGGAAGAAAGGGTAAATAGCTTTAATTCATACCACTTTTCCCATGTGCCCCATCACATCATGTTCCCTATCATCCTACAGGTTCTATCAGACCTTTTGATACAGTTTCTTGGAAGCAGAGAAGCTGCAGGAAGAAGGGAAAGAAATCATGAAGCTAATCTCTTGGCCGTTTTCCTCTAGCAATGGCAGAATTTTGCTAAACCTTAAACTGGATCCAAGCTCTTATTAATTATTTTAATTTTGCAGCTTCTTTTTGTGATTATTTTGTTTTAGTTTTTATTATTCATTTCTTTTAGTTTTCAACAACACTAACAAGGGAACCAATGGATTCAGGGATGCAACAGCTGCATTTGCAGAAGTCAACTGGACCAGCAATTTGAAATAATTTCTATATTGCTATGAGATTCCCTTTCTACCTGAAACAACCATTTCATTCCTTTTAATGGCTGGTGCTTGGCAATTTCTAAGATAGAAATGGTGTGCATTGCCTGAAAGCTGCCCATCCTGTTTCTTGATGACTTGATGACTCAGGCAAGTATTTAAATAACCTTGAAAGAAGAATTGGAATGACCTTCATTACTGCAGGCCAGCCTTACCATTATGAAGGTTGCAATGGCAAAGCAATGGCAGTAATAAAACTAATTGCACGTCTTGCTCTTACAAGAAGCCTTAAGCATTTCAGACACAATTTGGTTGTATCAGATTCTCCCTCCTTTCTTTCTCTAATAGCTTTCCTGATACTTTAATCCTACCTGCTTTTATTTGGTCTTTGAAGTCAGACAGCAATAGCAGAAGGTTAATCTTTGCAACAATATGTGTTTTGTAAACTGTTTCTTTCCTGAGAAGCTTAACCTGAGGGGGAAAAGACGGAGGTGTCGAAAGAAGGTATAAACTTTTGTAAAACGTATGGAGCAACACTGTGTCTGTTTGCATTGCTAGAAGCAATACCATATGTATATATGTATATAACTGTGGTTTCTGAAACTTGACAGATAATACACTTGCAACTAAAATTTGAATGTTTTGATTCTTACCATGTTGACAGAATTGCTTCTGGCAATGCAAACAGACACAGTGTTGTTCCACGTATTTTTTTTAAAAAAATGGTATACAAAAGACATATTAGCAATAGCAATAGCACTTAGTCTTATATACTGCTTCATAGTGCTTTACAGCTCTCTCTAAGCGGTTTACTGAGTCAGCATATTGCCCCCAACAATCTGGGTCGTCATTTTACTGACCTCGGAAGGATGGAAGGCTGAGTCAACCTTGAGCCTGGTGAGATTCGATCTGCCAAACTATTTCAGCAGAAGTAGCTTGCAGTACTGCACTCTAATCACTGCGCCACCGCGGCTCATATTATTGGAAATATTAATGTCTTGCCGTCAATATTTGTTTTTGAAGAGAAATACAGACATATCTCAGCTTAGAAATAAGCAAAATTAAGGATGAAGGGATTCTGAATTGATATTCAAACCTCATTCATGTGTACATACCTTACTGTTTGGTTAAATTTACACTCTGTAGGGTGCAATTCTATATCGAGGGTTGCAAATAGATGTAGTTTTATGCAACAGTTCGCAACCTTTATTAACATCCAGAATTTTTGTACACAATTTCCCCTACTCTTCATTTTTATATAACTTTCAGGAACATCTACTCTTTTTGTTGTGCATCTTTCACGAACAAATATTAGCTTTTTGCAGCTGTGGTAGTGCCTATTTTGATGGATTCTGCAGATCTATTCATATAGAATCCTAAAGCAGCTTTCTTTTATATTTTTATACTAGCTTTCTTTAAACCCTTACTAGGATGAATAGCAGCTAAATAGAACTCTCTCTGAGGAAATGATATCCCTCCCTCCCTCCCTCCCTCCCTCCCTCTCTTTCTTCCTTCCTTCCTTCCTTCCTTCCTTCCTTCCTTCCTTCCTTCCTTCCTTCCTCCCTCCCTCTCTCTCTCTCTCTCTCTTTCTCTCTTTCTCTTTCTCTTTATTTCTTTCTACTTTCTTTCATTCATCTAAGAATCCAGTAAATGTTTGGATTTCCCAATGAGGTCCCAAACAACTGCTATTGAAGTGAAAAGCATATTATCTTCAAGACTCTTGAAAAAAGTCAGTTGGGCTTTTAAAGTGTCCCCTTGGATGCTCAGAAACCATAATGGATGGGTTCCTCTGTGTGAAGAAGTTAAAAGAACCACTTCTCTTCGCCATGAAAAGGGGGCTATTTAATGGGAAATAAGGAAACACTATTCTATCAGTCTCACTCTAAGGCCGGGGTCTGCAATCTTAAACACTCAAAGAACCATTTGGACCCGTTTTCCACAGAAAAGAAAACACTGGGAGCCACAAAATCCTACCCGTGCCTGACTATTTCTTGAGCAGCCACAAAACTAGCATATGTCGTTGAATTAAATGTTCTGTTTTCTTCTGAAACTTTTCTTTTCTGAAACTATGGATTTATCCATAGTTGGTCTACCGGGGGTTGAAAAGCTCAATAAATCGTGTACTGGCAGGTGTCGCACATTGGCGGTTGTGACACATATTTTGAGTGACAGGGAGCCGCAACAGAGGGGTGAAAGAGCCACATGCAGCTCCAGAGCCACAGGTTGCTGAGCCCTGCTCTAAGGTGAAAATATAATTTTATGAGTTTCTGTACTAAGATTCTGGTTTGCAGGTAGAGCTCTCCAGTGTATTATTGGAACCTCTACTCCAAAACAAAACATTAAAACAAATGAATGACTTTGGAGCCTTATGATTTACAGATGTGAAAGTTTCAGAGTAAGTCTCCTTCTTCCCAAATAGAATACAGTATAGATGTATCATGTTTTCAATGTCAGGGGTTGCATTTGGACTTTGAGTGACATTCCAGGTCATATTAGATATTTCCCACTCCTGATAAATGCACAATTTGAAAAAAAAAAACCTGGACTATAAAGGGCACTTCTGGAATTTCATGAGAGAACTAAAATCTTAAAAAGATCTTTTAGTGAAATGTTATTTTGAAATTTCATAGCCACAATGGAAGGAGTATACGGATGCCATGTTATGGTGTTTAGTACACTAGTCAAATACTTGTTTGTCACTTCCTCCTTTTTCCATTTCTCCCTAGCTTCATTAATTGGAAAATTAATGAACTCAGATTGATTATTCACTATCTGATAGAAGAAGTATTAGACATCAAAGCATTGATATAAACACATCAACACATTTGTTATATAATTTATATTCAGTGCTAATTATGTTTACCCTTGGAATTCTGTTGCTGACATCTATCAGACCTTTAAAATAAAATGTATTTTCTGACCTAAACCAACAAACAAAAATAAAATCATACTACGTACTACAAGACCTTTATTAGAACAGATTGGATTTTAAAAGATGATATTGGCATACTTTATATCTGGAAATTATTTATTATTACTATTAATCTACATAAAATTCTATGAAATGGGCATATGGCTGGTTTCTATCCAGTCATACATTCCCAGTCTGGTGCTATAACTCTTATTTTGCCACAAAGTTATCAAATTAAGCTTTGGGCAAATGGCCCTGGACAGCTATTTTGAGGAGCTTTTAATACATACTGGATCTAAGACAAGAGAAAGGAGAAATTATACATTCATTAGAGTTGGACCAGTGGTTAAAGTACTGCAGGCTATTTCTTGCCCACTGCCAGTATTTCAGTCCTGACCAGCTCAAGGTTGACTCAGCCTTCCATCCTTCTGAAGTTGGCAATATGCAATATGCTGATTCTGTAAGCCACCTAAAGAGGGCTGTAAAGTATCATGAAATGGTATACAAGTCTAACTGCTATTGCTGTTAAAAACTTTCTAAAATGAAATGTTCTGTTTTATTTATCAATTCATTAACATATCAATGTAAGAAATCATGCCAGCTGTAGGGAATGGCTAACTTCAGAGTAAATGGATAGACAGATACAAGAATATTTTCTTCATTTCTAGTGATCATGTAGACATGTCTACATAATTTTATTAGAGCACTTGTTTGCCATTTTCATATCCTAGGAATTTTTTTTAAAACTTCCAAGCTTACCCTGAGCTTGCATGCTATTTTCTCATCTCATTGCTAACCAAGTCTGGACATACATGGATTTTCTGGGATCATTCAAGATTGGTTATGTTGATAGCACCTGTAGTTGGCAATAAAGACCCGTATTTATTTCATAGTTTATTAATGTTGACTAATTATTAAGATCAGAAATCCAGAAATAAAGAAATATAATCTTTATTCATTTGCCAAGGCTTGATATTAGGCAGTCATAGAGTTATCTGTTTTACTTTTCATGCCATGCTTATGTTTTACATTGTACTCTACTGTGTATACTTCCAAGTGGCTTTTTAATTGCAATAGCATAGAAATATATTTCATAAATAAGTATAATAAATATGCTGATTAGCACTTCAGAATAATCCCACACAGAGTATAGATTTAAAATATTGTCTCTTATGACCTGCATTGCAATTTACTCAGAAGAGACTAATATACATATCTCAACCATAGGGTATAATCTTTTGGAAGTTCCAAGACAAATTTAGAAATTTGACCTTGTGATAAAACTACCACTGTTTTATAATAGTAATACTTCTTGGCAGAATTTTCACATCAGAAGAACATGTCACTTTCAATGAATATTGTTTTGACTACATGAAGTTATAATTTTTCTTGATGGATTCTCCCAGAATCCTTGGGGGGAAAAGTCCATACTTCAGATTATTAGAAGGAGATCCAATTAAACATAGTATTTTTATTCTAATTTCATTAACTATTGTACTGCAGTTTAAATCAATTATTCTTGGTCCATTGGAAGAATGTCCCACTTTTCTATTGTCACAGAAAAATGTGAATCATAATCACTCATTTGATAGGAACAATTATATGGTAGAATGAATATAATTCTACCTGTCTGAATTTGGGAGTATTACTTGTAGAGTATTGTAAAAAGATGAACTATTTTTCATAAAAGAATTATTCTTATGGTAACATCCAATGTAACCAGGAAGAAAACCCCAGACATATTCCTTTACCCTGAGACCTTTGACACTTGAATTCAATTTCATGGATTGCTTATGCCTATGGATCAAAAGGGAGTGTATATATTAGTTTAAGTGAGTGAGATACTGAGGATAGATAGATACAGTGGTGGGATTCAGCCAGTTTGGGCCAGTTTGGGTGAACTGGTAGTTGAATTGTTGGCTGGCCCTGCCCCTTCCTGCCCCGCCCCTTTCAGGAGTCCCCACATGCCCCATTTTGGTTCACAGGTAAGTGCAGGGAGGCCTACTAGGCCCAAAATGGGGGCTTGCTGCCCAGGGGGGCAGCATGCCCCCACAGCCATTTTCACTCCCAGGAAGCTTCAGGGAGGCTTCCTAGGCCCAAAATGGAGTGCGGGGAGTGTGGCGCATCCCTCCATGGTCCATTTTTGCTCCCAGGGGAGTGCAGGAGGCCTAGTGCTGCCTGTCATGCCCCCTGGCCATGCCCACCATAGGTATGCCCACTCAGCCAATCATTAGGGCAGAGAACTGGTTGTTAAATTATTTGAATCCCACTACTGGATGGATGGATGGATGGATGGATGGATGGATGGATGGATGGATGGGTGGGTGGCTGGATAGATGGATAGGTAGGTAGGTAGGTAGGTAGGTAGGTAGGTAGGTAGGTAGGTAGATAGATAGATAGATAAATAGATAGAAAGATAGATAGATAGATAGATAGATAGATATTGGAGCAGTAGGCATCTGAAAACAATGAGTGACTTTATTTTGAAATACAAGGACACAGAGTTTCTGTCCAACTACAGTACTGAATAAGAATGAGTAGGAACTTGGTACAATCCTCCTTTCAATATTCATCTATGATCACAGCAACTGAAAAAAAGATATTGAGGGGTGTTTGGTGAACTCTGAGTTTGGTTGTTTTCTTGCAGACGTTTCATTACTCAAGATGTTTTATTGTTCTCTCCCTTCTAATCAACGGGCCTCATCCTATTACAATAAAAACATCTCCACACCCACCCCCTACTTTTAGCAAGGATCAAGTAACAAATGTTTTTTTTTCCCCCTTGCTGGTACATTAATGAAAATTACTAAAGAAAGATTGGTTTACAAGTACTTATACATATAGTCATATACAGTTCTTTGCTCATTACTTAATTCTACACTGTCTTGAAGATTCATGAATTTGAATGAATTTGACTTGCTGGTTGGAGCCTGGCATTAAATGTCTGATGTAATGATGGATTTGTCCTTGAATAATCACAGAAGGATTCCATCCATTCCTTGTTGGAAGGCCTTATTTGGCACCAAAGAATGTTGTTTGGTAGAGAAAGTTTTCTTGTCCAATGCTTTTTCCTGAACTTGATTGCAATAGGTTCATCCCTGCTATATAAATTGAGGAGTGCATTAGGAAAAGTTTGCAAATTGTCTATCTTGACCTTTCCCTCCATACAGTAGAAACTGGCAGGGAATGAGAACACATGACAGAGAAGACCATGGTACCAACATCAGCAGAAATATTACACTGTGCAAGTTGGGCATTTTGCCTTGCTCTTTCTCTGTTGAATTGTTGTTGAAGGTTGAAAAATGCTTGCAATAATTAATGTTTGCTACATGTTTTTGAGCTGATCTTCTCCTTTCTCCACCATCTTTTCTGGTCTCCTCATTGTGTACTTTTTCCTGTGATTCTGGACATCTGCAGCCTTTTCATCTTTGATTTCTTTGTTTTTCCTCTTCCTTATCACATTGTGATGTTTGTTGTCATCTCGATTTTATTTTATTTTAACCACAGTGTTGTATATTTCATTCTCACCTCATAACAGCTTAGACTCTCTGCCATCTTCTTCACTGAGTTGCAAAAAGAAACAATTTTTAAATAGGATCATGTAACTTCCTGAGGGCTAGAATAGGATAGGATAGGATAGGATAGGATAGAATAGAATAGAATAGAATAGAATAGAATAGAATAGAATAGAATAGAATAGAATAGAATAGAATAGAATAGAATAGAATAGAATAGAATAGAATAGAATAGAATTCTTTATTGGCCAAGTGTGATTGGACACACAAGGAATTTGTCTTAGGTGTATATGCTCTCAGTGTACATAGCTGAAGGATGGACTAATCTACATTTACTTTAAAGAATAGGAAGCAGTTGAAAAGTGAAACAGGATGGCCAAACACTAAGATATAGTCTAATGTATTTGACTGATACTAAAAGAAATCCAGTTTCCATTCTATCTGCAGCCACAGCAGCTCAGTTGGTAACTTTCAGCCCAATCTGACACACAAAGTTGTTGTTGTTTTTCTTTGGGGGGGGGGATGAATATTTATAGTATATGTACTTTGAACAAAAATGGGATATAGATATATGTGCATGTTTTTATGACAAAAAGAAATAAAAATATACAGGCCTTTCTTCATGCAACTAAAAGCTGTTGCTTTTTTAAGAGCCACATGATGAGTCAATTCCTTGCTGCTGGGAGGGAGGAAGTAAGAGATTGCAAGACTGGCTAGGAAACGGTCATGGAATGTTGAAAATGAAGATCACATGATAGCGATATAATATTCCCAAATTTCTTTTCCTCCAGATCATGTGTCCTAGAGTTTGGACACGTTAGCCATTTGAGATTACACACACCCACACCCACACACACACCCACACACCCACACACACACACATACACACACACATACACACACACACACACACACACCAGGGACCAGTTCGCTTGTGCACACACGCATGCATGCGGCACTTCTGTGCATGCACAGAAGTGTCTGGGTGGGTGAACGGAGCCTCCCACCACCACCGCTACCGGTTCACCCAATCTGGTGCAAACCAGTAGCAACCCACCACACACACACACACACACACACACACACACATATAATGAGAGAGAGAGAAACAGCTATTGAAGGTATATAAACAACATAAAAAGAAGACATGAAATGCAAAATACTAACAAGTGAAGGATTTAAAAATTTCATGGAGATTATAATTTTCCAGTATTATAATGATTAATTGTAAATAACTAAATGTAATATATTGCTTTAACAGACTAAAACATCTTTACTGAAGTCTAAATGAAGAATTAATATTCAAAGCAACCATCAAATAAATTATGTGCTACAATAAGTTGCATACTGATACATATTATTAAAAAAATTAAAATATACAGTAGGTTTATGCATTGAGGAATCCAAATTTTGGGTGTGAAAAGCCATATTTTTCCAGAGTGAATTTAACAGTTAAATATTTTCAGGATACTTTTCAATGCCTTGCTTGCTTGCTTGCTTGCTTGCTTGCTTGTTTGTTCATTGCTAACAATGAAGTTTTGTTTGATCTACTTTTTTACAGGCATCTGTATTCTTCTGCAGCCTCCATAATGGTCTCATAATGGATTCACTACAGGAAGCCTAAGAGGATGATGACGATGATATGAGAGAGAAAAAACAGAGAGAACATGCACACATAATCACCAATATACTTAGTTCTTGATAAATGTGGATGTTAACATCTTAACAGATGCACAATATCCCACAGATTACAGCTTGTTCTTCTCATTGTTATTTACCTAGCTTAGGCTGGATTTATGTGCAGCCATCAAATATTGGATTTTTAATTGATGCTCTGAATTCTGTCTATTTTGAATGAAAGCAAGGAGTTACAATTCATCTGAATGCTAAAAGCCTTCCATATGGCTTTTTGAAAGTTTTTGAAGTAAATGTTGATTTACTAGGTTTTCCAAAATAGTTATGGCCAGGATTGATATGTTCTTTTTAATTTCTAAACAGATGACTACCAATGAAATGCTATTACATGTCAAGGATGCCGTCATTCTTCTTTTGTTTGACTTTCAAGTATTTTATATTTTTAGAAGTTGCAATCCTAAACTGCATAAAATATTAAGATTAAGCTAAGTGATAGCTTCTATTTTGTGTTGCTCAGATTGCACCAAGAATATTGACTAAATTCACCACATTGTAAGAAGGACATTGACAAACTAAGCAAGTCTAGGGAATGACAACATGGATGATAAAAGGCTTGGAGGGGAAAATATATAAGAAATAGTTCAAAATACTAGTGTCAAGATTGAACCGCTTTGCTTCTTTCAAACATTAATGCTTTTCAATTTGCCAATGAAGTGAGGGGAGGGAAGGGGAAAATAGAATGCAGAGAGCATGGAAACCATCAAGGTCACCACTGCAGGTGTTGGAGAAAGAGATGGATTGTTCCCATAACAAAAGGACATATTATAATTGGACAATGTGATCACCAGGGGTGAAATGCTCCCGGTTCGGACCGATCATCCGATCTGGTAGCGATGGTGGCGGGTGGTTGGGAGAACCGGTAGCAAAAATCCCTGCGGGCCCCCTCCCGTGCTCAGCTGAGTCGCACGATCATCAGAGGCTTTTTTTTAATTTTAAAAGCATTTTTTCTACAACCTCTTCCAATGAAAAAATGCTTTTAAAAGTAAAAAAAAAATGCCTCTGGTGATCACGTGGCTCAGCTGGTATCGTCAGAGGCTTTTCAAAGCATTTTTTTCTGCAACCTCTTGGCCGAAGAGGTGGTAAAAAAAATGCTTTGAAAAGTCTCTGATGATACCAGCTAAGTTGCCTGATCGTCAGAGAGGCATTTTTTAAAAAGCCTCTTGGACGATCCCAGCTGAGTTGCCTGATTGGCAGAGGCTTTTCAAAGCATTAGAAAAAATGCTTTGAAAAGTTTTTTTTTTTTTAAAGTTGGCCATGCCCACCCAGTCACATTACCCCCCCACACACAAGCCACCCCCACAGAACCGGTAGTAACAAATTTTACATTTCACCCCTGGTGATCACCCATGGGTGGGGAGAAGGGGAAGCTATTGTTTAACCAGGCAAGTGTTTGCATGGGAAAACCAGAGCTGGTTTTGTTTCTTCAGTACCAATATGGTATATCCAATAAGGTTTTAATTTTAGGAATTCAAATCTCCCAAGAGTGTTTCCTTGCTTTGGGTTCACTAGTTGGACAGTTGACAACTAGTTGTGGTTAAGTTTAGCCAGAAGAAAGCCATATGGAGACATGATTGTCTTCAACTATCTAACAGGTTATCACATACAAAATTGGACAGAAATGTTTTTGAAGACAGGAAAAGCCCATGAGTTTAATGAGCAGACCTAAACCTTTTGGACACCAAGAACCAGTTCCATGGAGTGAGGTTTGTCTCACCTGGACCAGAGGGGGCATGCTTTTGTGTGCTGCCTGCATCCTGCAGATAGGACTTTGCTTGTTTGCACAGCCCAGTTTCTGGCATGCCATGGCCTGGTGCCGGTCCATGAACCAGGGGTTGGGGACCTCTGAGTTTAATTACAAGGAAGATTTTGGACTATAACTCTGCTGGCAAACCTATGGCATGCGTGCCAGAGATGGCATGCAGAGTGCTCTCTGTGGGTATGTGCACCATCGCCCCAGCCCAGCTCCGTTGCTTTTCTCACCATCGTTTGCAGGACTAAAAAAATATGTGCGAAACAGTATTCCGCCTTCGCGGTGGTGCCTTTGTGGTTGCTGCCTCCATGGCCTGCCCCTTGTGCGCAGCACAGTGAAATTTAGCATACTTCACAATGGGGGAGATGGGGTTCCTCTTCCACCTGGAACCCATTACAACACGGAGCAATAATATGACCCAGTGTCGGCGTGGGCTCACTCTCAGCTCCCAATTGCTTTTTCTGCAGAGCTGCCTGTATTGGGATGCCCCGCCTCCCCGCTGGTCAGCTGGACTTTGGCGCACTGGTCCTGGGCTCATCAGCCTCTGGAATTCAGATTCCCACTACCCAGCACCAGTTCAGAGGTTCCTTCCCACCATCCTCAGGGGGGAGGGAGGGAGAGAGGGGGGAAAAGAGAGAGAGAGAGAGAGGCAGAGGCAGAGAGATAAGAAAAAGAGAGAGGAGGAAAGAGAGACAGAGGGAGAGGGGTAGGAAAAGAGAGAGAAAGAGAGGGAGGGAGGGAAAGAGAGAGGGGGAGGGTAAGAGAAAAAGGGGGAAAGACACACAGAGAGAGAAACACACAGAGAGAAACAGAGAGAGGCATAGAGAGAGGGGAAGAGAGAGATAGGAAGAGGGAGGGAGGGAAAGAGAGACGGTGAGAAAGAGAGAGGGAGGGAAAGAGAGAGAAAAAGAGAAATAGGCAGAGAGAGATAGAGATGGAGGGAAAGAGGTGGAGAGAGAAAGAGAGGGGGAAGAGTAAGAGAGGGAGGGAGGGAGGGAGGGAAAGAGAGAGAGAAAAGAGAGAGATAGAGAATGGAGGGAAAGGGAGAGAGAGAGGGAGGGAAAGAGTAATATATTACAAAAGTTTTTCTTTTTTATTGTTTGAAAACAATAAAATAAAGTAATATTTGAAAAGCAGAAAAAAATGAAGAGGCATAAAAGTGCATTTAGCATGTTTTTCTTAGAACAATTAGCTGAACTCTGCATTGTTTATCATTATTTTAGGTAATAAAACCTCATTATTCAAGTTAAATTGCTGTGTTAGCACTTTGCGATAAATAAGTGGGTTTTGGGTTGCAGTTTGGGCACTTGGTCTCTAAAAGTTCGCCATCACTGGATTATATGTTCTTCAAGGTTTCTTTCAGCCCTTATAGTCAATTATTTCATAATTATTCCATGAAACAGGATTTTAGATCATCTCATAGTTGTGAAATGGATGGCTAAATTTGATTAATAGACAAAATACTTCTGCTATGTATGGGTAATATACTGTATGTTATATAAATTATTCAGAAATATCTAATCCCAATCTCATTTGCTAATACATGTGCTGCTTATTCTATATATTGAAGCAAATCATATTTTCTATTAGTGCAATTTATAATAATGTTGACATCTATAGGGATTGGGGGCTTTAGGTTTACTCTTGTTCATAAATGCTCATAACATTTGCTCATAACATTTGGGATATCTCAATTTTTAAACAGATATATAAATATGGATGTTAAATCATAGTAAATATGATTTTTGTGGGGAATAAATTGTGCTTCTACTTATATTATTAAATAGACATGAAGCTATTTTAAAATCCTTGCTTTAAACAAAATTTTTAAGTTTTAACCATTCTTTTTTTTTTTTTTTTTTTGGATATACATCAATATGAACAATGAGGGATCTGGGTATCATTCATTTAAATACAAATAATAATAGTAATACTAATAATATTTGTTACATTAATCATACTTATGTAATTGTGGTATTATACATATTTGTATTAGAGTGTGTTCCTTCATTATTTAGTTGTTCAGTATTTTTGTGCACCATTCTAATAACAATCACAATATTATTTAAATGTACATAGTGATACCATCTTTCAACATCTAATCTTTACATCTAGCTATTAATTTTAGTATATTATATAAAAATATGTATAATAATATTCCTCCTTAATCTTGTTTCTACCTCTATTCTAGCTCTCAATAAATCTTAAACCCCCAATCTTATATTAAATCTTAAACTCTCAATCTATATTAAACAGCATTCCCTTTCTAAACATCATCTCTTGCCCACTTTAGTATTTCAATTCTTATTTGTTTTTTGACTTGCCTCCCAAACTCCTCCCTTGAGTCTTTGTCTCTGTCTATACCTTTCCTATTAGCCCAGATATTTCTTGCATCTGCTGTACCTCTGGAGGTTCTGCCAAAGCCCCTCTCTTCTCTTCAAAACTATCTTTCTTTTTATCCAATCCCATTTTTTGATCTCTTCATATATATTGTCCCTTATTTGATTCTTAAGTCTTTATTGTCTTCTCCTTCTTCTCTTCTTGTTTTATTCATTGATTTATCTGTTCTGTCTTTTCCTCTGGTCTTTCTATTATCTCCTCTATTTCCTGTGTTTTATTATTTTTATTCATTGTCTCTTGTTGAACATTTTCTGATTTCCCCACAATGTCATGCATTAAGTCTTTTATTTCCCTGTGGTTATTTATCAACACTTCATAAGTACTTTGAAGTATCAACACCATTTCTTTTTGAAATCCACTCATCTCCCCCAATGCAACATTTTGTCTTATTTTGATAGATCCAAATATTGCTCAATAGCCTTGTCAGTAGTCTGTCACCACCCCAAAGTCTCAATTGTCTATGACCTCAGAAAACCAGCTTAGAAACCATTTGCTCAATCCTTGCTCTTCAGGGGAATGCAATAGTTATATTTCTTTGTGTCCCACAGTTAGTCAATTAGTTCCATTTAGGTAATCCAGAAAGATTTCCTAATATCTCCTTAAATCCACTTTGTAAGTTCAGTCATAGATCCTGGCATTTAAAAGTCATTTTCTTTAGATGTCTTCTATAATCTCATTGTTAAACTTCCAATAACCATGAGGTAAACAGATATAGAACAGTAAATAGCGAGCAGTCCTCCAGATGTTATTTATTTCCACTTTTTTGTCTTATCAGTACTTTCCAAGGTTATAGGAGTTTAGTATATATTCCATTAAAAACCAAAGATGGTGCCTTCATTTTAGATTTCAATGTTGCACAAAATCTAGCAAATATTTATTTCAGTTTTTGTAAATAGTCAATATTCAGACAAATAATTCCAGCATTTTAAAATATTGCCAATAAAGTTTGAAACTCCTATCTTTTTATATGTTAAAGATTTTGTGCTCTCCCTTTAATTCCTTTTCTTTTGGGTCTTAATTTTTCTCTCTGTAATTATTCACCATTCGCCATATAAGCATTTCAAAAAGTCTCTTTTCCAGGAATTATTTTCTTTGGGGTTAGGTTCTAGATAAAAAGAGAATCACCTGACCCTGTTCCACTCACTGTTTATCTATACTGCTCCAGCACATTCTTTGTTTTTTTTGGCTGCCCCAGCTTCCCGGTAGCCATAATGGCTGCCTCTCCTTTTCATTGTTGGATGGGAGGGAATCCCGGATCCAGCTGGAGAGTCACCACTCTCTGTGACCTGCAGGGTGTCCCTCCTTTCTTCGTCACCCCTACAGGGTGACTTTGGCCCTTGGGGGGCCCTCCAATGAGGAGGATCCAGCGAGTTTGCGGAGCCCCGCTCCTTGTGTCCGATCTTGCCGTGACATCAAACCAGAAGTCCACATTTTAACCATTCTTGTTTATAATATTTTCAACTTGGGAACTACTTTGGACTTCTTGGTCCTGATATAAATCCTGCTACTGAAATTCCATCATAGTTAGAACTGCCAAGGGAATAAATTTAAACCATTAATGTTTGTACAAGGAATAGAAGTTTATAAATCCCAATTAAATTGAATATTGGAAGAATGACCTTGAGTATCCTATGGCAATCCAGTTGAAAGTCCTCTTAAGTAATGTGAAATTAATTTTTTATTTTGGCTCTTCTTAATTGTCTTCTAAATAACAATCTTAAAGGAAGTGATAAATGCTTCTTTCCAGAGGATTAAATTAATTTCTTGCATAGCAGCTTCAAAATTAAGCTTGGGCATTATGAATAGAACTATGTTGACTGATTAATTGATTCCATGCCATCAAGTTGGTATCTGCTCATAGCAATTGGTCCTTCAGATATTCTAATAATGTAGACATCTCTATTATAACACTTTGGTGATAACAAGCTTCTTCTTGACTTTCTTTCTACCTTTGCCAGCATTTCAGATTTCTACAGAGAGATGGTCTTCACATAATGTGTCCAAAGTATGACATTTTGAGCCTGGATATGTGTGCCCCAAGTGGGAACTCTGGATTAATATATTTGATTATCCATTTGTTTTTTACTTATCTATCCGTGGTATCTTCAGAAGACTTGCCCAACACCAACTTCAAACTCCAACTCTTATTTCCATAGAGTGTCACAGGGAAAACCAATGTTTGCATAATTCTGATCTTTCTAAATATAGGCAATCCTAGAATTTGAATTTTCCAAGGTCTTCATAGTTACTTTACCTAGTGCTAAGCTGTAGCATATTTTATGTCTGTTTTCCCATTTATTATTGATAGTTGGTGTCAAAAGTAGAAGCTATAGCTCATTGCCAATTTTAAGACTGATTACTGCACTTGCTGTCATTTCTTGGGTCTTCTTTATATTTAATTTTATTTTTTCACTGTACACCTTGACTTTCATTATTAGACTTGCAGCTCATCTGCATTTTCAGTTTCGTGTCACCAGCAGATCATATTAATGAAGTTTTTCTCCCCTGATTTTAAAACCATGGTCACCTTCTTCCAGTCCAACTTTCATCAATATACAGTATATTCCACATACAGGTTGAATAAATAGGGAAAGGTATACAGCAGTAGTGGTATTCACTTACCTTAACTACGGGCTCGGAACCGGGAGTACGTGAGCCATCTTTTCACATGCGCAGAGTCTTCTGCACATGCACATAGCATCCGTGATGACGTCCTATAGAGTGGGCAGAGCCTCCCGCTGCCGCTGATACTGGTTCTCCTGAACTGGGTAGAACTGTAGAATCCCACCACTGATATACAGCCCTGACTCACTTCTTTACCATCCTGGAGCCAACCTGTCTCACTATGTTCTGCCTATTCTATAACATTTTGCATGATGACAATGAGATGTTCAGGAATTCTAATTTGTCTATATGCATATTCCTATATTTCTACCATCAAATATAGGTGCCTTCTTGCTTTAACTGGGCAAGTGGGATGACTTTCATGCCTTGGGTAACCCTGTTGGAAATATAAATTATTTAGCATATATTCACACTGGTCTTTGTTCATCCCATCCAGAAGTACCTTCCATCCCATTGTTTAACAGAATGGGATAATTTAACAGTTATCCCAGTGTGATTGGGGTGGAGATTCAGCCAGTGAAATTCAGCCAGTTCTATCTGGCTCGGGTGAATCAGGAGCAGTGGCTGCAGGAGGCTCTGCCACCTGCATGGACATCATGACGTCGACATTTTTTGCGACATTTTATGCCTCTACACACACATTTGCGAACCGGTAGGAAAGATAAGTGAATTTCAACCCTGGGAGATGGCAGTATTACAATTATTGATTGATTGGTTGATTTATTTATCAATCGTATTTGGAATATTAAAAGTGAAATTATTACTTTAAAAATCACACAATACTGGAAAGTTGCTTTGAAGTCACACAACAGGAAATAAGATTTTTTTATCAAGAGCTTCAGAATTAGGAACTTGTTAAGTGGACTTGTTCCATACCTAGAAACTGACAGAATTTTTAAGAAATTTCTTCTACAATTGAAAGCTAAAGTAGAGTTAATGGAAATTTCATGTGTTTGTGTATGACTTACATATCTGGGCTGCAAAGAGCATAACAATTATCAGATGAAAGTAAAAGATTATTGGTTCCTGTTTAGTACTATCTGGATTTTTGCAGCCTATATGGCAAATTATGGTGTACATAGAAGCTCAGTGCTGGCAAATATAATAAATCATGATAGTACAAGTTCTATATTTGTGCAGATGCACAATTTAAAAGCCATTAAGAAGCTCAGAAAAGGAAAAAAAATCTTCAGAAGTAGAGGAATATAAAATAACTATTAATTCAACATAGCTGCTAAAGTCTGTAATCCATTCTCCACAGTATATTTTAGTGGTTAATATCCTCTAATCCCTTACTAATCTAGTCCAGCCTTCCTGTTAGACATAGTAAGTGGAGTCTCAGTAAACCAGCAAGTTCTAGATTACATATTGCTCTCTCTCTCTCTCTCTCTCTCTCCCTCCCTCTCTCCCCATGGTATGTGCTTGTGAGATTCTTTTTTTCTTCAATTGCCCTCTTAAAATTGAGGGAGGGCTATTTATTTTGCTACCTTGTCTAACAAAATAGCTTAGATTATATTTGCCCTCATTATTGCTTAATGCTTCCAGCAACCCTATCTAGCATGGCCAACAATGATGACGTAAGTTAAGTTCAGCAATATCTGGAAAGTATAGTTGGGCAACATTTGGAGAGATTTGTTCCCCAATCTTGTTATTGTTGATGCAGAAGGTAGCTAGTTTGCTGATCAGAGACCCA
Source organism: Pituophis catenifer annectens (assembly GCF_029215685.1). Lineage (NCBI taxonomy): Eukaryota > Metazoa > Chordata > Lepidosauria > Squamata > Colubridae > Pituophis > Pituophis catenifer. Next base: position 80,151,327 of record NW_027256883.1, read on the forward strand.
TAATTTAGGAATATTGTCAGCCTTGTGAGATAATTCAGACAAGGTATACTAACTCTACTTTACAATAAGGTTACATTACCAGAATCTTGCAAGTCAAAAATTATATTTCTCTCCTGTAACCTGTATAGCCCAGTTACTAGCTAAGGTCCCTTCTGAAATGTTGGCTATGTCCATCCTTCTGCAAGCTAAGCTGCCTCTTATCTAAGTATTATCTAGGCTTTAGCTCTTCAAAAATCAAGGTCATTTCTACTGTACTATTACAGTATATGTGTGTTTGTGTGTGTGTGTGTGTTTGTGTATGTATATGTATGTATATGTACATATGTATGTATATGTATATATGTATGCAGTGGTGGGATTCAAGTAATTTAACAACCGATTCTCTGCCCTAATGATTTCTTCCAACAACCAGTTTGCCAAACTGCTCAGAAAGTTAACAACCGGTTCTCCCGAAGTGGTGAGAACTGGCTGAATCTCACCACTGTATGTATGTATGTATGTATGTATGTATGTATGTATGTATGTATGTATGTATGTATATATAGAAAAATCTGCTGTCTGCCACTTTGAACATGTTGCAATTGATCTTTAGGATCTTAAATCTGTCACGTCCCAGTATTGGTGCCAGGTGTGAAGATACATAAATAATATGAATTAAAGTATGTAACAATGATGTCATGATGCATCCTGTGAATGCTTATGGGACCCAATTATCTCCCCTCCCCTTATTTTATATCTACCATATTCACATTTTACAGGATTTTTTTTATTGCACTACAGTTTGCTAGTCTTCACTTAATATCAGTAACCTGCTGTTGCACAAATTATACTGGTTACTGGTCTTCTTCCTGATTCAATTCAGGATGATGAATTTTAAAGGCCTTCATGGAATAGGACCGGGCCACCTGAGGAAGTGTCTCATTAAAATAGAATTGACTTGCTTCTCTCACTCAGGCAGGAGAAGCATGTTGTGGACCCCATCAGTCAAGCAATTTTGGTTGGTGTGGTCCAAAAGAGCCTTTTCTGTCATGGGACCTTTGTGGTAAGATCCACCCTATTGGCCTTTCAAAAGGGTCTACAAACCTGATTCTACAAATTGGTCTGGGGACCCAATGGGGACATTGCTTTCTGGAGGTGGGTATTGGACTAAGAAGATTCCATCTCTACCTGTTTATATGGTTCTTAACACTTAATTTTAGTAAATTTTTATTTTATATTTTAATATTTTCACATTTTATCACCTTGTTTTAATGATGTTGTAAGCCACTCAGAATCACCTGACAGTGAGATACGGTAAGTAGCATATACATTTAATAGATGAAATAAAATGAAATAAAATGAAATGAAATAAATAAATAATGCAGGTATGGGCATTCTCTGTTCTTCTGGGCACTCAAATCTTCTCCCTGAAATTTAGTTGCCAAGCAATGGAGAACATTTCCACTGATAATGAAGACAGGCCTCTTTGTCCTAATAGTAGCATTGCCTGGCATCACTGGTGATACTCAATATTGTTCAGCTTATTGTTTACAAAAAGCTCAAACTGTGATTTTGCTGTAAACCACCTAGAGATTGCTTTAATGAAAATTAAAAGTGGTATATAGATCCCTTTAATGAAACTATCACTACCAACAAGGAGCAGAAGAGAAATAATTGCATCTAAAGGACATCTGACATTAAAAAAAAAAGTATACTAGAAACAAAGATGGCATTTTCAATGGTGAGTTAAAAACTGGAAATTAAACCTTCTTTAACTAAAGGCTTTTGTGAATAGATCTTCTTCTTGACTTGAATCAAAACTTCTATACATTTTTATTCTTTACCTTCATTTTCAAGAAGCTTTCTGCAGTTCAAACCAGGCCAGGAGCAAATAAAATGCCTAATTTACCAAGATTATAGACTCCAGCAGAATCCACTGTTAATAATTACCTTCTAACGTATTCCCTCCTATTGATTTCTTTTGTTCAAAGGACATTCGGATGTGTCAAGGAATCTGTTGAACCTTTTATGCAGTTTGGCATTATACAGTGAGAAGTTTAATCTAAATAAGGATAGGGATCGTTGTTATTTTCTTCTTGGACAAGGTCTATGCATTTACAGTTGTGGGCAAGCATGTAGAAAATTATCTGAAGATTTGTGAAGAATGTTATCAGATCCCTGGCAAGAGGCAGCTAAATGAGTATGGTGATTCGTAAGTAAGGCAATTTGGAGAAATTTGAATTTTGACTGGTGAGGTCCAGGAAAAGAGCCTTCTCTGCCATTACACTCATCCTTTGGAAAACCCTCACTCTAGAGGTGAGGCAAGCCCCTCCCCATTCTTCTGGCCTTTTGAAAGCATTTGAAAACCTGGCATTGAGCATGCAACCTTGGAGTTGGTTAGAACCTTGAAGGATGTCTCTCCACTTTTTAAACTACAATTATCTATTCCTTGTTTTAATCAGATCATTTTACTGAAAACTATTTTCATATGGGTTTTCTGTTACTATGCTTTTAATTCTACACTGCCCAGAGTGAGATGAGTGGTCTCTAAGTGTGATAGATAAATATATAGCTGCTGGATTTGTGTTGATTCAAATGGAAAGTCAACAGTATAGAATCAGCAAATGAAATTGGGAGTTCTTTTACTTCTCACATATAAGCAAATGTTTATTGTTAATGGACAAGCAACTAGAAAGTAACCATGTAAAATTATTTTTATATATGATCACTGCTGCAAAACTACTATATGTATAAAAATGGACAGACTGATATACTCACAATGCTGAAATAGTTGATGAATATGATGGAGCTGGCAGAGGTGGCAAAATTAACTTGTTTTGCTTAGAGAAACATCAAGAATTACACTGATTAGTGAATGGACATGCATATTTGGCTGAAAAAAAAATGAACTTGCTATTTATGGATTTGATAATTATAAGCAAAATCTTATGGAAAAATGAAATAATGATATAATCTTAGAGAAGATAGAATGTAAATGCATTTATAACCCACTGTCAAAAAGATTGGAAGTTGTTTCTTTTTATTCATTTCTTTTTTTATTTTCTATTTTTTTCTTTTTCTGTTTTTTTTTTCCTTTCAAAAACAAATGGTCATTTATCACTATTTCCAAGGTCACTGGAACAAATAAATCACAACAAAATTGGATGGAGAGGAGTGTGGAGAGGTTAAAAAAGATAATTGGTTATGAGTCTTATGACACTTATACAGTAATGTTTTGCTTAGAAACCTGTCTGATTATAGAATCCAGAACTTCTGGAATCAGTGAAGAAAATGAAGAACTTATATATTTACAATACCAGTTAGAAATTCAAAGTGTCAGTTCAAACTGTTATCAAATATGGACTCAATGGGATGTTTGGTGATAATATTGAACCTTGTGGTCATAAATTGATGCACAATTCACTTACTTTCCCCAATCCCAATTCATTTGAATAATGAAGGTATTTCATTCCTTCGCATTTTAAAATGTAAACATACATAATTTGTTGAAAGCCTGGCTTTGAAGTACAGCGCAAATGGACTTGCCCTTGTGGCACAGGGGAATTTGTGATTATAACATATGTTTTGCTCTCCTTTTTATTTTACCAAGCTATTCATGCCACTTACCCATATTTTTTGGAGTATAAGATGCACCTTAGTTTTTGGGGAGGAAAATAGGGGGGAGGGGGAATTCTGCCTACCAGATATTCATCTGTCTACCATCCTTAGTCAGCTTCTGCACATTAGTTCGTTGGTTTTGAGCATATGCATACACTAGCTACGTACACGCACACAGGATTGGGGATAAAAAACAGCTTCTAAAGCACAGCTGATTATCGGAGGGAGCAGCAATGAGAAAAGCAGCAAAGCACAGAAGATCACTTCACTCACTAACGCCTTGTTAGGGCTAAAAAGAAACTTCAAAAAAGCTACATTCAGAGTATAAAATGCACCCAAATTTACAGCCTTACAGTGTGTTTTATAATCCGAAAAATATGGAACATTGCTCCACTTGCAACTAATATATTAGATAGAACAGGCCTATTTTATATTTCCTTGCTTTTGATAAATGCAGATTCCTAACTTGGCCAAAATTTCTGCTGTCAAATTATTCTCCAGGATTTGGCCCAGTGATGTGCCCAGATAATTGGGTTCAAAGTTATAGAATGATATGTCTTTTGTGCTGTATCTTTTGTTTAAAACATATACCTGATGCCACATTGATGCTCTTGAGGACGGTATTTCATGAAAAAGCTCAGGACCATGATGGCTAAACAGGTGTTTACTTGAACCAATGAGGTAACCATTATCCCGTCAAGGATGCTCCTAAAATTCTTACAATACCCTAGCTTTTCCCCCCAGAAATATAATGACCACCTAAGTAAATCACTTGGGAACAATCATTTTTTCATTCCCTCAGTCTGTTAAGCATATTAGTGACCTTGTATTATTGCTTGATTGCCTTGGATTGCCTATCTGTGCTAATGTTAGTTTTCCTGGCAGTTTTTCTAGAAATTTTAAGAAAATAAGCATTGGAAAGCTTACTTCTGACTCAGTTTCTCTATTTTTAAAGCCCTGAGAATATATCACAGTGGTATATTCTCAGAGCTTTATCTCTACCACTGTGGGGGAGGAGAGAGAGAAGAAAAGGAGGAAAAGTAACTAAATTATCACCATGAATATTGACAAATGGAAAAAAGGTACAGCAAAATGGCCAACTTTATTGGGAAGATAACTGAATACTGACATTAAATACAGAGTACCTACCAAGGTCTCAGATGGATCTGGTTAAATTTCAGGGTTGACCTTTGCCTCCTGGTTTACAGAATCTGGTGAGACTGTTTTTCCTCCCCTGTCTCTCAGCATTTTCTGTCAGCCTGGTTTCTTTTGCTGCCTTTCTTTTCTCTTTCCTATGTCTCACCTGTCTTCCTTACTTGGTTCTTCTCCCTACCTTTTCATCTTATCAGAAGGGCTTTAAACAAAATTGAGAGGGGAGGGGAGCTAATCTTCATAACCTTTAGAACCAAAATCTAAACAAAAACCATTAGATTATTAATCATATAAAGAGATAGGGAGTAAAGAGAAAGAAGAAAAACCCAGATGCAAAGAAGGAAGCATACCCAGGGTCAGCCACAAAGAATTTAAATGCCTATACTCTAACACTCAAAGTTTATGGAACAAACAGGGTGAACTTGAAATACTAGTACACGGGGGCAAATATGATATACATGCATGCTTGCTTTCTATTCCATTTTATAGGATAAACTTTTCAATTAAGGAGAAGGTGGAGTTGTTTTGATCCTTCCCAGGCAGCTCCAAATCTCCATCTGCCAGGAGGGAAAAGAAATGTCTGGGTGTTGAGTTGATTCTTCCTAATTACAAATGGACATAAAAGTGGATAAAACAATATGAACAGTATGAATGACTCAGATTTACTAGTGAAATTGGCCTGTAATGTTTATGATGCTGCCAAACTTATGCCACCTTGTAAAAAACAAACAAACCATGAATTGCTCTTTGTATCATCCACACTCAGAGGTATGGAGAAAAAAAAAATAGTTATATAGAGAAGAATTGAATTTGGTTTGGAAAGTTAAACAACATAAATACTACCTATACTGATGATCACTCATCATCAGGGAATACTAGTATATACTACCCATTTTTAATCCACTGAAAGATTTCCAATGACACAGGCTGTTCAACTGTACTACTGAGCTTTGTTCCTTGGAAGGTCCAAATTTCAAAACAGAGGTTGTTACCAACAACCTTGGAGTGACCAGGAGAAGGAAAACACGAATACAGACTGAAAAAGCAGCACCTGATGTAATTGGAACTCCATATGTAATTCCTGAGGTATTACCAGGAGGGCCTTCGCCTAAAACAGCAATTGTATCTGATTGCTCCCCAATCACCAGCTACGCTGAATGTTCCTGCTTGGGGTAATAAGCATTGTCTATTTGCATAAGAAAGCCAATTCAGTACCTAGATTTGCAAATATAATGTGTTTTATTTATAGCAGGAAAGATAGTATATTGTTCCTACCCCCCCACCCCCAAATATCTCAGCATTTCTGGGGCAATAATTAATCCAATGTGGGACAAGAATTAATTATTCACAACAATTAAGGCAATAGCTACAGTGATAATGTAAATAAATCATTTAGCTCTGTTCCAGTCTATATCAAACTTGTATAAAATAGGACGTACTCAGGGGTGGGCTTCAAGAATTTTAGCAAGGGATTCTCTGCCTGGTTGCTGTGTGGGCATGGCCATGGTGGGTGTGACCTAGTCAGCCTCCTGCTCCAGAGGCTTCTCTTGAGCCTCCGGGAGGGCAAAAATGGCCTCCCCATGCTCCAGAGGCCCTCTGAAGGCCAAAAATGGGCCCATTTCCAGCCTTCCCAAACTTCCAGTAGGCCCGTTTTTCACCCTCCCCAGGCCTCCATGTGCGCCCTGTGCTTACCTGCATCCAAAACCAGCAGGGGCGGAGTGAGGTGGGCGAGGCCAGCCAGGAGTGGGATTTGGGTGTTGTCCAAACTGCACAGAATCTTAGGTAGAGGTTCTCCCAAACCCTTGAGAACCCCCAGCAGCCTACCCCTGGATTTACTAGATACAAGCTGCAGAATTCCAGATGGCAGCTAGTTTGGAAAATTTAGTAACAGATTTGTTTAAGCAACTGCAAGGATCCTACTTAGGAGATATCTAAGGGACCCACTCTAACTCAGTTTCTGTGTTAGAGAAGGAGTTATAGAGACAAACATTAAAAGACAATAAAGAGAGTTTTCTTTATGTCTTTATTAATATTTAGTAATGATCTAGTTTTGTACAGCCCATATATAGCAGTTCTGACTATCGCACTGAAATTATTGATTGGATTACACTTCACACTAGATGGACTGATAAATTGGACTCCACAAATTATATAGGGCAATGGATAACTGTAGCATTGTTTGAGAAATCTGGCATATGATTGTGAACATGTATTCAAAATTACCTAGAGTATATTATTTCTTTTAGTTAGCATCATTTTTCTGTCAAGTTGTTGAATAAAAAACAATTTTCTTTTGTTGAAGTTTGATGACAGTTTCATAAAAGTGGGCTTGTTTTATATGCTTGCTCTCTTGCTATTCTTTTTAACAGGAATGTAATACTGCAGCCAAATTGGCATCATGATTGGAACAGCTGTTAACTATAACAGTAAACAAGACTTTGAATTGATCTGTGGTTTCTAATTTTGTGTTTAAAAGTGGTAGATTAAAAGACGATTGTAGTTACCTATCTTATTATGGGAAATTCATTCTCCTGTACATGTTACAATAAGCCTTATGGTAGATTTGTGGGGCTATCATTTAGTAAGTATCTGAAGGCCACAGTTTAACTATCTCTGCTGAACGGTCTTAACAAATGAAAAGTAGGCTACATGGGTTTGAGCAAATCTCTCCATTCTATTATTTTGTTTCTATAGACAATGTAACCATCTTAATTTTCCCCCAATGATATCACCTAAGCAACAATCCATGGGTTTTTTTCTGCTCAGGAATTACTTTTAAGATTCTGATTTAAGTACTGCATTTTTCAGAGTATAAGACGCTTAGGACTATAAGATGCACCTAGCTTTTTTGGGGAGGAAAAAAAAATCTTCCTCTGCCTCCCAGCATCCATCCAGTATTTATCTGGCCTGTTTACCACAGCCCATTTGCTGCCACGGTGTGTTTGCCATGGCCTGTTCACCGCTGCTGCGGCCCGTTCACTGCCACCCACTTGCCACCACCCATTCGCCGCCACCGTGGCTTGTTCGGCATGGCCCATTCACCACCGCTGCCTGTTCAGGGTGGCCCGTTCACTGCTGCCACCACCACCCATTTGCCGTGGCCCGTTTTCCACCGCTGCAGCCCATTTGCCACCATCGTGGCCTGTTTGCCACCATGGCTGTGGCCCATTCTAGAACAGCTGATCAGTGCTGCACCAACCCCCCTCCCCCGCGTCGCAATATTCACTGTATAAGATGCACAGACTTTTCCACCAACTTTTTTGGGGGGGGAAAGTGCATCTTATACTCTGAAAAATGTGGTATGTTAAAAGAGTCCAAAATTTGGCCTCATCCCTCTGAGAAAGCTTTAGAAGTCACGCACACACACACAAAGTTTGTGAGCTATGTACAACTTCTGGACTGTACTTCATATATCTCTGATCTATATTGTTCCTTATCATGTTTCCTGCCAAGATGCCAGACTTTCCATTCTTCAAAATGTTACAGGGATGTCTCTAACAGTTTGGAAAAAACATAAGACACATTTGAAAACTGGAGCTATGTTGTTATAGTTATGGCCAGTATAACCAGATGGCCCTGATTATTCTATTACAGATAATCATTTCATATATGTTCCAACCAATTCAAATTTCCAGACATCATTAGGAGGCGGATGACTTTACAGCAACATGCAGTCACACAAAAAGGCAGAGAGTTGTACATATGATTCTTTACATATTCCATATTTTGCTACCTTAATCTTTTACACTTTGGTCCTGCTATCTGAGAAGTCAGACATTAGTGTTTTTATTCTGCATTCCTGCTAGCCATTAAAAAAAAACAAAACAGGCAGAATGTTACAGTCGACTTACAACCATTCATTTAGCAACTATTTGAACTTCCCATGGCACTGAAAAAAAATGACTTGCAACTGGTCCTCGCAGTTACAACTGTCACCACATCTCCACCATCATGTGATAAAAATTTGGGTGCTTGGCAATTGATATGTATTTGCAATGGTTGCAGCATCCCGTGGTCATGTGATCCCCATTTGTAACTTTCACTCCTGGCATCTGATAAGCAAAGACAATGGAGGAAAATGGATTAATTTAATAACTGTGATTACATGATTTGCATAACAACTGCAGTCATTCACTTAATGACTTAATGGTTGTTCACTGAACAACTGCTTTGCTTAACAATAGAAATTTTGGTCCTAAATTGAAGTAATAAGTCAACGACTACCGGTACCATCATATAAATATCCCCTTAGCACAGGGGAGTCAAACTCAAGGCCCACAGGCAAGATTCGGCCATGGGGTACTTAGATCTGGCCCGTAGGGTTGCCCTGGTAACAGCAAAGGACCAGCCTGTGGTGCCTCTGCCAGCAAAAATGGAGCTTAGGAGGGCTCCCAAGCTCCGTTTTTACTGGCAGAGGATTGCAGGAAACCGTCACAGCGAAAATTGGAGCTCGGGAGCCCGTTTTCATTGGCAGAGCCCTCGGGCCATCACAGGCGCCCCCGACACGAGTGACATCAAGCTGGCCATGCCCGCCCTGGCTCCCCAAGGTCAAACACAACCCTGATGAGGCCCTCAATGAAATCGAATTTTGACACCCCTGCCTTAGTTGAAGAAGTTTGGAAATCAGAAAAAAAATCATTCAGATGTTTGCTGTTTCTTTTATGAGATGCAGCACAATTGTTTCTAGAAATGCATGGAAACCTGAATGCCATTGAATTGAATGCCATTCGTGTTTTAGAAAGTGGTGGCTACAAGAAAGAGTGTCCCCAGCCAGATGTTAATTTAATTGGATGAAATTATGTCTTCAGGAAGCTTTGTAGAATATAAAATCGAAATTATGAGAAGGGTTTATTAAGAGAAAGATGAACAAAAGAAAAACCAAACTATTTATCCCACAAAAGTGGGCTGCATAAAGTCCAGTGGCTACTTCTATGCTACATCTCCTTTGATGACTAAATCTGTCTCTGAATGACCTAATTTTTCAACACCGACATGAACCAAAAAAGCAAATTGTTCCACTATTCTGTGTGACATGTCACTTTAAAAAACCAAACAACACACACATTGCAAGCAGTTGTAAGGGGAGGGTTCAACCACTTGGTTCTATATTCTGTTCTGATAAAATATTTATTAGATTTCACTAATAAATTCTGTTTCACATGCTTGTCTGAAGATGTGGATCAAGCCAGTTTATTTTCCAAAAAATAAATTTGTCAAGCAACTTTATTAAGCTGCTACTTCTAATGCAGTCTACATCTTTGCAACCAACATTATGACTACAGCTATATCACTGGTGACATGCCATAAACTGTGCCAACTTGCAAACTTCCTGCTGTTGTGTGTTGTTTGCTATTTCTTAACTAGTAAGTACCAGAGAGATAGTTTTTCATGCTATTGGTTTCATTTCAGCCACAAGGATATGATTTAAGGCAAAATGTCTTATCTTGTTAGAAAATGACTAAAGCAAACAAGTTAGACTAAATGTATAATGGAAGAATCTTGGGGTCATATAGGGCACAGTACCATTATTATCTGCATGTATTATTTGTATGTGAGCTATTGAAGCAAATGTTAAATTTCACCTCTCTTTCCTTTAAAGAAAAGTGGAAGTATCCCATGCAGGGTAATCAATAAATTACTCAGACCTCTTCGGTATTGGCTGGAAATGATGACAGTTTTTTTAAAGCTTATACATAATATAATCAAAACTGATTTTGATCCAGACAGACAGGGCTGCAAGCCAAAAAAACAAAAAACAACACCAACCCACCCCAAGGATTTTATCACATTTTTGAGTGCAGAAACACTGCTGTAATTTAATCTTGTTTTAAAATAACAATAATTATCATGTAGCACACACTCAAGAGAATAAATCAAGCTTGCCAGTTTCAAAATACAAGCGGTGTGTGTGCCTGTATTGCATGACCAAACATGCATGAACAATCTTGGTTGATTGCCCTTAGCATATTTACCAAGACTGGACTCCAGTTGCCATTGTAGGCAATTCAAAGCCTATTGATTAAAATGTCAATCGTAGCTAATTGTTAAAGATGTAATTGAGATTTCCAGCTCTAAATGCTGGGAAATATTGCAGATTCTTGTTTATGGTTATTGCAGGTGCTGATATCATTTTTCCCCATCACCATTACCATCATTTGTTCCAGTAACCATCATCCCTAAAGCAAATAGGCCATTGAAAGGTTACAGATAGGTCACAGCCTTCAGTTTAGCTTCATCTTAGAATCCACTTTATCCAAAGCTAGTACAGTAACTATTTCATTTTCCTTGTCTGTCATGAGCTCCCTCCCCCTCAAAAAAATATCTTAGCCTATGAGGAGGAACTGTCCATTTTTAATCCAAATAAGATTGTGAAAGAAGGTTAAATTCTTTCTTCTACAGCATAATCTTATGTATAAGCAAATGAAGAACAGATATATAAATATGTGCAGACTTTAAGGAGACATAATTCTGATTATATATTGATATTATATTATACTTTCACAGGGGTCTTCACATAATTGTTAAACATTAGGTTGTTGTATATATGATTGTTGTATATAGCAAAGCTCACATATGTTTTCATTATACGATAATTTCAGTAAGCCCCCCCCCCCCTTACAATTTTGGTATGCAACGTGAACTTACTGCAGTATAGATGGAGGTTAGAAAAAAGATTCTTGTCAACACAAAAGGCAGGGAGAAGTTTTGTGGTACTTATATAATTGGGGCCACTTATTTTCTATTCCCCTCAGCTGGGCCTATCTTGGTCTTATGGTGCCTACTTTTGTCTTATGGTGATGTATGATGCCATCCGCTTAAATATGAGCCAGCAGTGTGCAGCCACTGCCAAAAAAGCTAATACAATCCTTGGTTGTATAAACAGAGGCATGGAGTCAAATTCATGTGAAGTATTTGTTCTGTTCATGGAACAAAGGCTAAAGAAGGGAGGCGAGGCAGGATAAACACTTCACAACATGTTTATTGGCTAACAATAACAGCTAACAGTGACTCGCTCTGATTAGCTAACTACCTTGGAGAGCGAGCGAGGTTTGAGGCACGGACAGCTCTTTTATACTTCAGCTGTCAGAGGCTGGGCCAATGAGGAGCTGCCAATTTCCCGCCGGCTGCCTGCCGGCGTTTAGACCAATCGGCTGCTCTCTTGGCCGCTTGTGCTTGCCGTCCGGACGTAACACCCCTTTCTTCCTGGATGGCACAAATGTACTCAGCGAGGTAAGCCGGGCGTCTTCTGGTCCTCCCTGATCTGCGTGGTCCCTCGGAGACGGCTGCGGTAGGAGGACCCATGCCTGGCGCCTCTGGAACTCCTGGAGACTGCAGTTCAGCTTCAGATGGCGCTTCGAACAGCAACGTGGGTGCAGTAACAACGGGTAAGTCTGCGGACCCCTCGTTGTCGGTTTGAGCCTCAGGAGGTGACTTGCTTTCGGGAGATGAGGCTCTGGCAGAACTCAGTATGACTAACCCGGATAGGACTTCGTCCGTGATCGTCCCTTGTGGGGGCAACCGGTGGCAGCGCAGCTGGTCCACGTGCCTCCGCCAGGTACGGCCGTCTCCTAGCTGAACTCTGTATGACCGTGGCCCTGTAACCTCTATAATCTGGCCCGGCACCCAACAGGGATCCCCCCCCATAATTTTGGGCATACACCCACTCCCCCTCTGGGAAGGAACGGGCTCTGCCACTTGAATCCAGGGGCTTTTCAGGAACATAGTCAGGGTGTAAACGGTCCAAGTCAGTTCTCAACCGGCGGCCCATTAACAACTCAGCTGGGCTGTGGTTTGTCGTCGGGCATGGGGTCACGTGCTGCGCTAACAAATAGGTAGCTAACTTAGTATGCCAATCCCCAGGCCCCAATTTAGCTAGGGCCTCCTTGGCCGATCGCACAGCCCTCTCAGCAAGGCCATTTCCAGCCAGCCGGAACGGAGCTACCGTGACATGCCTAATGCCATGTCTTGCTAAATAAGTTTGGAATGTGGCTGACATTAATTGAGGCCCATTGTCCGTTACAATCAAATCTGGTAGGCCATGGGTAGCCAATACCCTCCTGAGTGCCCTGACTACTGCCTCCGCTGTGGTTGAGGCCATTGCCACCAACTCAACCCACTTAGAATAGGCGTCAACTATGATCATAAAGGTATGGCCTTGGAAGGGGCCCGCAAAATCCAAGTGGACCCAGGACCAGGGGGCCCTTGGTAACTCCCATTCCCTAACTGGAGCCTTCAGAGGGGCTGAGCTAGTACGCTGGCACTGCTGGCAGTCGGTGACCCAGTTCACGATTGCTTCATCTAACTTGGGCCACCATAGGTAACTGTGGCCTAAAGCCTTCATTCGGGCCACTCCCAGATGGCCATTATGCAAAGTGTCCAGGACTTGCCACCTTAGCTCTACAGGAACAACCACCCTGGTGTCCCACATCAGGCAGCCCCGCAACGTGGAAAGCTCATGTTGCCGAGTTTTGTATGGGAGAAACTCAGAGTTGATTTGCCCTAGGGGCCACCCCCTTCTCACCCAGTCCAGAACTTGGCGTAAGATTTTGTCTTTGTTGGTGTACCAAGCGACGTCAGCGGCAGACACCGGACTCTGTTGGTCATCAATCTGTAGAATAGATGAGGCCGGAGCAGGGTCGTCGACAGGAGCAGGAAGGGGGCATCTGCTGAGGGCGTCAGCATTACCCAAGTCCTTACCTGGGCGGTGGGCCAGTCTATAATTGTAGGCCGCCAGGAATACGACCCACCTGGTCATCCGGGGGGACAGGATCTGCAGAGATTGACGATCATCGGCCAGAATTCCCAACAATGGCTTGTGATCTGTGAAAATGTGAAAAAAACGGCCATATAAATAATCATGGAAACGTTTAACGCCAGCCACGATGGCCAACGCCTCCTTGTCAATGTGCCCGTAATTACGTTCAGCGGCAGAGAGAGTTCTGGAGTAATAAGCAATGGGGGCTTCAGTCCCATTACATAGCTAATGGCTCAAAATGGCCCCCACCCCGTAAGGTGACGCATCACAAGTCAGAGTCAATGGGAGTTCGCTCTCATACTTCACCAATACAGAATCCGAAGTGAGGAGTCGTTTCACAGCCCGGAAAGTGACAGCCTCCTTGCGTCCCCAGGTCCACGGTGTTGATTTATCAAGAAGGCAGTGAAGGGGCTCTGCGACAGTTGCTTTGTGCTGCAAGAACATATTATAAAAGTTTAAAAGCCCCAGGAAGGCTTGTAATTCGGCTCTGCCGGTAGGCAGTGGGGCACTCTGGATAGCTTGCACCTTTGCAGGCGTAGGATGCAACCCGGCGGCATCAACGAGGTAGCCCAAGAACTCTACCTGAGGCACTCCAATTTTGCATTTGTTGGGCTTGAGTTTGAGTCCTGCTTGCCGGAAACGGGATAACACGGCACGGAGACGGCTGGCAAGGTCAGCTTCTGACATGGCAGAGACGAAAACATCGTCGAAGTAAGGAATTACTCCTGGCAATCCGTGCAGCAGCCTTTCCATGAGGCATTGAAAAATTCCTGGGGCGACACAGACCCCAAATTGCAGTCGTCTACAACGGAAGGCACCCTGTGAGTGACAATCATCTGGGCCTCTGCGGTAGCTGCGTCCACTTCCAGTTGTTGATAGGCTTGCGCCATATCCAATTTAGCGAAAATTGAGCCACAGCCCAACGAATGGAGGAGGTGATGTACCACTGGAACAGGGTAGGGGTGAGCCTGTAAAGCCTTATTTATTGTTGCCTTGTAGTCCGCGCAGATGCGGACAGAACCATCAGATTTTATCGGGGTGATGATAGGCGTCTCCCACCGAGCATGATCTAGCTGCTCTAATATTCCCTGCGCTATAAGTCTATCAATCTCCTTATCGACTTGAGCATGGAGTGCCAAAGGCACTCTCCGTGGCTTAAGGCAAATGGGGGCGATTTTGGGATCCAAATTAAAGGATATGGGGGGTACCTGTATATTTGCCAAGACCCTCACTAAATACATCAGAGAACTCCGTGAACAAATCAGAAAATGCAATAGAGGAAGTTGCATGAATACCTGTAATAGCTAACCCTAAAGCGTCAAACCACTCTAATCCTAATAAACTTGGAAGCGCGCCATCAACAACAATTAAATTAAGGCGGCCACTGAAACCCTTGTACTTGATTCCAAATCTCCCGGATCCCAAAACCAGAATGTGATTACCTTGGTAGTCACGAAGCCTAAATGTACAAAAGGATAAACGCTTCCTAGACATCGAGGGCACCAATCGTTTAAGAGTGCTCCATGAAATTATTGACACAGAAGAGCTAGTGTCGACTTCCATCCTACAAGGTTTATCCTCTAAGAGAACTGTGAGGAAAATTTTTTTCCTCAAGTCCGATTTTGACTGGCCTATAACTGTCTCAGGGTGGCAGGCACCCTTGTAAATATTAAAACATTCTTCTTCCCTCCTACTCTGCCTGTTTCGGGGTTGGTAATTTCGGCTGGGTCTAGGAAGACTGTTATAATTATTATTATTATTACTGTTATTAGCCAGTTGGCTAGCTTTACAAACCCTAGCAAGGTGGCCTTTTTTACCACATCGTCTGCAGTCAGCGTTTTTGAATCTGCATGAGGAACGGGAATGATTCCCTCCGCACCCTGCACATGGGGTTGAGTCCTCAATCCCTCAGAATTCCCACCTTTCTTTTGGGTCGTTTGTAAGCGACTTACATCTTCCTCGCCCTCTGACAGCTGGTCAGACTCGACCTCAGTTTCCTCATGGTGAACCATGGTAGTTTTCTGGGCAACTTGCAGGCTGAGGTTCTGCCTTATCTTGGTAGCTGATTTAACTGATAATTCGGAGGCTCTAGCCTCATCTATAGCTGTTTGCAATGTAATATCCGTTCTAGCTAATAAGCGACGCTGTAAGCGGATATCCCTGACCCCACATATTAACTGGTCCAAAAGGATTTCTTCTAAGTAATCTCTAAAGTCACAATACAAAGTGGCTGCCCTTAAGGCTGCCATGTATTTATTTATTTGTTTATTTATTTGTTTAAATTTCTATACCGCCCTTCTCCAATAGGACTCAGGGCGGTGCACAGCCTAAGTAAAAACAAAGCATACAAAATTTAAAAAACAGTATTAAAATAATTAAATGTTCTGGCCGTAAATTAAAACAACCCAATTTAAAATCAATTTAAAATTAGCTCAAGCCAGCCCAACTATTGATTAATAGTTTCCCCTTCTGCCTGAAAACGGTGCCGAAATGCAAAACGTCTAGCAACTCTTGAGGGTAGAGGGGCATAGTGGCCTTTTAAAATGGCTAGCAATGTCTCCCAGGGCACATTATGGACTGTCTGAGGTGCTAATAGTGCCCTAGCTGTCTCGAACATATCATGCCCGCAGACACTGAGGAAAACAGCTAACTTCCTATCCCCTGGCAGACTTTTATAGTCATTTGCGACCAGGAAACAGTTAAAACGGTCGAAGAAGGAATCCCAGGTCTCCACTGCCTGGTTGAAAGGGGCGAATGTAGATAGGGTGGACATCTTCCTGAAGAACAGCGTCAGACCTTAGAATTTGCGATGTCTCGTTGCTGTGGCTCAGCTCAGTGCTTCAGCTCTTGTAGTGGCTTCGCTCGACCTGCCACCTCAGAGTAATCCCAATCCTTCATCGCCAGTTGTTCTGTTCATGGAACAAAGGCTAAAGAAGGGAGGCGAGGCAGGATAAACACTTCACAACATGTTTATTGGCTAACAATAACAGCTAACAGTGACTCGCTCTGATTAGCTAACTACCTTGGAGAGCGAGCGAGGTTTGAGGCACGGACAGCTCTTTTATACTTCAGCTGTCAGAGGCTGGGCCAATGAGGAGCTGCCAATTTCCCGCCGGCTGCCTGCCGGCGTTTAGACCAATCGGCTGCTCTCTTGGCCGCTCGTGCTTGCCATCCGGACATAACAGTATTAGTACCACTTTATTAAGCCTTTGTAAGGTCACACCTGGAATACTGCATCCAGTTTTGGTCACTACATTACAAAAAGGATGTTTAGACTTTGGAAAACGTGCAAAGAACAGTAATTAAGATGATTGAAGACCTGGAGACAAAAACATATGAAGAATGGTTGCAGGATTTGGGTTTGGCTAGTGTAGAGAAAAAAAAAGGACTAGGGGAGGACATGATAGCAGTATTCCGGTATTTGAGAGGTTGCCACAAAGAAAAGGGGATCAACTTATTTTCCAAAGCACCAGAGGACAGGATAAAAAACAATGGATGGAAACTAATCAAGGAGAGAAGCAACCTGGAATTAAGGAGAAACTTCCAAATAATTAACCAGTGGAACAGCTTGCTGTCAGAAGTTGTAGGTGCTTTATCACTGGAAGTTTTTAAAAGAGAATAGACAGTCACTTGTCTGAAATGGTATATGTTCTCCTTGAGCAATTGGTTGTACTAGAAGACCTTGAAGGTCCCTTCCAGCTCGATTCTAATTGTGCTTCAAATAAGGATAAAGATGGTCCCAAGGTTTAAAATGGATTTGTTTATTTCCAATCTAGAAAGCTTATCCAGAGAACTAGAAGGAAGAGGTACTGCAGATTTCTCTTTCTTTCTTTCTTTCTTTCTTTCTTTCTTTCTTTCTTTCTTTCTTTCTTTCTTTCTTTCTTTCTTTCTGTTTCCTTCCTTCCTTCCTTCCTTCCTTCCTTCCTTCCTTCCTTCCTTCCTTCCTTCCTTCCTTCCTTCCTTCCTTCCATTGTAAACATAAGCATTGTTTAAAGTTCAATTTCTTACATTTTCATATATTTCTATTCTATACCTTCAATATATTTGCAACTTCTGATATCTGACTTCTGTTTTGATGGTTTAATTGCTTTTGTCCCTCTCTCTCTAGAACAGGGATATTAAACTAGCAGCCCACAGGCCAGATGTGTCACGCGCTGGCCACGCCCATGCCGTTTAGCGAAGGGGGAAAAAGTCCCGATACGTCATGTGACACCGCTGTGACGACTTGAGTTTGACACCCCTGCTCTAGAGCTATGCTGCTTTTCCTACAGAGTTTATTCTGTCTTTTTGATGTTGTTGTTTGTTTTCTATTGTGTTCTATCAATCTTCACTATTTCTTCATCTTTTCTTCCTATTTGTTCCCAACTAGACTTTTTTATTCTTCTCCTCTTCTTCTGAATCTTGACTCCATCTGACAGATGGAGAACCTTTTCTTCATGCCAATTTTGTAGGAAGGAGAAAATAAAAGCCTGCCTCTCTCCCCTCAATTTTCTCAGCTGTTATATCTTTTTTGGTTGCTTTTTCTTCTCGGGTTTGTCTGTCTTTTAGTTTGCTTTTTTACTTTGACTTCTGGGCTTTCGCTTTCTTTATGAAACCTTTTCTCTATGAAGCCTGTGAATCCAGAGTTCCTCGGAAACCATCTTGTCTCCCCTCTTTGTGCTCAACATTGCTCTTTGATTGGCAGCTCCTGATGACAGGGAAGGCCAATTAGGAAAGAATAGGAATGAGCACAGGTGCTTATAATCTACTGAAGAAGTCTGCCCTTCCATAGGACGCAACATATTTATGAAGCAATAAGTTCATTTATCAATAAATTATTTTAAGTAGATAAGATGGTAACAGGTTAATTAGCTGGGAACAGGCAACAGTTAGTAACAGTTCTTTTTATTGTAGAACTGCTATGGAGAGGTATATACATTTTTTAATCTTGATCCTCTAGGTATCTCAAACATCTTCAGAGGCAGGCTAATAATGTTATGTATTGTATTTATACATCCTTTCACTAATTCCAGGCACATTTTTTTTTTTAAAAAAAATTATCTTTATTGACATTCTGGTTCCTGAAATTTTATATTAACATCACATTCTATTACCAATTTACCAGATAAATGCAATAAGCTACTACACAGTTGTGGTATTAAATCCCAATGAATGGAAGAAAATCAATTTTAATCACTTTTCGGGTAACATTTTTCATATATCTCCTTCCTAAGATGTCATAAGGCCAGTACAGCCTCAGGTTCTAATGGAAGTCCTCTAGTAAAGAAATTCCGAAAAGCCCACATTTCATTCCTATTTCTCAAAAGTAGGTGTCAATACAATTGAAACTGGCAGTACAATTCGTACACTTACTAGCTATACCATTAATTTTGTTGTGGAGCCGTGGACAAACCCAAGGAAAAGTATCTTGTCTTCTTGGCATTTAGGATAAAGATATTGACATTTCTCCAGCAAGAGCAATATAATATAGGACTAAAAGCAGGTCTTTGTAGCTTCTTTTATAAGATTCCCTGGCCAATTTATAAGATCATCTTTATTTCTGAACCTTTACGTACTTGGGTGTTATCTTTGCTACAGAAAAATGATGGCTGGACATGAAATTGCTTTTAAGGCCCTCAGGTCTTTATTTTTAGGTTTATATCCATTTGGATACTTTCCTTAGCTCAAGTATCCCATCTTGGGAAGAGTTCACTGTAATTCCCATCACCTGCTCACATTGCTGCACATTCAAGGCAAAGTTTGTATACATTGCCAGATATAAAATAGAGAAATACTTGGGAGAAACATTTTTGATTCAATAAAATTAGAGAATTCTGCCTGTAGAGTGCAATTTGAGCTTCTCATCTGCTGTGCTAGGACTGTCATTCACTGTTTTATTACTTCCAGCGCTACCTGATCTTCCTCATCTCCAGGTGATATTTCTTGAACAGGTATCCGTTGGTCTTATTCTTTAGCTTCTTTTTCTTCTTCTATTTTAGCTTGCTTATCTTATTTTCCACCCTGATCTTTCATTTTGGGGATGCACTCATTCACTTTTTTTTTCTTGCTTGTTGGTTCTACATCAAGTATCTTCCATATAATTGCAGCTTTGCTTTACTTCGGTTGGTTTGTTTCTTGCATACCTATTATGACATATGTGACATAAGTACGGGTGGTCACACAATCAGCCAGATGTTTAGGCTGGCTTTCATATCATGTCCATCTATTGAATCCTTCCCAAGGACCTGAAATAGGCAGATATTGTCATTTAATGGTGTTAAAGCTTTTAGCTCCAGATGTAAGCTGTTCTAAGGGAAACTGCCTTTTGCAATTCACTAATGTTAATTTTGTCTTTAATATTATCATTTTGAAAGAGATTTATTAAATAATCCAGGGAAGGTAAACAGAAAGCAAGAAGGATTTGGATTTTGAGGAAACATTTTATTTTAATCTTGGATTGAAATGTAGCTATGTTCCAAATTAGTGGAAAACAATAGCTTACTGTAGTCTTCCCCAATATAGGCATTTCCATGTAAGGAACCTTCAACTCCCAGAAATCTGTACAAACATACGTATTTCAAAGAAATCTAGAAGTTGAACTCCATGAACATACAGGTCACCAAATTTGTGGAAGACTAGAGCAGGAATGGGACTCCATGGCCAGATACCACTCCTGACATTCTTCACTATTAATCATGTTGGTTTAATTTACCACACTGCTATTTTGCAAGAGAGAAATAGCTGATCAAGTGTGCCCTGAACACTGGAATGAAATCAGTAAATAAATAGGGAATTCTTCTTTAGTAGAAGGATCAGTATTAGGCAACTTTGATAGGCTTTCATCCAATCATCTAAGTCAGTTCAGCTTTTACAGTTTAATGTGAAATCAAGGAAATCATGTTTTGCACATCCACCTTATCAGTAGAATCTTTTGACCTCTTTAATAGATACTGTCATAAAATTCTAATGGATTATTTATCACATCAGCTTTTGTATATTACAGTGCACTTCATCAGATACCTGAAGAAATCGTATGATGCTCAACGCACAACAATAGTCTTTGCAAATCTGTGAACTCTTATTACCATTCAGCCTTCAGGAGGGCCTAGGATGCCAAGGCTACTAGATTTGTTGGTTCTTGTAAATGCTCCAGGTATTGTGACACATTAATTCTTTTAAAAGTATGGTTCCTTAGCCAGACTAGTGTCATTAGAAATAGAACATGTGCCTCTTTAATTAACTGAGAGATATCCCCCAAATGGAAGCATAAAAGGTATGCAATGAATTCCAAAGACCTTGACACACT
Organism: Pituophis catenifer annectens; assembly: GCF_029215685.1. Lineage (NCBI taxonomy): Eukaryota > Metazoa > Chordata > Lepidosauria > Squamata > Colubridae > Pituophis > Pituophis catenifer. Next base: position 80,172,116 of record NW_027256883.1, read on the forward strand.
AATGGAAATAACATTGCAGTAATCACTCATTAACAAACTTAATTACTTCTCTCCCCCTCCCTCATCACTTGACAGAAGCTTCCACAGAATGTGAGTGGGAGAAGATTCCATTCTGGGTAAATAATATTGCTGGCTGTATTAGAGGTCAGTGAAAAGATTTTGTTCAGCATACAAAAAGAATAGGGATAAAATATACTGGAAATTGAGTGGCATCAGTGTAAATGAATTAAATAGATGAGAACTGAAGTTCTTTGAATCTAAAATAGAAAGCAGGAGATCGAGCAAAGGAATTTCTCTCTTGAGAACAAACAACTCTTTATCTATAATGGAAATCAGAACACTTTCCCTTGCCATCCTGAAAAGCAGAGCTCATTGTCTAAAGACACACCATTTCTGTTCATTACATTTTGAAAGATGAAGCCACAATCATAAAAATTTTGCCAACATGTTTTCTCATGTAGCAGCAGCTTCCAGCAATTAATACACTTATTGTTTGATGTAGTTCACTATAAACAACTGTAATTGCTGATTTTGTTTGATGAGAAAAGAAAAGAAATTTCCTTTTGTGAGCTACGGGAAAGCAAATCATTCAGATTGCTGGAATTGTTCAACCTGAGGACACAATAGATCAGGGAAAAAAAAAAAAGCCTGAGCGCCAAGGGGAGGAACAAATATGAGTACAACTCCAGATATTCTTGGGATTCTACCCCATTAAGGAAAGGAAACTTCAGCCTCTTATTTAAGGAAGCCATGAAATTTATAATCTAGGAAACACATGTCACAGAATATGTGCCTTTCTTTTCCTTCATGTCCAGGTACTTAGATCAAAAGGAAATTCCCTCCTTAAGCATGTGCATTTCGCCTTTACTACACCAGTATTTAAGAAAAGGACTAAAACAAAGATCTCTCTTTTTATTTATTAGATTTCTATACCGCCCTACTCCCGAAGGACTCAGGGCGGTGCACAGCCAGACAATAAAAACACATACAATACAAAATTTAAAAAATAGAATAAAATCAAATTAAATAATTTTGGCCCCGACAAATTTAAAACCCCAAACTTTTAAAACCAATTTAAAATTGAATATATAAATACTAAAAGATATTTAAAATTTTAAAAATCTTTTATAAAAGAGGGGGAAAATTAGGCCAGGCCGGCCTGGTGAAATAGTAAGGTCTTTAAGGCGCGGCGGAAGGTGCGCAGATCTGGGATCCTCCGTATCTCTGGGGGGAGCTCGTTCCAGATAGTAGGTGCCCCCACAGAGAAGGCTCTCCCCCTGGGGGCCGCCAGTCGGCATTGTTTGGCTGACGGCACCCGGAGGAGCCGCTCTCTATGGGAGCGTACCGGCCGGTGGGAGGCTATTGGTAGTAGTAGGCGGTCCCGCAAGTACCCGGGTCCTAAGCCATGGAGCGCTTTAAAGGTGGTAACCAAAACCTTGAAGCGCACCTGGAAGACCATTTTGCAAGAGAGAAATAGCTGATCAAGTGTGCCCTGAACACTGGAATGAAATCAGTAAATAAATAGGGAATTCTTCTTTAGTAGAAGGATCAGTATTAGGCAACTTTGATAGGCTTTCATCCAATCATCTAAGTCAGTTCAGCTTTTACAGTTTAATGTGAAATCAAGGAAATCATGTTTTGCACATCCACCTTATCAGTAGAATCTTTTGACCTCTTTAATAGATACTGTCATAAAATTCTAATGGATTATTTATCACATCAGCTTTGAACGAGCTCCCCCCAGAGATACTGGAAGACCACCGGGAGCCAGTGCAGCTCGCGCAGGAGAGGTGTTACATGGGAACGCCATGTCGCTCCCATTACCACCCGCGCGGCCGCACTCTGCGCCAGTTGGAGCCTCCGGGTGCTCCTCAAGGGGAGCCCCATGTAGAGAGCGTTGCAATAGTCCAGGCGGGAGGTGACAAGGGCATGAGTGACCGTGCGTAAAGAGTCCCGATCCAGAAAGGGACGCAACTGGCGAATCAGGCGAACCTGATGAAAAATCCTCCCAGTCACGGCCGTCAAGTGCTCTTCTAAAGACAGCCGTGAATCCAGGAGGACGCCCAAGTTGCGAGCCCTCTCCGTGGGGGCCAATGATTCGCCCCCAATAGTCAGTGATGGCGTCAACTGACTATATCGGGACGTCGGAAACCACAGCCACTCAGTCTTGGATGGGTTGAGCCTGAGCCTGTTCCTCCCCATCCAGATCCGTACGGCCTCCAGGCACCGGGACATCACTTCAAGGGCATCGTTGGGGTGATCCGGGGTGATCTTTGAGCTTTTAACTATTGATTCATTTTAATCTTCATTTTAATTGCATCCATTTTATGTTAGTTTCATAGCTTGTCTTTTGTTGTTTCAGCCACACATCTCAATTATAAAACTTTGGTCAATTTATTTAAGAAAATTTATATGGCCACCCAACTCAATTAATTTAACAGCAATTAAAACAATATAAAAAGCAAAATACCAAAAACATTAAAAATATAAAGAATATTAAAAATACATACAAAAACTCTCCCAGACAACATGTATAAATGTTATGGACCAGTTTTGAATGCTTATATAAACCAAAATGGGTATAAAGTTTGCTCTATCTACTATCTATCTATCTATCTATCTATCTATCTATCTATCTATCTATCTATCTACCTACCTACCTACCTACCTACCTACCTACCTACCTACCTACCTACCTACTTGAAGTGGGAACATTTCAAATTTTGCCTGATACATTTTAGCCAGCTGAATTATTTTGGTATAAGAGGCAGAAAATCCCTTTTCTTCACCCTTGACAGTAAAAATGCAATAATGCTAAAATAAATAACTATTTGCAACACTTTCCTGACACCTCAGATCTTCTGCCTGAGGCTTCCACATAATTCTACCTAATGACAAGGAAACGTTATAGCAACTCACTAAGTACATATTCCTTTCCTTATTTTAGGCCTTATTAAAATGATCAAATGTTTGCAAGTGAATATATGGATTGTAATTTCTCATCATCATTTATCTATCTTTTATTAATGATTTCACACAAGAACTTTTAAACCATAGTGTCCTAACAATGAACATTAACAACATACTTTTGATTTTTTTTTTTTTTAGTGGGCAATTTATATTTATGATGTACTTGGTATCCCAGTGTGAAAAATAAGGGCATTTCCCTTTGGAATTTTCTTGAGGATCTGTTGATGGAAAGGAATTCTGAAAAACTCATGGGAGAACACAACATGTTGATGGATATTTTGTGGATAACGTTTAAACTAAAGCTGTGTCTGCTTCACCCTTTGATAAAAAGTTAGCATCCTTCTGAATATAATGCTTCATTAATGATATTACTTTATTATTTAGTTTCTTTCCAGATGCATTTATGCATTATTCAAGCTTTGTTTCTGTTTAAAAGGAAAGCAATAGCTCCACAATATTCTTAGCATCAAGGGTTATATGTAAAACAAAAAATAGAAATGAGAGAAAGTAGCCTTTCAAACCAACTTTCTAATATAATTTGCATATACTGTCCACTGTTCCACTCAAAGTTTTATCCCAAACCTTCCCCTGTCAAACAACAGGAAGGTGGGATATGGTTCTTGGAAACAGAGTCAAAATATTGTCAACAGCTTGCTTGTCACATCATCTTCTTGAATCCAGACATACGTTGCAAATTGGCCACTCATATTGGAACTTGAAAGTCTTTGTCATTTTTTTTTCCAGTCCTGCTCTTAGCCACCTTCATATATGACAGAACACATATCTTTGTAAGGAAAGAAAACCTGTCATGCTTGTTAAAAGATATTGTGCATATTTCAAATTTCTGGCAACAAAAAAAGGACACAAAAGAAAATGATTTACGTTGAGGGATTCACTGACTTTGTGCATGTGATCATAAATAATAACGATTGTGCTGAGACACTTATCATTTGACAGACGTTTGTTATAATGAAAAGGAACCCTTTGCATGAAAAAGTCTGATTTAAGCATTCTATTAGGAACATTAAATTCAGTTCCCTTCACAAAAAATGCTGAAGTGTTAACTTCAAAGGGCCATTTGTAATGACAAAAAGGTCATAAAGCCACTTTTCATATAATAAGAGATTCTGTGTATTGCCAATTTTATAAAAGGGGATAAATCATACTTAATAAGTTTATCATTAGGGGTTAGGTTAATTAGCCGTCTCCTTTATCTTATTTATGTAACTAGTTTGTCCTTAGAAGAAGCTGTTAAGAAATGTTGAGAGGAGTGCAATCAGACCTTGTATTCAATGACTCTTAGGGATTTTTAAGAGAAACGAAGTGAAACTCATAAATTTCTAGCTTTAACCTGTGCCACCAGAAGCATAGAGGATTTAAAAAATGGGAGTAAAAATGTATTTCCTAGGATCTAAAAGCAAGATAATTTAACCCAAAATGGAGGGAGGGGGTATCGAACTTTTCAACCAATCTCTTATAAAGGGTTACTCTTTTTCTTACATCGGAGATACAGTAAAGTTGGATTGGTTTATTAGCTTCTGCAGTAATCTCATTTATATTGCTGTTTGATAATTAAATTAAATTAAATTAAATTAAATTAAATTAAATTAAATTAAATTAAATTAAATTAAATTAAATTATTATTAATAAAATATATCTTCATGAATTTACTGTAGGTTATTTGCAGGATCATATCTCAATGCTAAGGTTAGCCCAAACACTGCAATCATGCTGGGAGAAGCAGTGGGTTGATCCCATTTCTGTGAGGTCAGATGGTTGAGAAGCCCAGAGGTTTTCTTTTTCAGTGATGGGGGTTGGCTGTCTGGAATGGCCTCCGATTGGAGATTTGTCTCTAACATTATATCTCATCTAGAAAAAGTTGAAGATTGAACTTCTCTGGAGGATTTTGCGGGTGCCTAATGTCATGCAGAGGTGGGTTTCATCAGGTTCTGACCAGTTCTGGAGAAGTGGTAGTGAAAATTTTGAGTAGTTAAGAGAACCAGTAAATACCACCTCTGACTGGCTCTGCCCCCATCTATTCTCTGCCTCCCGAGTCCCAGCTAATCTGAAGGAAATGGGGATTTTGCAGTATCCTTTCCCTGGAGTGGGTTGGGAATGGAGATTTTACAGTATCCTTCCCCTGCCATGCCCACCAAGCCATACCACACCCACCAAGCCACATCCACAGAACCAGAAGTAAAAAATTTTAAAACCCACCACTGATGTCATGTATTGTCTTTGTGTACTTATAAATCTACTTATATTTTACACATGTTATTCTGGGTGGTTATTTTTGTAAACAGCCAAGATTTTTGTGTTTGCAATTATAAATTGCATAGAATGGACATTAGCATATGTGATTTGGTCATACCCACTGGAAGATCCTTATTGGTTCGATTTCATTACTATGGTGAAGCCGGTTTCTGAAAGAAACGTATGCTGTAAGTATGTTAATGATGATGATGATGATGATATTATCCGTTCAGCTGAATATGACTCTTGGTGATTCTACGGTCCAGGTCTCTCCACATCTTTCGATCTTCACTATTTCTTTGAATTCTTCTATTCTCTGGCTGGTGTCAGCTTTGGTAGGGTCCAGCAGGTTCTTTGACTGCCTGGTTTCCTTTTACTGCTAAATATTCCAAACATATTTAAATATATATATTAAACTGTTGTTAAATGATAATCACCAATTTTGGAACTTGTCAATTTATGAAAAGCTTGGGGTATATCATGCCTGGACAGCTGCAAAGAAAGGTGTGTCCCCTTTTACTGGGGGAAAGAAAGACTAAGCAATAGGATCCAGTGTAATTTTTTTTTTTAAAAAAAATTGATTTATATGCCGTCCTTCTCCGGAGACTCAGGGCGGCTTACAATGTGCTAAGCAATAGCCTTCATCCTTTTGTATATTTATACAAAGTCAGCTTATTGCCCTGGGTCCTCAATTTACCTACCTTAGAAAGGATGGAAGGCTGAGTCAACCTTGAGCCTGGCAAGATTCGAACCTGCAGTAATTGCAGGCAGCTGGTCTTAATAACAGGGTGCTTTAGACCACTGTACTGCCAAGGCCCTTTTTAAGGTTTAATTGTTTAAAAATCCAATTGTGTGTGTGTGTGTGTGTGTGTGTGTGTGTGTGTGTGTTAGAAATATAGATTTTTTTCTTTATATTCACATTAATTTGTTAATTTGATTTAGTGTATTTAGATATATGTATTTCATTTTGTTTGAACTGTGTTGACAGAGTTGCTTTTTTTTAAAAAAAATATTTATAGACTTTAACAATAGTAATTAGGGACAACCTGGTGAACTGTATTGTTCACTTATAATATTTTAGGCTCTGATTTAAATATCTTTTAAAAGTTCACTATATTAAACGGGCTCATTTCAATTCAAGGGGCTTTATGCTTCCTTCTGATTTTATTTTTATTTTATTTTTTTGCTTGTAACTGACCAGAGGAACAAGGCTTAGAACATGATTGTGCTCTTTCTGAATCCATAGCCAACATTAAGTGTATTGATTTTAAACAGCATTTTCCACCAAACATGGAAATAATTTATCTTAGGACAGTGTTGGCGCACCTCTTTGGTACCAAGTGCCAAAATGGGAGCATGCGCGTGGGAGCACCAGTCACCTGTTCTTCTGGTTTCTGGCACGCATGCACATGCAAAGACCGGCTAGCTGGCATACATGCATGCACCGGACACCGGAAGCTCAGCTTCCCGGCATGTGCATGCACTCTAGGGAGCTGCTCTTTTGGTTTCCGGCACTCCCACGTGCATGAAGACCAACTGGCCAGCGTGCATGTGCACGCCGGAACCCAGAAGAGCAACAGGCAATGGCTGGCATGCCCGGAGAGATGGATCTGCGTGCCACTTCCAGCACGTGTGCCATAGGTTCGCCATCACAGTCTTAGGGGATGGAAAGAAAGCTAGGTGGGCAACAGCTGTTTCTGAAGAATTGCCAATATGATGAATATCAATGAAACAGTTTCCTCAGATTTTATTCATGAGAAGTAGATAAGAACTACAGCAAAATTTCAAAATCATGTTGATATATGAATTCAGTATTATTATTTTTGATATAATAATACTAATACTATGCACTGAGTCCCAAGGCACATCATTTCAGAGTGGTGTGTCTGTGTGTGTATAGCTCTGGCAGCAGTTCATAAAGCAAATAGGGTCAGCTCATGGACTTAGTTCAGGGTTCCATCCGAGCACCAAACGGGTGGCAAAACAAACTAACACAATAGTGAAGCAATACCTATGTTGCTGTGTAAACAACTAGCAAACCAACTGGAAGAGCTCCTACCTTTTGCCGAAGTGGCTTATAATAACTCAGTGCGTAGTAACACTGGATTCATCCCCTTTAAAGTGGCCACCTTTTAATAAAAGGGTGACATGATTAGAAGTTAGAATAGAGATAAAAATATGAGAAAGGGGGAATATTAGTGTACAGTAGTGGCCAAAATTGTGGAAACCTTTTGGGAAAAGTGTATTTTTGAGGTTTGATGGCTAAAAACACCACTTTTTTTTTTTTTTTTTGAGATAATCATATTCCACTGCTGGAATGGCCTGGGAATATCCCAGACCTTAACCCAATTGAAAGTCTGTGGAGCCGACTAAAGAAACTTGTTAGTCAGAAGCAACCCAGCAATAAAACCCAGTTAATAGAAGCAATCATTCAATCTTGGTTTCATATTATAACAGCTGCAGAACTAAAAGACTTGGTTCACTCTATGGAAAGACATTGTAAGGCCATAATTCATGCTAAAGGTTACCCAACTATTAACTGATGTGATAATTTTTGTATATCTCATTTTTTCTATGGTGATAATTTTTTGAATATCTCATTTTTTCTATGTTTTTTCTTCTTTCACTTTTCTTCTTTATACTGTAACTGCTATTCTACTAGCAAATCCTTCATAAAAGTTATTGCATTACATTCTTGATTAAATTATCTTTCCATTGATATATAATTTTATGGAACTACTCAAAAAACAAGTGGTGTTATTAGCTAGTTTTAGAAAATACAACTTTCCCAAAAGATTTCCACATTTTTGGCCACTATTGTATACATTTTTACATAATCAAATAAAAGCAATAACAAGAGGGAAGTTTAGAAATTGAATGGCGGTATTATTATGTATGATCAAATAATATGGTGAGTGCCATTAGATCAATATATAAAAACATGGAATAAATAAATAATGATAAACTACAGCTTAATAAAGATGTGTATTATTATTAGAAATATATAAGCTGGTTGAATGTAATAACTATGATTAATTCTACTAGTTTCATTTGTATTAGAATGCTGCCACACTCTTCACGCATTGATATGTTTATGTAAAACTATCTGAAAACCCATGTTCCGCTATGAAACTATGTGATCGGGCTTGATGAATTGAAATTTACAGCTTGAAACTTAATGAGTAGTTATGATCGGCCTCTCCTCTCCCTTTCTCTCCCTCAGCCTTGTCCCATAGAATCCTCCCCTATCCTATCCCCTTCTCTCCCTCAGCCTTGCCCCACAGAAACATCTCCTATTCTATCCCCTTCTCTCCCTCAGGCTTTCTAGCCCCTTCTCTCCTTCAGCCTTGCCCCATAGCCTGTCCTATGCTATCCTGTTCTCTCCAGAGTTATTTTCAAGTTGGGAGGGGGAGTAGAATATCTAACTAATTAGCATCAGAGTGTGTTATAATAATATAGGAAATACTAATGCTCTGATGGTCATTTCAAAAATCCTTTCTTAGAGAGCACCTAGAAGCCAAGAGGAACATACGTGGCAAATTTCAAGTTTGTAGGCTTTATGGTTCTGAAAATTTCGTGATTATAGCATGAGTGGTTTTCGCTCGGATAGATTGATAGATTGATAGATAGATAGATAGATAGATAGATAGATAGATAGATAGATATAGATAGATAAAATAAAAAAAACTTATAAAAAAATAAATAAAGTGACCATGGGAGTGGAGTTTGTACCAATGCCAGAATTTCCGAGGGAACTCCCCCCCTCCACAATATTATTAGCTTAATGGATGGATACCATGAAAGCTGATTGAGGAAATGAGCAGAAACCCCTGAATAAGAGCCCTAGAATGGATCTCACCTTTCTGGGGTCCATCTCCACTCCCTCACTGGACACACAGTAGCCCGAGTAGTCCAAACTGGTTTTGTGGAAGTCACATTTGGATAGTTTAGATAGAGCTTAGCTTTCAATAGTTCAATCCTGACATATCCATGTTCAATCTCCATTAAATGCATGCAATATATTTATCATGGCTTTACCCATTTTGGGGAGTGTTTCTAAGCAAAAGAATTTGTTTGTTTGTTTGTTTATTAAATGTATTAGCTGCCCATTTTACTACAGGATAACTCTGGGCAACTTACAGTCATAAAAATGTATCTATACCAGGGGTGAAATCCGACCGGATCTATCCGGCTCGCGTGAACCGGTAACGACGGTGGCAGGAGGCTCCGCCCACCTGCCGGGACATCATTATATCCTATTTTTTACCCTCTCTGCATGCACAGAAGAGGTGTGTATGCTCCTGTTCCCAAACTTTTAGCAAAGGTAAGTGGATTTCATCACTGATCTATACATATACATTAAAACATAAATTAAAACCAAACATTAAAATCTAATGGCAGGGTGGGAATGGAGTGGAGGGATTGGTATCTGTTGTTAGTTGATCAAACACCTTCACTGCAATGTTTCCCTGTTAGGGCCTAAAGCCGACCAGCAGAACCATATCTTTAGGCTCTTACAAAAGGATAGAGGGGTTGGGGCCAACCTCACATTGGGTGGTGGATAAGATGTTTCAGATGGTAAGAGCAGGATCAGAGAAGGCCCTCCTGCTAGACCCCACCAGCTAATTGGACCCCCACCAGACCCCCAATAATTGGACTGAGGGGACCTGCAGCATACTTCTCCTGCTGGCACAAGTGGGATGGACCAGTCCCAGTGAGTGAGATGATCCCTCAAATAACTTGAACCCATGCCATGAAATTCTTTTTTTTTTAATTGAAAAAGTTTTCAAATACAGATTTTTCCCCCTTTTCCCCCCCTCTCCCTCCCCCTCCCTAACCCCCCCCTCCCCACCCCACCCATCCCCCTGTGACTTCTTCATAACAAAAAAAACCTAATTCATAACAGATTACTTACTCCCTCCTCTAGATATTGACCTTTACTTACTAAAAATATTATTAATATTATAACATCCCCCTTTATCCATACATTTCAGAAAAGAGAAAAGAGAAAAGAAAGGAAAAAAAAGGAAAAAAAAAAGACATTATACTATGACATTATAAAATAACTTCTCCACTTTAAAACTATACAATAAGTCCTACTTTAACATTTAATCTTCTATGTATATTACTATAACATTTCAAAGCAACCTTCCCCATCAAATCTAGTTTAACATTTATTCCACTCTATCCATTTCCTCCACTCCCCTAAATATATCACTTAAAAATCCCTTTTCTTAGACTAATCAATCTACTAACTAGCTTATTCACCCACTATCAAGCAAAATTACCATACACAACATTTCTTAATATCTTTGATTCACTGCCCACACTACTTAAAAATATATGTCTATATTTTCCATTATATCTAAATAAAAAAAAAAGAAAAGACAATGACTTTAAATTTATAATCCATATAGTATCTTCTTTAAGGTCTTTCCACTGGATTGGTAGAACCAACATCCATAATCGGGTAACATAACTTGCTGGTGCAACAGTTTATTCAACATCTTCAATCATATCTGCCCCCATCAGTAGTAAATATCTTCTTATATATATAAAAGTAAAAACAACCACCCGAGTGACATTATAATTATATTCCATATAGTAATAATTGTGGGTTTCATCAGGATTATTAATTCCCGTCATCGTAGTGGGTAACAACCCGATCTTCTGCATGCCCCAGCATAATTCTCTTGCCTTGTAATTCAAAATAATATAATATATTTATCAACACAAAAAAAAAAAATATTCCAAAATGGATAATTCAAATCCATCAGTTTAAGGCTCATTTCACGTCCCCAAATTACGGCCATGCAGAGATCTGCCACAATCTTCAGGATGATATTAACCAATACATCGCCTCTTCTGTGTTTACACATAATCATTCATATTTTAAAGTCACTGGCTTCACTGTTGCCTGATTTAGAAATTTCTATTTTTATGCCACCTATTTCTTTTTTTCTTTACTTTTTGTGGGTTTGGTTTCCATCCTGGTTTCTTTTCTACAAATTGTGTATCATCTGGTCGGATTTTGTTCTGCTTTGTAGATTGGTCTTGTACAAGGGATAAAAAAGAAATATGAGATACAAAAACAAAACCATGCCATGAAATTCTTGATGTAGAGGAAAAAGAATAACATTCCAGAAAACTGAATTATCTTAAGGAAGAAATGCCCATATAAAATGTTATGGATTTTCATATTTTCGTAGACATTTGTACATACAGATGGATGGATGTACCTGCAGGCATGCTCTCTCTCTCTCTCTCTAACACACATGCACACACACACACACACACACACACACACACACACACACACACAAATGCATAAATCTACTGACACACAATACAATTGAAAATGAACAATAAAATGGACAAGCAGAGGTTGGAAAAACGAGAATCTTAACAAAGACAAATAAGCCCTTTTAATCCTACAGATTGATGATTAGCATTTAGTAACATCCTGCTTAAGGTGAGAATTTCTGCAGGATTAGCTGACATGTTTCAAGTGACAATCTTACAGTCAAAGAAGAGCAGCATCTCAGTTATAATATTACTATGGTGACTGCAACTATCTCCATTATTTTTATTATTTCTTATTTCTTTTCAACATAACACAGAGCAAGGAATACTGTTTAGGCATCAGATTATCCTGGACTGTCTCTTTCCAATACTGACTAATGTGAAATAATGTTTTACTTCAGATCTTTCAGCAAGTTTTAAAACCATAGGATCATTTAGATCCAGCAATATTTTCTCATTTCAAATTCCAAGTAAAATATACTCTGAAAACAGTGGCAGTTGTTTTAATCACTAGGCAAGTATAGTTTCTGCATGATCCATTTGATAGGATTGGTCCAAAAAGTTAAAGGACTCATTTATTCTCTTTTTACATGTTTGTGCATGGTTATCTTTCTCTCTATTTATATTTCATTTTCTAATCAACATTATCATAAGCTAGTATTATCATAATATATTTTACTGGATCAGAGTGTTCTTCTGCATTCAAGTTTCATTTTGGTCCAATTTAAAATTAGCATCATCTGAAGCTATTGATGTTTCGGACATTGCTAATTGCTAAATCATCTACAGCTGTGCACATATTTGATAGGCCTTATGGTAAACGAATTCACTTCTTTATCCTGGCAGCCAAGTTCTTAACAAACAGCCCTCTTTCCCAGTAGTTCCTTCTGGTTTTTTTTCTCTAATTAGATAAAGAAATATTAATTTCAACAACAACAAACTATTTCTGTTGTGCACAGCTCAGTACACAATCTGTGTGGTGGTGTGATTTGCATAATAAAGATCTAATACATGCCTCACATAACCACTTTAATTTCTGTAGTCTAAGACTAACATATTTTACCAAAAAACCCCAAAACCATAGGAATTGAGGATTATTTCTGAATAATAAAAGGATATATGCAGTATATTTAGCTGATAAGATTTGCTTTGAAAGTAAAAATGCCTTTTGGCTTCAATAATTGTTTGTCTATTGTATATTGTGTATACATGACAGACAATATTCTTTGTATAGGAAATCCCTTACTGTAAGGGCTTCAATAGATTATCCCACAGGGGTTCATTTTTTTTCTGTGTGTGTACTAAAACAAATGAATTATTTTATGTGGTGAAATTTTTCAGCACGCTGATTGTAAGGAATTCATTTTCTTTTCCTTCCTATTGATTTGAGATTTCCCAGTGGTCACAGGAAAGAGTTGATTCAGATATTGCAGATGAACTTGGATCATCTTAATTTCAGACTGGAATTCAATACCAATATAAATAGGCAGCGGCTATATAGATTGTAAGAAAATGGAGGACAATTATGCACTTGGTGCAGTGGTTAGAATGCAGGACTGCAGGCTACTTCTGCTGACTGCCGGCTGCCGGTAGTTCGATTCCTGGCAGTTAACCAGCTCAAGGTTGACTCAGCCTTCCATTCTTCCGAGATCGGTAAAATGAGGACCCATATTGTTGGGGACAATATACTGATACTGTAAACCACATAGAGAGGGCTGTAAAGCACTGTAAAGTGGTATATAAGTCTAAGCGCTGTTGCTATTGCTATTGAAAGGAGAAGGATGGATTGTAGAAATCACTCTCAGAGGAACTTGTTCCCTGTCTTAATTCCAGTCCAGACACCATGAGACTCTTACCATCTATAAAGATCTGCTCAGCAACATCAGCACCAAGGCAAGCAGGGGAGCTAGATTTATATTCATATTTTGTTTCATTTCCTGATTTGTCTGTACAGACTGATATTTTTAGCTGTCCAAGCTGATCATTTTTTTTAAAAAAAAATCTCTAAAACATGAAAAGGCTTCAATAACCCACACACTTCAATCAACTTTTTGTACGTTCCTGCAGTTTCCCAAGAATGTTCTCTCCAGTAACAAGCCGCTACTTAAAGATGTCAAGATTTGCAATAATTTCTTGCAGAAATGTAAAAAAAATTGGAATGCAAAGTCTCCAATAGGCTGAGGGGAAAATTCTTTTATTTAAAAGATCCTCAGAATACTTGACTAGGGAAAATTGGCCAAAAGGTTCAGCCCAAGTTTTTTCAGTGATGTCTTTACAACTGTTTGTTGATCCCTAAATTCTTTACTTTCTAAATATTTGAATGAAAATGTTTGTCACCTTCATTTGCTACTCCCAAGTTGCTTTTTTCTTGTTCTAAATTGAGGCAGATTGATAACCCTCGCTGGTTTGAGGAGGGGAAGGATGACTAGATCAATTGTATATAATGATCACACCTCAAATATCAGAGAAAGCTACCATTATTCATACTGCTTCCTCATGTTCTTTCAAAATACTTCCTGACTCAAAACTTGTGTAGCAAAATATGCATATTTGATAGCACTGTGCACAAAAATATGCATTCTGGGAAATGTTTCTCACTTTACTAAATATTAAAAAATAGAGTAAGCTCTTCATAGTATTTGGATGTATACCATCTCAATTTTCAGGAAGGCTGGCTACACTGGAAGCAGAAAATGCAAATCACCACCACCACCATCATCATCATCATCCAGGAAGAAAGCAGTTTCCAAACTCTTCCTAACTTTGCCAAGAAAACTGAACGGTTGCAACTGTTTGAATTAGATTAATTCAAGGTCAACTTTACATTTTACCAATAATGTGTTCAAGCATTAAAAGAACCAAAACAGGTATGCAACTAGATTTTATTTGTCCAAAGAATGTCATTAGTAAATTAAAAATTCTAGGACATCTTTGGTTAGCCTGTATATTTCGATATTAGGATGGCCTAAAATTAAAAGCAGCAGCCAAGGTTTCCAGAATCAAGTGATTTTCCAGAATCATTTGATTGGAATATGCTCAATTCAGCCTATTAGTCCACAATCTGGTAGTGATGTTCTGAACTCCTTTAAGTTTTCAAACACTTTTCAAGTGAAGCTTCATGTTTCATACAGTAGAGTATGCCATTCAGATTCTTTGTTGTTTTCAGTACAAGAAAATTCTACAACTTGTAATGTCCTGATAGATTCCAAATAATGATAATGTGGGAAGTACACCCCAAAAGGATAGTGCCAGAAACCTCACAGCACCAGAAAACAGTGCCAAGAAACTCAAGCCAGCCCTTCCCCCTTCCCCCTTTAAGAAAACCAAGAAACACCAGCTGAAAGAAAAACTCAAAGCAGCCCTGCTAATAGAGCTGGCAATAGAAACACTTAAGTAGAGCCATTAAGATAAGGAGAATCAGGCTAAAAATAACTCAGGCAATAACAAGGCAAACCAGAACTCCCTTTCTCCTTCCCCTTGACAAAATTAACGCCCAGGATAGGAAAGACAAAGGTCTTGGGACAGGATAAACCCATTAAGGCAGGAAGACAGGATCCAGGGCAATCACTTTAACTAGAGGCACACAAATAAACCTATCAAGCTGCAGGAGCTTCAAAGGGGAATTAAGCATAAAAGGCTCAGCGTTACATTCCCAATCTGCTTGCAAACCAGGTACGCTCCAGCTGTGTCACTACTTTTCTTGCCTTCCTGAATTAAAGGATCCCTTTTCTGGCAGCTGGCTTCTATGCCTATTTCTTCTCAGCATCAGTGGCTGCTTCCCAGCTGGGAAACAAACACAGGAAATTTCTTCCAACAATAATATGGGCAGAGTAATATATAAAATTCATCCATTTCCCAATGCCATCAAGAATTACTGATGTTTCTCCTCAATTTACAAAAAAGACACAGGGTTCTTTTGCTCTGGTTTCATTTCCCACATCAGATTTGGACTCCTCTACTGATTCTAAAATTTCATCAAGAGATTGACAGCAGTAAAGGTCAGAACAGTCAAGCCAGAAAGAAAAGCAAAATTAGTCTGAACCAAACCGTAAATCAGATACAAATATAATAATCCAAAATTTCATAGAAGGAACAGAAATAGCATGAAATATTACAATAGGTAAGGATAGTCAGAGATTCATGATCTCTAAAGTCTTTGCCTTTTTAAAACATATAAACTCTTTTGCAATTTTTCTATTGTCTATTGTCTATTATTATTATTATTATTATTATTATTATTATTATTATTATTATTATTATTTACTTTATTCATTAAACATGAAACTCAGTCAACTGAACATTCAAAAATGCATCACAAATACCATTGACTGGTGCTAATGGTTGATACGGGTTGCTGCCAGGGTCCTAGATATTAATCAAGTACCTTCTTAAAATGTACAATGTTCCAAGTAACACAGTTTTTTGCAGTTTTCTTGGTGTTATTGCAGGAAGCTGCAATTTGTTTATGTATCTTATAAAATTCTTGGACATGGTACCAAGTGCCCCAATGACAATGGGTATCACTGTTACCTGTTTCATCCATAGCCGTGTAGTTTCGATGGCCAGGTCGCAATATTTCAAGATTTTTTCCAGTTCTTTTTCTTCGACTCTGGCATCTCCTGGTACCGCAATGTCAATAAATTGTATGTTTCGGGTTTTGACAACTGTGATATCTGGCGTGTTGTGTTCCAAGTGATGATCCATCTATATTTGAAAGTCCCACAAGAGCTTCCCCTTCTCATTTTCTATAACTTTTTCCACTTTATATTCCCATGACTTTTTGGATACAGGTAAGTCGTATTTTTTACATAATGTCCAGTGGACTAATTTAGCAACTCAGTCGTGTCTAGCTTTGTAATCAGTTTGTGCGATTTTGCTGCATTCACATAATAAATGTGAAACCATTTCAACTTTGTTGTTGCAAGGTCAGCAGTTTGGATTGTCGGTGGATTTTTGTATCTTTGCTTTCATGGCATTAGCTTATAGTGCTTGTTCTTGAGCAGCGAGTATTAAATCTTCCGTTTCTTCCTTGATGGTTCCCATCTTAAGTCATGGCCATGTAAAGTTGTCATCACATTTTCCTTCAATGTTTTTCAAGTGCTGTTGAATATTATGATGATGATGGATGATGACAATGATGATGATGACAGTATACACAGCAAATGAGATGACCATGCTGGATTTTGTATCCCAAATCACTAGTCGAACACTTCCCAAGCGTTTAGGACTGCATGATGTATCGGCGGATTATGCAAGCAGATCCCAGTAAGGTGGCCTTCTGCAGCTGACCAACAGTGATCTTGTCAGTGCCAGTTGTTTTTAAGTGCTTGCCTAGGTCTTTAGGCACAGCACCCAGTGTGCCAAGTACCACTGGAACCACCTGTACTGGTTTATGCCAAAGTCTCTGGAGTTCGATTCTCATGTCCTGATATCTGGTGACTTTTTCAAGTTGTTTCTTGTTGATTCTACTGTCACCAAGTATGGCAATGTCGATGATCCACACTTTTTTCTTCTTCACAATCGTGATATCCGGGGTATTGTGTTCCAAAACTTTGTCAGTCTGTATTCGGAAGTCCCACAGTAGTTTTGCATGCTCATTTTCGACCACTTTTTCAGGCTTATGATCCCACCACCACCACCACCACCACCACCACCACCACCATCATCATCATCATCATCATCATCATTATTATTATTATTATTATTATTATTATTATTATTATTATTATTATTATTATTATTATTATTATTATTATTATTATTATTATTATTTTCCAGCAGTTTCCTCTAAATTCAAAACAGTTGTGCTTTGGCAATATAGGAAGTAACATGCATGTTAGTGTGTTATCGATGATTTTACTGAAACAGCTTACTTTGGTTATGATCTGATTCATCTGATTGGTGACAAGAAATCAGTTTTTTAAAAAAATTATTATTCTGTACACTTCTTGAAAAACTCCTGATTCACTCTCAACTCTGGAGACTTCAGAAATACATCTATGAAGCATTTTTGTAAATCATTGTCCTTTTCCAGAACTTTTGTTAAACTTTTCAATTTCACCTACAACAATGGAATTCCTTGATATTATTCTAGTACTATGCAGGTCTGAACCTGTATAGTTTCATAACTGAGGGAATATGAGTCAGATGCTGCCACCTGCTGCAGTATATCTTATTTCCTTCTTTTATTTTTTAAAACTAGATATATAATCATCATCATTATCATCATCAACAAGAACAACAACAACAACATCCATTCCAGTATGGGAAGATATCATGACTCACTAAGAGTCAACATTCCAGATAGTGAAATAGCAGTAGTTGATAGTGGTCAGTTTCAGGAAGGAGCAAATCATCAATCAGGTGGAGGCATCTGTCAGGATAGTCTATGCAAGAAAACAGTCATTCTGTAGAGAAAACAAAGAGGAATTAAATGGGAAACAGGAACGTAGTCTGGTAGGTCTTATTAATTGACTACAGTATGCTCAGATTGATACGGTTACAAAGGCTGCTATTTTATAGAGCTTAGAGAAATATTGTTCTTCACCCAGGTCACTTGAGTGAGCTCTCTGATTTTGTGCATGCAGAGATATCTGGGAACCACTTCCAATAATCATACAGTTCAAAGTACAATTTCTCCATTGAACTCTTTGTGCAAGTGGCAAAATGTTGGTCATGCAGTTCAGTTGTTTCAGGACCTTAGACAGATGGGACTAATTCAAAACCGCAACTACAGAAGCCTTGACTAAGAAAAGTGATAAGCAGTGAACCTTTGCTGCCCTTATTAAGGATTATGAAAGAGAGTGGGAGGGAAAAGTGAGTTGATAAGACATAATGAGGCTAATATAGTCATACAATAAGACCTGCAAAATATCTGAGAAGGAAACATGGAAATCTAGCAGCAGATGAAGCTATATGAACAAAGAGAGCAATGCCACCTCTTTCACAGATGTTCCCTTGATAATTGAATCCTATTTTAAAGGATTCTGCCCATATAATTCATTTAAATGCAATTTAGAGCATTCTATGGGGTTAACAAACAAGACTGTTTGTTCGCAAGTAATGTACTTCCCACAGGGGTAAGCATCACACTTAGGGTACGTTAAACATGCTGTTAGAAGAACCACAAGAACATAAGCTATTGGATAGAGTGTGAGAACAATTATCTACAATAACACTGCTTGGAAAATGTGTAAAGAGGAAATCGTACCAATATAACCAGGAAACGGAGCAGGGGATGGGGAGGAGAGGGTACACTAAAACATAAGGATGGAGAAGCATTTTGAATTCACCTAATTCATACTTTTACCCAAACGAGAATATAACTTGTAAATACAGCCTGCAAGCTCAAATACATAATACACATTCTATAAGATGACTCTATCACTTATGTATAGTTAGATACCCCAGCTTCTCCATCTGCTGATTATAGAAGAGATTTGGGTTTATAAAATAAAGGGTAGGATTCTGTAGAGGTCCATGAAGAGTTGTTGGTTAAAGGCTAGGATTTACAACTTCTCAGCATTCTCTGGTTAACACTTTAGGATCACAAGAAACTGTAAAAGCCCAGAAAACTGAAGTAGAGAAACACACCATACAATTAAAAAAACAAACCCTAGCACAAATTGCAGAGTCGAGCTGAGGATTTTGTGCAGGATCTGTATGATAAAATCGCTCAGATTCGGGAAGGTCTGGCCTCTGACTGGGTAAGTCTGGATGGGATGATTGAGGCAGGTCTTGAGAGTGTTATCTGGAAGGAGTTTGATCCTGTGACTCCTGAGGACATGGGCAGGATTCTGGGACAGCTGAACGCAACGACATGTTTATTGGACCCGTGTCCCTCCTGGTTGGTGCTGGCTTCCCAGGAGGTTACACGAGGCTGGCTCCAGAGGATTATTAACGCTTCCTTGAGTGAGGGTGTCCTTGAAAGAAGCGGTGGTGAGGCCCCTCCCAAGAAGCCCTCTCTGGATCCTGCTGTTTTGGCTATCAGTCATCCAGTCTCCAACCTTCGTTTTATTGCGAAGGTTGTTGAGAGTGTGGTGGCACGGCACAGTACCTGGATGAGGCTGTCTATCTAGATCTGCTCCAGTCTGGCTTCAGGCCTGGGCACAGCACGGAAACAGCATTGGTCGCGTTGGTTGATGATCTCTGGAGGGCTCGGGATAGGGGTTGCTCCTCTATCCTGGTCCTGTTAGATCTCTCAGTGGCTTTTGATACCATCGACCATGGTATCATGTTGCACTGATTGGAGGGGTGGGGGGTGGGGGGCACCATTTTGCGGTGGTTCTCCTCCTACCTCTCTGACCAGTCGCAATCTGTGTTGACAGGGGGGGCAGCGGTCGACCCCGGGACACCTTGTTTGTGGGGTACTGCAAGGGTCGGTCCTCTCGCCCCTTCTGTTCAACATTTATGTAAAGCCGCTGGGTGAGATCATCCGTGGCTTTGGGGTGGAGTTCCATCAGTACGCTGACGACACCCAGCTGTACATCTCCACCCCAGGCCACCCCAATGATGCCCTTGAAGTGATGTCCTGGTGCCTGGAGGCTGTGCGGGCCTGGATGGGGAGAAACAGGCTCTGACTCAACCCTTCCAAGACTGAGTGGCTGTGTCTTCCGGCGTCCCGATATAGCCAGCTGGTGCCATCGCTGGTTATTGGGGGCGAATCACTGGCCCCCATGGAGAGGGCTCACAACTTGGGTGTCCTCCTGGATGCACGGCTGTCTTTAGAAGAGCATATGACGGCCATGGCCAGGGGGGCTTTTTATTAGGTCCGCCTGATACGTCAGTTGCATCCCTTTCTGGATCGGGACTCCCTACGCACGGTCACTCAGGCACTCATCACTTCCCGCCTGGACTACTGCAATGCCCTCTACATGGGGCTCCCCTTGGGGTGCACCCGGAGGCTCCAGCTGGTCCAGAATGTGGCCACGCGGGGGATTATGGGAGCGACGGGGCGCTCCCATGTGACACCTCTCCTGCGTGAGCTGCACTGGCTCCCGGTGGTCTTCCGGGTGCGCTTCAAGGTGTTGGTGACCACCTTTAAAGCACTCCGTGGCTTAGGGCTGGGGTATCTACAAGACCGCCTTCTGCCGCCAATAGCCTCCCACCAGCCAGTATGCTTGCACAGAGAAGGCCTCCTCAGGGTGCCGTCTGCCAGACAATGTCAGCTGGTGACCCCCAGGGAGAGAGCCTTCTCTGTGGCATTACCCGCCCTCTAGAACGACCTACCCCCAGAGATATGCACGATAACAGACCTCCGGACTTTTCGTCGGGTCCTGAAAACTCATTTATTTCACCTATCCAGGCTGGCTTGATCCCATCCGTTTGGTTTTAATTTGAAATTGGTTTTAACTGGGTTGTTTTAAATTGTGGGCCAAAATTATTTAATTACCTTTTAAACTGTTTTTTAAATTTTGTATGCTCTGTTTTATCTCGGCTGTTCACCGCCCTGAGTCCTGCTGGAGAAGGGCGGTATAAAAATCAAATCAAATAAATAAATAAATAAATAAATACCCATATTTTCCTTTTTAGTAAAATAAGTAAATGCATGAAGCCAGATATTTCTGTTGGGGTAGGCATATTCGTTTGTCTGCCTGCTTGGTTTTAAAAATGTAGTATTCTGTTATCTTATATTTGTGTAAGTTATGGAATTGGATATTGAACATCGGTTTTTATTCATACTTCAGGCTATGTTCAAGAAAACACAGAGTTTAAAAAATATTGTAAAAAAGTTAGGGTATAGATACAAGATAGAACACCACTATAAAATAGTGTCAACACAAACTGGCACGCTACCACACCAAAACAAGAGACAAGACCAGGATGTGAAAAACCTACCGGTAGTTGGCTTCTGTGAGGGAAGATCTTCTATCCTCAGGGCCTAAGCAATTTTAATAAATATACATATGGCAAATTCTTTATGTTTCCCCATAAAAGGTAAATTTCCCTAATGAGTAGGAAAAATATTACATTTTTTAAACCTAACTTGTAAAATTATGTAGACAACAAAAATTATTTAAATGTATATAATAAGGAAAAATGAGTTTTAAAATTGGGTGTTAATTGTGCACAAAAGTTATTCAAATGTATGTGCAAACTGCATTTCAATTGGTAAACTGATAAACTAAAGATATAAACTGAAGAAAATTAGAAAATATAAATATAAACAAACCTAACTCAACATATTTACCCATTTCTTAAAGAACAGAACTACTTGCTTGAGGCTGTTATATCAAATTTATAAAATCTGAAAAGATGATAATTGTAATGAAAGATTAATTTGCATGATGTTTTCATAAATATTCAATTTATACACTATTTGGGTAAATCTTATTTAAGCATTTCTTCCCTGTTGAATCAAACATTGACAGGACATGAAGCATAATCTGGAACATTTGAAATAGTTTGAATTCCAAAAGAAAACAAATAAGACTATTGACATTTTTTTAAATATCAATATAGTAGTTAGCTATAGTTGATAGTTGGCTTCCTAAGAGTATAATTATAACTACACAAGTTTTTTCTGAAACTAGATACCATTTTATGTTGTAAATTGCATCTCTCTTTTTAAAAATACTTTATTAAATTTCTACAAAAGATAAAATATAAGAAAGAAAAAAAATGTAGGGGAAAGTAAGATGCAAAGGAATAAAGAAAAATGAAAAGACTGACTCTCTTTGCTACAATTATAGCAATAAAATATATTAACATTTTGATATAAAATTCAATAATATCAAATATTTCTATAATCATAAACATTTTTAATTATCAAGTCCCAAAATCAATGTAGTGTTTCTTTCATGTTTGAGAAAAATGTCCAAAAGTAGTTTCCACATTAAAACAAAATAAAGCCTTTCGTTAAGGTAGCTAATTTTACCATTTTAGCCAGGTCTGTTGACTTAATAATCCAATCAGTTTTGTCTCTATATGCAGTATAAGATACTCAACACAGGATTTTGATCCTATTCCTCACTTTTAATGGTGTTTTCCAAATCTATCCTCCTAGAGATTGTTCCTGATCATCTGTCTTACAATCTTGACTATAAATGGTCAAGATTTTTATTTTAATGTTTTCATTTCTATTCTGATCTGTGACTGTAATAAAAAGATTGAATTGTCTATGCCATCATCTTAAATGTAAGAGTACCATTACTTCATGAACAAAATCTGAAGAGAAAAAAAGTAATGCATATGAGTGCGAAATTTAAAATGTCATCCATCCCCCACCCCCAAAAAACCCCCAAATACTTTGATAAAAATAAGTGGCACATTTTCATATTTTCAGAAATGCACATGAAACAAAAGATTCGGTTTGGGCTCAGTTCATTTAAAGTCACTCTCCCACCCACACCCACCCAGTGGAACATCAAGTTGAAGATTCAAGAAGGAAACCAACAGTATAAAAGTGTATCATAATTGGCAAACCATGTATCATTTTTAGCTTTCTGGAGAGACATTGATTGTTTCCTACAATAATATTCAAAGCAATACTGCACATTCTGTCCCTGAATGAAATTTCTTTGAGAAATAATGTTCACTGAAATAGAAAGCATCACACATGAATTCACCTACATTCCAAGCATCGCTTTTCTGAAAGGGTCAATCAGATCTTTGACAGAAACCTTTTGTCTACACAAAATAGGAAATTACCTGTGTCTTACATTGAACAACAACAACAACAACAACAAAATCACAAGAACATGGTATCTCTGAACCCACATCATTATGGCATGGAAGTGTTTATTATCCCTTTTCAAACAAATTCTTTAACTGTCAAGGCTGCATTGTATTTTTTTATTATTATCTTTTTAATAAAGGGACAATAAGATGGTGACAAGGGGAGGGAAGGGAAAAGGGTATGTTCTACCAAGGCTAATAGCATTTGCTTTGATAGCAGAGTCAAATCATACAAATAAAGTCAAGGTAGAGCCACACAATTTTCATTCTATTTATCCTTGTGGCTTTGTCAGGAAGGATACAGTAAATCGAGAAAAGTATTAATGTTACCTGCTGTGATCAAGTCAAATGAATGTGGGAAAAGCCAGCTCCCAACCTTCCATTCAAGGTTTCTACACTGACATTTACAACTGATTCAGTATGTTTTGCTGCTCAAGGTGAAGGGCAGCATGGTGCTTCACTCTACACTCTGGGAGCTGAATACTTTTTAGTTCAATGAGAGAATGAAAGGGAACCTTCCAGCATGCTGAGGATCAGAGGGCAAATTTGGGAGCTGTTTTGTAAGAAATATATAGGCAATGTGGCCCTCACATCTCCCATGAAGTGGAAGAGAAACAGCCAGGGTTTCATTACTATGGCCTTTCTGCATTTCTCGCTTGAGCAAACTCTCTTGTTCTATGTGTGCAATCTTGTGTAGCTGTGGATCACTATAGCTAATCTTATTTTAAGGTTTATAAAACTTGCTTTAAAATGCCAGAAACCAGAGGTGCGTTTCACATAATTTTACCACCGGTTTGCCGTACATTGAAAATGTGAGTGCATGCGCTTTCCGCGCATGCACATGGCCCTTTGCGCATGTGCTTGGCTCGCGTGGTTTACACGCAGCTTAGAAAATGTAGCTAAATAGGATGGCATAACACCGGGACAGGGGACCAGGGGAGCTGGGGGGGGGAGGCAGGCCCACCTGCAGGTCACCACTACCGGTTCAACTGAATCGGTGTGAACTGGCTGAATACCATCATTGGTAGAAACTTGGATCACCTATATCTGGCAATTATGTTGTTGGATATTAGTGAAAGAGGGCTCTGGAAGCCATGGTAATAAGCAACAAACAAACAATAAAAAATTTAGAGGCTGTATGAGTTGCGGATTCAGGTTTTTTCTCTCTAGTCTAATGTCAGTTTTCATCTTGTTTTTTTTTTTTTAAGGAATTGCATGATTCATAACTTCTTTACATACATGTCACAGTGGTGCATATAAAATTCTGGTTGCTACCAAGACCGCTTTTGATGTAATTCAAGCACAAGATCCAATCCAAGTTTTAAAAGTGACCCCACCTTCTGTCATATGCAGCTCAGTGTTATGTATCTTTGCTTAGAAATTCCAAGACTGTTCCATAGGAGCAGCAGAAGCAGAATGCTGAAGTGTTAGAATGAACAGCACTATTTCACTGGTTGAAGTACATATTTGATGTTCTTTGTTTAACACTCCCCGCAGGGAGAAAAAGATGTTTTGTGCATTTGGGAAGAAATGTTCTAGCCTATTTCGTACCATCTGGATGTGTTCTTTTTGTCCTTGCAGATAGATTTCCCTTCCTGTTATCCAAAGAGTACAAATGGAGGACTGAGATGATCTGTGTTTAATCTAAAGATGATTCAAGACATTGTTTTGGGGAAAGAAATAATATTTTCCACGAGTGTATTGTTTTACATCTATTGATGCTAGGAAACTGTTAATGCCATTCAAGTGTCCAGAATGGTACTCACAAACAAGAACAAATTCCATCAATTTTCCATATCATACCATTACTGGTTACTCTGGACATGGTACTTTTGAGAAAGGTGTCCTTTAACTGTTGTGGCATATAGTTACTGATCAAGTAGGTAAAGTATAGTTCAATTAATCCCCTAAAACATATCTGAAAGATAAAATAATCATAATATTTTCTCTGTAAATAAGATTTGCATGATAATCTTGAAAGCAGTTAAAAACAAATAACCTACTTCTGAATCGATATAAATTCCCTTGAACTCAGTGGAAATTTTATTGTCGGTTGATATCAGGAGAGAATTATTATGTTAGTATTATGTGATAGGCAGGAATTGTATTGGTATTGAATGTAATTTCTATAGACGAAGAGATTTATGTAGCTGAATTTTGATAGATTGTACAAAGGTATATATTGAATATGAATTGTAGTTGTTGTAAGGAAAAAATTGATGGAAATGTTGGAACCAGAGAAGTCGCACTATGTCCAATGTTTTTAACTGTATATTTAATAAAAAAACTTTTAAAAAACCCTTCCTTTTAAAAGGAATTCAACACTTGGGTTGTGTTTCCACTATCCCTGTGGCTTGTTTTAAATTGGCTGAGGTAAGAAGCTAGATGGGCAATCCACTTTATTTTAATCTAAAACAGACATTAATTTGGGAGTTTCTAGAGGTAAATTAAGAAAAAAAACCTGACCAACTTCCCAAAGCTTATGTCTAAGTTTCATTCCAATAAACTTTGTGAGCAATTCCAGATATAAAACATACGGATCCTTTCTGATTAACCTCTTCCAATTAAAATCACCAAGCTGTAGGAAATACCCTCCTGTGTCCTTTTGCTTTACTTCAATTCCTTAATTTGCTTCCCTCTGCCAGTATAGTTTTTAGGCTATATTTCAAATTGATTTCTCCTACTGCCAACCCTCCTGAGTAAATCAGATAGGAAACACGACTAGAGGAGCTAAACATACTTTATCATAAGGCTACATTAATAGAATCTTATTTAGCCTGAAAATGCAGAACTTCCCATCACTGAGTCGTGGTGGTGCAGTGGTTAGAATGCAGTACTGCAGGCTACTTCTGCTGACTGCCGGCTGTCAGCAGTTCAGCAGTACAAGTCTGGCTCAAGGTTGACTCAGCCTTCTATCCTTCTGAGGTCAGTAAAATGAAGACCCAGATTGTTGGGGGCAATATGCTCACACTGTAAACCTCTTAGAGAAGACTGTAAAGCACTGCAAAGTGGTATATAAGTCTAAGTGCTATTGCTATTGCTATTTTTAACTGCTGGATCCATTAGGATGGGTCATTTCTAAGTCTCTTGCCCTGACCATTAGGTTCCTCCTCTTTTGTTTGCTTGTTTCTTCATCCCTTGCCCCTTTTGCACAAAGATATTACCACATTTCATTACACCTACCAATAGACCATTTTCTGCAAACTGATATCCATACATCATTGCATTGATTTTGTTAATTGTGTCATGTGAACATCATTTTCCTTTGGTGAAAGTGAACCTCGATTAACTGTGGAACTTTTTTTCCTTATAGCTCTAACATCTACAACAGAAATGAGGAAAAATACTCTAACGCTATCCAATTTCATATTTTAAAACCCATGGAATTGATTCAACCTGACCTCAAAACTTAAAATAAATCTCATCTTCACAGATGTAGAATGTTTTCTGAAATGTTTACTAACTTCTGAAAAGTTAAAGGAACAAGAGAGCCCTACAAGATGGATCCAAAATCTGAATGGATAGAAAGCTACTATCTAATGCATAGCAAAGAATTTCTACACTCGCAATGGTCCAACTGGGAGCTGAGAGTGAAACCTTTCTTTCTCTGGTGGCTGAAAAAGCCTAGGTGGCAAAGGAACTGCTCAAAAAGATAAAGGAGGAGGAAGAGATGATTTCCTCTCCTTCAGCAGTCCAGAAACAATTATCTGCCTTATCTGGTGGCCAGGCTATCAGACAATGCAGGCAAGCCCATAGTTTTGATTTAAATATAAAAAACAGTAAGAGCAATAGCACTTTATAACATTATCAAAGTGCATATTGCATATTATTCTTGTTAATTGTTAAATGGTGTGGTTTTCTCATCCAACCCTAGACTGATGACCCGTAACTAAATTCTTTAAATGCATATTGTAGATGATGACTTTAAAAGTCACAGTCAATGTGGCATACATTTTCCATGTTTTTGCCATTCAAGAATGCAAAGTAAACTCCTAACAAAGGTTAAAGACTGCTCATATTAATAGAGGGCTGTTTTGTTGACCTTTTGGGCACTAGATTTGCTGTCAATTTTATGGCTGGTTTTCAGGCATCTGTGTATGTGCATGTGTGTGTGTGTGAGAGAGAGAGAGTGAGTGAGTGAGAGAGAGAGAGACAGAGAGATGATCTAATGGTTGCTTAATGGTTCTTGTTTTATTGCTGTTTTGATACTGGGGTTTTATGTGCTCAACATGGTATTGTACAGGAATAATACATAAATATAATAAATACATGAATAAGTGATCAATAGATTTCAATAGAGTCACTCAATTCAGAGCATTGCTTTGAAGTATTGTATTGGGTACTAATTGTGACAAGCACAAATCAGCCATGAAGCCCAACCCTTTTATTTATTTATTTTAAAGACCATCTCAATATGCTTTTGAAATTGTTGATTAAATTGTTGGTCTGTAATGAAAGATAGAATATGTGGCTCTTTTTTTTTCTTTGACTCAGATAGAAGAAAATGATTCTCAGGAGCCTACTTCAACAGACCACTTTTTCATAAGATTATTATAGTTCAAATATACCAGTTATGACTCTTGGTCAGAGAGTACGAAGCCTGTCAAAAATCTCCTAAATTTCCTTTTGGCTCATATCACATTAATCATATCACAAGTCAAGAGTCAGTAAGGTTACAGCTATAGACATTTTAGCTCTCACTCAATAGGTTTTTCATATGAGTCTGCTTTATTTTTTCTGGCCTTCTATATATACTGCCTCCTTCTTTTGTCTCCCATCAGCTTGCAAACGATTTTATTTCTCATAAATTAATGAATTTTCTAGAACTGAAAGCAACTCTCATTATTTTTATTTTTAAATTCTATCTATAAATCACTACATATTTGCAGTAAGAAATTGTTAGTTCTAATCATATATGAGCGGTACTTTGTTGTAGAGGTTAAAGATCACCAACTGGGTGATCTTGGGTCAGTCACTCAACCGTAGGAAGAAGGCAATGTTGAACCACTGGTGAAATCTTGCCAAGAAAACAGCAGGGACTAGGAGTTAACACTGATTCAAAGGAATACATACAAATGTTTGTCATCTTTTTTCCCTTGTAGATGTTTCATTATTTAAACTAGGTAACAACATCATCAATGCTAGAAACATCTGCAAGAAAACAACCAAGGTCAGAGACCACCAAGGACCTTTATTTCAACCCTGAGCTACAAATATTCTCCTTTAAATGTTTGTCATGCATGATTGCATCACTCTAAAATGTAAAAGGTCTCTCCTATTTTGAATGTTGACCTGATTATTCTTTATTATTGAAGTTGCAGGTGGGATATAGACAATAAATATATCTATTTACTTATCCCACTTCTGTTCTTCAGTTTCAGCTGCTTTTTTTTTCCTCTCATGGTTTCATTGCCACCATAATCCTGTGTGGTAAATTAAGTTGAAAGAGAGTGGGTGCTCCAAAAATTCCCACTGAGCTGCTGAATCTGGATCACCCTTGTGCCAGCCCAGCATCCTTGTGCCAGCCCAGCAACAGTTACACCACACTGACTCTCTTTTTAAGTATTTTTTTATTGAAACTTTTAACAAAAAGATAAAAACTAACCCAAATGAATAAAAATAAGAAAGAAAAAAAACAAAGAAAAATAAATCAAAGAAAAAGCAAAATGTGCTAGAAAAAAAAAGTCAAAGAAAATTAGAAAAAGAAAATCCATATAAAAAAGTGGCTTCTGATATTCTTCATGGCAGTTATAAGTATAAATACATTTTGACCTCTCTCTGAATTTTCACCACATTACGCTTTTTCTGTAATCTATCTTGCCTAATGTTGAAAACCACAAGTCAAAAGTTCATTTTTTTTTCATTTTTATGTAAAACTTTCATAAGAAGCTTCTAGGCAGCAATAAATGTAGACAATATTTTTTTCTCTAATCAAAGAAGTTAATTTATCCATTTCCTATCCATCATCACACTGGCCGCCTCCAAACCCAGAAGACATGATGTCCCAGAACTAAGGATTTATCTGAAGCAATATTTCTCTGGAGACTTTTCTGCTTCTCTCATGATCCATGTTTTCACTGAAACTCAGTTATAGATTGGTTTTAAGATAAACTGTTTAAGAAAAGTCTGGGAAATATCTGCAAGGGCTTTTTATATACACACAGCTATCAAATGATCAAGCAGTGATAAAGTAACTTTTATACCTGCCTGAAGAAGCTGCCGGTGATCTCCTACCTTACAGTAGATTGTTAGGCATTATTATGAGAGAATGGGGATTTTCCTACCCCTATTCTTTTTTCTCTCCAAGAAAACTCCTTTACAAGGCCATTGAACACAACTGTAATGGTTTATCTCAGCAATCTGGCCAACTCGAGTTAAGTTTTTACTACTGAGTATTGCTGCTGATAGCACTGATGCTGTGCCAAACTTAATCAACTTTTAAAATGCTATTAAGCAAAGATTTAGAGATTTTTTTTTTGAAAAGGAGAATCATTACTTATTACCATTTATTTTTTTTTACTGTTGTCTTCTCTAATTTTAGGAGACAACAGATGTTTTTCATCATCTTGTTCCCCATAAAACATGTAATTGCTGAGCTGCAGTTTGGAACAGAAGACAGCATTCAACAATTCATTATCAAGCTGCTGAATAAAGCTATTTAGAACACATGCAAGAACATATCTCATAAGTCAACATATGTGGCAATCTGCAGGCTAAATCTTCCAATTTGTAGCACGTCCTCCTGATTATTGTTGTTTGCAATTGTTTTGCATCCTTCTTTTTCAACACCAGCAACAGTAACATTTTATTGCCTGCCACAACCACTTTGCTTTGCAGTAGCCCAGCTGCAGCAACTGCACATAAAAATGCCAACCTCTTTTTGTTGGGTTCCTAAAGAAAATGAAGGAACAGCAATAGTGCATGTTTATTCATTTACGGTAGCAATTGGCTGTTATGTATTGTCACAGTTTTCTGAGGAGTGGAGATAGAAATATAAAAGTGTTATTCTTGATTGTGATGAAGCACATTGTGGATGTGAAACAGGTCAGCAGTCATTTAGCTCTGTCACAAGACATATTCAAATCATGTCTCACGAAAATGCAACAGAAAATTACAGGCAAGGTAAATAGTAAAAATCCAATGGTTTATGATTGGAAGGAGAGATGAAATCTCAAAGAAGTTGCCTTATGCATTTGTGCAAAAAAAATTCTGTCATTTGAAATTCACTGTCACATGTCTGATGGGCTGAGTGTGATGGGATTCCATTGGGAAATAAAAGGAAAAGAAAAATACACAGTCTAAAATACATATTCAGCTTCCTTACAATCCCAACTTTTGTTAATCTAAATTCAGGATTCTAAACCACATTACATTCTTGATTAACCACTTAACCTGTTACTAACCAAACCTAGTTTGTTGTATTATTTTTTTAACAAATCTAACTGCTTAATTTTCATTAGACTGACATAGGATTTAATTATGAAACTGGTGTGTGTGTTTGTTTGTGAATGAATGAATTTCTAAAATGAAAAAAAACATGAAATGATCCTTAAGATCAAGTGTAGCTTTTCTGAGAAACTAGAGCAGTCCTGACAGGGAAGGAGACAAATTGACTTGCTCCTTATATGCAACCTAGATTTGTATGTGAAGTGCACAGCCCCAGATGTCTTTCTGTATCCTCCTCCAAATTCTCCAAAATCAGATTGATGAAATTGAAAGGGTATATAACCAATGAATTGTCAATAATAGTGATAATTTTCAGCAGTTTCTTGGTGGTGATGGAGAATGATTAAAAGATGTTATCTCTTTGATTAGGCTCAGTATATTTAAATAACAGGGGGACATGGTGGTCCAGTAACTAAGATGCTGAGCTTGTCGATCGAAAGGTCTGCAGTTCAGTGGTTCAAATCCCTAGTGCTGTGTAATGGGGTGAGCTCCCATTACTTGTCCCAGCTTCTGCAAGCCTAGCAGTTCGAAAGCATGTAAAAAATGCAAGTAGAAAAATAGGGGCCACTTTTGGTAGGAAGATAACAGCGTTCTGTGCACCTTTGGCATTTAGTCATGCCAGCCACATGACCACAGAGATGTCTTCGGACATCACTGGCTCTTCAGCTTTGAAACAGAGATGAACACCACCCCCTAGAGTCAGGAACGACTAGCACATATGTGTGAGGGGAACCTTTACCTTTACCTTATCTAAATAACAAGGGAGGAAGCGAGGACTTCTGTTCTGCATGATATCATCAACCCACTTTCTGTGATTTCTACTTGTCAAAAATAATATTAAAAAGACTCTCTGGTATTCAAACAGAGGATATTAAACATCCTTTACCTAATTTGTGGATGCAAAAAGTATGTTGTGCATTTTTGTTTTATTTGGCTTTGTTTTATTGAGGTGTACAGGAGGATTTTATAGAATAAATGAGGGGTTGCATTTCAGTTTGTAAAATTAATGTGGTCCAAGCAAAAATGAACATGCCCATTATAAAAGCTACTTGTTTTCATAAAATGAATGCCATGCCCCTCCTTTTTTCAGCATATCCAGTCTTAAAACTTCAGCATTTCACCATTCATTGAAATAGAAGCTCAGAATTGAATAGCTTCTATGCTGTGAAAAACAACATATGTAGGAACCGTAAAACATAGAACCCCTATGAAAGCAACAATCTTCAATTTTTCCACTTTAGCTATAATACTCTTGTTGTTTTTAAATCTATTGAGTTCTATTTGAAATAGTTTCGAGAAAACAATTTGCTCCTTTGAAGCCCCAGAAATTTTCCCACCTTGCATTTTGTTAGAGAAATCAGAGAAATGCCACTGTCTCTTTTATGCAGCATACCCCACAAAACTGGGAAATGTTTCAATACCCCCCTCCCCAGGCTCAAAAAAACGACATAGGGGGCACTCAGCTACTGACTGGAACTCACTGCCAGCCTTTTAGCTTAATTCATGCTTTCACTCCTAACATTTTTTTAAGTTGCCTGCAAAATCTCTTACATCTAATTAAGCAGCATTGAGTCAAAGAGAAATTGTATCTTTCGCTAGTCAGAGGCAGGATAATTGTACAGGCTTTGCTTCAAGACATGAAAGAGTTGACTTTGTCCTCAGTATGCCTCGGATGAACCTGAGCAAAGAGTCCTTGTTATCCTCTCCAGTTTGTTCACATCCAACCGCACAAGCTGCGACCCCGAACAAGAGCAACAACAACATTCAATTAGAATTTTCCTTGGCAGTGAATTGTCTAATTGCCAAAGAGTGCTCACGAACATCTCAAAGATATACCATGCGACTTATTTTCAGAGATACCTTTTTAAAAGCTAGTTTTTTTTAAAAAAAAAAAAGTCCTCTGGGTATCATAAGGGGAGGGATAGGGGAAGAAAATGAGAGAAGTGACAAAAATAGTGTTTGAATGTTTTCTCTGTGATTGCTGCCATAGATCCGGCTTTGAATAACCTCCACAGGGAGAGAACAGTGATTGTGGAGTAGCTGAAAGAAGATAACCTCTCCAATAAGGCATGTGAAGAGTGTACTTGGCTATCTAACACAGTGGCACAAAGTTTCATCTTGTTCTGATACAAAGATCTATCCAATGGGAAATGTAATTTTAGAAATGAATCATAGGGGGCTATCAGATTTTAAAGATATCTCCCCTCTTCCCAATAGTTTTATTTCCCTTAGAAAGAAACTGACAGGCACTTTTTTAAAAAAGTGTATTTTTCTTGATGTTTTGAAAGGTTATCTTTTAGCTTGATTTTAGGTTCTGTGAAACATTGATAACAGCCTGCCAGAGCTGATGAATTTACACTAGTTTTTTTTTCCGTAGAGTCAAGCGGAGTGTGTGTGTGTGTGTGTGTGTGTGTGTGTGTGAGATTAGGAATTTTTTTATATCATGTTTTTTCACATGAAATTACCCAGGAGGCGGTAATCTTTATAATGAGCATTTGGAATAGAAAAAGATCCATCAATGACCAAAACTTTAGTATCACAAAATCCCTACTAACATACATGCTTTCAGTCAGGTTAACACTAGAATTACATGAAAATCAGTGTGATATAAGGATTAAGATGTTGAAATAGGATCAGAGAGATCTAGCCATGGAAGTTCATTGCATGATATGGGGGCAGTTATGCTCTTATCTTATCTACCTCACCTCCAACATGAATGGATTTTGAGTATTCACTGATAAACATGTTTGACATGGATAAATCTTCTAATTTTTTTTCTCTGCTATAGAATCAGAGGAAATGCTTTTCATTACACAATTCCATAACAATTTGACTAAGTCCAAGGCAAGGCTGACTTCTATAAAGTCTTTAGGTTCCTCAGTTTTGATCTTTTGATTTAAAGATCTGATACTGGGTTGACAAGAAGCAAGAGAGATTAAGCATAATATTATTCATAGCGAATGGAGAAATTGTAAGAAGATGGGAGCCCAAAGACATCCCACCGTTTTTTCCAAAACACTTTTTGAAAATATCTTGAAATAATCTAAGTTGTTAATAACTTTTGATACAGAACAAATATTCTGATTGCTGTAGGCCACTGCACTGGATTACTAGTAGCACTGAATTATTGAACTTTAAGTTACTGAAAAACTATACCAGATCCAGACTGTATACTTCTTATACTAAACCTGTGAGCAATCTGAACTAAAATTGCTGGTAGCTGACTTTCTTCTATCACTGTAAATGAAAAAAAAATTGTGTAGGTCAGATCAATTACACCTGATTAAATATGAGTGGGGCATTTCAAAGTTAACACAAATAGCATTGCACAATATTTTGATTTTTTAAAAAACCTGAATTTTTCATGATGCCTGATACTTATTTGAATTTCATATATAGGCTTTGTCTACTACAAGTGGTCCTATTATTCCTGGAAAAAAAAAATAGTTTTTCACTGTTAACTTTGTTCGCTTTTATCAATCCTTGTATTCCTTTTCCATTAGTCTTATTTCAAAAAGATGCTGTCTACTTCTTTTAAATCATTTTGTCAGAAAGTTTTTTTTTTCTTTTTCTCCAGACTGTTCAGTTCAGAAAGATGCTAAGCACTTGTCAAAAGGACAGAAAGGAGTTACAGGGTGAAGTTGCTATTATTTAACTGGATGGCTTTTCTGGGCAAAATTGATGATAATTGCTGCCCAGTGTTACTACAGCTTGCTAAAAATGTCTTTGCTTTTAAATTGTGTTTTTCTGCTACTTTGATGGATCTGCCACAGCAGGAATGTGTACCTTTTCTTAGAGCAAATGAAGATACAGCCTTTTCTGGGGTATTTTATAATCTTTTCTGTCATCTTTTAATGCAATGCCCCTTTCATAAAGAATGTGATTTTGATTTCTTTTTCTTTTCTTTTTTTCTTCCACAACTTCTCTTTTTATAAGTTTCTGCTACAGGTATAGACTAGCATCTTTGGGTTTCTGAGAATGTTATAACAAGCATCACATCATTTCTATGCAAGATCTTCAGCAACAGCAATCCATATATGTATGGCTTCAGCAGCTTTCTCCTTTTTTAAAATAATTTAATGTTTAAATTAAATTATCCATGCCAGGAGTGAGTGGACCAGCTCCATTTAACTATCTACTTTGGGAGGATGATTTCCAATCTGATGGTTTGTATTGATTGTTTAAAATATATAGAATAATATTTAATAATAATATCTAGAATAATTAATCGGGTTATACCTGTTGGCAGAAGAGTGGTGTGATGGTCTAGATATGAAGGCTCTCATTTTCCATTCAGAAGGTTGAGAGTTCAATCCTGGGCATCAACATATGTTTCTCTATCAAAGCACAAAGAGAAAATATCTGCTGTGAGCTCCGAGTAGTAGGCATCCAGGCAGTGAATGCTCAGCTCTAGTCACCCCAATCCCACCCTGAAGCCAAGGGATTATGGAATCATAAAAAGAAAAAAAACTGGTAGAAGAAGGAAATTATACTTATTTTCTAAAGTGAGTAAATTGTCTTTTCTATCTTCCTTAAGATTTTTTAAAGTAGTTATGTGGTCATAAGGCCATTACTATCAGGGAGTATTTTGACAAGAGATACCCAGAGCTGCTCTAAAAATACTGGGATTTATAAAATCAGAAAAAAATGTTGGCCATTTTGTACACTTTAGAATGTAAGTCTATTTTCATCCATGTCCCCCATATTCCCTGCTCCCCTGTTTTCCCTCGTCCTCCCTCACCCATAGGTCCACAGCCCAGGATGGGTGAACATTAACTGGAGTTCGGAGCCTCTTCTAGATAAAATTTGTCATTCCATAAACCAGGTAGCAGCAAAATACTGTATCTACATTTAACAATTCTAGTCCCATTCCTAGGATCTATGGAGGAAATATTGCAACTATTATATCAATATTCACTTTTGTCTATGTTCTGTTTCCATGATTATCAAACATGTGCCTTCCACAAAAGAGAAAAAAAAATTATGCAGACCAAAGAGATGGGTTGCAACTACAAGGAAAGGGAGGGAGGGAGGGAGGGAGGGAGGGAGGGAGGGAAGGAGGAAGGAAGGAAGGAAGGAAGGAAGGAAGGAAGGAAGGAAGGAAGGAGGTAAGTAAAGGGTAAAGCTATGGCAGAGAAATATCTTAGCTAATAAACATCCAGTTTACTGTCCACACTAATAAAGGAGTATTCCAATCCATTATTTTCAAAATATTTTTTAATCTTAAAAAACAACCCTCACCCATTAATTTCCATTGCTTTTGTATGGACCATCTTCAATTAATAAACAGCTTTCAAGATAAACTCTGCTCAAAAATCTACTCTTATGCACATTTCCCAGATACAATTATTTCTTTAGATAATTTGCCATGATGTTGGTTTTCAGTCATACATTTCCTCCAATATAAATTATCTCTCATTCCTCCATACCTATTTTAAATTTAACTATCCCTCTGTGTAAGCAACTGCCAAAAACATGTCCTTTTACATGAAATTCTTTTATGAAAAATGTGAAAGACTTGCCTCATTTCATCCTCTCCTTTTTGCACCAGAGAAAGGTACTAGTCAAAATCAAAATTAAACACCCTTCCACTACAGGACTGAGTTTCCAATCTTGCAAGTTTTTACTTTAAAATAACCCTTGAGAAGGCAGAAAAAAAAAAAACAATTTCTGAATGGAATACTTAATCATCAGAATTTTATATGGGGCCATAGAAAAAGATAATTGGTTGCTGGGAAGCAATGGATTTTAATTGGGCCATTGTCGTTGGCACAAAATCATTCCCATCTGTTTAAATTGCTCTGAAGCACTATTTGTGTTGATGCTTTGTTATATTTTTAGTTACAATCCTTTAATAACAGCAAGCCAAATTGTTGACAGTGCAAAATCTTTTTTTATATTCTCTATGAGCAGGGGAAAAAATACACTCTTTATATTAACAGTTGGATGCCAAATTTGTGATAATGAGCACATTTCAAATTTGGTTAAGCGTAAATTCTATCACATGCCCAAGAAAATTTTTGTTCAAAATTCATTTCCACTGACTGAGGAATGAAATGAATCCATTCAACTTGGTTTTGTCTGCATGTTTAATGATGCATACAAACATGTATGATAGAGAATAGTATACATTAATAGGGATAAGTTTGGTGTGTATACCGTAAATCAATGTATATACATTAGTCAAGATCTGAGTAGCATATCAACAACTAATAGGATATCTCAGGCACTGGATTTGAACTCTGAGGTACTGTAACTAAGGGGGAAATATCCATTGCAGAGACCTATTCATACTTTTTCAATATGTTGGCAGTTGTCCAAGCACCTAAGAATGGCATCAAGAATCTTTGCACGCCCATTGCTCAATTTGTGTACTGCTTAGGACAACTGGAGAGATGGTGGTGGTTACCACTGTTCTTTCAGTTTACACATCTCCTGAAGTAACAAGGGACGACAACAATGTTTACTATGGATCAGCTAGCTCACCCAGCTGCTGAAGTGGTGTGAAGTGTCTATGGGAACATTGACAGCTTTGTAGTGGGAACCTTTATATGTCAGATGACAAACAAACAAACAAACAAACAAACAAACAAACAAACAAACAAACAGTAAAAGTAGACCAACCAAAGCATAGACTATCAGTGTCAAGAAGAAGAGAATTTCTGAATTATTCTGGACTAGTAGCAATATCCTCATGTATCTGTTTGTTTCTGTCAAGAGGCCCCTGTTATGTCCATATATGGGCATCCACACTGGATTGGCTAGTCCACCGGCGGGAGATTTGAAGATCTGTCATTGGCCGGCTTGCCTGCCGACTCCCTTTATAAGGCGAGCCCCGCAGCACAGTTGGCTGTTCTGATTCTCTGAATAAAAGTGCTGAACGGACCACTCGCTGCTCGCATATTCTTTTCCCCTGTGTCAATCTAACACTGGCGACGAAGGATTTCAAGAACCACAGCGAAGCACTTCCGGTGGCTCTGCGAAACGCTGACAGAGCTCCTTTTAGGAGCTCCAGCCCCGTGACTCCGTATAGCCGCTAGAACAGCGAAAATCAGCTATCTAGCGGCTTTAAAACTCTCCCCCAGGGAAAAGGGGGAGAGAAGAGCAGAAGGGTCTGGATAGAGCTCCCCTAGACCCCCAGGCTTTTTTTTTTTTAAGCCTGGGGTTTGCAGGGTGAGAGCTCCCTGAAAGCCTTTCAAAGCTCTGGAGCCGGGACAAGTCTGCTTAAAGCAGACCGAAGCATCGCGACCACACCAGCAAAGCAACTAGAAGGATTATAAAGAATTTGGATTTTGGATTTTGGATGCTGGTAGAGTTAATCCAGGAGACTAAAAATGCAAGTATTGTACGTTAACTCCGTTTAAAAAAAGATGGCAACTTAGGGCGTGAAAATGAAACTTATAAATGAAAGTTCTTGTTAACATCAGCAACATTGTTAAAGCTATTGGGTTATTCAAGAAAAAAGATTTAAAGTGGAAGTGGAATGGAAAAGACTGTGGTATTGATTTTAACTAACTTATATCCCTAATTTGCCTGGAAATAATTGGAGTTAATGACCTGATAGCTGAATTAATACAAACATAAAGAGACAATTGAAAAATGGCTGAAATTTAAGATGGATTATATGAGTCAGCAAACTTACAAGTAGTGACTGTGAAGGACTTAAAAGACTTTTTAAAATCTTTTACTGCTGAGATAAGACAGATAATTAAAAGAACTATTCAAGATTTTAAATTGGGGAATAATAATGATTTGCTGGCTGGAAAAGAGGAAGAAATTAATCAGGACAATGTGCCTTTGCAGGATAAAAGAGACATCGTTGGGGCTAAAATGGAGGTTATTATATCGAAAACACAGGTTCTGGAAGAGGCTTCCATTCAATTAACTGAGAAACAGCAAGAAGACTCTTTACTGCAGGTTGATAAATATTTTGACAAATTTTGGCTCTACAGACAGAATCAATATATAAGGAATGAACTGATGGATTACAAATGCAGGAAGAGTCGAAATGGGGGCTTCAAATTAAAGGAAACAACCCCAAGAAGAGAACGAATTTCTAAGACATACCAACTACAATTTCAAACCCAAAAATTTTTGAAAATAAAAGCAGGGGGAGGAGCAATGCTGAAGAAGAAAGTATTATTGAAGAAGGACTGGGAAAAAATATAGAAAGAAAGAAAGACTGGTCATGTTTTGGAGATTGTTTAAAAGATTTAATTAAAGTTGGATAACTTCTGAATTTTATGGTAGTTTTAAAGTATTGAAGTTTAAAGGAGGATAACTTAAAATTTAATGGATTTGCAAAACTGGACCTGGCCCAGGCTTACCAGCAACTGCCAGTCAACGAAAAAACTGCGGAGGCTCAGACTATTGTCACCCACCGGGACGCATTCAAATGCAACTGCCTCCAATTTGGAGTCAGCACAGCCCCTGGCATTTTTCAATCAATGATGGAGCGCCTTCTCCAAGGCATTCCAGGGGTGGTGCCGTACTTTGATGATGTACTAATATCCGGCACCTCCAGATCTCAACTCTTGGAACGGCTTAGGCTCACCCTGAAGCAGTTCCAAGAGAAGGGTCTGCGTGTGAGGAGAGACAAGTGCATCATCGGGGTCCAGGAGGTCGAGTTCCTGGGCTACTTAATAGATAGCACTGGCATACACCCCACCAAATCTAAGGTCAAGGTGATTCATGAAGCTCCGCCCCCAAAAAACAAGCCAGAGCTTCAGGCTTTCTTAGGATTGCTAAATTTCTATAGTGTTTTCCTTAAACAGAAAGTCACAGTTGCTGAGCCACTCCATCGCCTTCTGGGAAAAGCAGCTCCTTGGAAGTGGGGTAGAGCCGAGGAAACCGCATTCAAGAACATCAAGGGGCTCCTATCCTCGGACAGTGTGCTGATACAGTATCACGAGACGCTTCTGTTGGTATTGACCTGCGATGCTTCTCCATATGGAGTCAGGGCTGTCCTCAGCCACCGACTGCCCAACAACACGGAAGTCCCCATTGCCTTCTTCTCTAAGACTCTGGCGGCAGCTGAGCGCAACTACAGCCAGCTGGATAAAGAAGCCTTGGCCATTGTGGCTGGCATCAAGCGCTTCCACGAATACCTCTATGGGAGGGCATTCAAAATAATCACTGACCATAAGCCCCTCCTCGGACTCTTCGCAGGTGACAAACAAACACCGACATATATGTTGCCCAGGATGACGTGCTGGGCCATTTTTCTCACTGGGTATTCGTACACTCTCACACAGAGACCCAGTAAAACCATCAGTAACGTGGATGCCCTCAGTAGGTGCCCAACGCAGGAACCGGTGGAAGACCCCGCACTCACCCTTGGCCTTTTCCACATCAACAGAGAACTGCAGTGCCCAGTATCTTCCATGGATGTGGCAGCCCACAGGAAGAAGGAAAAGACCCTCAGGCAAGTCATGTCCTGGGTCCTGAGGGGTTGGCCAACAGAAAAAGTGGGCGAAGAGTTCAGCCCTTTCTTAAGAAAGCAGCAAGAACTCTCAACCATGAAAGCTGCCTACTCTGGGGCGACAGAGTAGTGATACCACGACCGCTGCAGAAGAGCTTTCACAATGGGCACCCGGGCATCGTGAAGATGAAGGCGCTGGCCAGAAGCTATGTCTGGTGGCCCTCCCTGGACAAGGACATTGAACAATGGGTTTCCAGATGTGCCCCATTCCAAGAGGTCAGACCAGCACCAGCACAAGCCCAGCCCACAGAATGGGAGACGCCTAGTGCCCCCTGGTCCCGCGTTCACATTGACTTTGCGGGGCCTATGGCAGGCAAATTCCTCCTCATCGTGGTGGATGTATTTTCCAAATGGCTGGAGGTCATCCAAATGCCCACCATCACCACTGAGGCAACCATCTGGGCCCTGCACAGACTCTTCACCACCCATGGCATTCTGGACATCCTGGTGTCGGACAACGGGCCACAGCTTACCGCCAAGCCGATGGAATCATTCCTGGCCGAGCTGGGCATCTGCCATGCCCTCATTGCCCCTTACAGGCCAGCAGGAAATGGGCAAGTTGAGAGAATGGTGAGGCTCACCAAGGAAGCTCTCACCAAGATGGGCACCGGGGATTGGCAGGAGAGGATCGATAAATTCCTCTTCACGCAGCACATCACCCCACACACCACCACACACAGAAGTCCGGCCGAATTACTCATGGGGAGGAAGCTGAGGACACCATTGGACCGGCTACACCCCCAGTACAACCCCCAAGAACCAGCGAGCGCAACCTGACCGCCTCTAGCACCAAAAACCAGCCACAGAGTGAAGGGAAAACAAATCGACTTACTGGGTTCCTGGCATCCAGTCCTGATCAGCGGTGAGTTGCAGCAGCCGAGGCATCATTCCCCGGGGCCACCGGGGAGTCCCGAGAACCCAGCCGGAGGTACTGGGCCAGAGCCTGCACACTCGATGGCCGAGTTCCAGATGGTTCCAAGGCGGGAACCGGGAGAGACAAGAGCCTCGTCTGCACGGGTCGACTGCGAGGCAAGAAGTGATCTGCGCAGGTCAGATAGGACAGGGAGGTGCCCCACCTACCTGTGCGACTACGTCACGTACGTGGCCAATGGAGAGACGGACTAAGAACTAGGAGGGGAGGGGTGTTATGTCCCTACATGGGCATCCCTGCCGGATTGGCTAGTCCACCGGCGGGAGATTTGAAGATCTGTCATTGGCCGGCTTGCCTGCCAATTCCCTTTATAAGGTGAGCCCGGCAGCACAGTCGGCTGTTCTAATTCTCTGAATAAAAGTGCTGAACGGATCAGTCGCTCTCGCGTATTCTTTTCCCCTGCGCCAATCTAACAGCCCCTCTCTTATCTTCAACTCAATACCATAATTTTCCCGAATGCCATCACTCTGCTAAACAACTAATTCCCACAACACTGTCAAACTATTTACTAAGATTGTATTACTATTATTCTTCTCATCCTTCCTATTACCTATCTCCTCCCACTTATGACTACAGGTGAAACTCAAAAAATTAGACTATCGTGCAAAAGTTCATTTATTTCAGTAATGCAACTTAAAAGGTGAAACTAATATATGAGATAGACTCATTACATGCAAAGTGAGATATTCAAGCCTTGATTTGTCATACTTTTGATGATTATGGCTTACAGCTCATGAAAATCCCAAATTCACAATCTCAGAAAATTAGAATATTACATGAAATCAATAAAACAAGGATTGTACATAGAATAATATCGGACCTCTGAATAGTATAAGCATGCATATGTACTCAGTACTTGGTTTGGGCTCCTTTTGCATCAATTACTGCCTCAATGCGGTGTGGCATCAATGCTACACAAAAAAGATTGTTTGTTTGCTTTGCTCCATAGCAACTTCTTCACGAGAATGACTAAATCAAAGACATCCAGATAATTTCCTCTGGCTAAGGATGGACCAGAACCTGGATTTCCTTGTTTTCAGTATAATACCTTAACTACTACATCTTATTGATTTTTATTTTTATTTTTATCATTCAGAGATAATTTGAATGGCCTCTGCAGTAGATTTCAAAAGATGGGGCATCACAATAAATAGGCAAATTTTTGGATCAATAAAAGGCTCCTGAGGATTATAAAGCTTTACACATCCAAATTAATTCCTTGAATTGGGTTTAGTGACAAATAAACATCTTTGGCAGCTCTCTTAAGTATTGGTATAATGTAATTTAATGCTGCCAGTGGAAGCGATGGTGTGCACCTGCCTATTTTCTGTGATTTATTTATCTCCAATAAGAGGAAGTGAACATATTTTGAGGTATTATTCCCACTAAACCATACAATCTTATCCATGAACTGGGCTGACTGGAAAAAGTTATCATTGAAGATTTGCAATGTAACCATAAATTTTACCTTTGGAATAGTAATCCCAAATAGTCCATTTGAAAAAGGTAATCAATTTTTAGTCTATAGTCATTCAAATAAACTGTTATATATGAATCAGCTGAAGACTACTCACAAAAAGCTGTACATAACAAGGTGCAGGGAAAAATCTATAAATATAGAATTATATGGAAGGATCCTAAAAATATCATATTCAATTATAAGGGATGAGTGGAATTAAAGGAGCAAGGCATTACCATATTGTTACTATGTTTGACGTTGTGGTCAACATATATCTGTAAGCAAAATATGTTGAGAAGCACAAGGAGACAGTTATGGAAGAAGGATGTATAACAGGTAATAAGAAGGCTAAAGAAGTAATAAGTTTTGAGAAATGAAATATGGATTAAGGGCAACTAGGATTCTAAAGCCAGTTTATGTTATGAATTAACTTTTTAACCAGTTTAATGCATTAACTAGTTATTGTACTATTTTTACTTATTACCTTGGAGGGAGGGAGGGACGGAGAAAGGGATGGATAGATAGATAGGTAGGTAGGTAGGTAGGTAGGTAGATAGATAGATAGATAGATAGATAGATAGATAGATAGATAGATAGATAGACAGACAGACAGACAGACAGACAGACAGACAGACAGACAGACAGACAGACAGACAGACAGACAACCGGACTATAGACAGAAACATATTAAGCATTTTACTTAATTCTTTTGTGCAAGAGAGAATAAAACTATGCTGCACCCATTTTAGTTTGTTTCACTGACTCCAGGTCAAATAATTCCAAGTGACATATTCAACTTAGAAGCAAGCTTTCCAAAAATTTGTTGTTTCTGTCATAAGCATTATGGTGGCAAATAATTTAAAGTCTTTTTTAGATTAAGCATCTTTGACCCATTATTAATCCTTATCAGAACTAAAAATCTTCTATTTTCATTTGTTCAATGTATTGTCTGGAAGTGATAATCTCAACTCATCTGAAGAGCATAGACTGGGAATGGCAAGCATTAATTCTACAACATCTTCTTTTACATTAATACTATTATTACATCATTACTATTACTCTACAGATACCAATTGCCTTTTTTTTGTAGACATATCTTCCCTATTGTTTAAATGGTTTATTGGAAAGCCAGTTCTTGCTAATTATAGGTATTTGCTAAAGTTACTAATGCCTTTCCCAGTTCTTTTTGTGTTTGCAGTCCTTTCTATGTATTTACAATCCAAAAATCATATCACTTACTGTGTATGGTTCAAAAGAAACCTGTTTAGCTCCTGTAAAGAAGCATTTGAGGACATACTTTCTCATCTTAGTTAATGTAAACTCTCTTCTGCACATGTAAAAGTTAATTAGAAGGCATCGTAAGAAGTTAGATGCAAAATAAATAATATCACTGACTGTTGTTTTCCCAGCATGACTGTCAGGTTTCGGTGCTATCTTGAATAAACTTCATTCTCAAGCGCAAGCTGTCTAATGAATCATTTTATTTTTAAGAATAGCAGAATCCAACATTTCTGATTCAAATTGCAGCCAAACTGGCCCCTCCTTCCAACCCCCTCCTCTTCCGCTCTCCAACCCCAATATCCCATTGGCCATCATACAAATCCATCTCTACACCCCGGCACGTTCTTTTCACAGGAATGCAGCCCCCATCCTCATCTCCCAGGAAACACTATCTGTACATACAAAACTAGGTAAAAGTTCATCTCAGCAATAAATCAAGCTTCCGCTCTTTCTGCTTCAACTTGTTATGTCAGCCCTGGAAGAAAGCCTAATTTGGAACGCTGACAATGACTTAGTTTAAAACACTTAAAACTATGAATAAGTGAAGAAGGTTCTTTATAATACTCTAGAGCCATGATGGCGAACCTATGGCACGCGTGTCACAGGTGGCACGCGGAGCCATATTGGTGGGCACGTGAATGTTGCCCTAGCTCAGTTCCCGCACACATGTGCACACTGGCCAGCTGATTTTCGGGCCTTCTGGGCCCACCGGAAGTCAGCAAATGGGCTGTTTCCGGCCTCTGGAGGGCCTCCAGGGGGGTGGGGAAGGCTGTTTTCACCCTCCCCAGGCTCCTAGAAAGCCTCTGGAGCCTGAGGAGGGTGAAAAACGGGCCTACCTGGCCCACCGTGTCATCACATGCCAAAAGCAGGGGGACCATGGGGGGAATCACGCATGCTTGTGTGGGGGGGGGGGGAAGGGTGCATAGAATTATGGGTGTGGGCATGCACATGGGCGACCACCCCATTTTTGGCACGCGATGGCAAAAAGGTTAGCCATCACAGCTCTAGAGAAGCATTAAAAAGCTGTTGATAGAACTATTTCT
Organism: Pituophis catenifer annectens; assembly: GCF_029215685.1. Taxonomy (NCBI): domain Eukaryota; kingdom Metazoa; phylum Chordata; class Lepidosauria; order Squamata; family Colubridae; genus Pituophis; species Pituophis catenifer. The sequence continues at coordinate 80,216,959 of NW_027256883.1, forward strand.
CTGGACTATATTTGTTTTTTTAAGTAAGAAGAATACAACTGACACCTAAATCCAAAAATCAGAGCTGAATTTTTTTGTCCACATATAATTAAGATGTGTGCATATGTGTGTTTTTTGCAATATTTATTACTATATTCAGACACACTTTTTTACCTGAAAAGAAAATTAAATCAGAGGTGGGAAAATTTCTAGGAGAGAAAAGAGCCCTTATATGAGAAGCTAGGGTACCCAAAAGCTAACTATATATCCAATGGGAGAGGCAATGTTGGACTTCTTAGAGCTACTAGGATTAAAGTGGTGATGTGCAGATAGCTATAGAAGCAATGAACCAGAAAATAATTGTCATTTTTTGTAAATTTGTAAACTCGAAGAAACTATGTGCAACAAGTTCTGTATTTTTGCTACTTTTTTGTCAAGAAAAAGAAACCCCAAAAGAATCATGTGGTTACAGTTAGACTCTTGTAACCAAATCTGGTGGCAGATTTTGGAGTTCAAAATAAATGTTGTTCCCAGGAGTTATAGTATTGATATGTACACATGCCAAACTGACTTTTCTGAAGTTTATTGTTGTTGTGAGCATTTTGTACTATTATACTATTTTTTTCCTGAATTTCATAACTCCCTTGAATAGGGACACCCAAATGCTTTTTTCCTTGACTTTAATCTTGAATGTTAATCTTTGTTATATGAAATTCCAAGACTTGTCTCATATTCATTGAGCCTCTAAGGCTGTTCGTTACCTCATTGTTTTAACATAATTTTCATTCTACTCTATACCTATCCCATAAGATTTTCGGCATCAGAGCCCTATCTTTCCTTCAAGAGGAGAGGAGAGGAGAGGAGAGGAGAGGTATTGAACAAATTTGATGAAGGTCTGGCCAAATCATGATTTGTTTGAAAATTATTGAAAAAACTCTGAGCATTACAAGGATTTTAATTTTCCAAGAAACATTCAGCCAAAATGGAACAGATTAAAAAAAATGGCAGTGAAGATAATTAGAGATCCAGTAACTAAGTCCCATTAAGAGAAACTGACTATTCATCCACAGGAAGAGACAACAGTGAAGGAAGATATGATAACACTCTTCATATACTTACAAAAGATGAAACACAAAAGGTCAAGATCTATTCTCTATCATCCCAGAATAACAGATTTAAGTTATCAAAAAGCAATTCAACTGTGGAACCAATTACCCAGAAAAGTAGTTTTTCTTCACTGAAGTAGGCTTTTCTTCACTGGATGTATTCAGGCATAGACCAGGGAGCCATCTTTTGTGGATACTTTAATTTGGATCTCTAAGCAGAGCAGGGGATCATTCTTTAATTCTATGGTTCTATATCATGGACTATGCTGGAGGTATTTGACCTGGAGCTCATATAAAGGTAACAATTGGTTTCCCAAATAGCAAGAAAACTGTTTTCTCTTTCCTTTTGATATTGACCTCTCCCAGCTTTTAGAGTCATTGTAATCACCATTCTGCTAGCTTTCCTACCAAGTATACCATTGTGTAAAAATTAATAAGAGTTTTACAGCTTAGTTAAACTATATTTTAGATCAAAATTCAGAGCATATGAACATCTATATAAACCCTTTGAGGGGGGGAAAACCCCAACCATTTTAATTTTTTTTTTTTTTTTACTGAGGTGGCTTTTACTGACACCACACTAATGAGAACTGCTCTATTTTGTTTTCCAAGGAAATTGAATTTTCAGGCATTTAATTTGTCCTGATCCTTTATATTCCTAGTGTTTTCTTCAAGATTTAGAGTCAGGTTTTCTTAAAGAAATAGTAGTTGCCTAGAAGTTTATCTTTATGTGTTTATATGTTTATGCACATTTGTCCTCTTTGTAGATATAGTTATCTCCTAGTTTTATTTAATGGATTATATTAGTGTTTCCTTTACAAAACACATTTTGTTCAAAAATACAATGCATCTGTATTCTAAAAATGAAGTATTACTTGAACATGTAGCAAAATGTTTACTCTAGTTTGTGTACAGACTTTACACAAAATGGAATATCAGTCCAAAAATGGGATATTTATTAATGGGAAAATGAGAAAGTCTTTAAAAGCTAAAACATTTGTAGTAGCTTTATTGGTAGTTGCAATACTTTCTTTATTTTGAAAGTATTTAATTTTGACCTTGCTTTAAAAAGGAAGAGGAGGACAATTCTTTTCTCTTTCTATTTTTCTCCACAATAATAACCCTGTGTGATAGACTGGGATGAGAGAAAATTACTGATCCCAATCTTCTGGTGAGCTTCCATTCTGGAAGATGATCTAGAACCTGGGAGTCCCCACTATAATCATCAGTAAGCAGGTCAGTTGCAGCATGAGGAACAGAGATATCAAAACGAAACAAATTCAGCAACAGAATATGCTCTGCTATTTGCTATCATTACAGAATAACATTATATTGGAAAGTCTAATAAAATAAATATGAGATCTTTCTCAAAATGAGGTGGCAAACAGATGTGTCTTCTTCTGGGAAGGACTATTTTCAGGATATAATGATACAGATTTTGGCACAATATTGTGCTGCAATTATCAAGAGATTGTCTTTGTGTGCCAACCATCTGATGTACAGAGCACAAAACTAGAAAGTATAGTAATAAGAGTTGTGGCAGAACGTAAGAAAGGATCCTTGGACAAGATTGGAAAAGAAAGTTTTCACGATGAATTTGCAAACACACTTAGCCAGATTGAGTTGTCCACATCAAGATTTCAGCCACAACATCACAGTGCAATCAAAGCTTTGCCTGCTTTTTATGGGAATAGCTTTCATTGTACCATCTAGGCCACCATCTTGATATTTTTACCACACTCTGGAAACAACCAAGAATCTTCCAAGTCTATTCAGTCATTTGCATAATGAAAACATTTTTCAGACTGTTGTGAACTTGTTCACAATTAAAAGAAAAAAGAATTAAAGGAAAAAAAGTAAAATGCATATATTAAGGAAAGTTCAGCACACCAATGGATATAACATTGGTTTTAAGAATATTTATTTATTTATTTATTTATTTATTTATTTATTTATTTATTTATTTATTTATTTATTTATTTGTCAAGCAGATAAAAGTATAAACATGATTATGAATACATGAAATGGATACGAATAAAAAGGGACATTAGGACAGGGATGGTAGGCATGTTGATGCGCTTATGCACACCCCTTACAGACCTCTTAGGAATGGGATGAGGTCAACAGTAGACAATCTAAGGTTAAAGTTTTGCGGGTTTGGGGAAGAAACCACAGAGTCAGGTAATGCATTCCAGGCATTGACCACTCTGTTGCTGAAGTCCTATTTTCTGCAATCGAGTTTGAAGCTTAAATTTAAACCTTAAATTTGTATCTATTGTGTGTTCGTGTGCTCAACCATTGTTGTGGTTGAAGCTGAAGTAGTCATTGATAGGTAGGACATTGTAGCAGATAATTTTATGTACTACGCTTAGGTCAGACCAAAGGCGGCATAGTTCTAAATTGTCTAAGCCCAAAATTTCAAGTCTGGTGGCATAAGGTATTCTATTAAAAGCAGAGGAGTGGAGGATTGTTCTCATGAAATATCTCTTAACCTAATGTTCTTAGAGAACTTTAAGATTAAATTAACTTTAAAGTTAACTTACCTAAAGTTCTTAGAGAACAGATTTTACTCTGCTTATGAGTTTCCACAATACGCAATCAAGACTTTTTCCCATCCAAAAATTTAACTCGCCCCAACATTATTATGATTTAGGAAAGCAATCAAATCCTGACTATTTCAATTGGTTATTGAGTGGGAGTTGATTAGAAGCCAATGCCTTCTCTGTATATAGGTATGCAATTATATAGGTTTGATAATATCTCACAAAAGAATATATTATTATGTAACATTATTCATTGTTTGGCTATTTTTTGCTGTTAAAATTACATATATAGGGATTCTTAGCCACTCAGTTCACTAATGATTGAAGCAGAATCAAAACCTAAAGATGAAAAAAACCTATTCATGAATATAAGACAGACTGCAGTTAAATATTAACAAAAATAGTCACAGTTGATTATCACACCAGTAGAACTTTATAATTTTAAAGCTTGTTGTACAAAAGAAGTAGCATCAACACCAAGAGCTATTAAAAATATCTAGCAGTGGACTGAATACCAAAGATTATAAATCATTAACTTTTCTGTTTTCTACCATTTGAGTCACACACACACACAAAATTAAGAAGCAAAAAATAATTATCCATCCTCTCAAGAACCAAACTTTCTTCCCATGCCATCTACTGCTTGTTCCATTACCCATGATGACATGTAAAATAGCAAAAAATAAAAAATATAAAAAATGTCTTTTCCCAGTTGATTTAAAGCAAATATTTAAAATGTTTTTTTCCTGCTAAATCCATTATTTTAGTATTTTTCTTATTGTCACTCACTTGTCTTGCCTTTCAAACCAATTTCTCTCTATAATCTGTCTACAATATTAAATCACTTGTGAAATTTCTATTCTATGGACTGTTTTTTTACAAGTCAAATCTGGAAGATTAGTCAAGTTTATTTGCTATTATGAAACAATAAAGACTGTTGTGCCCTCTTTATGCTAACACATTCATGTTCAGCTTTCACAAGCAAAAATGTACAGAGTGAAGCAGTGGTGGGCTTGAAATTTTTTTACTACTAGTTCTGTGGGTGTGGCTTCGTGGGCATGGCTTGGTGGTTATGGCAGGGGAAGGATACTGTAAATTCTCCATTCTGTTCCCAATCCAGGGAAAGGTTACTGCAAAATCCCCATTTCCTCCTGATCAGCTGGGACTTGGGAGGCAGAGAATAGATGGGGGCGGGGCCAGTCAGAATTTTTTCTCCAAACTACTAGTAGTTTGGTTCTCCAAACTACTCAAAATTTCTGCTACCGATTCTCCAGAACTGGTCAGAACCTGCTGAAACCCACCTCTGGTGTGAAGCAAAAAAAGCAACAAGACAACAAATTATACATAAAGTATAATTACATAGTTAAAAAGAACTAGACACAATGAGGCATGAATCATGCAGTGGTGGGTTGCTCCCATTTCGGCCCAGTTCGGCCGAGCCGGTAGCGGTGATGCTATTACGTCACCAAACTGGTTCTCTTTCTTTAGGAGCTGGGCCCTCCCGCCCGCTCTCACGTTATTCCGACCTTATATTTCTTCTTTTTTCACCCAGCTGAGAGGTGCGGCAGAGCGGATTGCCGCACCTCAGCTGGGCAGATTTGCAACGTGCTTGCGCAAAGCGCAAGTTTGGCGCACATGTGAGCAAAGCGTGCGAACGAAGAGGCGATCGCGCATGAAGCGTGTGCACAAAGAGAACCGGTAGTAAAGCCGGTTAGAACCCACCCCTGAAATCATGGGTTCATTTTCACAATTTCTATTCTAATACTGAAATACTGAAAGGATAAAGGGTAACTAAGAATAAAGTTTTAGGCATTTCATTATCCAGGTGTTGCACCGCACAAACTCTTATCCTTAAATAAACAGACTTGGAAAAACAGTAGAAATTTCTATATAATTACAGTCCTAGAAGAATTACTAGAACCTCACATGCATCTCCAGAACGTTACCTGTTGTGTTTATTTATCCCTTGGATTAGAGCTACACTTTTTCTTGATGCTTCCCTTTTATATACTTCAAGTCAGTGTGGGGTTGCCCCCGGTTTGCATCGGTTCTATAGAACTGTAGTAAAACCAGCGAGAGACTCCGCCCACCAACCCCGACATCATCAGAGCACTTCTGCGCATGTGCAGAAGCTTCTGTGCATGCACAGAAGAGCGCGTGCTCAAGCAAAGCAAGCACACTCGTGTGGCCCCCATTGTGAACCGGTAGTAAAGGTAAGTAGAATCCACTCCTGCTTCAAGTCTCAAGAATGCAGATGGAAGCAAGTCAGAAGCCCAATCCCCATCTGGCTAAGCCCTTTTTAACAAGGAGACTATTTAAGAGACAGATGGTTGTTCAGGAGAAAGATTGTCTGCAGTTAATGTTCCAGCAGATTATCAGCAAGAAAGAACACTGTGAATTTATCATTCTTTATTGCTACTCCCATGTTTACAAGACTCTTGCCAGACCAATTGCACACCAACAACCAGATAAACACTTCAGGGATGGGTGAGGGCATCAGGTTTCCAACACTTCCTTTCTTGCTGGGATTCCAAACTAATCAGTCTGTTAACTGCATCCTGAATTAATGAATCAAGGTGGTTTTTTTAAAAATAACTTTTCCAGAATTATATAGACCGGAGCAACTTCTGAAACATGTGTTACCTTAATACATTTTTTAAAAATCACTTAAGTCTTTCCACTCCAGTTACACAGTATTAGTAACACCTAATTGGCACATGATCAGGTTTTCACCCCCAACTCCATCTCAATACTTGTGCCCTGAGGAGAGAATATGAATTCAGGGATTCATTGGAAAAAAAATTGTCAAGTGTTGTCTTCCAGATTTATCAGGCTTTTTTTTAATAAAGTTAATATTTGAAAGCTTCATCCACTAGTGATACTTGGAAGAGGAAAAAAATGAACGTTATGGGCAGAGAAAAGATTTTCAAAGGGATTGGTAATTTGCAAAATGGTAGACTTTGGCCTCCCTTTCATGTTGTCATCAACATCTCAGGAAGAGGATTAGGAAAGGGTCCAAAACAGAAATCTTACACTCATCAGTTTTCCAAAAGCCTTTGTGTTACCACTTCCTGTCTCAGAACATGGTGGAACATACAAAGTCCTCAGAAGAACATTAGCTATTCCAGGTAGAGATTTCTCCTTGGAGGACATGTGACTTATTGTAGCATTAAACTTTGAGGGGGAGCTCCTATCAGAATCGATACATCAGAGAACTCTGACATTACAAAACCCTGCAAGGTCTCTTTATCAATCTACACAGCTCCTCCAGAATAGGTGGAGCTGATCACAACATAAATTCCGGCTTGTGTAGGTTTTAAGGTGTTATAGACATCATATTTTACTTTTTCAAATAAAAGAAAAAACTCAAATCAGCCAGGTTGTGTTGAACTACCCAAAGTCCCGTTTCTGCTATTCTCATTGTGAGAAAGTTTTTGCCTTGCCTGTTCCATTTTCAACTGAGAGCTGTTATCCTACCTTTCTTATTCTGTACTCAACTTCCATAATGCTCATGTGTTGGCAATTGATTTGTGATAAATTGTCACACACATATAAGGGTTTCCTCAGTGCATCAAATGTATGCTAGGCATGTAAACAAACTGAAGGCATTTTTTATCACTTCTGCTGGACATGTAAGAAAGCTAAGATTTATTGGAATCAGATATATATTTTAACTGAGAGAATTCTTAGTACAAGAAAGCTAGAGGCTTTTCCTTTAGATTTGCAGACAAACAGATTGAAAAAAAACCATGGAACTTTGTTCTTATATATGACAACAGCAGCAAGACTCTTTTATGCACATAGATGGAAGGACACAAATATACCCACAATGGAAGAATGGATATTGAAATTAATGGAGTCACTGGACATGGTGAAATTGATTGCTTTGATTAAATAAAAGATTTTATCTAGCTTTGTTTCTATCATTGGAAATAATTTGAATTATTTTTTTTTGCTAGAATCAGAGAAAAATAATTAACCTTGGGTTTTGATTATTAGACTTATGATAGAAGTATTATTTGTTATTGTTTATTCTAGTTCAGAGGCTCATTGATTTTTAAGTTTTTACCTGTATCAAAGATTTTCTACAGTCCTTTTTTTATCTGTACGTCCCCATTTTACTTTTTTCCTGCCCTTCCCTCTTTCTAATTCTTTATTATTTAATTTGTTTTTTTGTATAACAAAGTTTTCTGAAATTTGATAAAGTTTTGGAGATAGAATAGATAGATAGATAGATAGATAGATAGATAGATAGATAGATAGATAGATAGATAGAAAGAGAGAGAGACACATGCTTCATATTCATCTGCCAGAACCATGAAGACAAATATTTTATTAACTATTTGTGGGAGAAAGGGGTGATAGTATATGTGTTTTCATGTGTATGTTTTTCTGTATTTGTGTGTGCATATGTATGTGTACACGCACACACAGATACAAATCAAAATCCTAAAAACTAATTTGGTGTGTCTGGTTGAAACAAAAGATTCATAATGGCAGTATCAATGAAGGGACCTCATTAGCCTCCTCAATCTATCATGAAAACCTTCCACTGATGAATTAACAATGGATAGGGTAATGATGCTCAATACACTTTCTGTTTAATTTCGATCATTAGAATGCCTATAAATTGGCAACAGACTGTGTGATTGATTAAGAAATTCCAGATCTGAATCTCAGATATGATGTGAACTTGCTTGATGACTATAAAAATTTCACACTTTCACTACCTTTATTTTAAGGTAACAGAACCTTGCAAGTCTGAAAGCACTTCCATCTTCTTTTACTTTCTAGAACAGGGATCTCCAACCTTGGCAACTTTAAGACTTAAGACTTTAAGACTTCCCAAGTGGAAGTTGAAGTCCACAAGTCTTACAGTTGCCATGGTTGGGGACCCCTGTTCTAGAACACTAAAGAGGAACTCTTCTGAGATGCTTCCCATGCCTCTTTTGCTATTGTGAGCTGAGATGACTGCTATCTTCCTTTCTTTTCAGAGTGTAATTTTTCTAGCCCCCCCTCCCTTTGTCTTATTTCTGGACAACTGCCAGATGGGTCCCTGCAATTTTCCTGGCAAGATTTCATTGCCTACTTCCTAGGGCTCAGAGAAAGTGATTGGGCCAAGGTCACCCATTTGGCTTGTGCCTAAAGCAGGACTAGAACTCTGTGTCTCCTGATTTCTAGCCTGATGCCTTAACTACTACCGTATTTATCGGCGTATAACGTGAATTGGCGTATAACACGCACCTTAATTTTAAGAGGGAGGTTTCAGGAAAAAAAGTAAATTTTAAATAAAGAACTTTGAAGCATAACAAAGGTAGTTCAAAACTTTTTAAATTAATATTTAAGCAAATATAAAGGTAAAGAATGTAACATGGAAGTAAAAACTACTGTTTTACCGAATAAACTTTGATTTTGTGTGTTTGTGTAGTTAGAGTGAAACACTACAGAAACACACTAAATCTCAGAAAGCTGCACAAATATTATTTTATTTTTATTTTTATATGAAAACTAAATTTAAAACTTCCTAAACTTTAAATGTCTAAGTCTAAAAAAAGAACAACTAAAAAAACCCCAATTAACTTTTTTTTAAAGCTCCCAAAGGGGAAAAAAACTTACCCAACAGAACAGGGGTCTCCAATCTTGGCAACTTTAAGACTTGTGGACTTCAACTCCTAGAATTCCTAAGTCAAGGCAGGCAGGCAGAAAGAGCTGCTCACCAATGAGCTTGATTGCAGCCAGGGATATTCAGTTGATTGCTGATGCATGGATTGCGATCATCATGCAATCAGCAACTAAGGTAAGGAAGCCGGAGGCTGGGAGATGGGGGGGGGGAGAAAAAAAGAAACTTTTTTCCTTTTACATGACTCTGGCGATCCTGATCCTGAGTTGCCTGATTAGCAGGCAATTCAGCTGGGATGTCAGAGCTTGGCTGCTCAGAGCCATTTAAAAGGGAAAAAAGCCTCTGATGATCGCGGGGCTCAGCTGGGCATGGGGGGCGGGGGCAGGGATTTTTGCTACCGGTTCTCCGAACTGCCTGCCACCATCACTACCTACTCGCCCAAGCCGGTCCAAACTGGGAGCATTTCACCCCTGTCCAAGATCCCAACATACCCCAGGCTATCTCCGACAGTGTCTCAGATGCTGTAAACTCGCCATTCATTTTTTTTACAGTATTTTTTAATACATATCGGCGTATAACGCGCACATGCGATTGTCACATTATTTTCAAGATGAAAAAGTGTGCGTTATACGCCGATAAATACGGTATACAAAACAGGCTCTTTCTTCTGATCCAGACCAATACAACCTAGAAGCCACCAAGCCAACTCCAGCATATTGGTCAGTTTTATAACCTAAAGGTAAAGGGTTCCCTCGTGCATATGTGCTAGTCATTCCCGACCCATCTCCATTTCAAAACCGAAGAGACACGCTGTCCGAAGACATCTCCATGGTCATGTGGCCGACATGACTAAACGCCAAAGGCACATGGAATAGTGTTACCTTCCCACAAAAGGTGGTCCCTATTTTTCTTCTTGCATTTTTTACGTGCTTTCAAACTGCTAGGTTGGCAGAAGCTGGGACAAGTAAAGGGAGCTCACCCCATTACGCAGCACTAGGGATTCAAACCACTGAACTGCCGACCTTTCGATCAACAAGCTCAGCATCTTAGCCACTGAGCCACCACGTCCCTTTTTGTAGCCTACCAAATGCTTAATCATTTTCCTACTTTTTTGCAATATTTTAAAGGGAGATAGAAAGAAAGGCCTCACTAAGCCTGGGGTGAACCATTATATGTGGCTGGATGCCTTGCTTGTATAGTAGACAGGCTTGCTTTATATACCACATTTTTAGCAAAAGAATAAAAAAGAAGGAAAGGTGTAATCTTCAGTTTATATTTACTGTGGAGAGACAGAGATAATTATTGCAGGATAAAGAATATGTATTTAAAGATGGATAAGTGGCATTCACTTCCCCCCTCCCTTCCAGGATAAATATCCCAAATGAAAGGGATTGAGAAATATCCACGCAAAACTCTCAAATGACAAATAAATTTCAAAACTGTCATCAGAATGAACATATTTCGTTAACTAGAGGGCTAGGATGAAGAGGAAAACCCCAGCAGAAATAGGCTATTGTCACATTCAGCATATTTTCGCAGTCAAGCTTTTTGAAAGAAAAAGACAAGTAGATAACCCGCAATCTCCCATTATTTTGCTTAATTTGTTTCTGCTGTCTTGCAACAGGCTATTACTGTGTTTATATATCAAACCATAATACTTCTTGACTGCATAACAATCTCAAACAGGCTGAACGATGAGGAGAGGGTGATCTACAAAGCGATATAATCTGCCAGAAAAAAATAAAAGCATGGCAATGTGCAAAAGAGGCAATTTTGAATTCTCCACATGATTCGCCTCTAATGTGGTTGCTGTGAAATTATCCACAATGATTGTAAACACTGACAAGAACATGAGTGGAATGTTTATTTGAAGTGGGTGGTGTCGTGCTCCTGAGCAAGGGTAGGACCAGGGAGATCCAGATTTAATAGCAATAGCACTTAGACTTATATACTGCTTCACAGCGCTTTACAACCTTCTCTGAGAAGTTTACAGAGTCAACATATTGCCCCCAACAAATTTGGGTCCTCATTTTACTGACCTAGGAAAGATGGAAGGCTGAATCAACCTTGAGCTGGTCAGGATTGAACTCCTGGCTGTGGGCAGAATTTGCCTGCAATACTGCATTCTAACCACTGCACACCATGGCTCTTAAGCATTTGAATCTTGTGGAGAGTTTTGTGACATGTTACTCTTTGAAATGCCCACAATGACTCTCTGGAATTCTGAAAATTGGTCCGCACACCTAAAGGGCACTATAAAATCTCCAGACAGCATCAAAAGTGATGCTGTCCCTAAATCTTTTTGGTTTTTTGAAGGATTTCTTTCTGAAAAAGCTGATATGAAGATTGCTATTTCATATCAGAGTGCTATAGAACTTCCCTTTCATTTTCCTCTGCTAGTGATTATTTGCATACTACACTTCTCCTCCTCCTCCTCCTCCTGCTTCTCCCCCTCCTCCTCCTTGTGTCGAGGAAAAACATGTTACTGAAATCCTAACATTTAACACATAACCTACAGATCAAGGATGTTTGTTTGCAGCAGTTTTCCCCCATTAGTTTCTGTTTAAAACTACTGTATTTTTCAGAGTATAAGATGCACTCCCCCCCTCAAAAAAAAAAGAGGGTGAAAATTTGGGTGCATCTTATATTCTGAATGTAGCCCCCAGCCACCCACGGCCGCCACCCTTTGGCCTCTGCCTCCCAGCAATTTACCTCCTTGCAGCAAGCAACAAACAGCAAAACAGCCCATTTCAGCTTCAGCCAGCCTGATTAGCACAAGCAGTTGATTGTTGGTTGGATCAGCCTCCTGACCCTCAGCTGTTTTAGGCTGCAGGGATTGCCATTGTCTATTACCACGCGGGTCTCCGCTGCTTGCTGCAAGCAGGCAAATTGCTGGGAGGCAGATTTTTTTTTCTTGTGCTGAAAATGAAACTAAAGCAGGCTGTTTGCTGCAACAAGGCAAACTGGGAGACAGAGGCAGAAGCAGAGTTATTGTGAGTGTTTTATGGTCTTATTTTCTTTGTGTCCTTTTGTTGTAAAATTTCTGTCTAGAATCAACAATTAGCTGCAATTTTAAAAGCATTTCACTAACTTAATTAAAATGTTACCTGAAGGAAAATAAAGAAAGAGGGAAAAAGCTTTACATCTAACAGATTGCATGCTGAATAACTTACTGATTCGGATTACAATACCAATCTATGCAAAGAAAAAAAAACTTAAAACAGTTCCAAACTGGTAAAATTTCATATTATTTCCCATATCCATGTGCTAGAGTATCTCTTGTTTTCCTCCTCAAAAAAGGTAGGTATGTCTTATAGTCTGGAGCGTCTTATACTCCGAAAAATATGGTATTTTAAAAATCCTCAAGATTTGCTTAATTGATTCTGTGCCTACTCTAAATGACAAGGACTTAGTGGGAAGAATGTAAAATATTAGTAAAGCTCTAAGGAACACTCCCCCCAAAAGGGTTGTAACTTTGTAGTGGCTATTTTAAGTATAATCTCATTGTAATTCACCTCACTGTCCTATATCAACTAGAAAGATGCACACCAACATATATCTGCCTAAGTACGCTGAAAATACATGCATTACCTTATGGTCAAACATATCTACTCTCTTCAGAGCAAACTGGTTGTATTTGCATTGATTGGCAGATGGCTATGAAATTATTCTCCCACGCTGAACATCTGATTATTATTTAGTTTTGTATTTAAATGAGGCATTGGATGAATGTCAAATGGGTTTGTGCTACCTAATTTCATAACTTCTTTTCAGACAAATAGAGGTTCCAGCTACTCATCATGATGAACATTTTGCCTAAAGGCTGCCAGAGAAAATAATGAAAGCCCGAGAAAGAGATTGAATGAGCTAGCCAAACACAGATAAATTGACAAGATGCTGAAAAGGCAACATGCTTCTCTTTTTTCCCTTTCTTTAACCAATGTCATTTTTTTTTGTCTTTTCATGATGGACCTTAATGTTCACTAGTCCACATGCACACAGTGATTTTAACTCAAAAATCTAGTAACTGTCAGCAGCTACTTCATCTTCTGTGATTTCCAAGACATAGGCCTCCTAGTCTTTTCACTCCATTATTACTGCTCTGTATTATGGCTGACCATTGTTTAATATAATGACTGATTTACTGCCCCAAGTTTTAAAGATTTTTCAACTTCACATTATTTTTTTTTCTCTCTCTCCCCCTCCTGTTGTGGATTTAATAAGACAAACACAACTTTTGGGTTGATCAGAGACAGATTTTATATATTGCGCAATAGGTTCAAGGCTCTGTACATGAAGCGTTGAACAAAGACAGGAATTAAGTACAATGGTTTTATACCCTTCTAGACAAAGGATTCTTTTGAAGTCAGCATTTCATATGGTCCTATACATTTATCAATTTTAATTGACATTACAGAGTTTCTTTGCAAAACAATCATAATTCTTTTTGTAGATTACTGAAGCATCTCTTTTATCTTTTAACGATGGACAACTTTTAACTCATGTGGATCCCCTTGACCTAACCAACCCTTAAGATGTATGTCATTAGAATGTTCCTTTCTTCTGACAACTTAGAGGCCTCCTAGAGGAACCAAAAGGACCTTGGCTGAGTTTGTACTCTTTCCAGCCGGATGCCTTGCTTTTTAGAATAGACTGAATAGAAAGTTATCCAGTGGTCATCCATCAGAGCCTTCTTCATTACATTATTCCCCCCTCTGAAAGTTTTTCAATGCAGAAACTTTCACTATTCTCATATAAGTTTAACTTCTGAGTATACAAGATTCCAATAAACAAATCTACCATGTATAGGGTCTAACAAAAGATAATTAATAAAAGTAAAGGATAGGTAGTTCTTGATTGTTTTTCTACTCTCTTGATTCTTGGGGAGATTCTCTACCTTTTTCTACAGGTTCCATTTCCTCATATGGGTCTGCCTCAGAATCTTTATGTTCTTCCACAGGATATGGACCAAGTTGATTAAGAAAACGTTCTATCAAAGCTAGTTCCTTTTCAACTTGAATCTCCTTTACTGCTCTTATTTATAGATGTTTCAGCATAGGGATTGCACAAGGAATAAAAGCTAGGCCTGCCACAGCCATATTAATTCACCCGGATCCAGGCAACCAAGAAAACCACATGTCAGTTGTTTATAACCTCTGACCTATCTTGGAAGCCCTATCCTGCAATTCCTTGGCAATTTCTCTGACCACACCTGATTTGTTACATGTTCCTGTCCAGTTTGTTGGTAAACACAAATATGCATCCTTTCCACATAAGAAGATTTATGGAAAAGGCATGCACTCAGTAGTTCCTTGCATTAGTCCAGACCCCTAAGTCCCTGCCACAAACATTCCTGCCAGTGGTTGCAATGGGACTTCCAGTGAGAGGTCCTTCTGTTTATCTCTGAGAATTGGTCCTTCAAAAAACATATCGAGAGGTAGTATTTCCAGGTGGAAAAAGGATACACAAATCTAATTTGGACTTCAAGTTGAACCAGAGTGGAAATTCTGAAGGTTGAAATGGTCTTGGACAGATTCCATCCACCCCACTTTCCCTTCTTAAAGTTTATTTCTGGTAGCCTTTGTTCTAACCCAGAGTTGTGGTTTGACAGGAACAGCATGATAAGATGTAGGGCTAGTAGATAAACATAAGCAGCATTTCTGACCTAGGGTAGGGTCATACTGTTTAACAAGATCTTGGCTTTATTCCAAAATCCGTGATATATAGTCTCCTCTATGCAATTGTTGTAGAGGCCCATTTTCCTTATCTATTCCCCCCTCAGCTGGGAATGTCAATAGTGCAACCTTAGGTGGTGGAGTTGACTTAGGTCTAAGGTAACGACCTCGTGCATATACAATGCGTTCTTGGCGTGAGTGAACTTGACCTAAAGTGTCTCCACTTGGGGAATCAATGTTCATCTTATGTTCACTTGAGAGTCCTAGTGCGAATAATGTCCAAAGCCATAAGCAAATCATAATCAACTATGGTATGAAGCTCACTACGTCAGGGAAAGGGTTAGTGGTGCATGTGGTTTGGGAAACAGGAGTAGCAAGAAAAATCCTAGGTCTACCACAAAAACGTTCCTTATATATGTAAAACAAAATTACTAGCAAAATTAGAAAAACAAGTACCCACAAAACGTACTTCCAAACTTCTAATAACATTAGCATGTGTAAGAAAGTGTTATATTAAAGCTAATAATATGTATATGTACAATGTGAAGGCAGTTGTCCTCTTTACAAATCTTCCGCCGTGCGTAGAGAATCAGCTTCCGGAGTGATTCAGCAAGGCTGATGGTCACCTGGTATCAGTCTCATCCAGTGGATCCAGGATTGTCCTCCTAAGATCTTAAAAACACAATTACAAAACCAATACATCTGGGCGAGTGCGCAAAGGAATCTGAGCAGTTGTAGTCCTTTTCAGTTGGGAAACAGCATAGGCAACCACTGAATCCTAAGAAAGAAAAAAATACAAAAATAGTCCAGATGATGAAGAATGCTATTCCCACTGGTGGCTGGATCCTTTGGATCATCAACTTCACTGGATCTCCTTGATGAGCTTGAGCCCGTTCACTTGGGGTCTAACTTCCGTCCAGTTTGGATTAACATCCAATCATCGTGGTGGAATTTGTGGACTGGAAACTTCAAAGGTGATGTTTGGGCTAATAGTCCTTGTTTCCTAAAAACTTCAAAATATCTGGACAGGTTATACACATATTGTTTCAATACTTTGTCTCTAGTTTCCAAGGAAGTAATGCATATGCTTCCTGTAGTGAAAACTACTTCAAACAACAGTTCATATGATGATAATCTGTCTAGGTTGGGTAAAACTCTTGACACCACTGTTGCTGTAACATTACTGCAGATAAAAGCTGCAACCCACCCTGTGAGGTGGTTCACTATGACTAATAAATATTTTACACTCCCCACTTTTGGTAATTCTGTAAAATCCACATGAATACATTGAAATGGTCTTAAAGCTGGTGATACATCTTACACATCTGTTGTTTTCTGACAGCATGTTCATTCACCTTTTTACAAACCAAACATTTGTTTATAATTGATGTTACTAAAGGATATATCCCAATACAATCATAGCTTAGTTTAAAAGTTCATGTACAATAGCTTGAAGTCCCCAATGACTCCACCCATATTTTGCCAAATGATGTCCAGAGACTAAGGGTTACAATGCATTAAGCAATAGCCGTCATAAAGTCAGCTTATTGCCCCCCACAAACTGGGTCCTCAATTCACCTACCTTAGAAAGGATGGAAGGCTGAGTCAACCTTGAGCCTGGTGAGATTCGAATTTACAGTAATTGCAGACAGCTGGTGTTAAATTACAATGCATTTATCCACTGAGCTATCCAGGCTCCCTGTCCATAGAGCTTAATTTAATGAATACAATTCAAAGGTTTGAGCAGACCAATTTCGAGGCAATTTGTCTCCAGGGGGTGTCCCTCCAAATCAGGTCTTGTTTTTGTATGGAGACCAATTATTTCAACACCATAATGTTCTCATACAAGGTGATCCATTGATCTGGTGTTGGTTAAGAACTGTGCTTGATTCAAATTGAGAACTGCAGGTAAAATCAAATCTGTGTTGCATTAAAATTGTTTTATTTTTGTTTAGAATTTTGAATCAGATAACCACCACTGAAGGATAGTTCTGACTTGATGTGGGGTGTTTACAATGAGGGCTCCCTCCAAAGGTCAATTGCCTACTTTCTGAGCCAACACCCCTCGTGCAATCCAATTTGTGTGTGTGTGTGTGTGTGTGTGTGTGTGTCTACAAAGAGACCGAATGGCTTTTCCAAATTTGGCAAACCCAATACAGGAGCCCTGGTTAAAGCCTGTTTCAAATTTTCAAGGCTTCCTCTTTCATGTCCCTCCCATTTCAAACTCCAAGATCCAGATTCAATTAATTTTGCATAGAATTGTCTTAATTCTTGCTTGTTTATAGATGGAGGCGGAGACGCTACCCCTCCTTTCTATCAGGAGTGATTTTTGTTTACTACTCCTGTTGGGGGAAAAAAAGTCTTTCCCTTTAAAGATTGCTGAAAGGCAGAGCTTTCCCCGTCCTGAATTCAAAACTCCTGGAATCAGTTTTATTGTTCCTAGTAAGGCAAGCAAGAAACAAACACATCTTTTATTCTTCCTTTTGTTGTGGAAATTAAGGCAGCGTCTCAGTTTCTTAATGGCCCATTGGTAAAGGTGGGGGCTGAACTCTGCCGGAGTTTCTGCCTATTTTCTTTAGGGGAATTTTCTTGTGCTTTTTTAATATTGAGCTTCTCAAATCTTCCAACACTCCCTTCACTGATTAAGTGTATTCAGATGCTTTGTTCACTTAATCTGATCTCTGTCAACGAAAAACACCACTTCTCTTCAGATCACCACTTCTCTCCTACTTCTTAGCACTTCCACATTTCAATCTGCCAACTTCCATAACTTTCCAAAAACAAATCACATACCTTCTCCTTTCCATCAATTCTACTTTCTCTAACTCCTTCTTATTATAACATTCAATTCCTCCTACCACTGCCATCCTGATTTCCAAGCCAGCACAAGTCTGTGTAGACAAACTTAAAGGCAACTTTCTGACTTCCCTTAAAACTTCCTCTCTTCCTTCAACTACCGTATATCCCTCTATAAACAAATGAGCTCCTCAGCACCAATTATCTAATCTCCCCGCAAACTGAAGTGAACAAAAACAAGCATACTCTCGAGGCAGAATCCAACATTTTAGACAAAATGCCACTGAATCTCTCCCACCACACATCGCAATTTCCAACTCATCTCTGTGACAATTCCCAAAAAGGGCAGTAACTTGTGCTACTAGCAAACAAACATATAAACAACAAACAAACATACAAACGAACAAACGTGCCATCTGTTAAGGATGCAGAATGCACGCAAACATAAAAAAAACATTTAAGAAAGACAGCTTCAAAAATAAAACAATAGTAAAATGCAAGTCAGATTAAAAAAATCTTTCAAAATAATTTCTTTGAGATAGAATAAAAATAAGAATAAAAATAATTTTATTTCTATACCATCCTTCTCCCGAAGGACTCAAGGCGGTGTACAGCCTATTTTGTTTAAAAAAACAAAACAACACCAATTTAAAATAATTAAAAATATTAAATGGATTCGGCTCAATTTAAAACCTCAGAAATTTAAAACATCCGATTTAAAATTATGTTGCTAACCCAGCCTGGCGAAACAACAGGATTCTGAGTACAGGTTTAATGAAGCGTTTTTAAACCTCCAAAAATTTCCAGAAAAAATAAAATCAAAATTGTATTCAGAGCAGAAAAGTTTTCATATGCAAATTAAAGAGACCTAGCAGCAACAGCATTAGCCGATCACCCACTTCCCCCTTCTTTTTCTGGCTGCTCCTCTGAGAGAAAAAAAAATGGTTAAACCGTAGCCCCCCCCCTTTCGTGCCTCTCATCTCCCAGGGGAAAAAAGGAGGGGGTGAGAGAAAGGAAAAAAGTTAAAAGGAACTGTTTCTCTCTTACAAAGGAAAAGAGGGGGGGAAGAGGGAAAAAATGTACAGCGTGCAAGGAAGCCTCGCTTCTCTCTTCCATTCAGCATTCTTACAACAAAGCAACACAGTATTATTACTATACTAACATTAGTATTTCTCTAATTTCTCACTTTATCAACACACAGGCTTTTCATATTTGTACTGCAATCAGACTTCTTTAAACCAATTTCACATACAAAAAATCCCACTTCATGCAAACCAACCATTACAATAATCTCAAATATCTCTCACAGCCTCAAGCACAAATCATCTCACTTTGCTGACAGCCACACATATCACAATCAATTAAATTCCATTCAAATTTACACACTATCATTATATATATACATATATATTTAACAGAAATCACACCAAATTGATCAAATCATATTATCTGTTTTCCCATTTAGACAGGCTCCACCTTTTTAACTGCCTGCTAAACCCCGGGAGGGAAGAACAGTAAACTCTGGCTGTTTAAGAATGTCAGTTTATCAGAAAATTCATAACACTGCAATTAGTTCTTCTCTTACCACACATAAGATTACACACAATACTTAGTACTTAATTCCAATAATTAAATACTTAATTCCAGAGACTTCAGCTCGCCAACTGGTCTCCTAGGAGATTGATCAGATCTCACTCTTCCACCCCTTTAATGGGTAGGTACCTCTAAACAGAGAGACTTTAACTCTCTGATTTATACTTACCTGTTTTCTTTTCCTCTTCCTTCCTTCCTTTCTTTCTTTCTTCTTCTTCTTTTTTTTTTATGTATTTATGTTGAGTCTCTGTATCTGATCAACCTTCAAGGATTCTTGACTGGCCTGTCTTTGTCAGCGGGTTTACGGCACCTCCTCACTGAATCTCCATGGACTTCAAAGGAGTCCTAATGGCCGGCCAGTGGATTTTCCTTGGAGAGGTGTCGATTCCCGCTGAGGCAGGCTGTCTGGTAGAACAAAAGTTCTCTGCCTTGTAGTCCCATCTGCAGGGTGCCATAAATGTTGTGGATTTAATAAGACAAACACAACTTTTGGGTTGATCAGAGACAGATTTTATATATTGCGCAATAGGTTCAAGGCTCTGTACATGAAGCGTTGAACAAAGACAGGAATTAAGTACAATGGTTTTATACCCTTCTAGACAAAGGATTCTTTTGAAGTCAGCATTTCATATGGTCCTATACATTTATCAATTTTAATTGACATTACAGAGTTTCTTTGCAAAACAATCATAATTCTTTTTGTAGATTACTGAAGCATCTCTTTTATCTTTTAACGATGGACAACTTTTAACTCATGTGGATCCCCTTGACCTAACCAACCCTTAAGATGTATGTCATTAGAATGTTCCTTTCTTCTGACAACTTAGAGGCCTCCTAGAGGAACCAAAAGGACCTTGGCTGAGTTTGTACTCTTTCCAGCCGGATGCCTTGCTTTTTAGAATAGACTGAATAGAAAGTTATCCAGTGGTCATCCATCAGAGCCTTCTTCATTACATTACTCCCTCCCTTCCTTTTTCTAACTGTTCTTCCCTCTGTGTTCTGTTCATCATATAGATCATTTAGAAGGATTTTTTTTGTGCTGGTAAAAGGTACCTGCCCTACATGCATACCTTTCACCTGCATTTACTCCCAAACCCTATGGGAAGGAAAGAAAGTAACACAGATGGGTTTTAAAAGACACCCAATATCATGCTGTAGTTTTCATTATGTCTGCCTTTTTCTTTGTATTGCTTTTGCACGATAGTGGACCAGTAGTGGGTTTCAAATCCCAGCGCTACCGGTTTGTTATCAGTAGTGTGCTCGCTTTGCAAGCGTGCAGCACTTCTGCGCATACATAGAGCATTTTTGATGATGTCTGGGTGGGTGGGCGTAGCCTCCCGCTGCCACTGCTGTAGTGGACCGAGTGTAGAGCAGCTATGATTCTGCCTTTGCTCAGAACTGTTCAACAAGATGTCCATACTTTATTGGGAACCCAGCGTGCACTGCGGTGGTGGGTTCCTCCCGGTTCGGTCCGGCCGAGCTGGTAGCGGTGACGATATGATGTCACTGAACCGGTTCTCCCCCCCCACACCCCCCACCCACGCACGCATGTTATTCTTACCTTTTATTTGGACCCACCCCCAATCTATTGCTGCCTCCTGAGTCCCAGCTGATGACTAGAGGGAAAAAAACTGTTTAAACTCTTGCCCTGGGGCTTCAAAGGGCCGTCCTACAGCTGATCAGTGTTAAAAGCAAACAAATGAGTCAGGTCGTAAGTGCGAGGACTGGTCGTAAGTGCGAGGACCTTCCAGAAATGACCCTGACCAGCTAACCACGCCCACCTAGTCACATGACCTCCAAGCCACACCCACAAAATAAGCCACGCCCACAGAACCGGTAGTAAAAAAAAATTAGAACCCACCCCTGGTGCACTGAATTATTTTATACATACTAATAACATTATGTTGTATCTTCAAAGTAGTTTGGTTGTTTAGTAAACCAGGTTTTGCCCACAACAGTCCACTCCTAAATAGTCCAAATGATCTAGGCTTTGTTGAATTAGCTTTAGGTTTGGATGAAACCATAGTTCATCCTAAGTAATATCATGAAAGGAGTAACTATAGTTTATCCTAAGTAATATCATGATAGGAGACTTTGAAGATCAAATTCCTAACTCTTCTTTGGGTTTGGTATCTTGGGAATTAGACTACCCTCAGTAAAATAATGTGCTAGCATGTCCTTTTTTGGATAGAGTTTAGAAAAAATAAATCTCCTTTTGTATTCTTATCTCCTCTTGTTTGGTTCCTTGTAATATAACTAGCAGAACAATTTGGCTGACCTTTTTAAAGGATAAATCTACCTGTTTTGACCAGCAAAAGGAGAATTATATTAGCAGAAGCAAACCTCTATTAAGCATTACATATTTAAGTTGGCTTTGAAGTGGATACTTCTGCATTTATATGCATTTTGAAGCTAGTGGAGTTTATTTCTGAGAAAATACATAGGGTGAGTCCCATGCAATGAAAGCCATCTGCCAAATGAATTGTGAAAAAAACTTCTATTGCTTTCTGTGGCGCCTAATCATAATTTATTTAATAATTTAAATTAGGGAAACCATTTGGAATAATGCTAACTGTTAATGTTCAAGGAAATTTCCCAGTGTAATAAGGAATGCAACTGTTCCATACAATGTGGAAAACCAAAAGTATTATCATATCTAATATTCTAGTGAAATAATGAAAACATTTTTGAAAACAGGGGTTTTTTTTCTTGTTTAATGGAGAAACACATACTTTGCATTTCATTTACTCGGTAATGCAACTGGAGTGAATTTAAAAAGAAAAAAAGACAAAAAGTGATAAATTGAACATTATGATGATGAATTCTATCTGGCATCACACAATTGAAGGGTATGTTCTAATTAAAATTTTCTGGAAAGACAACAAGTACATTATCCTATTAAAGATTAATGTCCTTGATAATCTTAGTTGTTTAGTATTATGTTGAAAGTTATTAAGAGACCAGAAGAGTGAATTGATGCAAAGTTTCTAAATGGAAAAAAAAAATGGAACCACAGCTGAGCAACAGAAAGTGTGTTTACTCTATTAAATATGATGATTGCATTGCTGCAACAAAGCCCAATAAAACTTTAATGAAACACATGTCTGTATAGTTGCTTTAATGGTGTATTTCACAGAATTTATAATGTGATTTTTTTTTTTACTTTTGGCCTCCATTTTCCCTCCTAATAAATCCTCATATCTCTGATTAATGATGGCCCAAATTTGTCAACTCTATGTTTTAGGATAGAATTTGAAGAATGAAAAACTTCTTGTAGCTGACTGAAGAACAATATAAAAATGAGCTGATGTTAGTTTACTGACAGATAATTTGTATATGTATATGTATTAAAAAAATGGAATGGCGTGTTAAATGTGGTTGGCAGGCATTCGACAAACTAAGTGTAATTTTCAAGAACCCACTCCCACTACGCCTGAAGAGAAAAGTTTTTGATCAGTGTGTGCCACCTGCTCTAACATATGCCGGTGAAACAATCGACACAATAGCTACGAGTGGTGCAAAAAGCCATGGAAAAATACATGCTCAGCAAGACAAGATAGAAAGACTGCACATGGATTAGAGAACAAACAAAAGTATATGATATCATCAAAACAGTAAAAGAATTGAAATGGAAATGGGCTAGTCATATAGCAAGAAGAACTGATGGCAGGTGGACCAAGGCAGTCATAGAAAGGATCCCACCTCATAAAAAGTGTCTATGAAAGAGACCTAAAACAAGATGGATTGACAATATCAGCAAATATTCCAGCCCCAATTGGCAAAAGAAAGCTCAACACCATATTGGTTGGAAACATGAAGAGAGGCTTTTGTCCTGCAATGGAAAAACAATGGCTACAATCATTATATGGTATATATAATAATCATACATCTATCTATATCCATATCTATGTATATGTATATACACATACACATAACATGAAATTTTTCTTGAATGAAATATATGAAATGTAAGATTTTTAAAAAGTGTATAGTAAAAACCATATACATACATACATACATATAATCTGTCAGTTTTCATTTTCCTCATATACTTTTCAAAAATCCTACATTTTTTCTATTTTTGTGACTTTGTTCCCTCCCACACATCCTTCCAAAAAAAGATCCAGAAAAAGGGCTTGACAAAGTTCACTGGCTATATTCTTCAATATCATCAGATATTGAAGAATATAGAAGCTTATATTATATCTGCCTTAAGGATATGGAATCTTTGGAATGATTTGACATGACATCACATGCTTTCCCAGATATACTGGTGTTTCATTTTCAAAACTACACAGCTTAGCACAAAGGTTTGTCACTTAACAAGCTAAGCGAGAATTATCCTAAAGGTCAAAAGTAATTTATTTTTCAATAATTTTATGAAGAATACATTAAACAGATAAAACAAATTCAAGAACCAAATTCAAAAAGTAAAGAATAAATACATAAAAAGTGTGGAAAAATTAAAAAAAATCTCCCTAAAATAGAAATTTTAAATATCTACTTACAATTTTACCTTCTCCAAATGTAAATGGATTTAGTAAAAAAAAATCTCCCTTCATCCCAGCAAGTATATTCAACATTAACAACTTATCACTGCATTTTAACACACCGTCATTCCATACCTCAGCCCATTTTCTGTAAACTCAACTCTAAATCTCAGCTCTCCTTATTAATCAGCAAAGGTCTAGTAAAAAAAATTAAAGAAATACTTAATAATTTAAATTTATAATCCCCCTTTCCATTTACTCTAGTTACAATACATTTATGAAGTAGGAGTTGATTCCTGATAATCATTGTTGGCTTTTTTATTTCTTGGTGTAAAGTTCAGTTGAATTTATAGACAGACTAATTTGTGTATATTGGATATCTCAGATAATGTTCTGTGTAGGGTGGGTTCTAAATTTTTTTACTACCTGTTCTGTGGGCGTGGATTATTTTGTGGGCATGGCTTGATGGTCATATGACAATTCTTTAGGATTTAGCAGAGGTACTGGTCTACCAGGCTTTTAACTGCTTGCAGAACTGTACCGATCTACCCATTTATTTTTGCAGGCACTGATCTACTCGTGTATTTTTGCAGGCACTGGTCTATCCATTTATTTTTGCAGGCACCGGTCTACTCATTTGTTTTCTTTTAACACTGATCAGCTGTAGGGTGGCCCTTTGAAGTCCCGCGGCAAGAGTTTAAACAGTTTTTTTCCCTCTAGCCATCAGATGGGACTCAGGAGGCAGCAATAGATTGGGGGTGGGGCCAAATAAAAGGTAAGAATAACGTGGGGGGTGGGAGGTGGGGGGCAGGGAGCGGGGGGGGCAGAACCGGTTCGGTGACATCATATCATCACCGCTACCAGCTTGGCGAAACTGGGCAGAACCGGGAGGAACCCACCACTGGTTCTGTGCATGGAAGGGAGGGAAAAGCCTTTGTGGGGCTACAAGAACATTTGGGAGTGAACGGAGATGAAATCCTTTTGTAGGTAGCTCTTTCATTCTGTTCACTTAATGACCAAGGGAATTGCTTAATGAGCACAACTTGGAGTTCTGGGATTGCAGTGGTTGAGCAAAGTAGTTATGTGGGCATCTCACTTAATGATCACTTTGTTCCACCACCAAGATTCCAGTGCCAATTGTGGTTGTTAAGCGAGGACCTGTAATTTACTGCTGAATAGAATGTGTGCATGTTGCAGTATATAAAATTAAATAAATAATATGTACAGTTTTATGACAAAATGTATTATCAGAAGAAGAAGTCAATTAAAACACAATCCATAAGCTTTTAGCCTCGGTTAAAATTACTTCTATATTAGAAACTCATAAACTGAGTCTTAGTGAAGCATTTTCAAAATAGGAAACAGAACAAGTAATTTAATTAAATAAGTCCTGTGAAATAGATAGCATTGCTGCAATTTTGTTTCAGAAATGCCTTTTTAATATATATATATATATATATATATATATATATATATATATATATATATATATATATATGTATATGTATTTTCGTCTATGGGATGGGTTTGGGTTTGAAGAGTCCCAGCCACGAAGATTACCCAAGAGGACTCAAGATAACACATGACACCACCACCAATCATCCTCACCAGATTCAAAACCAAACCAATCTATGGGATGATCTATTTCATAGATGAAATACAACCACCATCCAGAAGCCAGACCATGGCGGCATCACCAGTTGCTGCACACCTCTCTGATCCCCACACAAAGCAAACTGACACACGCCATGAACACATGGCAAGACCTCAAACTTGGAGCCAAATCAAAGCCCGGGATATGGCATCACAGCCATCTGCTCAGGACATTACATCAAATAATTCAGGATATCACAACACTAGAACTCAGGATGTTAACACACAGCCCATGACCCAGGTTGTTAAAACACAAAAGACTAATGGGCACACATCAAGGACCTCACCCACACAGGATGTTACGAAACAGCTGACTAATCTGCAAACATAAACTCCATCAACCAACCAAGATTAACAACACAGGCAACCAACCCGCTCACAGCAACAAAGCCAGCACCCCACACCTCCTCACCAGTATTTATATGGCAGCTCCGATCACGCTTTCCTCACACAAGCATGAAGCCGAAGACACCAGCCTGAAGATGACGAGTGGGACCTCATCAAAACGTCACCAAGATACTATCAATCTTACACAGGAAAAGACCCAAATACACCAAAACTTGCATACCTCTACCTGTGAAAATCTATGAAAACATATATATATGATCTCGCAACATACCCATAGCTTCTAAACTAGATAAGAGCCTGAAGATGACAGGGTTGTAAGCCTGTCGAAACGTTGCTATAAGAAAAACTTTAAGGTACTGGTAGGATTTTAGCTAAGGTTTTAAAGGACCTTGCAGAGTGCTCTGTAAGGATTTTTAGAAGATTTTAAACTAGGATTTTAACCAGAATTTTAAATATTTTCACTAACTTATTTAATATGACACGGGAAAACACCCAAGATTTTATTTTTTTGCATATATATAATATATTTTATATATATATATGTATGTATGTATGTATGTATGTAGGTAGGTAGGTAGGTAGGTAGGTAGGTAGGTCTTTGGTTATTCGGGTTTTCTCCCGCGTAAAATTGGAGGTATCTTGGCAACGTTTCGACGAAGTCTCATTCGTCATCTTCAGGCTGGTGTTTTCGGCTTCGTGCTTCTAGGAGCAATGTGTGTGATCGCAGCTGTTTCTTCCTTTTAACTGCCAGTGGGGGTGTGAATTGATTGGGTGGGAGCTTGGCTGTGTTCTGATTGGCTGGGTGTGTGTTCTGTTTAGGTGGGGGCTTGGTTGTGCTCAGGTTAGTCTGAGTAGCAGGGGGATTTGAGCTGGTGAGCTGTGTTGCTGTTGTTCGGCTTCATGTTCGTGGCTGTGCCAACTCTTCATGGTGGGTGTCAGTCTGCTTCATGTATGGATTGGAGGGGTTTAAAGTGGCTAATGATGCAGCTGTGGTCTGGCTTCTGGTCCGTGGTCGTGCCTCATCATCAGTGTGGGTTTGAGTCTGCTTTCTGCGTGGATGTGTGGTGGTTACATCCTGTGTGGCTCTCGTGAGTGTGGGTCTGGTGTCATTCTTTGTGTTAGGGACTCATTTGTCAATAAGGGCGGGTTTCCAAATGGCTGGTAGGCAGGAAGTATCATCTCATTTATTCATGCTGTGTGGACATTTTTCTATCTCGATGGCTTCTCTGATTATTCTGTTAAAGTGTTCAGTTTTGGCGATAGTTCTGGTCTTTTTAAAGTCAATATCATGTCCTGTGGCTTTGAGGTGTTGGACCAGGCAAGAAGTTGGTTCCTTTTTTCTGACAGAGTTCTTGTGTTCTTCAATGCGTGCACTTATTCTTCTGTTGGTTGTCTGATGTATGTGGTGGGGCAGGCGGTGCATGGGATTTCATATACTCCTTGATTTTCTAACTCAATTTTGTCTTTGGGGTTTCTTAGGATGGTGGATATTTTTCGGTTTGTGCAGAATGATGTCTTGATGTTGTGTTTGTGGAGGATCTTGCTGATTCTGTCTGTGGTGCCTTTTATGTATGGGATGAGGGCTTTGCTGTTTTCTTGTTCTCTATCTTGGATTTTAGTGGGGGTTTCTTTTTGGATTAGGTTGGTAATCTTATTTCTTTGGAATCCGTTGGATGTTAGTACGTTAGTGAGAGTGTGTAGTTCGGTTTTTAAGTGTTGTTCGTCAGCTAAGCGTTTTGTTCTGGAGATGAGTGTCTTGGCTACGGAGTTGATCTGTGCTGGGTGGTGGTGTGAGAGTGCGTTCAGATAGCGGTTTGTGTGTGTTTTCTTCTGGTAGATGGTGTGTCCTAGGGAGCCATTGGATTTTTTGTAGACTAAGACATCCAGGAAGGGAAGTTGGTTGTTAGCTTCTGTTTCCATGGTGAACTGTATTTTGGGGTGTAGACTGTTGAGGTGTGTGAGGAAGTTGTCCAGTTTTTCTTTCTCATGTGGCCAGATTATGAAGGTGTCGTCTACGTATCTGAGCCAGAGTTTGGGTTTGTGATCAGATTTTTCTAGAGCTTGGGTTTCAAAGTGTTCCATGCAGAGGTTAGCAATGACAGGTGAGAGGAGTGATCCCATGGGTGCTCCTTCTATTTGTTTGTATTTCGTCGAAACGTTGCCAAGACACCTCCAATTTTATGCAGGAGAAAACCCGAATAACCAAAGACCTACATACAAACACCCGTGAAAACCTTAGAAAACAAAAATACGTTTTGACGAAGTCTCATTCGTCATCTTCAGGCTGGTGTCTTTGGCTTTGTGCTTCTAGGAGCAATGTGTGTGATCGCAGCTGTTTCTTCCTTTTAACTGCCAGTGGGGGTGTGAACTGATTGGGTGGGAGCTTGGCTGTGTTCTGATTGGGTGGAGGTGTGTTCTGATTGGTTGGGGGTTTGGCTGTGCTCTGATTGGATGGAGGGTTGGCTGTGCTCTGATTGGCTGGGTGTGTGTTCTGTTTAGGTGGGGGCTTGGTTGTGCTCGGGTTAGTCTGAGTAGCAGGGGGATTTGAGCTGGTGAGCTGTGTTGCTGTTGTTTGGCTTCATGTTCGTGGCCATGCTACCTCTTCATGGTGGGTGTCAGTCTGCTTCATGTATGGATTGGAGGGGTTTAAAGGGGCTAATGATGTAGCTGTGGTCTCGCTTCTGGCCACAACCAAGCCCCCACCTAAACAGAACACACACCCAGCCAATCAGAGCACAGCCAACCCCCCATCCAATCAGAGCACAGCCAAACCTCCAACCAATCAGAACACTCCTCCACCCAATCAGAACACAGCCAAGCTCCCACCCAATCAGTTCACACCCCCACTGGCAGTTAAAAGGAAGAAACAGCTGCGATCACACACATTGCTCCTAGAAGCACAAAGCCAAAGACACCAGCCTGAAGATGACGAATGAGACTTCGTCGAAACGTTGCCAAGAAACCTCCAATTTTACGCGGGAGAAAACCCGAAGACCTACATACAAACACCCGTGAAAACCTCAGAAAACACACACACACACACACACACACACACACACACACACACACACACACACATATATATATATATATATATATATGTTTTTCTTCTAGCCAGGTTTTCCCTACGTAGCCAAGGTTTTTTTGTATATATATATATATATATTCTGATTAAAATAACATTGCACAGTAATCACTTTCCTGAATCATGATACCAAATCTGGTTAATTATAATATTAACACATAACACATAAGGGAATAAATTAGTCAAAACCAATTGATTTATTGCACTTCTGAATCAAGATGAAATATTTTTTTTTACAGCATTTCTAGCCAAAGGCTAAGTAGTTCTATTGCTAAATGAATCTTTTATTTTTGTCAATCAGGGTTTATACAGGTAGATAAACAATAAATCCTATCAGAATTAAATTTCATGCCACCATGAAAGATAAATTTGCTATTTGTTGATATGTAAAATCGAGTACCTACTAATTTCAATGTTGAAATGAACTCATTAAAATTTATCTTGGAATTAATCTTCAAAAAATTCAATGGAGAGTCAAAACATCTTTTTTTTTTGAAAAGTTTTTTTTTATTTTTTAAAACATGAAACATAAAATACATCTTTTTAGAGCAAGGATTTGACCCGGTATAAAGTAAATACAATTACTCACATTCCCTCAACCAATTTTGTCCCAAATTTTATCCATTTACCTCTTTAAAAAAAGAAAAAAAATCTTATTCTAAACATTTAGATTTTAAACATTCTACTATGTCACCCTAAATTCTAAACAATTATATCCAAATAGACATCATTCCAAATCTTTGTCATTTTAACAATCAATATTTCATATATATTCCTCATTTCTAAGACTCATTACATCGAGTCTATATTGTACCTCTTTTAAATGGCAACTAGTATCCATAATCTTGACACAGAATATTTTCCTCCTCTCTTAATTGTTCTAAATCAACCAACATTTCCATCTAAAATTTGTCACTCCCAAAATACTTTATTTTAAAGTCTAATATTTAATTCATAATTTAAATAGCTATTTTCCAACAGTGTTTTCCGCCACTTCTATCTCTATTTATTTAATTGGTTCACAGTTTGGCTTAACTATTCTCCAGTATTGTCTCCTCCACTTCCTCCTGAGTTTATTTTTCGCAACTTAATCAGCTGCTTTCCAGCGATGCTTTCCTCCACTCCTAACCTTACTTAATTGAGCTGGTTCACAGTATAATTTTAACTCCATACCAACGTTATCTCCTTCAATCCTCCTAAATCTATTATGAAACTGGTTCACAACTCAAATAGTTGCTTCCCAGCAATGCTTTCCTCCGCTCCAACCTTTATTTTTAACTGATTCACAACTGTATTTCAGTTGCTCTCCAGGTATATTTTCCTCCACTCCTAGCTTTTTATTTTTTGGCTAGTTCACAGTTTTGCTTTAACTGTTACCTAGCGTATGCTTCCCTCCACTCCTAACTCTAATGGCTGGTTCACAGCTTTACTTTGGCTGTTTTCCAGCCCATGCTTTCCTCCACTCCTAACTCTTATTTTTATTTTTAACTAGTTCCCAGTTTTGCCTTAACTGTTCTCCAGTATGATGCTTTCCTCCACTCCTACCTTATTTGTAAGACTAGATCACAGCTTTACTTTCACTGTTCTCCAGAATCATGCTTCCCTCCACTCCTAACTTCATTTGTTTAACTAATTCATAACATTTTATTTTAATTATTGTCCAGCTTTATGTTTTCCTCCATTTCTACATCTCTTATTCAATTATGTAACTTTAAATTAATTCACAATATATTACTCATATTCATTTTTAAATCCATTCTCCTCCCTGTCTTTAACTGATTAAAAATAAAAAAGTATATTGACAAATATCTTAGCTCCTCTTCTCTCCTAGGCTTTCTCCCATGCCATATTTATTTCCAGAGAATATCAACATTTTAAATAACTTTAAAATTAATTTTCTATAATTATTAAATCTGTAATTAATTCTTCTTAATATCCAGCACCTTAGAGATCATTTTCTTCTAAATTATTATGTCTGTAAATAGAAATTTAAAAATTCCAAGTTTAAAAAAGTATTAAAACATCCAAAAATCATAATTTTCAATCATTTATACTCATTTTTTCCAAGTCAAATTGTTGTATATTCATAAAATCAACTTAGATAAAAATAATAGTAAAAAAAGAGAGAGAATAGTAACAATATTAATAATAGTTAAAATAAAAATAAAAGAAAAAAACAGGAATAAAAATAGGAAAGAGAATAGAAATATAACAAAAGAAATTGAAAAGAGAATTAGAAAAAATAGAGAGGGGGGAAAGGGACAAAAGAAAAAAATAAAAAGGAAAGAAAAAAAATAAAATAGAATTGAGAGAGAGCCCAGAGAAGAAGGAAGGTATCTCCTAAAATTATTCAAAGATCAAACTCCCAGACACCATTACATCCATTTAATTCAAACTATGGTATTTTCTTATCTTGTTACTTTATATTCCATTTTTTTTCCTTCTCCAATCTATCTGAGTATATTTATTTTCCATTTCAATGTCCTCAAAGTTATAAGTTCTATAAAGCTAATTCTGAATTGACTATTCCATATATGGTATCATCATGTTCTTCTTTTGTTGCCACGCCCTTTTTCTCTTGTTGTCACGTTTAATAAATCAGTTTTCATTATTCCATTTAGTTTCTTCTTTCTGGTCTTCAATATCCTCCAATACACAGATTATATGTCCAAAGTCAAGCCTCTTGAAATTTTTCTCAAAATAATCCACTTTAAGTAACAAGCAACAAAGTTTCTCTTTCAAGTAACAAGCAGTCTGGAATTTACACTTCCATTTTTCAGCTGGCAGCCATCTTTTCCATCTCTGTTTGTCTTTTATCTTCCTCTTCTCCTTCCTCTCTCTCAAACATAATCCAATCTCATTTAGCCACAAAAAATAGCCAGAAAAATAAAAAAAGAAAACCAAATCTGTAATAAAATCATTTCCAAAAAGTCTATAATTAACGCTATCTATCAACAAGACTTTTCTCCACCATTCATTTGAGTCTTTTTGCCCTGATGTTTCTCAGCCGCTGTTAAGGCTAGGGCACACTTTTTGTAATACAGCATCTACGGGCAGTTCTCGCCTGGGCAGACGTCAACTCACCTGGCTTTCAAACTCCCTGCTCCGCTCTCCACTTCTTGCTTCTCCTCCTCTCCTCCAGCACGATCTTTGTTCCCGGTTGCCGCGGTTTTGGGACAGTCGCCATGGCTGTCGTTCCACTGCCGCCAGCGTGAAGGGAAAGCCTCCGGCCCCGAGGAACCTGCCCGTTCCTCTCGGCCACCCAAGGGGTCCCTTCTTGTCCCCCTGTCCCTTCAAGACAGGGGAGGTCCGAAGACCTGTCGGCGGCAGCTTGGCAAACGGGGTTTTGGCAAAGCTCCGCGGAGCTCGCCATTTCCCCATCTGTATCCCCGCGGCGCCAACCGGAAATCCAAGAGTCAACACATCTTGGTATGCATAGGATTGCAACCAAGGTCTAGAGTCAGAATGATTCCCTCACATGACACTCCACATTTAACTTCCTTTCACAGGTAAAACTCATTACCTGCAATTCATTTTAAATCTGTTGTAAAAGAGCCTGCAAATCTACAAATAAATTTGTTTTCTAGTCTTAAAAAGTGGATTGATATATCTGATCTCAGGAGCTTAAACATGTAGAGACCATCCATATCATACTAACATCTATAGGAAACTAGAGAAGCACTTTAAATGCAATGCCTAAACTTGTGGACACTGTTTATTCCAATGTAATAAATCTAGCAGCTTTGAATGTCTTCTTCCTTAGCCATGATGCAATGTGTTTTCATCATGCAACTTAATTTGCTATAAGGTCAGCCCATGTTCTAAAATTTGTGAAGTGCTATCAAAGGTCCATGCTAAAATAAGGTCAGCACTGATGTTTTGGGGAAAACATGCTTGTTATATCTTCCAGCTCCAGAGCTTTGAAGGCCCCATTCTCCTTCAGTCTTCAATATATCTCTTGGCAATCTCTCTATCTCTCTTTCTTTTAATTCTTCAGACCCAGAAGACAAAATGTGCCTTTGGAGACTAAGGATGGATGAATATGTCAAGCATACTTGCTCCCACATTTTATTTTTAATGTCAAGTTATTATTTTTTTTTTATGTTGCTTAGATTTTTTTAAAGCGAACTTAATGAAGCTCCCATGTATCTTCACTGTCAAATGTTGTAGACAAAGCTATAAATTATTTTCTAGAAATCCTCTACTGCCAAAGTATGGTAACATTCCCAAAATGAAGAACAGGGCCAATGAGAAGAAAAAAAAAAAAAAACCTACTAGGCTTTCTAACGTTAATTCTGCTAAGCTGCAATGCAGTGTTTTAATTAAATAATAGTTCTGAGGATTCCATTTCTTCTGCTGTAGCCATTGTGGCCATTAATGCTATTATTATGCTGTTAAATAATTCTAAACTATTGTTATTAGTGGATTTAGATTGTTGCTTTAAAAGGGTATGCGACCCATCTTTGGGAAAAAAAAAAGGTTTTAAAGGAACACATGCATCTCTTAAAAATGGAAGAGAATCATTAGCATGGCTCTGTGTTAAATATGAACCTTTTTTAGTATGAACTGACTCCGATCCAGTTCAAATCATTACCTAATCAGAGATTTATATAGCTTTATCAGATCTGGAGTGTGTCTATGAATCTTCTGTTCTTCTCACTCCTTATATGAAGAAACTCAAATGTTTAAGTGCTTATTTTTTTAAAAAATCAAGCTAAAGTCTCACATTTTTCCATATGTTGCATAACTATTATTTATCTAGAAAGTAAATATTTGCTGAATATATTAAGTGCGGAATTCCAATACATCTGTAGATTTTGTGTGTGTGTGTATGTACATATATATAAATTGTATGTGTGTGTATATATGTGTGTGTGTGTGTGTGTGTGTGTGTGTTATATTATATTACTAATACACACATGTATTAGAACCTTGAGAGTTTTTCTTTTAAATTGAATTAACAGGAGACATTAAAATTGTTCATTATTTGATATTGTATCTTCTTTTCTATGTTTATGGACAAATAAGAATAATTTTTATGCATTACTGGAATTCATTTGTGGCCGCTAAATTTTTTTTCATCACCTCTGTTTTTGGAATAGCCTGATATGAAAATTAATTTGCAAGCTCAATATCTCCAAATTTAAGTATCCCCAAAGGTAAGTGGTCATTTACCCTAGCCTGTTTTAATGCTGTCACCAGCTGTTCTTCATAGTACATTGTGCTAACAGAGCATGACCTTGGATTTTTGAGCAAGTAGAAACAGTGCAGCATTGGTACTCTTTTGTTCCTACGAAAAGGATTTATGTACAAAACTAACTGTCCCAATGCTGTTTATGTTTCCTGGGAGAACTTTTGCTTTTTATATCTTTTACTTCCTTTTAAAGTCCAAGCTGCTATAGTAGCAGCCAGTTTTCTCTTGTCAGCTATGAGGACTGGCCTAAATTAGTCATCTTGCACTGTAATTATTGTAAGATTTGAGTCCATAGATTTGGCTTTCTCGGAAGATCTATCATATTATTATCTTTAAAATGGAGGTATGTTGCCTGGGTAATAAAAATTGATTTATTGCCTATGGAGATTCTCAGTCATCCAGGTCATGGTTGTCCCAAAGGTGCTTTTTCAAAAAGCAACTGGACTTTGTTTTTCCTTGAAGACATTTCACTTAATGTAGAGGCTATCTACATTCAGCTTGAACAGCGTTCTCTCAATAGAGAGCACCTAACTCCTGTTTACAACACAGTCCATTCAGCAGTTCCAAGAAGGTTCCACATTATTTTGTACTATTCAGGTGACCCTGAGGGCACAGATAAAACTCTAAGTGGCCTCAACAACTCTCAGAAAGATTGCTAATGGCCAGATGACTGCAAGGAATATAAACCCATCAAGCCTTCACCATTGAGTCAGAACTGAAGAAGCTTCTTGGATGAGAAGTCAAATGTCCAGTTGCCTTTTGAAAAAGCACATTTGGGATAATCAATTTATTTAAAATAACTAATAGTTGTTATAGGGTAAAGCAATTTTTATTGGGAATTGGATATGCTGTGAAGATTTTTTAACTTTTTTTCCTATTAATCTCTTCTTGACTTTCCTTAATGTCAATGAACACTGGGCTAAAATGAGGACTTTTGAAGGGAAGAAGAATAGAATAGAATAGAATAGAATAGAATAGAATAGAATAGAATAGAATAGAATAGAATAGAATAGAATAGAATAGAATAGAATAGAATTCTTTATTGGCCAAGTGTGATTGGACACACAAGGAATTTGTCTTTGGTGCATATGCTCTCAGTGTACATAAAAAGACAAGATACACTCGTCAAGAATCACAAGGCACAACACCCAGTGACAGTCATATGGTACAATAGTAATTATTTTTTCTGCAGTTCTAATTATCCTCTGAAGTCTGTGTCTGTCTTGTTGAGCTGCAGAACCAAACCAGACAGTTATAGAGGTGCAGATGACCGATTCAATAGTTCCTCTGTAGAACTGTATCAGAGGCTCCTTGGGCAGTTTGAGCTTCCTGAGTTGGCACAGAAAGAACATTGTTTGTTCTTTCTGCTTTTTTGATTACATTTTTGATGTTAGGTGTCCATTTTAGGTTTTGAGATATGATAGAATGTAGAAATTTGAAGGTCTCTACTGTTGATACTGTGTTGTCTAGTATTGTAAGAGGTGGTCATATGGGAGGGTTTCTCCTAAAGTATACCACCATTTCTACGGTTTTGAGTGTGTTCAGTTCCAGATTGTTCCGGTTGCACCATGAGGCTAGTTGTTCAACCTCCCATCTGTATGCAGATTCATCGTTGTCTCGAATGAGACCAATCAATGTTGTATCATCTGTTGTTGAATCAAGATAAAATAAAATTTGTCTTGATTCTATGAAAATGCAAATTTAGAAATAGTTCATTATAAGTTGAGTTGATACAATTATTGATGTCAATCACCTCAAAGGCCTACATTATGGCTCATAATTCTGCTGTTTGTCACATTTTGCAATACAGATAATCCTTGATTTATGATGACAATATGATACCAGAATTTCCATTGATAAACAATATAATTGTTAAATGAGTCACATTTTATTTTAGCACCTCTTTTGCTATGGTTGTTAAGTAAACCATTGCAATTAAGTGAATCACAAGGCAATTAAGAGAATCCAGCTTCCCATAAGTTGGAAACCAGTTGGGAAGGTTGCAAATGGAAACCCTGAGGAAGGAAGGAATCAGAAGTGATGTTCTACACTGATTCCATTTTTTTCATTTAAATTGATAAAAATAAGTATAATCCATTGTTGAAAAAATAATGAAGAACTTGTCCAATACATTGAAAAGGGAAATAGGCTAAGCCTTGCTGGATTGTTCATGGATAACCATTTCAATTCCCTCCTGATTATAAAAGAGATTTAGAAAAATGCAGCATTATTCTCTTTGGGAAGATGTTCCTTGGATGATGATGGTGATGATGTTGACAATGATGATGATGATTTAAGTCCCCCTAGAAAGTATCTGGTTTAACTGACAAAATGAGAAAGGTTCCTGTAAAACAGCCAGGCCATTTGTAATCCTATCCTGTCTGACCAGCCAATTGTCCAGCATTTCAGTGGTAGAACCTCATACAAAACTATAGAGCCTATTTGGGACCTGTTTCAAATTTTAAGGCAGATATAACAAAGTATAGAAAAATTGTATTCATCTCTGAAAACCCCACCTTCATACTCTCTCACTACCCTTGGGTGACATTTGTGGTAGGGTCAAAACAGGCAAATTAGCAGATGCCGTGTCCTGAATCATGCTCGGGTTATATATGCATATATGTGTGATGTTGATGCATTTACAAAGACTGATGTTTTGATCAGTGCCACATCCTCTATCTTACATGTTTTAATTCATGGATACCACTTGATGATGATGATGACTTTGTTGTCTCCCTAGTCCAAATCTCAGTCCTTTCTCTGAGTTCATCATCACTTCTTCTGAATATTTCAAACTGTATTTTTGCTTTCTGCCCAGGGACTGGTTATGGTAACAACTGAGAACCACTTTTTAAAAATTATATTCTATGGCATTAACAAAGCTCCCAGTAATCTTTTGTAAGCATAAATTGATGGAGACCCATCTGCTACACTAAGGAGTGCCCCTTATTTTGTATCTTGATCCACCTATTGTGGAAGCTCAGATGATGCAAATGATAGTTTTCACTAGGCAATTTCCAGACTCTTGCTCTCTGTTACAGCTCTTTCGCTAAACATTACACCTGGCTAGAATAGCCTATCAAACAGAGACCGTGTTCCAAATGACAGTTGTCTCAATAAAGTAAAATACATGGTCATTCTATTGCAAAAGTACTGTATTCTGAAATAAATTAATACAGCAACCAGGTTTTTTTCCCCTATGATATTACATTAAGATATGGGTATACTAAGCATCCAATTAGCTCTATTTTCAGTTTTGAAGGATTGGTCATTTTCATATATAATCAGATTGCTCATTTATTTGAAATGTTCTAAAAAGAGAAGGGAAGGGAAGGGAAGGGAAGGGAAGGGAAGGGAAGGGAAGAGAAGAGAAGAGAAGAGAAGAGAAGAGAAGAGAAGAGAAGAGAAGAGAAGAGAAGAGAAGAGAAGAGAAGAGAAGAGAAGAGAAGAGAAGAGAAGAGAAGAGAAGAGAAGCCTTACCCCAACAAATCACCTATTTCAAGCATGATAAGTTTGTTTTACTCATTATTAGAAAAATGGTACTTTGGATAAAATCCTGTTCAGGGTAATGAATTCAACTTAATGATATTTAACAAGCTTCACATATTAGAAATGGCTTCTGCTCAAATTTACATAAAGAAAATAAACAGGATATCACTTGCCCTGCTGAACACTACAAATTTGTTAGGATTTTTTCTTTATTGTGGTTCATAGGGTCCTCTGTTACTTTACTTTACTTTCAATTCCTAAATTTCATGGCAAGCAGGGGAAGGGAGAAAGGGCAAACTAAGATGGTACTAATCAATTCAATGAAAATTTCCTAAACA
This sequence comes from Pituophis catenifer annectens, assembly GCF_029215685.1. NCBI lineage: Eukaryota > Metazoa > Chordata > Lepidosauria > Squamata > Colubridae > Pituophis > Pituophis catenifer. The sequence goes on from NW_027256883.1 coordinate 80,254,868, forward strand.
AATTTAACTCTCCAGTCACAGTCACCCAGAAGAGATAGACAATATATTTACACTGTAGAAGAAGAGCTATATTAATCTATGGTAGCTCAAAATCAGGATGATTGTGGTTGCATATTTTCTGACTAACAAATGTTATTAAAAGATACAAGCCGTAACTCACGTCACGGTTTCCTGGAGTGGTTCAATGGATGTATGATTTGAAAAAAGGTGATGAGGCAAGTGGAGGGGGGAAGAGTGGTTATGCAGATGCAGGCTACATGCGAGACAGATTACAAGTACCTCATCAATTAGAACTTGTAATGTGTTAAAAACCTATTGTGTTTTCTAAGACCTTCTGAAATAGCCTGAAACATTTTGATATATGCAAGATCACAATCTCTCCGTCTGTAAAGCTGATGTAGTTTCATTGTTCCAAAAGGGCAACTTTCAAATTTGTAATCAAGTGTCCCAGAAGATATAGCCACATTTTTTAAGCCACGTGCATGCATGCAAGCTGTGTGCGTGCTCACATTTTCAGTGCTGGGTGAACTGATTGTTACTATATGTGCCTCCCACCTCTGGCCAATATCATGGTGTTTTAAGAGTGTCAGTTTCTCCCACCGGAAGAATATTGGAGCACATCAGAAAAGATGGAAGGTTTCAAAGGGAGAAGCTTATTTATTCTTCCATGGAACTGTGGGTCAAGCAAAGAAAGAAATACACAAAAAGAAGTGAACCCCTATTGTCACATAGGGGGTGATAATTTTCCCATTAAGTAATTCATGTCTAAAAACTTTTGAGGGACATTTATGAGAAGCGACCACTGTGAAAACTCATTGTGTTCATAATAATTTTGCTTCCAAAGAAGTTTCAGAAGGCACCAGATGCTTTGTCTTTATAACTCTCTATTTACAGTGCAATCTGAAGGGGGCAGGGGAAAGCACCCAACCTTCATCCACACTGCTTGCTGAAGGATGACAGACGGCCATTTGTGTTTTGAAGAAAATCAGAGCTGTCTGAAAACAGATTGAGATCCATTACCCTTCATTAACTGCATGGATGAAAAGCCATGCTGCATTTAAAAGATCTTTATCCAAATGTGTGCTGTAAGAGTTCAATGTGTGAAGTGGACTGATCTGGGATTTCACAGCCCATTGTTTCAGATGAGTTACATCTATCTCCTCAAATTTTCCACGGAGGAAGGAGTTAGGAAAAGATTAGGTTTGGAGCTGAAATATTTTGAGACTCTACTTCACTGGACAATTACTCTCATTTGAAATGAAGCTCTGAGTGTATAGTTAGCATGTCCTTGGTTGTACTGCTTCAATCTCCCAGTTTCAGTTGCCTTTGAAAAAGTTATCTTTTTCAATGATCTTCCAGTACAAGAAAGCAGAATTTTTGTTGCCAGAAAAAGGGAAATTTTGTAACTCCTATAACAAATTTTACACATTTTCCCCCAGGCAGCCAAGCCATCAGAAGTACACCTCTAGTATAATCAACCCCAAGATCACTTCTTCAGCCTGGCAATCTGTGAGCACAACCAGAAAAAAACAAAACAAAAAAAACAAAAAACACAATACATGCTTCTGTAAATGTGCCATGCTCTGATTACAGTAAAATAAGATGGGGTGAAAATCTATTATTTGAGCTGGAAAAAAAAAAAAGAGAAAGGAAAACAATTCGTACAAACACTGGATTTCATACCTAGGGTTTTTTTTGAACAAGGGAAGAGTGATACAGTCGGAGGAGGAGGAGGAGGAGGAGGAGGAGGAGGAGGAGGAGGAGGAGGAGGAGGAGGAACCACCACTAGGAGAAATAAAGGAGAGGAAGGGTGACCCATTTGAAAGAACAGAAATATATTCAGATGTTGTAGATCATCAGTTTGGTAGCAAGCCAGGACATCTTTGGATTTAGCATGCCTTTTTTTTTTTTTCAAGCATCACCCTTCCTAACATTGGACACAATTAGCTTCTTATATCCCCTGAAAGTTCAGAGCTATTCTGACCTCTTAAAATCCAAATATTTTATGATCCCTGGGATGCTCTGGTAAGTACCATAAGATTCCAGCCTGAGTTTATGTGCAACATCTACTCAATGTAATAAAATATGGTCTCACGACATTCATATTTTCCTTTTGGAACTCAACCAGTTTCATAGGATTTCTGAAATTAAACATCCCTGTGGTTTTTTTTTTTTTTAAGTTTGACTGAATTGCTCTCAAATTTTTTACTTTAAAAAAAATCCTCATCTCTTCCACTCCTTTCTTTGACTTTCTGGAACATTTTTTGAGGCTAAATTATAGTACATCTGTACAATCAGCAGCATTCTTGCTCACAGCATGAATAAAATTAGCAATGGTGGGAGGAAATGCTCCACTCCTAATGTAATATACAACATTATGTGATGCAAGACCATGCATTTGCATGGCCTAATAATAAACACCTTTTCCATTTGCTCAGGCTCCTATTAGTGGAAAATAAAACCTAGCAAAATGAAATAATAATAAAAAAAATGGAATTAAAACTTTGTATTCCTTTGAAATAATGCGTTTTGAATAAAAGTGTGAGGGTTGTAAAATCTCACAGTTTCGGTCAGGCAGACCAAACTGCAATTAAAATATATTTTCCCAAAGCCCTGTCATCAAGACCCTGAGGTGAAGAAAGCTAGTGGGTAAAGAAAGTTCTGCAATATATGGAAAGATGTAGACTCTTTTCTGCTATTCTAGAAGTAATGAACTATCTTCTCCCCAAAATTGTGTATTGTACAGGTAGTCCTTGAGTTGCGACCACAACTGAGCCCAACATTTATGTTGCTAAATGAAAAATTTGTGAAATGAGTTTTGTCCCATTTTATGACTTTTCTTGCCACATTTGTTAAGTGAATGTCTGCCTTGTTAAGTTAGTAACACCGTTGTTAAGTGAATCTGGTTTCCCCATTGGCTTTGCTTGTCAGACATTTGCAAAAGGTGATCACATGACCCCAGGCAGGGCATTGCATTCATCATAAATATGAATCAATTGTCACACATTGGAATGTGAGTCAAATGACCATGGGATGCTGCAACCATCATAAATGTAAAAAATGGTTATAAGTCACTTTTTTTCAGTGCCGTTGTAATTTCAAATGGTCATTAAACAAACTGTTGTAAGTTGAGGACTATCTGTATTGTGAATAATGCTTTGGAGCGAAAGGAACCAGGGGGGGGGGGGTTTCAAACTATCATAATTTAAAATGTTGAGAATAATTTCATGCCTATATCTCATAATTTCAGAATTTCCCCCCTTCTTTATTACCCCCAAAAAAATTGATGGATATTTTTGGAATCATTCCAGGGAGTTTATCTGAAACTCTGAGGCTCATATGAAGCCATAGCAGTGTAGCACGTAATTAATATCAAGCTGTTGACTGTTTGCATGTTAGTTTCAGGTCCAATATTGCAATAATAACCATAGGTTGTATCCAGAGTTACAATTTCATTGAAATCCTTCAATTTCAGCAGAATTTCTGTAGAAAAAGGAAAGGAAAAATATAATTTTTATCAGCTCTGTCTCTTTTTTTGCAGAACCTCTACACTAGCTCCTTTTCTATTCTGGAAGGTCAACTAGCACCTTTCCAAAGGATAAAGAGAATAAATAAAACTGTTTTTCCCCAGTAATAAAAAAAACACACTTCATGAATGGAAATCTGCACAAAATAAGTGCCAAATGAGTAAAATTAATTCAGTCCCCTTGGTAACTGTCTTAAAATGGCAAAATCCTAATGCACTTATCTGAAGAACAGAACATCTAACTCTGTTCATGTGCTCATACTTTGCCTTGTTGACATCTTAGATTGATTGGACAAAGAAAACAACTGTGGAAAAGTGTTTTGTTCTTGTAATACATAAAGAAAAAAAGCTTACCAGAGTGAGAAATTTAGTACATCTGTAAGATTTTCTTATAGACATACCACTTCTTCCCTGCTGTACAAATCAATGTAAGAAAATTACTGGATGCAAAATGTTTTCTTTCTTTTCAGTCAGAAAACTATTCTTTCTTTAAATGCAATGTGACCAAGAATAATAAACTTAGAACTAATAAGTTAAAAGAGTGTGGTGGCACAGTGGTTAGAATGCAGTATTGGAGGTTAACTCTGCCCATAGCCTGGAATTCGATCTTGACCATCTCAAGGTTGATTCAGCCTTCCAGCATTCCAATGTTGGTTAAATGAGGACCCAGATTGTTGGGGGCAATATGCTGATTTTGTAAACCACTTAAGGCAGTGTTGGAGAACCTTTTTGGCAATGAGTGCTCAAACCGTAATGTGCATGCATGTGTGTGCATGTGCATACGCCGTAGTGCCGGAAACCTAAAGACCAGCTGGCCGGCATGTGCATGCCTGTTTCTTGGCCATTTTTGGTTGTTTTTTGGGCCATTTTCAGGCCATTTTTCAGGCCATTTTCAGGCCATTTTTCATGGGTGCCGGAATGCCAGAAAACGGCTTGAAAAATGGCACAAAAAATGGCACAGATAATGGCCCAGAAAACAGCCCAGAAAATGGCCTGTTTTTGGCTGTTTTCTGGGCTGTTTTAAGGCTGTTTTCAGGGCCATTTTCAGGACTCTTTTGGGAGCTCTGGCACCCGCGAAGACCAGAAGAGCAGCTGGCGACGGCGCACGTGCCCATAGAATTGGCTCTGTGTGCCACTTCTGGCACGTGTGCCATAGGTTCACCATAATGAAGTTAAGGAGTGCTGTAAAGCACTATGAAGCAGTATTATAAGTCTAAGTGCTATTGCTAGAGCTAAAAAAAATTCCCACAGAATTTTTTTTTTTTCCTGAACTGGAAATTTTAAAAATATTACTAACAATATTAACAAATTATACTATGGTATTTCATACCATGTGATAACTTGTTACATAAATCCATGAAAAGTGTAGGCAAAATTGTGGTGTTAGTTAATTGTGTTCAAATATTATATAAGTAAAATAAGAAAACTATCATTTTCATTAAATCTGACGTGCTATATAAAACAGAAAGATGTGATTCAGTATATGGAGAGCCCCATTTGTATTTTCTGGGGTTGACTCATTTTATTGCCTAAGAAGAAACCACAAATGACATCTAGTTCCACTTTCTAATTCAAAGCATACATCGATAGTCAAATTACTTTGGAATCCTTGTTTCCTTGCCACCAAAAAAAACCAAAAACAAAACTTGTCTTCTGGACAGGAAATATGACAAAATAAAATCCTAAATAATGAACAATTGTTCCTACTTTGCAAAATCCAAGTTTTCTTTGAGAACTGTTAAAAACACAAAGTACTAGCTTCTGCACTTAAGATAAAATTGATCAGAAAAGCTGGTCTTTCAATTATTTATCAAATAACATTTGCTACATTTCTGGATTATATGTTGCCTCTTCTTCCAGCCTACAGAATCTTCCTACAAATTTCCTGCCTATTTAGTCCAGGTAGTTCTTGTCTTATGACTGTAATGGAACCTGCTCATTACTTTTGAAAGTCTTGCTTATTATAAAATGGATCACCCATGTAACCAATCAAATTTTACAATCTTTTTTGTGGCAGTTGTTAAGTGAATGTGGTGGTCATAACGTGAACATGACAGTGATTAAGTAAATGCCAAGACTATTAAGTGAATCCATTGTTTGCTATGGGCCCGTTTTTTCAAAAACCAGAAATAAATGCTGGTTTTCAGCAAAACATTGTAAAATATGTAATACAAATGTAAGACATTTGCCCATCCTTATCCTAGCCAATTTCTTTCATCAATTATTATGGTTGGTTGCACAGTCAACCAGACATTTATTTTAGATTTGGTATTTTGTCCACTTATTATTGTTATCTTTATGGTGATTTATCCATCCATCATCTAACCATCTCCTATGAAGAAGAAAGTCTGGAAGTCCGGGACAGTCCTTTAAACAATATGAGAAGGAATTACAAATCCAACCTATATGTCTTAACATGGATCGGCAAAATCAGAAAGTATTGTGGGCCCAAAGTTCAGGACCATATTGGTTGGAAATATGAGGAAGTGGCCTTCATTCTGCAGTGGATGGTGATGATGATGCAGTGGAAGGAGGAGGAGGAGGAGGAGGAGGAGGAGGAGAAGGAGAAGGAGAAGGAGGAGGAGAAGGAGAAGGAGAAGGAGGAAAGCAGATAAATAAAATCATTATCAAGTATATAAGAGCCGAGGTGGCACAGTGGAGTGCAGTACTGCAGGCTACTTCAGCTGACTGCTAGCTGCAGTTCGGAAGTTCAAATCTCACCGGCTCAAGGTTGACTCAGCCTTCCATCCTTCTGAGGTGGTTAAAATGAGGAGCCAGATTGTTGGGGGCAATATGCTGACTCTGTAAAACTGCTTAGAGAGGTCCATAAAAGCACTATGAAGCGGTATATAAGTCTAAGTGCTATTGCTATTGCTATATTGCTTGTTTTGGCTTTACTAAAGGCCAAATCTATCCTTTTCTAAATAAGTATTTAGATAAAATATAAAGAGAATAAATTTCAACAGCCTTCAAGAACTAGATTGATGCCTTTCCAAACAGCCTAAAAAATAAAGGAATTGATCTAAACTTTAAACAACGTTGCCTTTCGGTATGCCTAATTTTATTAGATGAAGCCAGAGAGGAATTTAAACAGCATTTCTTCAATATCAACCTTTACAGTGATCAGAATACTATCTCTCCTATTATGCTGTAGGTAGAATATCATTTGTCTCACCCAATTACTTAATGAATAGCTTAAGTATGTCACTTCAAAGAGTTTTATCCCTGGTGAGATTTAATTCCCTGCTTTTTAAGATGAAAGAAGAGACATACAATAATATCTTATATAAAAAATCAACTAGGACCTTCTCAACTAAGTTGTAGCTTAATATGCAAACTCCCTGCTGTTATATTGATCTGACTGGTTTGATGAGAAAACTCTTTATTTTCTATTTTATTTATTTCTTTATTACAATACATCTAAAGTACCTTCACCTCTTGTGATTTAGTTGGCTGATTTGTCTGCTGAAATATCTAGAAAAGTATCCCAGTTCTGTGCAATTAGTATTGCTACTAGGAGGTGAATATTTTTTAGGTTTTCACAGGAGAAGTGGGGGGCGGGAGGCCATACATTACATGTGTTGTGTCATCCATTTGCAATTAAGGATGTAGCTTTCATTGTGACAATTCATGTTTTAGCATTTTGGCATTACTATAGTTAGGAATGGCTGCCTATGTTAATAGTTGCTCAGCTGTTTCATGCTAAATGTACTATGTTTATTTTTCCCATAGTATAACTAAAATCAGTCACTTTTTTTGAGTTGAGATCAAAAACTAGGTAATTGTCTCTAATATCTTTGTTTCTAAGTTTTATTTTAGTACTGTTCTTTATTTTATCATTTCTATTGTTTTTAGTTCTCCATACTGTTTTTTTTTTTGAAACTGCATAAATTGTGTTATTTACTCTGACCATAAATGTATTATTATAATTATTAATAATTTTCTTTGGAATCTGCTTGTTTCTTGGTGTTTGTGTGGAAACATTTTTGTGACACACCTTTCTTATCAGCTTTTTTCAACTTACAACCTACAAAAGTGCTGTAAAATATTTTTAATTATAAATGCAGTATTCCTGATTTCTCTTCTCTTTTCATTCCTTTTTTATTTTCATTCCTTTTTTATTTTCTTTTATTTTCTTTCTTCTTTCCTTTCTTTTCTATTTCCTTTCCCTTTTCCTGACCCTCTCTCCTCTCCTCTCTTCCCCTCCCCCTTCTCATTTTATCTACATAGCAATCCTCCTGTGATGTACTGTATAGTCTCCTGAGAGAGACTAAATGCCTCCAAATTCCCCATGAAGACTCATTTTGATTTCTAGTTCTGAACCTGGATTTTTTTAAAGTCTCACCATTTACATATTTATTCAACCCATAGTCACTATACTTGTGTAGTATGATGTATCTATGCATACAGTACCTCCCATATTACTAACTTTATTATGTAGTTTTATAGTTAAACTCTGTGCCATGAGGAGAAATAAAATACTTAGCATTCTTTGCAGAAGGAGGTAGATAGAAAGAAGTTGAACAAGAAGAAAATTAATTTTCCCTTCCCTGACAAATTAACTCCATTTCATCTTTTACTTCTATTGAATGTAAGAAATATTCTAGTGGTCTGGCATTATTTAGCTATGATTAAACCCACTTAAAGTAAAATTATCTTTCTCTGCACCCTCTTTGAGGGAAGCTTCTTTGAGGAAGTGCAATACTTCCTTTCATCATTTATTTTCCATTTATGCCATAGAAGCTCGAAGCCACGTTTGATTGTGACCTTGACTAAATTAATAACTAAAAATTGCATTTAAAAATACAAAAAAAAAAAGTTTTGATCTTGGAGCGTGAAAGGTTTCTGTGAAGATGCTAGCAGAATTGAATATAGATAAAAAGAAGTGCAAACCCATAATTCTAGATATGTTTATAGCTTTCTTTTTGGGAAGAGATGGTAGATCAAATGAACATTGTTCCCCTCCCTTGGAAATAATCAAAATCTAATGGAGCTCCATCCTGTTTCTCCCATCACTACATAAGCACATACAATGAATATTACAGAACTGCCAGTATATGACTAATTAAAGTGCCTATCAAAGGTGTTTTGTGCAGTGATAAGGCCTACACTGTTTTAGGCTTCATTCCCTTTCTTAGCTCTTATTATATGAATCTGAAGAAGCAAACTAGTTGCACATTCTTAGCCTAAGGAAGCTGTCAGAGCATTGAGACAGCATCTAGAGGTAAATTATACAGGAAACAACTAGATAAGCTAATTCTACTTTGTCACAAGGCTATGTTAATGCAATCTTTCAAGTCTGAAGGTACAAACTTTCTGCTGCCATTTTCAACTGCCTGATCAATTTGGATGGGTCCTTTTTAAGTTTCTTCCTCTAACCATTGATCCATTGAGGGTTCTTCTCTAATTGTTTCCTAGGCATCATCTCTTCCCCTGGTCCCCCAAGATCATCCACATATTCCATTACCCCTGGAGCCTGACCATAAATACTGAGGACTGATTCAGAAGGGATGTAACACAAGCATAGAGGAGCAGCTTTGAAGGGCAGAAGAAGAAGAGAGAGAAGCGGTTTTACTAATTAAGCTATGATACCACTTGAGGATACATACGTCCTGGGTTGCTTATACGTTTTGCATCAGGGCTTCTTGGTCCTGCCTTCCTGCACTGCAACTTGAACTTTCAAGCTATGACCCTGGGCTTCGCTAATGAGGCCAGCCCTATCTTTTTACTTCATTGTCTCTTACGCTAGTAGAACAAGACCCTTCTGTGCTAGTCCTATTCAACAGTGGTGGGATTCAAATTTTTTTACTACCGGTTCTGTGGGCGTGGCTTGGTGGACGTGGCATGGCTTGGTGGGCGTGGCAGGGGAAGGATACTGCAAAATCCCCATTTCCTCCCAATCAGCTGGGACTTGGTAGGCAGAGAATAGATGGGGGTGGGGCCAGTCAGAGGTGGTATTTACCAGTTCTCTGAACTATTCAAAATTTCTGCTACCGGTTCTCCAGAACTAGTCAGAACCTGCTGAATACAACCTCTGCTATGGAAGTTCAACTCAAGTTCCAACATATATACATATATACAACTGAAGAGTTTAAATACAGTAATAAAAACTAATACAAACTTATTTTTTTTCCTTTTGTTCAAAAATAGCTCACTAGGTGCCTTTTCAAGTTTTAAGATGATTAAATAAGCAACTTCAGAAAGTGATTAGAAGTGAGGTTAGTGAACCTAGTATCCTTTAAATATTATATGTCCTTTAAAAGGCTCTGCTATGGCTGATCATTAATCCCTGAGTTTCCTGGCACTCAAACCAATGGGAAACCATTGTCATACAATCTTCTTGATAGAAGAAGCCATCCGGAGCACACTTGAAGAATCGGTCTACTTATCGGTTCTTTGGTCTTTGCCACATCTTTCCATTCTCCATGGAGAATGCCTCCACTGGAAATCTCCAATGCCCAACTTTCTGAATATAGGCTTAAAGCTGATTAGTTTAAAGATGCCGAAAAATTTGATTAATGAAGATAGGAACTGACCATGATTAATGTACCTGCAACTTTCTGGTTAGCGATTGCAGCATTTAACAGCAGAGTTGTCAGTTCTCATTGTGGTCATAAAGTGAGGACTACCTGTATATTGGATTCTATAAACTGATAAGAGAAACTGAATTAAATTGAAGCAGAAAGGGCTCCATTATATAGGATACATCACAAAGCAAGGTACTGTAGGTTTAGAGATTTGGAATTTTTTTTTTTAAGAAAAAAGAGTTAATAAATTAATTAAAGGCATCAGTTGAAATTATTTAAATGAATATTAGCAATAATCCATATTTCAAGAAAAGTATAAATACTTAATTAGTAATTAGCACCTAGAGGCAATGGAAAGGGTTGGAAAAAGTGAGCTATCAAAAAATCCTCTTTTAAGATAAGTTTCTATGTTTTTTTACTTTACTTCAATATTTTGCTTTTGGCATATATACTACTTTTTAACAGCATGAAGAATGTAGAGGGACCATATGTTTATAATAGCTCCATATTAAAAAATAAAATAAAAGCAGATTGATCAATATGCTAAAATGTCACAGATTCTTCCTCTGTGACCTATCTCTGTGGCATTGCAACTTACCACATCAGCTTGTTTCTGCAACTCCAGTAGATTGACAAATTAACATAATCACAAACCTGACATGTTTAAGGCTGGCAACCAGCTACAGGGAATACCTTCAATACTCAAGACAAAATCAATGGTGATTTTTTTCAAAGTCATCCCAAACTTGGGGCCCCAGGAAATCAAACAAAAGAATTAGGCTTATATTTCTTAAACTCATTTCCAGGTGGTGAGGTAATGGAATGAATAAGGGCAATGCAGCAACTGCTTCGGATATGTAATAATAATAATAACTTTATTGTCATTGTACGTATATACCAGTGATGGGTTTCAAAATTTTTTACTACCGGTTCTGTGGGTGTGGCTTGGTGGGAGTGGCATGGTTTAGTGGGCGTGGCTTGGTGGGCGTGGCAGGGGAAGGATACTGTAAAATCTCCATTCCCACCCCACTCCAGGGGAAGGATACTGTAAAATCTCCATTCTCACCCCAATCCAGGGGAAGGTTACTGCAAAATCCCCATTTCCTCCCCAACTGGGACTTGGGAGGCAGAGAATAGATGGAGGTGGGGCCAGTCAGAATTTTTACTACCGGTTTTCCAAACTACTCAAAATTCCTGGTACTGGTTCTCTAGAACTGGCAAGCTTTTGAGCCTCAGAAGCAGCAATATGGCACTTGCAGATTATATCTATTAGATCTAGGCTATAAAAAACAAACAAGAGTTTATCACTAGATGGCAGCAAAGAGATTCAGAAACTCCAGCCATTTTATGGTAGTCTGTTTTGATTTCACTTATTACTTCCAATGGCCAGGAAGGTATAGTTGAAAATCACTGGAAGGTACTAATGTACCTATCCTAGAACAACTGACTGGAATTATTCAATAAGCAATCTATTCAGTTTCAATTGTGCCAAAAAGAGAAAGATAATTTACCCCAAGTGGTATATTATGTCCCTTTTTGAATTTACTCTCTTGCAAGTAATAGTATTTGGAAGAGAAATACTACTACATATTGTTTCAGCATAATGTAAAGACTGCTTTGAGATGCAAGCATTATTGGGCTCACTCTGCTTCCTCTATAATATGAACCAAGGGCAGATAGTCAAAATGTAGTGCACAAATACCCAATTTCTAGCGACATGGAAAGATTCCGAAGAAACAGTTGAAAGAACTGTACGGCAGATAGAACAAGATTATTCCCAGCCTGCTACATTGCGGAGGTGGCTGCTGATATAGGGGGGGAAAAAAACAACATAGCTCAACTGATACAGTCTATCACCACCAGCATAAATCCACTTTATGAAAAATCAAGTGGAGAAAATTAACTCAGCCTTTGGCTTGCTGTTTTAGATTTCTGATTACTATTATTTGCTATATTGTTGTTTATATATTTTCAGGAAAAGGAGCATTCACAATGTAATTCATTTTTGCCTGGGCTTTAGCATAAAAGTGAGCATGGGTGGAAATCTGTTTAGCCTATCACAGGACCTCATTATTTTACAATAAAATACTGGAAAGTATGTAAGCTGGATGGAACAATCTACAGGGAGATGTAATGATACTGTCAAAATAGAATGAAGATAATTCATTCAGCTTCTGTTTAAACATGTTGAGACGGATGTTGCTGTTTTAAGAGGCCCAAGTTCAGTACTTAAAGCAGTTACATTTTTTTTTCAGGCTTGCAAATAAATATGAAAATGTTAGGATGCTTTGATGAATTGCAAGAAGAGGCTATACTTGCAGGAGGTCTGAAGTACTTCATTTCTGAAGTGGGCAAAGCCCTACAAATTATAATATAAACTACCCTTTCTCCGAGTATGATTCATTGCATAACAGGATAAAAATACATTATCAATTCTTCTAGAAAGAAATTGCTGGCAGGTTGAAGGCAGAAAATGATGAAAGCAGCATCACATTGCCAAGACCCAAATTCTTCCTTATTTATATCACAGAGTTTGTATTCCAATGACACAATGTTCCTTTTTGACGTTTTGGTGAAAACCTTCGATCTTGTTGGATGATTCTCATTGTTCTTCAGGTAATTCAAAACTGTGATGGTCATGCTTCCTTCAACCAAACAATGATTTATGTGGCATCTTCTTGAAGAAAAAGTGAAGTTTCCACATCCTAAATACAGTAAGGGGTCACTTTCCATTATATCATAATCCTTTAAAAAATGGCCTTTGGTGAAAGATTGAAGTCAGAGAGAATCTATTCTTTTCTTTCACTGAGCTGATATTGGTCCCAAACAATAGCTGACAGTGGAAACATGTGAATTAAAATGTACTATCCACACTTGGCACACATGCTGCTAGTGTAATAGATATTGATAAGGTCACCCTGTGGGGTGCTTTACTATTATCCTAGATTCCTCACAGTTGTAGTTATCATACCTGGCACTCTGCAGACCATTCTTATTACCTATGTTATTTATTTCTATTTGAAAAGATAAGGCCTTGACAATCTCAAAGAATCAAGATGGATGCTATGAAAGTTAAATGGCAAACTGACATCTTTGTTAAGCAGTTGAAGATTCAATGAATGAAGACCTAAATTCAGTTTCAGAATAACAGAATTGGAAGGGACTTTGGAGGTCTTCTAGTCCAAATCACTGCTCAGTCAGGAAACCCTATACCATTTCAGACAAATGGTTGTCCAATCTCTTCTTAAAAACCACCAGTGTTGTTCAATCAGATATGGTCAAATGCATGTTCTGGATATTCAATATTCTTCACAAAATGCATGAATCTGGATAAAACCCAGTGAGAATGTTGCTTATTTCCATGAGCATGATAGCATTTATGTTAAATTCCTTTAGAATTCTTTCTAATAGAAATTCCCACAACATTGTTCTCTCTTGTGTATGTTCTCCCAAGGAAAAAAATCACCAGTATAAAATCTCTGAAATGGAGTGTACTGTGTGCCACTATAAGAAATTACAGTATGTCTTGGTGGAATGAACTCATACTTTTCCCTCCAAAAATAAAAGCTAGAATGAGCCAAGCTTGACTTCACTTTTCATACTTTCCTAGAGGAAAATGTGCCAGGTTTTAAAAATGGCTTTGTATGAAGCTTTTAGAAACAACACAATATAATAATGTTATATGTAATAATTATGACCTTAATTCCTGGTTTCCTGAGGGGAAAAAAAAGACAGTGACAAATTAGTTCTATATTGTTGTGAAGAAAAACTAAGATTAATTTGAGGGTGTCTTCATCCTTTCTTTAGCCCATTTATGTCAACTTCCAGAATCATTTACCTTTTCTGAATGGATCTTGGGGGGGGGGGGGAATGTGGAAATTTGATGAAAGAAATATGGAAGTCAGCAGACACCAGAGTTACAGGTTTCTTTTACATCACAATTCCTAGTTGTGTGACGGCAGTTTAACAGTGACAAACCTAATTGCAATTAAGAATTTTTTAACATGTTCCATATGAGCCTGCCTTAAAGAACTTCCCACCAAAACTCTCAGCTGGCAAGTTTCCCAGCAATCTGGGAAGGACCGTTATAATAAACAGAAGAATATTCTGGATGGGGAATAATATTATTGGCAATGTATGAACAGGATAGCATCATCTCTATTCCACAGAATGCTAGAAGCTACAGCTGGAGAGCAGCTTCATATGACATCATCCATTGACATCAGCCATTGATCCATACTTGTCAGATTAAAATTTAATTTATTTTTTTCAATTTAAACACTGCCCAACTCCACACCGACTCTGACAATACAGTAAGACCAGACAGAATAAAAATACCATATTGAGAACAGAAAAAGCAAATAAATAAAGTGAAGGATTAAAATGGGTTAGCCTAATCACTTTTTAATATGATAATCATAACCTCACAATTCCTCAATTTCCAAAGTAAATCTACTATTATGCAGTGTGAAGTCTTTTTAGGGTCCTTCCTCCAAATAAGGGTGTTATTTCTTTATTTTGACTTAAACAATTTATATGTTTAATTTATATTCATAAAACTATAAATTGTATGCAATGTATATGCTTAAAATAAGCAGTAAAAGTATACGCCTTGGTTGGCCACAAATAAGATATTGCTGCCAAATGCTGACTAGAAAGTCTTACTATTTGGAATTTTAATACCTGAGAACATTTGGTTACAGAATCAGAGAAGACCATAGTTGGCTTTAAAACATTTGTCTGCTTTGCTAAAAATGTCTAAACAAACTGTTTTCTACTCCTCTTGCTCTTCCACTGTATTAGAATTGGGAACAACTGCAATAATCACATACTAGTTTGGACCAGAATCATGAGACCTGAGTCAAATAAATTTTCTTTACATAACATACAGTGCAGTGGTGGGTTGCTCCCGGTTTGCACCGGTTCTATAGAACCGGTAGTAAAACCGGCGGGAGGCTCCGCCCACCGACCCCAACGTCATCAAAATGCTTCTGCACATGCGCACATGCTTCTGCACATGTGTGCGCAGCCCCATTATGAACCGGTAGTAAAAGTAAGTAGAACCACCACTGATACAATTGATTGATGAAAGTGGCTGTCAAAAAATGAGATGATGAACTCCCACGCTGTGAACCACTACTGGGCCTTGAGTCATTTGGAATCGGGCTGCAGAAGTGGTAGATGAGCATCTGTGTGCTCGCTGCTTGCACAATTGGAGCTGTGCATGCGTGCATACTCGCCCATGGCTCACACAGAATTGTCCCCCTCCCCTCCACCCCCGCTGATGCACAAAGCTGGAAAAGTTGGGAAACTCTGCTCTGTCTGTTGTCTTTGCTGGCTGAAGCTGTAGGAGATATGTGTACAATGTCCATTCTTATGTCCAAATGTGTACAATGTCCATTCTTAATATAGATAAATTTAATAGAGCACACATTATGTTACCCATGATAACTGTTCCACAGAAGTGAAAGGTTACTACTATTTCCTCAAGATCACATGTGGGGGAACCAGCTGGCTCAAAGCAGCTAGTTAGATTAGAGAAACCTTTCCCATATATCTTCATTTTTTAAATCAAGAAAGAATGAACAATATAACAGTAATTTGTGGAGATATAGCCAAACATTTTGACCTCCTCTGATATTATAGTGATATAGTATTTTGTATATTTAGTTATTTTATACTGTAATATGAGAGGGAAATATATCCCTGCCCTAAAAACCATACAATGTACATTTAGATAAATGTAAATGCATTGGCAAAGAAAGGATGGCAAAAAGAGAAACTTACTTATTTTATTTCATTTGAATTATAGTATATTTTCTCTCAGAATGAACCAAGAAATGGCCACTGCATAGTTAATTCTTTTCCAAGAGACAGGTTCTAATTTGGGCCTACCAAACTGACTTCCTTTTGTTTCCTATGACAGTAAAGGAGCTGAAAAATCACTTGTCCGTGTATTCTTTAAAATAATTTTCTTTTAATAAATGCCTTTTAAGAAGAAAACGTTGAACAGAAGAGAGGGGAGCAATTGCATAACATTTTCATATATATATTTTTCAGATAAAAAGTCTAGATCGTCGTTGGAAAGCTGCTGTACTTAGAAGCATCTGACCTAGCTAGGATTTACAGATTTAATTACCTAAGCAGAAAGGCACTCATAAGACATCAAAAAATACACACTTCAGAGCAGGTTGAACATTTTAATTCGAAGCTTGGCTTGATGCTTATTCAAAAGATGTTTGTGTATATTTAATGGGAGAGATTGAAAATCCACTGAGGGATTTTCCTCAACTCCTGGCAGAAAATGAAAAAGTTAGATGTGTTTGTTTCAAAGGTTCTTTTGCTATGCTTATTTCTAGGGCCTTGAAATGTGATGCCTAATAAGTTAGGCATTGTACATTTTTTAGAAAATCACTCTGAATTCACTAGCACAGTAACATTTCAAAGCGTTTCCCCCCATTAAAGATGAACTGAAATCAAACTGTATGTGATATAAGATTCCAACCAGAGATAGAAAGAGAAAAACAGCAATTAATTGAAGATAAAAATTAAAATTAGAATGGCAGAAGTAAGCAACATGTGGCCCAAGGTTCACAAACTTTAATTCTTAACAGTTCTTACTACATTCTGTGCTAGCTAGGGGTGATAGGAGCTGAATATTTGTTCAACTTGTACGTTCAACAAGATCAAAAAGAGAACATTTCAAAAAAAGTAATGCATTTACTTTGCAATTTCTGTAGCTGGCCATCTGTTCAGACACAGGAATATTCCATGACAGGAATTATCTCAAGACATCTGCCCTAGTTTTAAGAGGAATGCAGAGAGCTGGGGAAACTGGCCACTGCCAGGGGTACTATACATCATTTCTGCAGATCGATCAAATGACACTTATTTTAGGAGCAGATTTTCCTGGCTGCTTCCTTTACTGAAAGAACTAACTCCAGTGAGATCTGCAAGAATTACAACCTGTACAGGCTGCCCAAGGCCATCAAAAGCAGGGAAGTGCTTAATCAAAAAGTAACAATAATAATCTAATGTACTAAAGGTACGATTGCTCTGTAAAAGACTGAAGCACTCACAAACACTCCTTGGCAATTCGTAAGTTAAGGGCAAGACCCTCATATCTGACTCGGTATTTCAATGAAATGTTATTTCTGCTTCCTCTCATGTGGCTTATTCCATATTGCCTTCTGTGCAACACATTCCATGCTGTTTCGTACTTTACTCCATCTGTGTGTTTTATTCCATAATGCCTTCTCTGCATCTATTGCCCTTTTGTGGTGGAGATTTCAAACAGGTTTCATATGATTTGGCCTGCTTTGAATGCCCTTTAGCTCTATTAATGGAGCTCTTGGTATATATTTCTACTTGTGGGCTGCTGTTCTACAGTCCATTTCTTAACTATCTCCATCTAGAAAGAAAAGCTGTTTTGCTAAGCACGATTCATAATTGCTCTTTTGTTTTATTAAATCAATATACTTAACATTTAAGACATAAATGCTGGTAAGGAAAAGGGAGATTTATTAATTTTCATGGTTGTGAGGTCATTCCATGGGCAGAAGCTCAGTCTACCTGCCTGCATGCCTTAATAAGCACCACTTAAATACCACCACCATTGACAAAATCACCTTCAATCAATTGCAAAAGGCACCTTTAACATAATCAAAAAACATCCGCCTATCCCAGTTGCTTGGAAGAACTTGATAGATGGCTAAAAAGCCCAATCTAAACATCTGACTGGGTGACAAACCATAGTAATAATATTTTTCACACAGATATAGCAGTATAATTTGGCCTGGAGAAATGTGTTATGTTATCAATAAATCAGGATAAAATCATGAACAATAATTGAATTGAAATGCTGAATGGCCAAACCACCAGCCACCAGGATGAAACATACAGGTATCTGGGCATTTTATTTATAAAGGACAAATTAAAAATGTGATTAGTAAAGAATCAAAGAGAAAAAATGTCCTGAAGACAAAATTAAATCATGGAAACATCATCAAAGTCATCAATACCTGGATCATACTTCTGATATGATACATTGATGGAATTATTATCTAGACACAAAAAGAGCTGGACAATTTGGACCAAATAAACAAGAAATCTGATAACTATGTGCTATGCATGATAGCCTTGTAGTGATATTGATAGAATAAACCTGCGTCACAGACATGGAGACTAAGGGTTACTTCAGGTCGGGGTGAAATCTACTTACTTTCCCTACCAGTTCAGAAGTGCGTATGCACCATTGTCAAGTCCGATTTTTGTCCCTCTGCGCATGCACAAAGCCTTCTGCGCATGCACAGATAAAAAATGGGTTACTTCCTGGTTAAAACCAGCTAGGTCCAGCCTTGTGTTGCCGCCGCTACTGGTTCATGTGACCCAGACAGAACTAGTAGGATTTCACCACTGCTTTAGGTCAAACAGTCAAAAAAAAAAATATGCATTTACCGTTATCTAAAAGAGAGCTAAGAACAAGCATTGATGCAAGTTAAAAATTGAAACTTACAAAATATATAGGAAACAAAAAATGACTATTGAAGGAATGAAATAAAAACTTGAACAGAATTTTGGCAAGGAGCAGCATTTACAAAGTCATGTTCTACAAAAGATAGAACAGAAAGTGGATAAAGATAAAAACTGGCAATCCACAACTGGAATATTAAAACAAAGTAACTCAAGGCTTGATTTTGGCTGCTCATGAACAAGCTGTTTGAACTAATACAATTATGCCAGAATTGAAAAATTATCAAGAGATTCAAAGTGCAGATTGTGCAAAGGAGCAGAAGAAACAGTAGACCATGTATTCAACCAACGGGCCTGGTGGCTCAGCAGACTGATAGCATTGTGATTAACACCAGCTGTCTGCAATTACTGTAAGTTCGAATCTCACCAAGCTCAAGGTTGACTCAGCCTTCCATCCTTTCTAAGGTAGGTAAATTGAGGACCCAGTAATAAGCTGACTTTGTATAAATATACAAAAGTATGAAGGCTATTGCTTAACACATTGTAAGCCTCCCAGAGTCTCCGGAGAAGGGCGGTATATAAACAAATTTATACAACAAATTTAACAACAAATTAAAAAAAAAACTCAGGCAAGAAGATTGAACAAACTGGTTATAAACAACAACATAACATAGTCACCAAAATCACTGGAACCTCTGTAAAAGTTATCATGTACCAGTAATGAAAAATTGGTGGAAACATATACTGTAATTGAAACAGTAGTCAGAAACAAGCAGGTTTAATATTGTGGAATTTCCTAATACAGATGGATAAAGTCTTGGCATATAATATACCAGATTTAATTGTGGTTTAAAAGAAGAAGGGGTAAATAATTGATATGGGGGATACAAATCAGGGGATTGTATAACAGAAGACAAAGAGATGGAGAAGATCATAAACTTTCAAGATCTAAAAATTGAAACTAAAAGATTAGGTATAACCCAGCCATGGTGGTCCCAGTGGACAATGGGTGCCATACCAAAATATCTCAGAAAGCATTTAGAAAATCTGTGCACTGACAAAATTTGCATCTGTCAATAACAAATGGCCACACAGTTTGGATCTATAAGACAAAGATTGTTCCAGTAATAATTGACATACAAGTAGTCCTCGACTTATAACAGTTCATTTAGTGACTGTTCAAAGTTACAACGGCACTGAAAAAAGTGACTTATGACATTTTTTCACACTTATGACCATTGCAGCATTCCCATGATCACGTGATCAAAATTCACACACTTGGAAATGGATTCATATTTATGATGATCGTAGTGTTCCATGGTCATACGATTACATTTGTAACCTTCTGACAAGCAGTGTTACTAGCTTAACAGCTGAAGTGATTCTGTGTAAAACGGGGCAAAATTCACTTAACCACTGTTTCACTTAGCAACATAAACTTTGTGGTCGTATATCAAGGACTACCTGTACTAGGTATAATTCAGGGGTGAAATCCAGCAGTTCTGACACGTTCTGGAGAACCAGTAGTGGAAATTTTGAGCAGTTCAGAGAACCGGCAAATACCACCTCTGGCTTGCCCCAGAGTGGGGTGGGAATGAAGATTTTGCAGTATCCTTCCCCTGCCATACCCACCAAGCCACGCCCACAGAACCGGTAGTAAAAAATCTTGGATTTCACCACTGGTATAATTCCAAAACATCTGGAGCATCACTTGAACACCTTTGGCATTGACAAAATCACCATCAGTCAATTCCGAAAGGCAGCTTTATTTGGAACAACTTATATCCTATGATAGTACCATTGATACTATTAAATATCTGCCTATCACAAGTCATCAGGAAAAACTCAATAGGTGGACAAAAAGGTCAAATTCAGTGGAGGTTTCATGGAAGCGTTAAACATCTGCCTGCCTGTGAGACCAAACATAACAATACAGCATTTGGTAGCCAAAACAGAGAAAGAGAGAAGGGCAGGTAAACCTGTAATACTGGGGCAGAGGCTGATAATACTGACTGTCTACTCTACAAGATTAGGTTAAGGTGCAGAGAACATAGAACTTGAAGATCTTTATTTTAAATCTTTTTTTAAAGTAGCCAATTATTGGACTAAATCTTCAGACTGGGATACCATATTTTCTACAAGAATATCCTCCTGCCATGGAGGAATTAATTGAATGGAAAGGGTTGTATCTTGCATGAAGTACCCAAAACATTGAGGAAGCTAACTAGAAATCGCTTTCCTCGCATTGTATTTCATAATTTCTGGCTATCCAACCAGAATTGTTGCATTATTGAGTTCAATGAGGATTAGACCTAATGAGCTACAAACATCCACCTGATTAGATGGTTAGCAACAGGTAATGTTTTTCTGCATCTGGTTGCTGCTGTTTCATGGCTTTCTGGATTGTATCAGAAGAAGGTTGAATCTCAACTTTTCAAAATCTTGTTTCCAAGAAATATTGAACACTCCAATCAGTCTGTGCTTTGTTCTAATCCCCCAGCTGGCTGGGGGATTCTGGGAATTGAAGTCCACCCATCTTCAAGCTTCCAAGGTTGAGAAACACTGTTCTAAGGCATCGTGGCTAATTTGAACTGGTTTGGCAGATGGAATGCTTTGTTTCCAGTTTACAAAAAAGGCCTATTTTCTATTTTGCTCTCACCCTACTCTTAACCACCGCAGTTTTCCATTTTTTTTTCCAGATGTCCCTACAAGTTCCTGGCACAATAAATACACCAGAGAATATTTAAAAGCATATTTTGATAGAACAGTGTAAGGCTTTATCTAAATAGATGCATCTTTTAGATAAAATACATGGTTTGATAGGTTATTATTTTGTTAATGTATCATTACAATCATTTTTAACTTGCATCCTTCCTAAATGTAAACATGCAATCAAGAAAAAAATATGTGGATTTTATTTTTTAAAACGCAAAAACACTACAGAATGGACTGCTGGTAAAGACAAAAGACGATGCTGTCATCTATTAAAGTTGTCATTTACTGAGAAGGATTCAACTGAGACAGCTTCTACTCCTCTCTCCAAATGTTAAGCAACATTTTAATACTCACTGTGTAGTCTCACAGGATCAAAATCATTCTAGGAAAAAGGAAATAGTTTGAGAAGATAAACCTTTCAAGGCTATCCTTTAAGTGGGAGCATCTATTAATGCTTGTCAGATGTTTATAGCCTCCTCCTTTAAACCCCTTGAACAACTCAGTTTGCAAGTAATTGGCTATTTTAACTGCAGGTAAGTGGCCTACTGTGTCCCTGTCCTAACCTATTTTAGCGCTTCCCTGAAACCTCCCTTGATACTCTCTTTCATTTATTTCACTGTTTTTATTCTTATTAAAGCCTTGCGTATATTCAATGCGTATTCCCCCACCCCATTTCCTAATTAAAGGCTGTTGCTGTTTTTCTCAGTCTCTCTGGCCATAATGGGCATAACGGCTTGCTTGTAACATTTTTAGCCATTTAAATTGTATCTTGCTCCAGGGTCCTCTTTTCCAGACTTAATCCCACCTTTTTTTTTTTTTTTACACAATTTCTCATCACAATTTCCCAATTCTTTTGTTGAGTTATTACTCTTTGGTGAATCCCCTCTAGCATGACCATCCGAGACCCGGCTATGGTTACAGTAAATGGAACAATTCCATTCCGTGCAACAAATGCAAGGCTTCTGCTACTTTTTTTATTTATATGACATTGGCTTGGAATGCTTGAAATGCATATACGACTTGCTTCCCAAGGGTCTCAACTCTGAAGCTGGTACTGAGAAATTTGATTGACCTACATTTACTTTTATTGTCTTAATTTTGGCACATTCTAACTGTGCGAGTAATGGTGTTACGAAAGGGATTTTGAATATCAGTCCCCAACCTTTCCAGCTTTGCAGATCAGTGGTGGCAGTGGTACTGGGGGTGGGGGTGGGGAGAAGGGATGGTTCTGCACAAGTGCCACTAGTACAAATGGAGCTTCGCACGTGAGCACATTTGCTTTCCATTTGTGCGGCCTGGTTCCAAATAGGTTATAGCCTGGTACTGGGCCACAGCCTGGGGGTGGGGACAATGATTTTTTTTTTTAATGCTGAGAACTAGTTACTAAGTCTGCATTACTATTAATCTTCTCATTGTTCCTATCACCCATCTCCTCCCACTTATGACTATATTTATTTATTTATTTATTGGTTCGATTTACATGCTGCCCTTTTCCGGAGACTCAGGGTGGCTTACAATGTGTTAAGCAATAGCCTTCATTCTTTTGTATATACCTGCTTAGTAGGGCTTTTGGCCCCCACAAACGGTGTTCTTTTTTTATACAAAGTCATCTTATTGCCCCCACAAACTGGGTCCTCATTTTATCTACCTCGAAAGGATGGAAGGCTGAGTCAACCTTGAGCCTGGTGAGATTTGAACTTGCAGTAATTGCAGGCAGCTGGTGTTACTTAACAGTGCTTTAGTCTGCTGCACCACCAAGGCTCTTGGTGACTGTAACCTTGTTGCTGGTATCTTTAAGATTTATATTGACTGTTTCCCTATGACTATCATTAAGTGTTGTACCTTATGTATCTTTTCTTTTATGTACTCTGAGACTATATGCACCAAGACAAATTCCTTGTGTGTCCATTCACACTTGGCCAATAAAGAATTCTATTCTATTTCAGATCCACTGGAAACCTTTTGTATCACTCTTGGTCTATTTTTTCATTGAGATAATCAACAGGTTTGCCCATTATTTCACCCATAGTAAAAAGAAACAAGCTTTTATGTTGCAAAAGAGGGGGCGGGGGAAATTGCCATGCTTGGATTTTGCATCTTTCTTTCTGGGAACTTAACATTTCATAACCTAATTATGCTATTGCAATATACTCTATATGGAGCAATCCTTGAAAAGTGTCCAGAAGTTTCATCTGGTTCAGAATGCAGCTGCTCAATCTTGAGGGCCCCAAGGATAGTGCATGCCTTGGGTACCAGTTTGCTTCCAGGTCAGGGGTGAAATCCAGCAGGTTCTAACAGTTCTGGAGAACTGGTAGCGGAAATTTTGAGTAGTTCTGAGAGCCGACAAGTACCACCTCTGGCTGGCCCCAGAGTGGGGTGGAAATGGAGATTTTGCAATATCCTTCCCCTGCCATGCCCACCAAGCCACGCCCACAGAACCGGTAGGGAAAAAATTTGGATTTCACCCCTGTTCAAGGAATTGGCTATGCCCTTTTGCACAACTGCTTTTGCACCACTGAATCTGGTTACTGAATATATTCATATTATGACTTCAGACAACAGAAGCTTTAAACTAAATAAAAAAGTTAAGTTTGTACTATAAAAGAATTAAATATTTCTACTGCTAACAAAGTATATTATTAAAAAAAAGTTGCTGTGTTTTAACTCTCATTAACTACCGGTATCACCTGTGTTGTGTGAATGTAGTTATATAATATAATACAAGCATATATATCAGTCTTTCACAATTGTGCTTTTGCTAGATGTGTGGACTCCAGATCCCAGAATTTTCAACAATACCTGTAAAGTTGGAGGATTTCTGGAAGACGATGTCTGCTCATCTGGACAATATTCCAGAAAGGTATATTAGATAAAGCTTGGGTTTGTGGTTGCTGGAAGCTTCAGCACAGGTAATCTATGATCATTTTTATTTCACTTCAGTCCCTTTGGGTCAATTTGCAATCTTTCTCTGGATTATTCCCAAGGCAGTAAAAATGTCTGACCTTGTCAGTGGGGCAAAATATAACAGATTCCAAATTGCTTTTCATTATTAGCCGATGCCACTGAAATACTGTAATGCCTCTGCACTACTATTGTTTGCATGTGTGTGTGTGTATATGTGTGTATATATAAAAGGAAAATGTTCTATTTCCACCATTTCAAAATATATCTGCAGTTTTATGTGATGTGTTTCTGGTTATAGTTGAAGACTCTCACTCAGGGTTAAACCTGTAATTGTTTGGTATATCTTATACATTATAGTAGCATGAAATGTTAGTCAAGTCCTTAATTTCAAAATGTGGTTCAGATTATAGAGAAATTTACTGTTATCCTCTTGTTCAGAAGAGGAACCATAGTTGTCTACATAAATCAGATTTAAAAAATCCATCTACATATATCTGCTGTTTCTGGATTCTAGAAATGACAGGAGTCCATTCTGCCATCCTGATGTGGATCATTCTTGTGTAAGTGCTTGGTTTACTTTCTCATTAGAATCATACTTCTATTTATATCATAGTTCTATTTGAATGTTTATTTACATTCTATTTACAATGCAGCTCAATTTGAACTTTAATGAAGCTTATATAGCCCTCCTGTATTTGCAAACACAAATAATTTGTCTGTAGATTTGTCTTCCTTGAAACCGCCATGAAAATGGTCTTTATATTCAAGTTATCCATCTGTTTCTCCTTAGTACCTGTTATGCACAGCGGTGTTTTTATAATGTTATGCTTCATCTCTGAGCTAATGTTTTCAGCACTGATCGCATTTCTACTAATTCTTGGATATGGTACACTTTTCCAATAGTTTTGGCAATCTGTCTTGCCATCTAGTGCTCAACTTCCCTTCCTGCACTAAATTTGATTTGGACTGTCCATTTACCTCCAACCGTTTGGGGAATGAGAAGCAGCTGGTAATAGTCCAAGTCTCATTTTTGTGAAGAGAATATATTTTTCCTATGACAACTTTTGGCAATGCTTTTCCAGCAAGTTGTTTCTGCTATCTCACTTATTTTCCCAGCACGGAAGAATCTATAGGTTGTATTCTTTTAGTTTTCCATCTTAATAATCTGAGCTCAAAGTCTGGTTCCTGTTGGGGTTGTTATCTCACCAGAGGGATGGTCTTGTCTGTACCAACAGAACTTACAAGTTCTTGATTCTATATCCCAGCAATTCTAAATGACAGGTGTTTGATTTTTTTTTCTCAGCATCCCACCTAAACCAAAATATTGGTTTAGTTTTGACTAAACCAATCATTATTTTCTCTCGGTATGAAGCTGGACTACTTATTTCTTTCTTCTATCCCTACTAGGTGGACTACCTAATAATACCTTATAAAAGCTGTGCATCATAGCAGCGTTATTTATTTAAATTGTTTAGTAAATTTATATTGTGTAGAATTAGATTTTCTCAAGTAGATACTGGCAGACATATGAAGGCAATGAACACCCGCCACACAAAATAGCAGGATGTTTTGTTATAGCTTGTTGAAAACAAGGACATACTTTATATAACAAGTTGTTTTGCTGAATGCTAGCTCATCTATTTCATACAAATGTCTTTTTTTATTTTAGAAGATTGAAATACTCAAGAAGCAGATGAATAGGATAGAATGGAGACATTTATAAAGATCTTTTCAGGTTTCTGTGGCAAATCACTAGGGATTGAAATTACACAAGCAAGAAGAATTGGTGGCAAGGGGAAAAATGGATGGGTAAAATAAAATCCATCAGCAAGTATACTATGAATATAAAACAAAAAAAGCACAGTACACTCATAATAAATGTCAATTTTTAAAACTTTTTAAACCTGGAGAAATCCAAAGAAAAATAGCCAAGTTCTATTGCTCTGGTTTCTGTGACATACATGGGATTATAATGCCGTAAACAATGTCACATATTTTGAATTTGGCAGCAGGACCTCTATCTTTGTCTAAAGAACATCTGCCCCCCCCAAAAAAAGTCACACAATGTATCTGCTTCCATTCCAGCTTCTCTGCAATATTTAATATGTGCTGCTCACATCTAGGCAAGATGAGTAGCATACAAGTCAGATGATGATAGATACATTAGATCAGGTGTGTCAAACACATAGTGTTACATTGTCGTTAGGTGACATATCGTGACTTTTTTTCCTCCTTCACTAAAATGGGGGTTGGGTGACCAGTGCGTGATGCATCTGGCCAACGGGCCGCGGGTTTGGCACCCCTGCATTAGATAGATAGATGATAAATAGATGATTGATTGATAGATAGATAGATAGATAGATAGATAGATAGATAGATAGATCTAATGTATATTCAAGGCTGAAAATACACTTCTTTACATAGTGTTTCTAAAGTGTGCTGTATACTGCAACTGTTTCCTTTTTTTCAGATTAATGTTAATTCACAGGGAAATCATGTTCCTTTTGATTCTGACAGAACTAATTTAGAATCATGGAACCATACACTTGCATGGTATCATTAGGCCACTATGTCCAGCCCCTGCTCATCACAGGAATCCAAATTAAAGTATTTTTAACAGATAGCTATTTCCTTGACCAGTGTAGAAAGCCATGAAGATGGCACTGAATATAATATTTAGAAGCCATTACAGAAACAAGGGCTAAAGTCTTCCTCAAAAAGGAGATACCTTTTAGACGGTAGAAAGAAGCTCAGGCTGGTGCTTCTCTGACTCACTTCATTTCTAAGAAATGAAAAATTGTGAAATTCTAGTTAGAACATCAAAATCCTAGGCTTTAACCATGGGAAGAAGTCAGTGGTGGGATTCAAATAATTTAACAACTGGTTCTCTGCCCTAATGATTTCTTCCAACAACCAGTTCACCAAACTGCTCAGAAAGTTAACAACCGGTTCTCCCGAAGTGGTGCGAACTGGCTGAATCCCACCACTGGAAGAAGTTGTATTAGGAGTTCAGTTTACTGCCCTCTCCATTGCTCTTGAAAACTTGAGTACACATGGTTAAAATGACTTCATCTTTGAGAAAGCAATACCTTATCATGTGCCTGATAATATACTAGTGTGCTTGAACATCTGCTTGGCTACAATCTTCCATAAGGGAGGAACTCATTAAGAAGTGTCCCATCACAGAACTTTTCAGATTTTGAAAATTTTGCAGCAAGATCAGAGGGGATTTTTTTAGGGAGAAAATCAATCTTCCTTCCATTTCTCAGGGTGCCAGTATGGCGCAGCACTCTCTCTCTTATCCTAGGTCATTGATCATGCTATAAGAATTACTTCTTTAGGATGACAGGATTCATTTCTCTTTCTAAGATCTTCCAGACAAACATTCCAGTCCCATTATGCACATGAGTTGACACCCCATTGTTCACATGATGCTGGAACTGGAGGTTTGCAATTGTGAATATTTTATGTGTATCCCTGTGCTAGCAGTGATGGTGAAGTCTTGTTAGAGAGGAGCAAATCCTGCTTTAGAAGGGCAATAGATCACTTCCTTAAGAGGATTCACTCTGCCTCTCACTGACTATGATGCTGGCATAACAGTGTGCTGTCATAATTAAGGATAAGAGGCCAAATGCAGAATTTTTCCAAACTAGCATTAAGAATTTGGAAGGCAACAGAAGTTTCCTTCTACAGCAAGCATAGAAATATGAGGAAGCATTAATAATAATAATAATAATAATAATAATAATAATAATAATAATAATAATAATAATAATAATAATAATAATCTTGTGGGACTTTAGGATTCAGACTGACAGACACTTGGTCCACAACACACCTGACATAACAATAGTTGAAAAGAAAAAAGTATGGTTCATTGACATTGCAATACCTGGTGATGCACAAATTGAAGATAAGCAGCAAGAAAAAATCACAAAGTACCGGGACTTACAAATTGAAGTTGAGCGACTGTGGAAAAAGAAATTGTGTGTTGTCCCGATTGTAATTGGAGCCCTCGGAGCAATACCCAAAGGGCTACCCCGCTATTTAGAAATCCTAAATTTGCCGGACTTGAACATTTTGACTCTACAAAAAACCACCTTACTCGGAACAGCTTACATCCTCCGACGATACCTTAACAGTTCCTAGGTCCTTGGTTAGGACTCGAGCTGCTGAGCTATTAACCAGCCTCAAAGGCTGTGAATCTCACTAAAGATTAACCAATAAATAATAATAATAATAATAGTAATAATAATAATAAACTGAAGAGGAAAAAGGTGTGGACCTGAAGGGGTGGGACAAAATACTCAGTGACTATCTGGCAACAGGGATTGATTGGCTAATTATTATGTCTAAGACGCTGAGCTTGTCAATCGAAAAGTTGGCAGCTCAGCGGTTCAAATCCCTAGTACCACGTAATGGGGTGAGCTCCTGTTATTTGTCCCAGCTCGTCCAACCTATCAGTTCAAAAGCACATAAAAATGCAAATAAAAAAAATAAGGATCACCTTTGGTGGGAAAGTAACAGCATTCCGTGCTCCTTTGGCATTTAGTCATGCCAGCCACTTGACCACATGGAGACGTCTTCGGACAGTGCTGGCTCTTCAGCTTTGAAATGGAGATAAGCACTGCCCCCTAGAGTCAGGAACAACTAGCACATATGTGCAAGGGGAACCTTTACCTTTTAATTATTAGCCAAAAAGGTTAAATCTTAGTGCTTGTCGGGTCCTTATGCCAAGCTGCCTAAAAATGTTCAAAACTATCTGGGTTGGGCTCAACAGCCTTTTAAACTGGATTCAAAGGAACCAGAGGTAGAAAGGCTGACTTTAAAAGGTGTTCCATGAGCAAGCCTTTCTTCCATTTACTTCTCCACATGCCTCTTCAAATCATAATAGCCTCACTGCATCACAGGGAGATACTAACAGGCAACGATGAAGCAATAAAAGCTCTCAGCTTCTCTTGGGTACCTGCAGTTGGTCATAGCAGAGACAGTATGTCAAACACATCTCCCTTACAAATAATTAAAAGCCAGAATAGGGAATTTAAACCAGTCTGCTTTCTTGAAATAAATGCATATGAACCAACAGGATATAGCAAACTTGAAACACACTCTTTGCTCTGTGGTGCCTTTCCTTTGCTCTTTTAGTTAGATGTGATGGGCTGCTTGAGGAAGCCTGCAAAAAATAGATGTGTGTGTGTGTGTGTGTGTGTGTGTGTGTGTGTGTGTTCAGGCATTTAGCGTAAGTCATTTGCCAATTATATTCCTCCAGGAGCTCCGAGGAGCTATGGAAGCACTCTGCAAATATAGGACCACTAAAAAGATTGCAGCTGTTTCATTCCACAAAGCACTTTTGGTTTGGGATGTTAAAGCAAAGGAGGTCATAGCCTCATTTTTGATATAATATACTGAGAGTGGATTGGCTCCATAAACATAAAAGTGAGCTGCCATGTTAGTGCCGAATTTGAGAATACAATCCACCTTTTCTGGATCTACCCATCTCTTCTGCATATTTTACCTTTCTTTTCAGGCTTCATATTCAAATTTAAATTTAAATTAATATGCAGTCTTCTTTGCTTTTATTAGACCCAATGCCACAAAAAAGCATGCTACCTGAATTCAAAGTCAACTATTATCATATTAGGAGCTATTTTTCAACTTCCAGGTCCTAACAATCTGATTTTATTTAACCCTTGTATGATTATTTAATTCATCTAGAAATAACATTGCAGTTTTGAAAAAGATTATTTTCAGGGCATTTGAGTTTATGATGTAGTTTATTGGATTAGCAACAGAATGCAGGAGCAAGAAACTTTTTTTTTTTTTTAGTTTTGAGAAACAAGCTTTATTCTGAGAATTTAAATTTATTTTTGTCAAGCTAAGCTGAAGTCAAATACTGCAAAGATACAATTCATATACCTTCTAAAACCAATAATCTAATTTTATTTTAAGACAATTTGGATGAAGTTTCTGTCCATGGAGGATAATTTTTCAAAAACTAAAGGATATATCGTGTTTTGGTATTTTTAGATTGTTAGCCTTTTTGGTTACATATATTCTGAATATAATAAAGCTCCAACAAAAGGGGCAGCACCAGGCAACTACAAGCTATTTACCTCCTTAAATTACCGTTAGCAATATGAACAACTTTCAAATTGCTAACTACTATGTTTCCCTGAAAATAAGACCCTGTTTTATATTTTTTTGAACCCTGAAATAAGCAATTGGCCTTATTGCTATGCACGCCAAAGCCTGATTGGGCTTATTATCAGGGGATGTCTTAATTTGGGAAAAACAGGGTAGTATTGTAGCTGATAAAGTCCAATAGCATCTAGTTGAAAATGAACTTTTTTTCCCCACCTTATTATATATAGCCAAGATATCGCAATGGAGTTTGGACTGGACAAATGGACCCTTTCTATCAACAAGGGGGAAAATAGTGAATACTGAAGGAATTAAAATAACCCATGGAAATAACATCAAAAGTCTGGATGAAGATGATCGCTACCAGGAGTGAAATGCTCCCAGTTTGGACCGGATCGCCTGGTTCGGATCCGGTTCGGTGGTTCAGAGAACCGGTAGCAAAAATCGCTGTGCCCCCCCACCCCCACATGCCCAGCTGAGCTGCGCAATCATCAGAGGCTTTTTTTTTTTTTTACTTTTAAAAGCATTTTTTCTACAACATCTTTGGCCAAAAAAATTCTCTTAAAAGTTAAAAAAAAAAGTCTCTGGTGATCGTGCAGCTCAGCTGGGATGTCAGAGGCTTTTAAAAGCATTTTTTCTACCACCTCTTGAGCCAAAGAGGTTGTAGGAAAAAGAAAAGCCTTTAAAAGCCCCTGGCAATCCCAACTGAGTTGCCTGATCGTTAGAGGCATTTAAAAGCATTTTTTTCTGCAACCTCTTAAGGTTGTAGAAAAAATGCTTTTAAAAGTAAAAAAAAAAATGGCCATGCCCACCCAATCACATTAACCCCCCCACACTAAGCCACGCCCACAGAACCAGTAGTAACAAATTTTACATTTCACCACTGATCACTACAAATACCTGGGCATCTTTCAAGCACACTGAAGTGAAGACGGTTAGAAGTGAATACATCATGAGGGAGAAAAGATCTTAAAGTTCAAATTCAGTGGAGGGAATACCATCAAGGCAATGAGTACATGGGTATAATTCCAGTCATTAGATACACATCTGGATAGTAGACTGGACTCAAGCAGAATTAAAAGCCCTGGATAGCCAGACAAGAAAAATAATGAGAATGAATCCTGCTCTTCATTCATTCACTGCAACATCCTTGCAGTGATGTCAACAGACTTTACTTGCCAAGTTAAATATGTGCAAGTGTGGAATGTTCCAAGTACATCAGAAGATTGATGAAGAAAAAGGGGCATTGGAGGAATATCTGTAGGATAATGAAGAAGATGCATTGAAGTCAAGGGTGGGTTCTAATTTTTTTTACTACCGGTTCTGTGGGCATGGCTTATTTTGTGGGCATGGCTTGATGGTCATGTGACAATGGGTGTGGCTTGATGGTCATGTGACTGGGTAGGCATGGCCAACTCAATGTCACTCACATCAAGGGGTGCCTCACCTGGCCTCTCCCCTCCCAGCCATTCCTTGTCGCACCCAGCCTCAACTGGACTTGCGAGCAGGTTCTGAGAGTATCTATAGTTCTGTAAAAATGTTGTTCACCTTTTTTCAACTTTATTATCTACATACTAAAGATGCACTTTCATGGACCGCTGAAAGGAGGAAATGGCTCACATGCTTTGATAGGCAACAGGCTTTTAAGGGACTGCCAGAAGGGGGTGCAATGTATTTTCCAAAGCACCAGAAGGCAAAACAAGAAGCAATGGATGGAAACTGAATAAAGAGAGAAGCAACTAAAACTAAGGAGAAACTTCCTGACAGTGTGAACCAATATAGGTGCAGAAATATTTCAGTCATAATTTCACATATAAAATAGCCATTCGTGTAATACAACCTGCATACAAAACAGTCATTAGTATTATGGCTGATACTAGCCTAAAAGCCTAAAAGTCAAAGATTACAAGAGTTCTTCTTTCTCTGTATGTATACAAAACATCACATAGCAGGAATAGCATATTAAGATGGACTTATGCAGTGGTAGGTTTCAAATTTTTTACTACTGATTCTGTGGGTGTGGCTTGGTGGATGTGGCATGGCTTGGTGGGCATGACGGGAAGGATACTGCAAAATCCCCATTCCCTCCCCACCCCATAACCTGCTCTGGGAAGAAATCAAACTTCCCCCTCTTCATTTCCCCAAATAAAATATTACTCATAAGAAAAGGCTCCCAGAAAAGCAAAGAAAAATCAAGCTGCTAACAAGGAACCTGCCTGATACTCATTCCACATTCCTGCCAGCTGCATAAAGGAAACTTTGTAAGAAGAAAACATCTTAGAGATAATAGAAGGTGGAAGCCGGAAGTTCAGCTCCATTTACAAGCAGGCAGAAAACTCATTCAAGACAGGATATTTCACAATGGAAATCACCCAAACCTTTTTAGAAACCCAAAGCCCATGTTGCACAAACTCCAACACTTCAAAAACATAGAACCATATAAGAATCCCAATTTATCCAGTTTGTTGTTCAGCTGACCCAAAAACGAAC
The DNA here is from genome assembly GCF_029215685.1 of Pituophis catenifer annectens. Classification (NCBI taxonomy): domain Eukaryota; kingdom Metazoa; phylum Chordata; class Lepidosauria; order Squamata; family Colubridae; genus Pituophis; species Pituophis catenifer. The sequence goes on from NW_027256883.1 coordinate 80,287,643, forward strand.
TGCTGAATGTCACTTCGGTTCTGCAAGTAAAAACCTCCTTCCAGCAGCTGCTTCTTTGCTTGTCAATTTAAAGTGACAGCATCTTTTTTTTTTCCTTCTTCTTCTTTGCCAAGTGATCTTCTGGCTGAAAAGTGAGCCCTGATTTTTTTTCCTTCTAGCCGATCAGTTGGAAGGCTTCTTGGCTTCTCAATTTAAAGCGATGGTGTCTTGGTTTTTTCCCCCTCTTCTTTGAGCCCTGATCTTTTTCTTCTAGCTGATCAGCTGGGAGTCTGGGAGGCAGCGAATAGATTGGGGTTGGGGCCAGGCAGAGGTGGTATTTACCGGTTATCCGAACTACTCAAAATTTCCACTACAGGTTCGCAAGAACCGGGGAGAACCGGTAGCAACCCACCACTGATTGAACTTAATATAGGAAGGCTTATTGAGTACCCTGTTTTCCCCAAAATAAGACCTCCCTAGATAATAAGCCCTATCAGGCTTTTGAACACATGTGCTAAAATAAGCCTCCCTGAAAATAAGCCCTCCCCAAAAATAAGCCCTCCCTAAAATATTTAAATGCATGCACAGCCGGTCTCCGCCATTTCCTCTGGTTAAGGTTAGGGAGACAGAGCTGGAAATCAGGTAAAATAGCAAGAGGAGCCCCGTCTTGCTCCATGCACCCCAAAATAATAAGGCCCCCTTGAAAATAAGGCTAAGCCCTTATTTCAGGGTTCAAAAAAACATAAGACAGGGTCTTATTTTTGGGAAAACATGGTAGATCAAACCGACCTGCAAGAAAACCCAAATGAAGAACAAAAAAGAGACGTGGCAAGGCAAAGTATTATGACCAGTACATTAAGGGGGGGGGGGAACTAGCAGACAAAGCAGAGAACAATAATATAGATTATACCTAGTGTTGGAAATGCCATCATACCATACTTCTGGACCATACTTCTGATAGGATATTCTGCTGGAATTATTAACTGGACACAAGAGGAACTTGACAGTTTGGACTGAAATACAAGAAAACTGATAACTATTCAGTATGCATTATAACCTCATAATGTTGTTACTAAATTATACCTGCCCTACAGAAAAGAAAGCAGTGGGTTACTTCAAATCATATAAACTGTTGAAGAAGAAAAGCATGTATTGGCTGATTACATAAGACCAAGAAGAATGCCATTTATACAAGTTAAGCATTGGAGCTTACTGAATATGCAGGAAAGAAGTGAAATAACATGTTTAAATTATTGATATGATATAATGTAATGTAACAACATATTATGTAACTTAAAATAATGCAATAAAACACATAAACAGAATGTTGGCAAGAAAAGTATTACATGGTCAATTTCTACAAAAGATTAAGGGGAAAGTGGATAAAGATAAGACCTGGCAATAGCTTACAAATGGAACATTAAAAAAAGAAACTGATGGTTTGACTTTGGTTGCTCATGAACAAGCTTTTGAGCTAATGCAATTAGGCCAGAATGGAAAAATCATCAAATAATTCAAAGTGCAGATTGTGCAAAGAAACAGAAGAAACAGTAATTCATATGTTCAGTTCTGCAAGAAGATTGCATAAACTGATTATAAACAACAACATTGCATAGTCACCATAATGATTCAATGGAACTTCTCTAAAAAGTATCATAAGTAGTTGAAAATGAGTTGAAAATAATAGGTTAAACTATTGTGGAATTTCCAAATACAAATAAAGTGTTGCCTCATAACACATCAAATTTAATTGTGGGGGGAAAGAAGAAAGTGTGCAATTGATGTAACAATATTAGGGGATGGTGAAATCAAAGTCAAAAATTGGAGAATATCCACAAAGTACATGATCTGAAAGTTTGAAATTTTACCCCATAAACTGCTTGAAATCCCAGTAGATATTGGCACTCTGAGTGCCATATTTAAAATGTTGGAAGACACTTAGAAAATCTCTAAGTGACAAAATTTCCATTATCAATTATGAAAAGCCACAATGCTTGGATCCACATATATATTATGCCTACCCATTACTGCATCCTAGCTTCTTGAAAAGAACTCACTGGGTATGAAGGCCAATGCCAGCTAAACATCTGGCAGCTGTATCTTCACTTTTTTCTGCATTTAATAATAGCAACATTTATTATAGTTAATTTATTATAGACCTATAACGAAGTCATAACGATGAACACTGACCCTCTGAAGGAAATATAAAAAGACGATAAAAACTTTCCCAATAAATTGAAAAAAAAGTAGGGATTGCCATCATCATGACTGCAATCACTACCATAATCACTGCATGGTTTCATAATAGTTGATCACTTCAAAATTTCTACTATTCTACTATATCTTCAACTTGCCAGTCACACTAATGAAAATATAATTTTGAAGGGGGAATATCTGCCTATAAATTACACAACTTGTATTATAGCAACTACACAAGAATAGATAGTGATACTTAGAAACTTGCCTCATAGATAAATAGTTTTCTTTCTTCCTTTTTCTTCTTGCTCTGCTTTAATCCAGGATTATTCTCAACTGTCAGTGGGTTCCAATGTCTCAAACAGAGAGGACTTTCCTTTCATCCATTGTATATGATCCTAGGGATGTCATGATTTAAAACCAGGATCTTCTCATGCAAAACATTGGCTCTGTATTAACCCAAGATCCTTCAAATATTAGCTTGATGCAGATACAAAGAACATGCAGAAAGAAATCCTTTCTTATTTCTATCATTTAATTTTCTAAAACACATATTGACCAATGGAAGAATCTATTCAGCATGTCAAACATATAGCTGGACTGAAAGCCAAGCAAGGCAAGTCTAATTAATCCATCAGAGGAGAATCCTCAGAGGGCTGTAGGCTGTGGGAATTGAAAAAAGAGGCATCGATGGTAAATTACTTCTATATTATTGTGTTAAAAAAACCTTGCATGGATATGTCAGTTTAGCCAACAGGGAATAAGCTTAAATCTTGGGTATCATATGAAAAAACAAAACAACTAAAAGCTGAATACTATAGAGCTAAGATTTAGCATATTTCTTCCATCTTTCTCTCAATTAGTTTAATCTAAGGAACATTTTTGTTTTTGTGCCAAAACATGCTTTTAATTCTCAATCAGAATAGAGCTGGAAGGGACTTTGGAGGTCTTCTAGTCCTCTAGAGGAGACCATACACAACTTCAGACAAACATTTGGCTTTCTAGTCTCTTCTTAAAATGCTCCAGTGATGAAGTACCCACAACTTTTAAAGGCAACCTGTTCCACTAGTTAATTGTTCTCACTATTAGGAAATTTCTTCTTAATTCCAGGTTGCTTCTTTCCTTGATTAGTTTACATCCATTGTTTCTTGTCTTGACTTCTTGTGCTTTGGAAAGTAAGTTGACCCCCTTTTCTTTGTGGCAGCCCCTCAAATACTGGAATACTACTATCATGTCATCCCTATTCCTTCTTTTCTCTAGACCAGCCATACCCAGTTCCTGCATGCCACACACTGGCTCATATTTAAGTGATAATCCATTAGGACTCCAAGATCCTTCTCACAGTTGCTGATTTTGAGCCAGGTTTCTCCTAATCTGTACTTGTAGCTTTTGTTTTTCCTGCCTAGGTGTAAAACCTTGCTTTTCTCCAGATTAAAATTCATGTTGTTGGATAGGGCCCATTGTTCAAGTCTGTAAAGATCTTTTTGGATACTGAACTTGTTGTCTTCTTTGTTCATAGCTGAATAATAGTTGAAATGATATTATAGGATTATAATAGATTTAATAATCCATGAGCTGATAGGTTGCCACACTGGCAACTGTGCCATTAACCAAAAAAAATAATAATTACTCCTATTACATTTTTGAACAGTGCAATAGTAATAATAGTAATGACATAATGTGCTCAGCATCGCCTTGCACTGAGAGATAAGCAACATATAAATTTGATAAATAAATAAATACTACTACATTGTTTAACAATGCAAGTAACATTATTATTTTTGATGGAATTTTATGAAATTGAAAAATACGAAGCTTTTAACAATATTTTTTTCTTTGCTCTTGTGCCACCCTTAACTACAATATTATGTACTATTCAGAAAGTGCTGGATTACTCTGAATTTTGATTAATCAAAGAGGTCAACTTTTATTACAAACTGCATGAAAAACAATCCATTAAATCATCCATTTTAGGCCAATAATAATGGCTCACAGTTTTGATAACTTTAATTAATGCAGTTTTTATAGTGCAAGGCAAATGCTTACAATATTTAAAAAATAAAATTATAACCATTCATTTATAATGGCACTCATTCATGAAGAATTCACTAAAAGACAGAAACTGGTTTATTGCTGCTCCATAAAACATTAACACTGCTATTAAAGGTTGCAGTAGTGATGCAATTGTTTTAAAATAATTTTAGAAATGCTACTAAGGCAGTTGAAAAATTAATATCAATCTAATCTATCTGAACTGTTCTCTGAACCTTCATTTTGACATTGGTATCAACCTTAGTTACAGCCTTTGATCACAGATATTATTTTATCTTTCATTAAATCAGAACTGTGGAAGCTATGGTCACTACTGCTCAGGGCACCAGCTGTTATTTCCAAGTTATACAGTCTTACAATTGTGCCTAAGAGAAAAATCATTATTATTTTTTTTAAAAAAGGATCAAATTACATTTCCAGATCCTTCAAGCTAGCTAAGTCAGATGCATCTCTGACATAAAACCCTTTGCAAGGTGTTTCATTCACGTTTCAGTAGTATGGCCATTCTATGAATTACAAGAAGGCTTAAAAATAAAGAAGATTAAATCTGTAACAAACTTGCCTTTTTCTTTTCTTTTCTTTTCTTTTCTTTTCTTTTCTTTTCTTTTCTTTTCTTTTCTTTTCTTTATTCTTAACAGAACACATGCTTCAGATCACTTCTTTCCTTTCTAATCTTGTGAAGAAAAAAGTTTGAAAGGAAAGAAGTGTCGTCAGCTCGGATTCCACGCTGAAAGAATAAGAGAGAGAGAGAGGATGCACACCTACTGAAGTATTTGCACACAAGATGTGTACAGAAAAGGAAGGGGAGGAATGGTGGTCTCTTTATTCTGCCATATGTGATGCTATATAGAAGGGACAACAGTGTTTTAGTCATTAAAAAAAGGGGAGGAGGGAAAGAGGTGCTGTTCTGGAAAGCTCTGACTTCAAATGCCAATGTCACAAAATTGCTTAGTTTGGAGTATAAACCTCTCATATTCCTAAGGAGACAGCCATCCTCAATAATTCTTCACTAGTTCAGAAAGCAATTTCTTTGCCGAGAGAGCTGGAAATTCCCTAATAACTGCTTTGAATTCATTTGTCTCCAAGGGCAGACTGTCTTTATTGCTCTGTCTCTTTCCACCAAGCATTCTGATTCCTAGTGAAACACCACCAGATGGTGATCTTCCCATGACTATATAATTATAGAAAGTTCCTCCTTTGTCCACAAAGCATAATGCTACCATCATAGAAACGGGTGAAATGCTCCCAGTTCGGACCAGTTTGGCCGAACCGGTAACGATGATGGCTGGTGGTTCGAAAAACGGGTAGCGATGGCAGCTCGAGGCTCTGCCCACCCACCTAGTCGTTGTTACTTCCTGGTTTTAACCAGGAAGTAACCTGTTTTTTACTTTCTGTGCAGAAGGGTTTGCGCATGCGCAGAGGGTCGGTGCACGCACGTGACACATGCACAAGTGAAGCGAGCGCATGCGTAGCATGTGCACTTCTGAACTGGTAGGGAAGGTAAGTAAATTTCACCGTTGCATAGAAAGCCACAAATATATATGTTGGTTAATTCCCCTGAGATACCATTTTTTACCTATGCTTGTCATGGTGATTTTGGTACTAAAGATGGATGTATGGATCACTTGAAATCTGCTTATCTTTATTGCCCATTTTAGTTGGCAATATTCTGGCCTATTGTTTTTCTGCAGATTTTCAAATGTAAATAAAAATTATAAAAATGTGTAACTTTTTTGAGTATTGCCATTTCTTTATGAACTGTCAAGTATCTATTTTCTTTCTGTTTTCAGATTATGTATTGTTTTTGTTCTTCAATTGTTTATGGGGTATTAACACTACACAGAAAATATTACATTTTCAATTTTGATCATACAGTGCAGGGTATGAAATCACTCAGTTGCAAAACATTGTGCCTGCATTGTTTTATCAAAAGAGAAATTTAGAGTTATAACTTTTTTTTTTAATTTGATTTATATGCCGCCCTTCTCCGGAGACTCAGGGCGGCTTACAATGCATTAAGCAATAGCCTTCATTCTTTTGTATATTTTATACAAAGTCAGCTTGATGCATACATACAGGGAATTAAAATAATTGACATGATAATTGGGGAGTGTGTTGCACCATCAGATTTGCCTCTCTACCTGGAGCACACTAGAAATCAGTAGAGATGGAAAGGAACATGTTACATATGTAAATGCCTAATATATATATATATATATATATATATATATATATATATATATATATATATATATATATATATATATATGTCTCTGTATATATTTATGGTTAACTCCCACTCTGTCTACATCATCCCCAAAACCACTCCTACTTACCTCTGACCATTCCTCCCTTGTATATATACCGAACTCTCCCTGATTCTTGGTTCTTCCTCTGCATCTCCTGCAAGAGATTAGATATGAATAAATAAATATTATTATCATAAAAGATTCTGAGTAATTATTGGGCAAAATCCTCGAATTCTGACAGAACAGTTCTTGAGCAGCTATTTAGACATATATTTTTACCTGATTGTGGAAGTTCTTCCCATACAGTAAAAATTGAGTCACATTCTAATATTCATGTGTAGCTTACTTCCTGCTAAGGAGGAGAAGAAGCTGTTATGAGAATACATGTTTCAGTTGTCGGGTCCTTGGTGTTCTCTGAGTTTGTTTCTTGCAGACATTTCATTACCAAACTAGGTAACATCATCAGTGCTATAAGGGAATGGAGGTTCTTCTTGTTTTTATATACTAGTGGTCTGCCCTGCCAGTGTTGGTGGGAGTGTTCTTGGTGGTTCTTGATTAGGCTGTTATTTACTGTTAGCTTGTTTGTCTTAGTTAACAAAGAGAAATGATTTTATTTTATTTTTGCATTCAAACTGTAATAACTTGTTCCTTTCCCAGCAAGTTCCCTAGTAAGGCTGGATCCTTCAAATCAGGTGCTGTTGAAGTCCAACTCATATTAGCTGTAGCCAGAGATAATCAATAATATTTTAAAGTGTGTTTGTTTTTTTAAATTCACCTATCCTAAAGGATTCATCCATTCTAAAGAAGTGTAGGATAAAACCCCCATCAAATAAACATCCACTGAAATCTCTTGGGATATAGCTCAATAGTCAAGCGATAAAGCTGAGGTAGAACTGCTTTAGGAACTCCTGCAACTCCATGAATCCCCTTTTCTAAGGATGGCTTTTACATCTATGAATTGGTTTTTAAGTAGAAATTTCTGAAAACAATATGAGAGAGAGAGAGAGAGAGAGAGAGAGGAGAGGGGGGGAGGGAGGGAGGGAGGGAGGGAGGGAGGGAGGGAGAGAGAGAGAGAGAGAGAGAGAGAGAGAGAGAGAGAGAGAGAGAGAGAGAGAGAGAGAGAGAGATGCAAATAAAATGAGACAACTCCATGCAAGTTTCAAGTCCCAAAGAAGAGAACATTGTTTCTAAATCACAAAGCATCAACAGTTACAGTTAGATATACAATAAGTCCATCTTTCCTAAAATAATGGTCCTTTCTGGTTTTAACAAAAATTTGACTATTTTGCTGCAGTTGAAACATCCCAGGACATCCATGGGGCATTTATTATAAACTCTTTATTTATAAATTCTTATATATATTTAAGTATTTATATATATTTATATATAAATTTATATAATATTTATATAAGTATTTATAAACTCTTCATGTAGTTTTCATCCTATTTACCAGTAGGTTATGAAGGAGCCCAAAGTTTAAATACAGCACGAATAGCCTGGTACAGATCATATAAAGTAGGATATAGAATTATAGCCAAGAATGGTTCTTGCTCCTTCCCTAGGAAATTGTTGGTTCCTTGATTTATGTCCTTCCAGGCCCTCTACAGCTCATTAAGATTTAACACTGTACTATCATGATTACTCAAGTATCTCAGTCACATGGAGGTTGTATCTGCTGGTACAGCAGGAGCACATTAGTTTAGAACAACTTACACAGTATGATTTGTTGTAGGGGAACTGCAGGAAAAATCTCCACTAGGATTCTAAAAGGCTTTCATCCATTGAATCCATTCATTCTAAATTTAAAAACTTGGGGCTTCCTTCTTCAAGAAGGAAAACAGATCACTAAAACATGGAAAGAAATTGTTATTCTTTTATAAATTTAGCAATTGGTAGTAGAATCGTCACAGCAGGGAAATGTTTTAAAAAGAGGAAGAGATTCCACATTGGATGAAGTTTCTTGACAAGGATATTTTCATCAAATTAGCAAATATTCTGATGGTGACAATGTTAGATACATCCCTGGTGAGGCTTACATAGGTAACACTCCATTTGGCTGCACACTTATTAGTATAAATTTTAGCTCCTTTCACAAAAAACAATGAGGGCACTTGATTTATAAAAGACATATAAAGGTCATATAAAACTATTCTATCATGCATTGTATGAATAGGGCTTATAAACTGATTGATCATAGGAAGATGACTAGGGTGGAAAAGATATAGGTTTCATATATTTCATAGCTGGATTTTTTTTTTCTACTGGTATACAATTTTTCATCCTAAATCTTGGATGGGCAGAGGATAAAAATCTATCAGCAAATGTAGGGTTTATTATACTCTAGGCAGAATATCATCCACATGTCCACATGACAGCAAGAAGAATCATGCCATTGATTCAGGCTGATGCATCCCCAAAACAATTTGGATTGACATTAGTTTCCACTGAAACCACTTTATCTATTTGAACTTTGTGTTAGAAGAGCTCTAACCTGGGTGAAAATGAAAAATGAAGTGCTGAACTATTCAAGAAATATATTTCCTTTATGACATGGCCTTTTCACTTTGTGTGCAAAACAAAAAATACTAAGAATTTAATGGTGGCTTTTGCAAATAATGTGAGGAAGGAAATGTTTACCAAGAAAAGAATGGCATGAACCTCCCTTCTCCAATCATTCTAGATCCTTTGGAATACAGCTATAGCATCCACAGTTGTTGCAGCTATGGAAGATAGGAATTTATGCTATCACTCCTCGGGGGGTACTTGTTAGGGAAAAACTGATGTATTTAAGTGTGAATATACAACAACAAATTACTTTTATTTAAGAAAATACATGCAAAGCTGTATTCTACAGTATTGTGTTTATGCAATCTTTCTGAATGATAATGAGATGCAGTGAAGGACTACTTACTATATATAGATATAGATATAGATAGATAGATAGATAGATAGATAGATAGATAGATAGATAGATAGATAGATGATAGATAGATAGATAGATAGATAGATAGATAGATATAGACAGAGAGAGAGAAAGAGAGAGATCAATTATGTGGGTGTGTGGGTGTGTGGGTGATTACATAATATACAGTATATGTGTGTATATAATTACATTATGTATAAATACATAATGTGTGTGAATTTAAACTGCTTTTACCAATAGCATCATGGATTGCAGGCTAAAATATCAGTTCAAAGAGTTATGAGGATGTGACTGAGAATGAATAAGCATAGGAACTTTCCAGACTGGCAGCTTTCACTGGACCAGATGAGATTCTAAGGCATTCAAAGGTCTCTCTGTATGTGTCAGACTTAGTCTTCTTGTGTTTATATAGGGAGTTGAGGCTGGTTCTTGCTTGAGTCCTCCTCCTGTTCAGGATGGTTGCTCTCTAACAATAAGAGACAAACAAACAAACAAACAAACAAACAAACAAACAAACAAACAAATCCTTAAGTCATACACCATTCAATAGAGAGATTCATATAAGTATAAAAAGTGGACATATAATTATTTCAAATAATAGCAATTATCAGAAATCTTGATCTAAGAATGCTGGATTAGTTTTCTTTCTAAAAACACATCCTGTATGGAGATTTTGGAAATGCTATTGTTTCTACTGTCAAAGCATATGAGACTTCATAAGTGACTCAGCTTTTGCTGAACACCTAATTAAAGTCACATTTTCTTTTATGTTATTTTTATGTTATTATACCATGGCCTTTTCTTCAAACAGCTAAAATCTACAGCAACTAATTACCATTATTATTCCTTAGTACAAAATATTCTCAACTGGGTTTTAGATTACACTCCCATAAATTTCTTGGGACATGACTCATTGAATTGAGTGAAGTTTACATATGAGCAGATCACCACTGATACAGAGAGATAGAGATATGTTATTGATTTATTTATTAATCAAATTTATATAGCCTTCCATCTCACCCAAAGCCACTCTGGGTAGCACACAACAATCCAATGCAACAACAAATATAAAAAGGACAGGTATAAAATATTTTTAAAAATCATATTATTAAATACCTTAAAAATCAAAGACATATAGACCATCTTATCAAAAGCCAGGGAAATCAGGAGATCCAGGCAATTCAAATGGTTATAAAGATTTATTGCAAGTTTAAGCCCTCTACAAGAATTTGGACTACTAATGGCCAAAATAAATTGCTGGAAGATAAGAGACAAAGGAATTCAAGGTTGGCTAGACTTAGATCTCTTGAGGATATAAAGGGACTCATGACTAATGACACATTTGACTCCGCTCTCGGGCTCAGCCTGGTCATCTCCTATACTATCTCTATTAAGAATAGCCTATTGGATCAGACTGAACATCTATCTAATCCTGAAATGATTAACCAGTTTCTTAGGAGACATTTATAAAAGGGCATCAGGACATTAGTATCTTCTAACTTCTGTTCTGGAATGCAGCATTTATCTAAACAATATCTTTAAGTTGTTTTTGTCCAATGCTCATGATGGCTAAGTGGGTTTAAGAACCTGACTGAGGGAAATTTGATCCCTTGCCAATTTAGGCCACTCAGTATTTCATCGATGCAGAGGTGGATGATGTCATCTTATTGCCTCTTCCATCCCAATAAATGTTTTGCAATTTCAATTAAAAATTTCTGCTTTACAACCCACTACTTTGAAATTAGTATATGGTGCTTCCTTCTCATTGTAATTGCAATAAACATCAGCCGTGATGGTGCAGTGGTTAGAAAGCAGTATTACAGGCTAACTCAGCCCACAACCAGGAGTTTGATCCTGACTGGTTCAAGGTTTACTCAGCCTTCTATCCTTCCAAGATTAATAAAATAAAAACCCAGATTGTTAGGGGCAATATGCTGATTCTGTAAACCAGTTAAAAGAGCTGTAAAGATCTATAGAGTGGTATATAAGTCTAAGTGCTATTGCTAATCACAAATTTGATTGGCTATAGTGCCTGACAGCCCACCCACTCAACCCAGTGCCTGATCACTGTCCTAGGTAGCCAGTTTGTCTGTGATGCTGAGCTGCTCTATTCCCTGCTAGCTTGCAGTTGACTTTTGTCTGTTTTTTTTTGTTGTTGTTGTTGTTGTTCATTTGTTTTTGAAGATCTAAAATGGCATGTTAAATCAAGGAATTATTCTTAACCCTTCTTAGAAAATCATGCTCAGTTCAGGCTTTTCACCTACAAGTGGATATCCTATTTGTTTCTACACCAGAAAACGTGCTCTCCAGCTAAGTACTGCAAATCTTCTTTTTTCCTTTTCTAAAAGCATATTTATATTGCAACAAGGTCTACAGCTACTTTGTTTCTATAGAGCTGAATTATCAGTTCTTCTTTGTTGTAGAGTTTTCTTGGACCTACACAGAAGGCAAGAATTAAACAAGAACCCCTTCTCTGTTGCTTTGATGATTCCAGCGTCTGAGCTATAATGGTATCAAAAATACAAGAATGGAAGGAGAGAAGGGATCTATGCTAACATCAGAAGTTATAATGTGGAAGGATATATGTTTTTATTTATTTATTTAATTTTATTTTGTCAAGCATATATAAGATAACAGGTAAAAGTTTAAACATAATTTGAATCCATGAAAAGAGTAAGAGTAAAAATAAAAAGGAATATTAGGACAGAGATGGTAGGCACGCTGGTGCATAAAGGCCTCCATCTATACAAATATCAGGGAAATCAAAAGAAAGGCACAGGGACTAGGGAAGAGGGACAAATCACAAAAATGAAAAGGAAGGAATGGATGGGCCAGTCTACAAAGTAGCCATCTACTAAGACTTATCTTCTCTGGAAGTAGGGAAAAGAGCCTTGGTAGTACAGTGGTCTAAGGCACCCTGTTATTAAGCTGGTTATTAAGACCAGCTGCCTGCAATTACTGCAGGTTCGAATCTCGCCAAGGCTCAAGGTTGACTCAGCCTTCCATCCTTTCTAAGGTAGGTAAATTGAAGACCCAGGTGTGGGGGCAATAAGCTGACTTCGTACAAAATATACAAAAGGATGAAGGCTATTGCTGAGCACATTGTAAGCCGCCCTGAGTCTCTGGAGAAGGGCGGCATATAAATCAAATTAAAAAAAAAAAAAAAAAGCAAGAAGCAGAGATACAACCAATGAGACCTTATGGTAGCCATAATTCATACTGAGCACCAGCCTAGCTCTATTGCCACCAACATAATCTAGGGCAGACTTGTTTATGTTTATTTTAGAATGAATGAAGAACAGCATAGGAGTCTTCAGTGTAGAATTGCCCTCAAACACTTTGGCAACAGCTTACAATGCATTCATTTGAAGTGCAAGCTATCATCTTGGGCAATTCTGTTGGGCAATTCTCTTGCTACAATGCTCTCTCAAACTTACATTTAAGCTAATTGCTTTCTTGTAGGTAGATGCATCTTACTGGATGGACACACATAAAATGAAACATATAAACTAAGTTAGCCTTATAGATACAAAATCAAAATGCACAACCAACATATGCAAGCAGAACAACTAACCTTTTTTGTTTGTTTTCATTTTCTCAGTCTTTTCTGTATAAAGTCCAATGCAATGCTTGCTATAACAGGATCTCCTCATTATTATAGCAGTTGTAACACTTGTGTGACATGCAATATGTCCCTGGTTTAATATATAGCAGAAATGTTTTTTGATTGCTTGATTTAATAACTATTTTCTTTCTCTAAGCTTCCTACTTTGTCTTTGGGCTTTGAGAAAAAAAAAACAGAAAATAAAAACAAAATTTAACTGGAAACATGATAAAATAGTATATTGCTGGACATAAAAACAAAAAGAGTCCAGTGGAAATAAATAGCTCAGGGTAAGAAAATAGTACATAAATTTTATATTTGTTTCTCCCACGGTTCAAATCAAGGTCCTTGTGTATGTCAGACATGTAGACAGAAAATGTAGGCAATTCATGAAAAGAATAGTACAATCCATGTTATGTTATGTTATGTTATGTTATGTTATGTTATGTTATGTTATGTTATGTTACGTTACGTTACGTTACGTTACGTTACGTTACGTTATCAATATTATTAGAATAGTAGTTGTTGATAGTTTAATTCCCATGACATAAAACCAAAAGTTTAAGAAGCCATGCTTCAAATATCATATCATAATATGTGATTCATCTTTCTTATATCCCTCTTATTAATCAAGGGAGGGACTTAGCATGTGAATTTCAAACAATGCCATAAATCTACCCAATTATTTTCCTTATGCATTCACCTACCTCAATCATTGTGTCAGAACATATTTGCTTTGCCACTTTGATAACATGAACATGAATTAAGCTGAGGTACAAATATGAAGCATTTTGATTATGCATAAATAGAATGCACAGAAGTGCCTTGAGCATTTTAAATCACTTACTAATGTCTTTATTCTTGCCATATGTTCTGACACCTAAGTCTTCAAAGAAAATTCATTTCTGAATGAATAAAGATGTGTTTCTAGTTTCTGTCCCAGATATAACTCCTGGGATATGCAATATTTGAAATGTCTATAACTATGTGACTTTAGATCACAAACTGCATCCAAAATCTTTTCCATCTTTCTTTCTAGCTTTTTTATCTTTCTATATCTTTCTATCATTTCCATATCCCTGCTAGGGCTGGGTGAAAATGGCTGGTCATGATCCAAGGTCATGGGAAGGGACATGAAAATAAGTAGAAAGTAAAGGAAGAAATCTACCCAAAAAAATGAGAGATGAAGCAATACTATACAAAGGAAAGGAAATCATAACTCCCAAACAAATTCCAAGATGAGTAAAAGACCAGAGAAGAAATTATAATTTTCTTACATCGCAATTAAACAAATATAAAGTTATGTTTCAATGGTTGATACCGGAGGTTTCGAGATACAAGAAAAAGAGTAAACAGAATATTACCTAGTCTGGGAGAGAATGCATAAATGGTTGGAAGAAAAGGGGAAAAAGGACAAGGAAACACTAAATAACGATTAAATTAGGTGGAGAAATATAGGAACAAATGGGAAGAAATAAAAATTGTGGAAAGGAAATTGTGTACACGTTTATGTCAAATGTAAATAAAACAATTAGAATAATATAAAATATTATAATGGTATATATATATATATATATATATATATATATATATATATATATATATATATATATATATATTAGAAACATATGTATGAAAGATATACTAAGATAAGAGAGAGAAAATGTATAAGTATGGATTACCGATGTGAAACTGTTGAAAAGAAGGTGTTAATATCTCTTTTTGTTTTTGTTTTAAAAAACTGTTTAATAAAAATTATTTATAAAAAAAAAGAAAGAAAAAAACATAAGTAGAAAGTAACGAGCATTGTTTTCCCAGTGGTTTATATAAATGTTCATAAATATAAACTTGAATTGCTGGGGAAAAATATTATGTAATGTTTCCAATCCAAGATCACTTTTTTCAAAGAGTAATTTTGGAATATGCCTGTCCATCTTACATTTTAATTCATTGCTAATGATATTGGAGTGCTAGTAATATTTGTGTTTGGTTAGTCTGTTGAGCTTTGGAGTGTGTGTGTGTGTGTGTGTGTGTGTGTGTGTGTGTGTGAATACACTTTTTCATGCACATTATGTTCTGTTACTGTTGAGGTTTGAAGCAAATTGGATCTAATTTGCGCAGAACTGGAAATAAAGCATACTTATGTGTACTTTTCTTTATTATCCCAATTCTTGGGTATATGTCAGAGGTGGTATTCATTTACCTTCAATACTGGTTCGCAAATGTGAGAGCGTGCACGCTCCACCTCCATGCATGCACAGGACCTTCTGTACACGCGCAGAGCATCAAAAACGGGATGTGATGAGGTCTGGGCAGGTGGGCAGAGCCTCCCGCAGCCGCCACTACCAGTTTGCCTGAACCTGATAGAACCAGCTGAATACCACCACTGGTATATGTTCGTAACATGGGTAAATTGTGAGTTGTTATAGCAGACCCAAGGCTGCCTTTTCAAAAGGTAGCTGGACTTTGTTTTTTCCCTGAAAACATTTCGCTTTTCATCTAAGAAGCTTCTTTAGTTCAGAACATCCTCAAGGAAAAACCAGAAAGTCCAGTTGCTTTTTGAAAAAGCACCTTTGGGACAACCATGACCTGGATGACTGAGAATCTCCATAGACATTTGTTATAGCAGAGTTTCTTGTTCCCAGATTAATCTGTGCATTTAAAAATGCACAAGAATATACACTTTATATTTATACTCTGCATAATCATAATCCCATTCAGACCTTTGCCCTGTACTGACATGAATTATTTACATCTCTGACTGCCCAAACTGAATAAAACAATCTCCTTAGGAAGTTTGGCTAAATGTACTTGAGCCCCACTCCAACCAGGAACCCTGTACAATCAGCATTTTTAATTACAAAAAAATATTCTAAGAAAGTTCATCTGAACTCATGTCAGATATCTCCTTAGATGTCCGTATTAAAAGATAAAATATAAAACGCAAGCTTCCATGTGTAGGGTATTTTTTTTTTAAACAACAATGAGTCATGACCGGTGTATATACTTTTGGAAAGAATATAACTCCAAGCGGTACCTTTGTCACATATACTGAATTAGAAATTAATTTAAGGAAAACATTATTACGTCAATGTAGATACCAAATGTGCTAATGTATAATTAGGCATTAGTCTACCATTCTGTTTATAGTAGAAAATGTGTTCACTTATCACAATATTTTGAAAAGTACCCTAAAATAAGACAGAAGAAGAAAATACACACCTGGTCATTTGTAGATCTATTTTGCAAGTTTTTTTTAAGGTGTAGTGTTTCAGACAGCATTGTAAAAGCTATATACAGATTTAATAGGGAGATAATTAAGCTTTCTAATATTGTAATTAATTAGGGGACAATGCTGAATGGACTCCACCACATAAAGGACTGCTCTGATCACAACTTTTCACCAGTAAAAGGTAACTTTTTTGATATTGTGTGTGTATATTATTCGATTCATGGACCTAGAGAAATGGCATGGATAAGAACCAGCTCTCCATTGGTCTATGCTCAAAATAGAACCCATTTCTACATGCTATTTGCCAAGAAATGATGTCAAGTAGAAAACAAATTGCACCACGAGGCAGGCTGTGTGTCAGCCCTGGAGACCATCTTTTTCTTTGGATCTTCAGGGCTGCCACGTTTAGTGCACAGGCCTACTATGGGAAAATGGGAGGGGGGTTGCATGGAGTGGGTAGAGATATATAGCCACAACAACATTCTTTTCTCTCAGAGTCAAGGATGTTCAGCCTGCATCTGGAGAGGCGTGACTGGGAAACATCTCCAGTTCAGATGGTGGACTGATTGGACCATGTGATGGACATGTGGGTACAGGGGAAGGGGCTTTGACTTTCCTTTAGATGGGGAAAATCCAGGAGCTTTCAGATTCAGGTTTTCCCAGATGTGCCAAATGACATCTCTAATAAAATGGATCTTTGAGGAGCTGCTTGCCTTGGAGTCTTATTTAGTTGGGGGGAATTTAGTTGGAGGGTCTTATTTATAAAAAGGGGGAATTGGAGATACAGATATCAATATGACTTGGAGAACCCAGTAGATGGCACATAGCGTTATAGAGCAGGCATGCTTCTCAGTGCCAAAAACGTATTTCTGAAATTAAGTTTGGTTTCTACCAAGAAAAAATAAAGAAGCAAAATGTTCCTCCTACCTTCCTCCTTCCTCCTACCATCCTTCTTACTGTCTGCTCCAAACCCTCTCCAAAGGCAAACAGGTATTCTGGAGAATAGGGTGTTGGACTAATTGTAGGAAGGAAACACAAACAAAATCAGAAGTGAGACCAATTTTCTCCTCCAATGCTGCCCTTTTGCTTTTCACTCTATGTTGCTAAAGAGGATCCTAAGACTCTCTGAAGGGGCTTTTGTGTGAAGGAGGCATAGAATATGCAGGAAGAAATATAGACATGTTTCCTTCCACAGACTCTTTGAAAATTATTTTCCTGTTCCTTCATATTCTGAAATCAGCCCAGTTCAATTTAAGAGAGTTTCGTTGTGAGCAATTACAAGTAAGACTGTGCTACAGGTTGATAGATCAACATAAATATCTTTTCAAATCAGAGGCTTCTGCTGCTAATAGAGCAGAAAGTTTCACACTAACACACAGGCATTTTTCTGGTACAGCTTTAGCTCCTGAATAGAACCACAGATAAGAAATAAATGTAGTATACTCTTTCTTACTTTTAATGTATTATATCTTGAATAAAACTTTCATAGATTTAAAGTTCTCTAATTTGACAAAAGTGTTTATCTTTCATATCCAAAGTAAGTTTTAATAATTATTATGGACACTCTTCTACTGGGCTGCAGTCAATGAAATACAGATCTAATGTGGACTAGAAGATAGACCAACCAAACAATTTCATGAAGTGTGCTTTATGGACTATAATACCTGGACTATAATACCTTTTATTTGTATTGCAGAAAGTTCCTAGTGCTCTGTTCCAAGAACTTTTCCACATGCTAATTGTTTATTTATTTATTTATTTATTTAACTAATTAATTAATTAATTAATTAATTAATTAATTAATTAATTTGTATACCGCCCTTCTCCCAGAGGGGACTCAGGGCAGTGAACAGCCAAAATTAAAAAACATACAAATACAAAAGTTAAGATAATTAAAAAAGAATTAAATCATTAGCTTCCCAATTTAAAAACCCCAAATCCATAAAATTTAAAATCCCAATTAAGAACCATTTAGGCTAGGCCGGCTTGGTGGAATAAAAACGTCTTCAGGGCTTTATGAAAGGTCCGGAGATCCGGGATCAATCGTATTCCAGGAGGCAGCTCGTTCCACAGGGCAGGTGCCCCCACAGAGAAGGCTCTCCCCCTGGGGGCCACCAGCCGACATTGCCTGACCGACGGCACCCTGAGGAGGCCCTCTCTGTGAGAGCGTATTGGCCAGTGGGAGGTTATTGGTAGCAGCAGGCGGTCTCGCAAATATCCTGGCCCTAAGCCATGGAGCGCTTTAAAGATGAGAACCAACACCTTAAAGCGCACCTGGAAGACCACTGGGAGCCAATGCAGCTCGCGCAGGAGAGGTGTTACATGGGAGCGCCACGTCGCTCCCATAATTACCCGCACGGCCGCATTCTGCACCAGCTGGAGCCTCCGGGTGCTCCTCAAGGGGAGCCCCATGTAGAGAGCATTGCAGTAGTCCAGGCGTGACGTGACCAGGGCATGAGTGACTGTGCACAAGGAGTATCGATCCAGAAAGGGGCACAACTGGCATATCAGGCAGACCTGATAAAAAGCCCCTCTGGCCACGGCCGTCATATGCTCTTCTAAAGACAGCTGTGTGTCCAGGAGGACACCCAAGTTGCGAGCCCCCTCTGTGAGGGTCAGTGACTCGCCCCCAATAGCCAGCAATGGCACCAGCTGGCTATAT
The DNA here is from genome assembly GCF_029215685.1 of Pituophis catenifer annectens. Taxonomy (NCBI): domain Eukaryota; kingdom Metazoa; phylum Chordata; class Lepidosauria; order Squamata; family Colubridae; genus Pituophis; species Pituophis catenifer. The sequence continues at coordinate 80,306,540 of NW_027256883.1, forward strand.
CGGGATGCTGGTATCCACAGCCATTCAGTCTTGGAAGGGTTGAGTCGAAGCCTGTTCCTCCCCATCCAGACCCGCACGGCCTCCAGACACTGGGACATCACTTTGAGGGCATCATTGGGGTGGTCTGGGGTGGAGATGTACAACTGAGTGTCATCAGCGTACAGATGGCATTGCAGCCCAAAACCATGGATGATCTCACCCAGCGGCTTCACATAAATGTTGAACAGGAGCGGCGAGAGGACCGACCCTTGCGGCACCCCACAAGCAAGGCACCTCAAGGTTGACCTCTGCCCCCCTGCCAACACAGACTGCGACCGGTCAGAGAGATAGGAGGAGAACCACCACAACATGGTGCCTCCCACCCCCAATCCCTCCAGCCGGCGCAGCATGATACCATGGTTGATGGTATCAAAAGCCACTGAGAGATCTAAGAGGACCAGAACAGAGGAACAACCTCTATCCCGAACCCTCCAGAGATCATCCACCAATGTGACCAATGCCGTCTCCGTGCTGTACCCAGGCCTGAAGCCGGACTGGCATGGATCTAGATAGACAGTTTCATCCAGGTACTGTGGGAGCTGTCGTGCAACCACACTCTCCACAACCTTCGCAACAAAGCGAAGGTTGGAGACCGGACGGTAGTTTGCCAAAACGGCTGGGTCCAGAGAAGGCTTCTTGAGGAGGGGCCTCACCACCGCCTCTTTCAAGGCGTGAGGCAAGAAACCCTCTCTCAAAGAAGTATTTATAATCCTCTGGAGCCAGCCTCGTGTTACCTCCCGGGTCGCCAGTACCAGCCAGGAGGGGCCCAGATCCAATAAACATGTGGTTGTGTTTAACCTCCCCAGGATCATGTCCACGTCCTCAGGAGTCACAGGGTCAAACTCGTCCCAGATAACATTCTCAAGACCAGCCTCAGTCACCCCCCAGGATCTACCCAGTCAGAGTCCAAGCCTTCCCGAATCTGAGCGATTTTATCGTGCAGATACTGTGCAAAATCCTCAGCCTGCCCTTGCAAGGGGTCTTCCCGCGCTCCCTGATGTAGGAGGGAACGAGTCACCCTAAACAAGGCGGCTGGGAGGTTATCTGCCGATGCAATAAGAGCGGAAAAGTAGTTACGCTTTGCCGCTTTTATCGCCACTAGATAGGTCTTAATATGAGACCTAACTAGTGTTCGGTCAGATTCGGAGCGACTAGCCCTCCAACCACTCTCTAGGTGTCTTTTCCGGTGCTTCATCTCCCTCAGCTCCTTGGAGAACCAAGGGCCAGGCAGGTTCGGCGTCGGGTCAGAGGCCACAAAGGCACGACTCGGTCCAGAGCACCGGCAGCCGTCCTATCCCAGGCAGCCATCAGGTCTTCAGCCGAGTCGTGAGCCAGAGTTTCAGGAACTGGCCCAAGCTCCCTCTGGAACCTATCAGGATCCATCAGGCACCTGGGGTGGAACCACCTGGTTGGTTCCGCCTCCCTGCAGTGGGGTGCAGTGGTCAAAAAGTCCAGCCTCAGGAGAGAATGGTCCGACCATGACAGGGGTTCAGTAACTATATCCCCTATATCCAAACCACTCAGCCACTGACCAGAGATAAAAACCAAGTCCAGAGTGTGTCCTCCTGCATGAGTAGGGCCATGAATTAATTGTGCCAGGTCCATGGCTGTCATGGAAGCCATAAACTCCTGAGCCATCCCAGACGCCTCACCGGCAGACGGCACGTTGAAATCCCCCATGACTGGGGGTATCAACCACCACCCTGGCAATAACGTTGAGAAGCTCGGGCAGGGCCGCTGTCACGTAGCAGGGAGCCAGGTACGCGATCAGCAGGCCCACCTGCATCCCATGGACCCACAGGAGAGACTCACATCCGGCTATCTGAGGTACAGTGGCCTCGGATCAAGACCTTCCTTTATAATTGTTGCACATGTTGGATTATTCATTGCATGCATGTGCAAATACGAGACACTCCAATTTGAATATACAGTACAAATATTCTGCCTAGCATTTTGCACATGCACAAAATGCACTCACCATTATTGGAAACTTTTCTGTTAAGTTGGATTTATATAAATTCTCCTTTACTGGTCATGTAAATCTGCTTATACAGTAGTTCCAATACCATTTCATCCTTTGCTTGTCAGAATTTAGTATTTTCAGGTTAAAACTTACAGCTACTTTAAATATGTAACTTAGAACTAGCTTTTTATTTCTATTACAACACAGTCAGAAAAGATACAAATTAAATTGGGATATCTACATGATTGCTCTGTGTCCCGTAACCATTTGAGTGGTTTTCTGGATGGAGTGTCCTGTAAGTACTACTTCAGTTTCCACAAAGTGATACAATGCAATATATGATTTCCAGGTGCATTTTAGATAGTAAAACAGGATTAAAGAGATATATTATGAATTAGGTTCAAACATCCAGACTACAACTAGATATCAGAAAAAAAGATTCCAAAGGCTCAAAACTCAGAATTATTTGCTACATTGGGACAGGCATTTTGCAGTAAGAAAGTGGAAGTCTCCAGAAACTGATATCCCATCATAGTTTTAATGTTGTTATATCATGAATCTAAAATTGTTGCCAATCGTGGGAAAGTGAAAAGGGAATCTCATATGCTATTATTTGAGATGACAAGTTTGATGTATTTCTTCACATTGTGATGATCAGCTAAATTATGCTTTCATTTTAAATTGTCTTTCCTGTAAATTGCCAATCAATGTTTTATTGCAGAAGGAAGAGTTTTTCCACCATATTGTTATTATTGCTTATTTTATTGTGGTTGGTCACACAATCAGGCAGATGTTTAGTCCAAAAATTGAATCCTTCCCAATGATCTGTGATAAACAGATGTTGTATCTTCTTCTTCTTCTTCTTCTTCTTCTTCTTCTTCTTCTTCTTCTTCTTCTTCTTCTTCTTCTTCTTCTTCTTCTTCTTCTTCTTCTTCTTCTTCTTCTTCTTCTTCTTCTCCTCCTCCTCCTCCTCCTCCTCCTCCTCCTCCTCCTCCTCCTCCTCCTCCTCCTCCTCCTCCTTCTCCTTCGCCTCCTCCTCCTCCTTCTCCTTCTCCTTCTCCTTCTTCTTCCTCCTCCTCCTGTTTACTTAAGAGAATAACATTAAACCAGTAAGGTTATCTTAAATTTGTGTTTTATAAAAAATTTCCCCTTTTGCCAGGTACTATCTTCTTTTTATTTATAATGTCAGAGAGTTCATTAGGCACTTCTGAACAATGTGGTATTTTTAATATTCCATTCTGAAATTCATGAATCTGGGTGCTATTTTATATCAAACACATCTTGAAAACTGATACCACTGATATATAAAAAATGATAGTTTTATATATTCTGAAACTTTATGACATATACCCCATTCATTGGGATTCAAAAGGGGGGAAAATATGTCAGAAGAGATGAGTAGGTTAAAGTTATAAATTATCTTGACCCTGTATATCATACTTCAAGTGGATAGTGATCACTACTGTCAAAATATTCAGAGACTTGAACCCTGACAACATACAGGAGAGAGAAACCCATTGCTGTAGAGTGGCTGTTGAAAACTTGACACCTTGCTGTATCTGACCCAACTCTGATCAGACAGTCAGTTATTGTATGCTCTTAATTCTTCTCATAAGAAATCACTGGGAGGGAAAAGGTGCTTATTCTTAGGTATGCTGGAGCCAAGCCAAAACTAGCACGGTGAATTATGCTTTCAAGGCAACAGAAAATCACCACATGCACTACTGTACTTATATTATTATCTCCCAGTCCCCATAGTTAGGTGGACCATCATCTGATTTAAGGCTCCATAAAATCTTCAGGGCAAGTCTATTACCATGAGCAATTCCACACACCAGCCTAAATCTCCCCTGTTGCTTCTAGTTGTTCCTAAAGAAAAGTTTAAAAATTCCAATCCAAATTGCAATGGCTTGGGGATGAGAGAAGTCTGAATTATGGCCATTAAAAGTCCTGATGACTTGTTTCCCTCTTCTTTCCCTTCCCAACAATGCAGAAAGCCTGCATGATAGGCTGTTGGTAGGATCACATGTGGGTGGGTCTAGCACTTTCTGCTTGCTCCTTTTATAGAAAGTTCACTCTTTTATCAGTCCCTGTACTTTTGCTTTACTTTCCAGATGTTTATACACAGTTTTGCCTTTATGTCCCCTTCCCATGTTGTCTACTTTGATATCTTTACCATTACCTTCAGCCCGCCCCATTTCTTTTCTTCAATCTTTTTCAATCTTTTCTTCAATCATATAATCATCAAAGGAAGAGGAACAATTGTTGTGCCTTCATTCCTTTTTTTCATTATATGTGGCTGTACAGAACAGCTTCATAAGTTAAATCAGAGAAGTAGCGTTCATTGAAAACCTGTGGCTTCATTTCAATATGTCTACATTGAATTTTAAATGTTATTTTTTTAAGGGAAGGGAAGAATTTTATTACAATTATATACAGTGTAGCAAAGAAAAGGGAATATGCTTCAACCAATGTGGGCAAGAAAAGGGCACCTATTTGGAAATGCAAGATTGGAACAGAAATGAGCTGGCAGAAGAGATGGAAAAAGCATCCCCTCCATTCCATGTTCTTTATGTCCCATCAGCTAGAAAGGGGGGAAAAGGAGGGGGACAAACTGTTGAAAAATGTAGCCGTCCAGAATGGTCATAAAGGACAGCCAGCAGTCACTGGAGGAAAGGAGTGTGACAAGCATTATAGCCAATCAGAGCTGAAAATATCACTAGAGTAGAATGAAGTTTCTGTAGATTATGAGACTGGAAGATCTTAAAGGGGCTGAGGATAGAAAACAGTACTTTCGAAGTAGGACTTCAAGACACGGTCAGGAATTGCACTTGTAGAAAATTGGGAATGATTTGAAAGTCTGATCATGCATTCAAAAAATAAGTGGGTTGGACTCACAATTGGGCATGTTGAAAATGTGGATCTGGCCTTTGCTTTTTATGGATGTGTGATCTATGGGTAAGAAACAAGAATCACTTTGCTTAAGCTTCTCATAAATTGCAGGACTTAAATGGATAGCTTTAATGATCCCAAACAACACATATTATCCTTAATTGAAATGCTTTGAGATGTGCTGGGTAAAAGACATGCCTCAGAAAGCAGCCCTTTAAGAGCTGATTTATTTTTAGTGAAAGACTTGCAATGCTTTTCCCCCCCCCCTCTACAAGTGACTGTACTCATCTGCCATAGAAGACAGCAGCTATAATTATTTCTCCAACTCTAAATATAGCAAAAAATAATTTGTCATAGTACAATGGTTACCTGGCATAATACCACTTTATAATGCCTTGGTAAGACCACATTTGGAATATTGCATCCAGTTTTGGTCACCAAAATATAAAAAAAAGATGCTGAGACTCTAGAAAGAGTGCAGAGAAGAGCAACAAAGATGATTAAGGGACTGGAGGCTAAAACATATAAAGAACGGTTGCTGGAATTGGGTATGTCTAGTTTAGTGAAAAGAAAGACTAGGGGTGACACAATAGCAGTGTTCCAATATCTGAGGGCTTGCCACAAAGAAGAGGGGGCCAACTGATTCTCCAAAGTACCTAAAGGCAGGACAAGAAGCAATGGATGGATATTAATCAAGGAGAGAACCAACCTAGAACTAAGGAGAAACTTCCTGACAGTTAGAACAATTAATCAGTGGTACAACTTGCCTTCAGAAGTTATGGGTGCTCCAACATTGGAGAGTTTTAAAAAGAGTTTGGACAACCATTTGTCTGAAATAGTTTGGATTTCTTACCTGAGCAGGAGGTTGGACTAGAAGACTTCCAAAGTTCCTTCCAAATCTGTTATCTGTTACCAGTTCTGATAAATTGTGAGGTTATCTAACTCCTTTAGAATTTGCTAAAGAAAATGGGGGAAAACAATCAATTTTAGTCATATCACAACCAAAGGGCAGCTCAACTGTAATCTACACTCATTTCCCATTTCTGTTGAAAATTCCATGCTAGTTACCTGAGGAAGACAGATTCCAGATGCAGGCTCTACTTTTTAAAGTCCTAATCATTTTATTGATTTATGTGTATTGTTTTATTTTATTGTGCTATATTCTTTACATTTGTCTCTTGCTTTTCTTGTAAATGGCACAGAATCTGAGAACAACAACATACTGTACTTTTCTGCATAAGTGCCTACAATACAGGTGTTTGCATACTCCCCCACAGACTGCTTTCACAATTCCTTGCGGTTTTGTTACATTAGGGGCTCTGTGGGCTGGCTAACCTGCTTGTGCTGCTTTCCTGAACAGCCAGCAGCTGAAGGCACAAAATTTAGCTGAGCAGCATGATATCGGCTTAGACGTTTACTGCTATCCTTATGCTGAATATAGCCTAGACTAAGAAATCAATAATGAAAAGTAACAGATATTTAACCCATGTATTTCCCCAAGGGATTCTTTAAGAGAAATTCAAATACATTCTTTCTAAGAAGGCAAAAGCTCTGCATTTCGGCTCTCCCTAGCTTTAGCAAACATCGTTTCATTGTGTTTGTTGCACCAAATTAGAGACAATTTTTGATGCATCCATGCTATTTTTTTCTCAATATTGCTGTATAATGGATTATAAAAAGAGACTCAACTCCAATATTAGTATTAATACCATTAATATGGGTCATTGCACAGTCAGCCAGATGTTCAGACTAGATTTGGCATTTTTGTCTACCTATCAGGTTCTTTCCAAAGACCTGGGATAGGCAGATTTGGACGTTTGATGGTATGACAGATATTGTCACAGGATGCAAGCTGTTTCAAATAAAGTTGCCTTCTGCAATTGACTGATGGTGAATTTGTCAATGTCGATGGTGTTTAAGTGGTACTCCAGATGTTTTGGGATTTCACTCAAGACACCTATTACTGTTGGTGCTTTGCTTGCTTTTGCTACTGTTCTATTTCTATTTGCAGGACTTTTAATGTTGTTATCTTCTCCAGTTCTTTCTTTTCTATTCTGCTGTTTCAAGGTACTGCCACTATCCAAACTTTTTTGTCTTTCTTATTGACTGTTCTGGGGTATTATGTGGCAGGTACCTGTCTGTTTGAATTCTAAAATCCCAGGGCAAATTAGCTTCTTCATTTTCTATGACTTCCTCTATTTTAAGATCCCACCAATTCTTGCTTGCAGGCAAATCAGGGGTGAAATCCAGCAGGTTCTGACAGGTTCTAGAGAACCAGTAGTGGAAATTTTGAGCAGTTCGGAGAACCGGTAGCGGAAATTTTGAGTAGTTCAGAGAACTGGCAAATACCATCTCTGGCTGGCCCCAGAGTGGGGTGAAAATGGAGATTTTGCAATATCCTTTCCCCAAGAGCCTTGGTACTACAGTGGTTTAAAGCACCCTGTTATTAACACAGCTGCCTGCAATTTACTGCTGGTTCGAATCTCTCCAAGGCTCAAGGTTGACTCAGCCTTCCATCCTTTCTAAGGTAGGTTAAATGAAGACCCAGTTTATGGGGGCAATAAGCTGACTTTGTATAAAAAAAAAATATACAAAAGTATGAAGGCTATTGCTGAGCACATTGTAAGCCGCCCTGAGTCTCCGGAGAAGGGCGGCATATAAATCAAATTTAAAAAAAAAAAAAAAAAAAAAAAAAGGAGTGGAGAGGGAGTGGGGATTTTGCAGAATCCTTCCCCTGGAGTGGGGAGGGAATGGGGATTTTGCAATATCCTTCCCCTGCCACACCCACCAAGCCACACCCACCAAACCACACCATGCCCACCAAGCCACATCCACAGAATGGGTTGTAAAAAAAACTGAATTTCACCACTGAGGTAAATGATATTTCTTGCAGATCTGCAAATGCACTATTGTTGCTACTTTATCATGCCATTGCTTGTAGTCAGTCTGGGTGATCTTCTTGCAGCAGCTAATCAGTGGTCTGTGTTTCTTCAGCTTCTTTGCAGAGATCGCATTTGTTATCTGTTACTGTCTTCTCAATTCTGGCTTTGTATGCATTTGGTCTTAAAGCTTCATCTTATGCAACCAGATTTAGCCCCTTTGTCTGTTTCTTCAAATGTCCTGCTCTTAGCCATTGCCGGGTCCTGTTATTATCTGTTTCCCCTGCTATTTCTTTTTTTTTTTAATGTACTGACCATGTAATGCTTTGCTTTCCCATGCCTCCTTTCTCTTCTTCATTTGATCTTTGTTGTAGGCCAGTTTGATCTCTCCAGTACTCAGTATGCCTTCCTGATATGATACTTTCAGTGCAATTCTTCATTGTCTTTCAGATATTCTTCCAATGCCCCTTTTTTTTCCTTCAACCCTCTGATAAATTTTCAACATTCCACATCCAGCCATTTTCTTTGGTAGGTAGAGTCAGTTGGTCAATGTCGCTGCATTATTGTTGTTGGTATATTTTAATCACCTTTTTTGTGCATATAACTCAAGGCAGCAAACGTATCTAATATTCCTGCCTCCTATTTTTTCCGTAACAAACCCTATGAGGTGACTTGGGCTGAGAGAAAGTGCCTAGCCCAAAGTCATCCAGTTACAGTAGTTGTCATGCTTAGAATAGGCATAAAACTAACTTTCCTAGTTTCTAGATGAGCACCTTAATCACTATACCAAACTGGCTCATTTTATCATATTATAACTTAAGTAAAAACTTACATTTTCAAGGAATTTACATTTTCAACATACATTTTTTTTACATTACATTACATTAAAAACTTACATTTTCAAGGAAAAAGATCAGTCTGACCTAAGCGTAGTACATAAAATTATCTGCTACAATGTCCTATCTGTCAATGACTACTTCAGCTTCAACCACAACAATACATGAGCACACAATAGATACAAACTTAAGGTAAACTGCTCCAAACTTGATTGCAGAAAATATGACTTCAGCAACAGAGTGGTCAATGCCTGGAATGCACTACCTGACTCTATGGTTTCTTTCCCAAACCTCCAAAACTTTAACCTTAGACTGTCTACTGTTGACCTCACCCCATTCCTAAGAAGTCTGTAAGGAGCGTGCATAAGCGCACCAACATGCCTACCGTCCCTGTCCTAATGTCTCCATTTATTCTTATCCATTTCATGTATTCATAATCATGTTTATACTTATATCTGTTATCTAATACATGCTTGACAAAATAAATAAAATAAAATAAATAAATAAATAAAGTATACCCCTCCCAGATTATGATTTTGTTTTGCTAAATTTATTTTTAGATATTTTTTTGAGGCCACCCAACTCTAAAAAGACTCTAATTGGTTTACAATATTTAAAATTCATAGTTAAATAAAACATGCCAGCCTAAGCAAAACAACATCAATAACATTCAGCAACGTGTGTTTTACTTTTTAGCTTCCTCACTTATTTAGATCTCTTTGAAAATATATTTGCATATTATCTTTTAAACAATTTGGACTTATACCGTTCATTAGGAAACTGAGTTTGTGGATACAACTTTCCTTTGGCTTGGCTGGACAAATTTCTTGTTACATCTTAACCTGAAGAAATGTGATTAGCTTAATTGGTGAGCAACTCACATAAAGCAGGATCTAATCAGTTTATAATCATGGTTTCTTATTCACTACAGTTCAAGCTAATCACAGTTCCCACAAAGAACAGGTGATTTGCATTTTCTGGGGCTGCTTCAAAGGAATGAGGAGAATGGGTGAACACAGGAATCTTCGCTGTGCAAAGTACAAGAACATCATTTGTTTCACAATGGGGCTTTGTTGCGCTCTCTTAATTTCCTAAATCCCAAGAGATATTACTTGAAGATTGTGTGCTAATGGTGAGTGAAACTAAAGCCATGGATGAGTGAAATCAGAGCAAAACTAAAACTCTTCATCTCTTGTTCTAGTTCTAGTGACTTGTTATATAACACCCTGAATCTAATCATCATTCTCACCTAAATGGATGCCAAATGAAGAACAGATTCCTTTCTCCCCTGAATCTGTCCTAATTACTTCCTTTTCCAATTAGGGCTGCATGTGAGCTTTGGTCTGCAAATTGCATACCCCAATTCTATTAGTATTCTGATTAGAAACAAATATACTAATTTATAGTATAATTCAGGGCTGTCAAACTCAAGGCCAGTGAGCCAGATGCGTCACACGCTGGCCACGCCCATGCCAAGTTTAGAGAAAAGTTGTGATATATCACATGACGACACCGTGATGATGTGAGTTTGACACCCATAGTATAATTCCTCACTGCATATCTTCCCAACCATGAGTTCAGAAGATAATTTCAAATCATCATTAGGGATGAAAGATATGCAATTCATAGGTAAAGGTAAAGGTTCCCTTGCACATGTGCTAGTCATTCCTGACTCTAGGGGGCAGTGCTCATCTCCATTTCAAACCCAAAGAGCCAGCACTGTCCGAAGACAGTCTCCATGGTCTTGCGGCCAGCATGACTAAACGCCAAAGGCACATGGAACACTGTTACCTTCCCACCAAAGGTGGTCCCTATTTTTCTACTTGCATTTTTTATGTGCTTTCGAACTGCTAGGTTGGCAGAAGCTGGGACAAGTAACGGGAGCTCACCCCGTTACGTGGCACTAGGGTCTTTTGATCAACAAGATCAGCGTCTTAGTCACTGAACCACCATGCTCCTTATGCAATTCATACAAAGTAAAAAAAAACAAAAAACAAAAAAACAATAATTTCAAATCATGTTTTGGGCCCATCAGACTTTAATCAGTTTAATTCTTTCCTCTTAAGGAATTAAATCCTTGAAGAGTCCTGTTCAGTTTTAACATGGTGAGCGGGACTTAATGAGTGGTGTTGAATTCAGTTCTTGTTTTGAACATAATGGTCTAAGAAGGAAAACGTATGTGTGAACAGCTTTTGTTGTTTTGTAACCTGATGTTACAGGTGTCTCTATTGTGGGAAATTCCAATTAAGAAGCAGCTGTTCCTATTCAAATTTTGGCTCTTGATATGAGCAGTTGCACTCAGAGATAATTTTTTATTTCTGACAGGGTACAGATGAAATTATCTCAATCTCAACATATTCCTTACTTTCCTATCTCTTTCATTGCACTCCAATTTTAAGGAAGTTATCATAATTTCATAGACTTTCAATCTTCTTTGCTATCTAGCTTGGATATGGCTGGAATGTTGCTTTCAAACCAGGGTTAAATTCTGGTGTCAGTTAGAAGAAAGAGAAAGCATGCTGAAGTTAAAATTCTCTGAGTTAAGTAGCTCTCAATGTGCAAAAATGAAATTAGCCCTTTAACTGCTTAAAAAAAAACTTCACTAACTTATCTTGTCTTGTTAAAAAGCACAAGATTAGGCTGATATAAAACTGGCAATCTGAACCATTCTGAATAGAAATTATGTCTTTAAAAAATAAACAAAAACATTACCATAAGGAACAGATGGGCAGGGAAGGTTTGTTTTTTAATTTTCTTTTAGCCTAAAGTATATACCGTAATTGAAACTTTTATTCTTGTTGAAATATGGCTTTTGCCACCGATTTCTCAACCACTATGCAAACCATTAAGCTTTATTACAATGAAACCAATTGTGTTATCTTGGTTTTCAGTAAACCTAGAGAAAGCCCACAGAGTGTTCACAGTCAAGAGACTGTGCTCCGTAGTTAACAGCTTTACAAAGGGTGTTTGCAAATGTCTTTAATATCTTATAATATCATTATTTGTTAATATTCTTCAGCAGGCAATCAGTAGCAATGTGTTTAATTACTTTATGGGGCAGTTACATTCCAAAATTGCAAAAGCAGGAAAATATTTTATTTATAATAATAATAATAATAATAATAATAATAATAATAATAATAATAATAATAATAATAATAATAATAATAGTAACAACAACAACCAGCAGCAGCTGGAACAAAAATGAAATCTGTGTGAATTTAATTCCCCCTCCCATAAATACATACTTATTTCCCTCCCATAATACATACTTTTTTCCTCACAATGCTGAAGTGCATAAATTTAAATTGATGACTATGTAAAAAAAAAAAAATCACTGAATGGTTATAAATCTGTTACCTGAAAATTAAAATAATCTAATAGAAGGGTGTCAAACTCACATCATCATGGCAGTGTCATCTGACATATCAGGACTTCCCCCCCTTGCTAAACTGGGCGTGGCTGTGGACAGCACATGACACATTCAGCCCGTGGGCTGGGAGTTTGACAGCCCTAATCTAATATATCTCTCTTTGAAGATGTTGAGAAGTATAGAGTTAAGTAAAAGGATGAAGAGAACTATTTTACAGGGAGAGGTTTTCACAGGGTGTAGTTTAAAAAATAACAACAAGATGGTGGACATGTCAGTGGAATCCAAGCTCTGCCTTTTTAATGTTTGGACTTGTTGGTTTCTTTACATGAATCAAGTGGAGCTTTGCTCACATTGTGGGCAATGTCTTGACCTTTTCTTGACCATACACTGCAGGTACCTCTGACTACAGATGCATTAGAAGTGTTTTGAAAGAGCATGATGGAAAAGGCTGGAAATCAAATAATATGGGTAAGGCTGTTGCTTGTATTCAGAGCCATAACATATAATATAGGTCAAGTTTCCAAATCTCAAGTCAAAGTATCTGAACTGGCTTTTTACTTAGAACAGCTTTCTGGCTGATCTCAAACTAAACTACTTTGTCATCACCAGAAAGTTTTAGGGCTGTTTTAAAAAAATGGTACTAGAAAGTACCAATGGGAAATGTCTTCCATGGTGTTGCCAAGAAAACAGCCAAGTAGTTACCAGGAGTATAGTTTCATTTAAGGAATTCTTTCCCTTCCTTTACATCTGGAATATATTCCTTAAAAAGGCTACACGGTACATTTTAGCAAATCCCTCATTTTTCAAACACCTGCTATTATCTTACCTGAAGGGACACAATCCCAAATGCTTAGTAGGTTTTTCATTGTAAGGATGCATTGCAGTAACCACATGTCCTTTATTATAAAGGATATACCTTTACAGTATTTCAGAAAGCTGTCCTTTAGATTCACGTATTTATTTATTTTCTAGTTTCTTGAATTTTCTTCTATAAAATAAAGTTATGAATATAAACATTTTTTAAACAAAATCCTTATGAACCTCTTTCAGATTTTCCTCCTTTTCAGGTTTGTCCTTTATATTTTTTTCCTCAAGAAAATGCAGTCACTGTAGTTAAGCAGTTCTCTAGCATTTGTACTGAGTAGGTACATGGGGGTGGGGGTGGGGACTTATCTTTAAGGCTGAGCCTCAGGAGACATTTGAATATAAGGTCTCCCCATAGATTCTTAGCTCAGATGATGGAATTAGAATTCCATATATTAAGTTTAACATCAACTAACTGTTATTTAGAGATCCAAAGGATGACAGTCTTGATCATACGTCATGTCCCTCTAATTGAAGGAATTATGCACCCTGTTAATGACAGAAGAGTTTGATATGATACTCAAGTACAGTAGTGCCGTCTTCTGGTGCTTCTAGGGTATTATAGTGAGCTGCGTCCCTCCCCAAATATGGCTGGAATGAGAAACTCCAGAGCCCAGCTTGTATTTCTCTGAAACAGTTATCAATTAGCATTCTTGCTTCTTGTGTTATGGGGATATTGAATTGCTGTTTTTCTCCCCTTATTTGAGCATCTGGGAAATCACCATGACAACAACACAGGCCAGGTGTCTGTTCGAAAGCGCTCCATTCCTTCAGCTTTTCCTCCCTGAAATTCATTACCTTAATTGCCAAGCTAATACTGAAGCAAAACGAGGCTGAGCAGAAAGATTAAAAAGACATCCTTCTTGATTAAAATCATCATAACCTAGAATTGGTGTAATCTGTAAACTGCATCAGGTATATAAATTAGCTTAAGAATGGAAGATGCCTATTAATATGAGTGAGATAAAGTACAATAGCTTGGCATTACAACTCTTGCTAAATAAAGTGAGAATCAAATAAGCGGTACTGTATTATTATTATTATTATTTAAAGTGCTAAAAATCTCACTTGACGTGTTTGTTGTTGTTTTTAATGCTTCAAGAAAACAAAATTCAACATACAGGGTAAACCCCCCAAGAGACAAGCAGATCTATAGGAAAGGATTTGGAACGGTACAAGATCACTATCAATGATCTAAATAAATTGCTATAGCCTGGGCAAAAGGTCAGAATTGCCTCTTCATCCATGTGTTGCAAACTGCTACAGCATAATTACACAGATAAGTGAAGTGAGATGTGATTGTGAATTCACCCATGCCCTTTAAACTAATACCTAAGAAATCTGTGTTGGTTGCTTTATTTATTTTTGCTTGTTTCTTGGATCAAGACATTTAAAACAGTATGTAACTTAGCATGTTAAAAAAAATATATAGATAAAGGAGTCCCTGAGGGATTTTACTTCTTCAGTTGTTGCCGACTATAGGGGGCAATGTTTCAAGGCCATTGAGCCAGCAATGTCCAAAAACATTTCTATGGTCATAGAAAAAAGGCCCTCTACTGTTTATTTTGCATACCATATTTTTTGGAGTATAAGACACACTTTTTTCCCTCCTAAAAGAGGCTGAAAATTTGGGTGCATCTTATACTCCGAATATAGCTTTTTTGAAGTTTTTTTCAGCCCTAATGAGGCGCTAGCGAGTGGAGCGATCCTGTGGTTTGCCTGCTTTTCTCACTACTTCTCTCTCCAAAGATCAGTTTTTCTTTAAAAGCTGTTTTTTTATCCCCAAGCAGGGGATAAAACCCAGCAAACTAATGTGCTGAAGCTGACCAGACTAAAGATGCTAGCCAGATGAATACCTGGTAGGCAGATTTTTTTCCCCTATATTCCTCCCCAAAAATTAAACTGCGTCTTATACTCCGGTGTGCCTTATACTCCGAAAAATATGGTATGTATTAAAATTGTCCACAAATATCACCCACTATTTGATCACTTCTGCCATTATGGTTGATGGCAATGTGATAGATTGTGCTTTCCCTTTGTGTTACCCCAGTGGTTGAAGAGATTTTCTTCTGGAATCTAAAATGCTGCTTGTTAGCGCAACAACAGAAAAGGGAATTAGAAAAAGGTAAAGAAGGGGGCTATTTAAAATAGTGGACAAATGTAGGGCATTATCAGACATAGCTTCAATTCAAAACTGAGTCCTTCTCCAGTCTTCCTAAGTAATTTCCATCAGATTCCAGCTTTCTCCTGGATATGACAAGACCTGCTTATCTAAAATCTTATCATTGTTGCAAGAGGAAGCCATTTCCTGACATTGTAACTTAATTCTAGAAGTTTGATTAGCTTACCATTGTTGGAAGAAATGTCCATCTGGGTTCAGTTCCAAGTGGGGAAAAAGAGACTGGAAACATGGAGGTTACATGGGAGAGAGAGAGAGAGAGAGAGAGATTTATAACCTCTCTTGGGCTTCACCTTGGAGATTCCTGTTCCTGTGTAAGAAATGTACTCTAATTGGTTGTGTCGAGCGTCAAGAAGCACTCGACATCATGTCCATGCACCGGCAGAACATGGATACCCGGCTGGAAGGGGGGGGGTTGAGCCACATGGGTGATGGTGGTGGAATAGGCTTCCGAGTAGGCGTTTATGTGCACGGGTGCCTTATGGGGTCGCGTGGGATTAGCTTACTACTCTGAGAACACTCTAGAAAAGTGACAGCATCCCAGTACGTCTGAAGGAAATGAGGAAGTACGAGACCTTCCAGCTGAATGTAATCTGGAAGGAACTATATAAGGACTCGCTTGCAAGGGCGTGACAGCTGCGTCTTTGTTTTGCTAGCTTTGCATTCCGGTTTCTGTAAGCGCTGATTGCCACGATTAAATGAAGATACACCAGCTTGGCTTTAAGCGTGTTCTTTGAGCGTGGACACAGTCCTAGGGGAGCCGAGAGGAAGACGCAGCTCTCCCTTTTCACAAGCCGATTTGGAGCCGCCCCCCCCCCGTGAAGGAAGGAACGGGATGGCAGAGGGCATAGCGGCCGACGTGCTGCCAGAGGATACAGCGGAGACCATGGGTGAAGCGGAGGAGGAGGTTGACGCCGGGATGGATGGGGCGGCCAGCCCGCCGGTGGTGCGGCCGAAACAGCATGAGCTCGGGGTCGACGGCGCCCCTAGTGAATGAAAGGAACGCGAACGCAACGCCCGGGAGACGCCCGGCCCAGAGACAGGTGGGATGCGTCTTCAAACCCCGCCCTATGCCGGTTCCCAGTTCCAGGATTGGAGGGAACGGCGATGGCTGGAAGACGAGGAAGGGGACTGGAGCCACTCCACTGGCCTGGGGCCTTCCACCCTAGAGATCCTACGCGACCGTTTTGGCGAGGCGAGCTTCCGCGACGCGCCCTCCTGGCAGCCATGGGCGCCCAGCATGGAGGGAGCCACCTCCTGGTCGGGAGGCGGTACGGCGGGTGGGAGTTCTGACAGAAAATTCCGCCTTGCCAGCCCGAAGCTGAAGTTGGAGGGGCGTGAACAACGCTGGGTGAGTGGAGAGCGGAGACAGGCTGTACATTCATACAGTGGGGGCGAGGGCAGCCACGCAACTCCCGGTGCCGCTACACAGCCCGGGAGAGAGAGGAGAGTAGATCCCGTGAGAGACGCCCCTCGACAGCTACCCGGCACAGGAGATAGGCCACCACAACAGCGTTACAGAGACCCGCTACCGGCATGGGGCCACGGTCCCTGGGCACCCCCCCTCCAACAACATCCCTGGGGATTACCGCCTGTGCAGGCTGCATTTGATGGAACTGCAGGAAAGGTGGCACTGTTCCTGAGTCAGGTAATAAGCCATATGGACCTTTATGGCAGATTATATCCTTCGCAGTGGTCCATGGTCGTGGCGGTCACAGCAGTGCTAACGGGGGAGGCAGCTGAATGGGTTGCCGATTTACATAGTGAACACGCCCGCGAGTTAACAGATCTGGGCCTGTTCCTTGAAGCATTACGCAATAGGTTCGAGGATGAAACTCGGACCCAGGTCATCGAAGGTGAATTGGTCAACCTACGACAGCGTGGTCGCCCTGCCAAGGATTATGTCAAGGAGTTCCGTAATCTGGCAGGAAAACTCCATTCGTGGCCAGAGCGATTACTTATCCACCAATTCCAGGCAGGGCTAGATAGAGAAATAAAACAGGCCTGTGTATACCGGGGTCTAGGCCCACGATTGTCCGAATGGTACAAGGCAGCGGTGAGCCTAGACGTTGGTTTACGAGAATTCAGGCCTCGGAACACACCACCGTTCCAGTCCCGTCGTGGTCCAGGTGGCAGATCCAGTGACCGCGGGGCGTTTAGAGGAATCCCGGCATTCGGGCCGACCGCTACCGAGGCGAACAGACGCCCGTTCCGGTGCTTTCGATGCAACCAAGAGGGTCATAGAGCTGCGGACTGCCCCGTCGCAGCCCCGCGACTGTCAACTCCTCGGCCATCCGTTCCGACTACCACGCCACGTGACCGACCCCTACAAACACCAGAACGCTCTAGGGCGGCCACGCAGACGCCCTCATTAGAACTGACAACCCGGTCCAGTAATACCATGCCAGGGACGGCTCGTGTCCCTGACGCATCCGAAGAAAGCGACAACGGAGATGAGTTGCAGGATCCTATGGTAAGTGACCCTGTACACCCCTTCCTGATACCAGTGACCCTTAGACATCCTGTCACTAAGAAGGAGTGTGAACAAAAAGCCTTAATTGATACAGGCTGTACTCGATGCCTTATGCGGCAGTCGGTAGCTGAGGGCTTGGGCCTTCGGATCCTGACTCTTTGTACCCCCATTAAATTCGAGCAGATGGATGGGTCCATCCTGGGAGGCACACCTACCGCCAGTGTTACAGAACCCGTATTCCTGCAAATAGGAGCCCATCAGGAAATGATCCGGTTCATTGTAGTAACCCAGATGATCGAACCCATCATTCTTGGGCTCGCGTGGTTGGACAGGTGGGAACCACACATATGGTGGGAGGGGGGTTATCGTAGGCTCAGACTGCCATGTACAAAAGAGAGGGTGGCTCTCCAGCAAGAAACAACAAGACAAGGTACATACCCCCAAGCATATAATGACCTCGCCCGAGTATTTAGCGAGGAAGAATGTGACATCCTGCCCCCCCATCGGGATACGGATTGTGGTATCGAAATACTTCCCGGAGCCCGGTTGCCAAAACCCCGTATGTACTCGATGACACCACAGGAACTGAAGGAATTGCGAATGTATATAGATAAAAACCTGGCCCGGGGATTTATTCGTCCCAGTCGTTCGCATTTAGCGGCACCCGTCCTCTTTCGAGGTAAGAAGGATGGCGGCTTACGTTTATGTGTTGACTACCGGGGATTGAATGCTGTCTGCGTAGAACCGTTGTACCCCCTGCCGCTGATAACTGATTTGTTGGCTACCCTGGCGTCAGGGAAAATCTTCACGAAATTGGACCTCCGCAAAGCCTATTATCGGGTACGGATACGTCAGGGAGACGAGTGGAAAACCACATTTAACACTCCCCTCGGCAGCTACCAGTTCCTGGTGATGCCTTTCGGTCTACAAGGGGCACCAGCGGTATTTATGCAGCTTATAAACGGTATTTTACATGAACACCTATATCGGGGCGTCTTAGTCTATCTGGACGACATTTTGATCTACTCTGATACAATGGAAGAACACGTCCAGCTGGTTAGACAGGTCCTGACCAAGTTGCTGGACGCACATCTTTTTGTAAAACTCTCAAAATGTGAGTTCCACCGGGAGGAGATCGATTATCTAGGTTTTCGAATTAGTCGTACTGGTATCCAGATGGACCCGAAGAAAGTAGCTGCGGTCTTAGAGTGGAAAGCTCCGCAAACCCGTAAACAACTGCAAAGTTTTTTAGGTTTTGCAAACTTTTATCGACATTTCATTCCGTCCTTTGCAACAACAGCATTACCATTAACGGAGCTATTGTGAACAAAAGGTGTGGTGGCCCCTGGGAAAAAGCCTAGGCCGGGATACAAACTACAATGGTCATCTGAATGCCAACAAGCCTTTGAAAATCTTAAACGGGCTTTTGCCACTGAACCCGTATTGATACACCCTAACACGTCACAACCGTTCGTAATACAAGCGGATGCTAGTGACGTGGCAGTAGGAGCTATTCTAATGCAGAAAGATGCGAACGGTATGTTAAGGCCTTGTGCATACACCTCCCGAAAATTTACAACCGCAGAAAGGAACTGGGCAGTGTGGGAGAAAGAGGCCTATGCCGTAAAATGGGCGTTACAGACATGGCGGCACCTACTGGAGGGTAATCCCATACCGTTCGAGGTCTGGACGGATCACAAGAATCTACAGGCCCTCCAAACACCTCGGAAACTGTCCCCAAAACAGGTGAGATGGGCACAATATTTTCAGCGGTTCTGTTTTGCCCTCGTGTATAAGCCAGCTAGAGGAATGTTTTTAGCGGATGCGTTGTCACGGATGCCGCAATATCACAGTAAACGAGATGAGGGTTTACAAGCAGTAATCTCACCCCTAAAAGCGTATGTATTGACAGCCCCGCAGACCGAGGATTGGCTCACGCTTTTACGGAAAGCCATTCAGACGGACGCATGGGCACAAAACAATGCAGCATCCCTAACCCACCATGATGGCCTAGCGTGGTGGGGAGATAAACTCTATATTCCAGCAACATTGAGACAACGAGTGTTACTCCAGTGCCATGATAGGAAAACCCCCGGACACTTCGGGTTCCTTAAAACCCTACATCTGACGCGCAGACAATTCTGGTGGCCTAAAATGAGGAAAGACATTGACCAATACGTCCGGGGATGCCACACATGCGCGGTATCCAAGCCACAACCAGGGAAGCCACTGGGCTTATTACAAACCGTAGCCGAACCAAACAGACCATGGGAGGAAATAGCCATGGATTTCATTGTAGACCTTCCCAGTAGCAGAGGTTATACCGTTATTTGGACAGTAGTCGATCTTTTCTCAAAGCAAGCCCACTTTATTCCATGTAAAGGCTTACCCTCTGCCCGACGCCTGGTACGTTTATTCCTACAACATATTTACCGTTTGCATGGAGTGCCTAAGAGGATAATATCAGACAGAGGGGTACAATTCACCGCCCGATTCTGGAGAGGGTTTCTCCGTGATATAGGGTCAACCCAGGGCCTTAGTTCAGCCTATCACCCTAGTACGAACGGTGTTGCTGAACGCACGAATGCCATGATAGAACGATACTTACGCTCCTACGTTACCTACCAACAAAACGATTGGGTTGATTACCTTCTATTTGCTGAAACGGCATACAATAACGCAGTACATCGGAGTACCGGATTTACTCCGTTCCGGGTAGTCATGGGGAGGGACTTCCCTGCTATCCCGGAGTTAGACCTTTCCCTCCAAAAACCTATGACTCCCAACGACTGGGCTACTAACGTGAATGCTGTGTGGCCTCACGTAAAAACCGCTTTGACACGGGCAGCCGATGAATACAAGCTCCAGGCAGACAAAAGGAGGGCTACATGTCCATCTTTTCAGATCGGAGACCTGGTTTATTTGTCAACAAAATACCTAAAGCTACGATTACCAAGTAAAAAACTAGGACCCAAGTATATAGGCCCATTTCCTATCATTAGAGTAATTAACCCCGTAACATTCATGCTAAAACTACCCCCCTTATTGGGAAAGACCCATCCGGTTTTCCACTCTAGCTTGTTAAAACCGGCCACTACACCCACTACAACACCAAAACCACCTCCTGGCCCGGTAACCGGTGCCCACTATGAAATACAAGACATCATCGATTCCAAACTACGTAGAGGCCAGTTATACTATTTAGTCCGCTGGACAGGGTATCCTGATAGTGAAGCATCCTGGGTACCTGTAAAAGACATAAACGCCCCTAGATTACTGAGAAAGTTCCACAAAGCAAACCCCCAGAAACCACATCCCTTACCTGACCATTAATATCATCTCTTTTTGTCTCCTCCTCTTAGACGGACGCCTGGTAGGGGGAGCCGCCTGTCGAGCGTCAAGAAGCACTCGACATCATGTCCATGCACCGGCAGAACATGGATACCCGGCTGGAAGGGGGGGGGTTGAGCCACATGGGTGATGGTGGTGGAATAGGCTTCCGAGTAGGCGTTTATGTGCACGGGTGCCTTATGGGGTCGCGTGGGATTAGCTTACTACTCTGAGAACACTCTAGAAAAGTGACGGCATCCCAGTACGTCTGAAGGAAATGAGGAAGTACGAGACCTTCCAGCTGAATGTAATCTGGAAGGAACTATATAAGGACTCGCTTGCAAGGGCGTGACAGCTGCGTCTTTGTTTTGCTAGCTTTGCATTCCGGTTTCTGTAAGCGCTGATTGCCACGATTAAATGAAGATACACCAGCTTGGCTTTAAGCGTGTTCTTTGAGCGTGGACACAGTCCTAGGGGAGCCGAGAGGTTGTCAGACTCCCATGGGGCCATGCTGGGCTAACTTTGTAGATTATCTTGACTCCCAGGCTTGGTTTAATCTTGCTGGGTGATGATGTAATGAAGAGGGTTTTGGGCAATTCCTATTATGGTTGAGGGCTAATCCTACCTGTGTTGGATCTTGGGTGAGGGTATTTGCTTATGAATAGACCTAGCCATCTCTTTATCTCTTAAGTGCTGACATCTGCTGTGGGCTATTGAGGAGGATAGGGGCTATTAAGAGTGAGTCTGCTTCCTGCCTAAGAAAAACCATGTTTCTCCATTTCTCATACAGGAAAATATAATATTCTGCCTTTTTAATATTTCCTAGAATATTTCATTATTCTAGGAGATGGGTGGGTGCTAACCTTCTTACATCATACTGTATAGGTAAATAATAAGTTATGCTTAAGAATATTTTGGTATATTCTTTCCCCATATGGGTATTGTCTCAGTATCTTCAGCAATGATTATCTTAGCTGGAGAGTTGTGGAAAATGAAATCTGCATCTCTGGGTAGCACCAAAGTACAGATAACCCTTTCATTGTATTGAGCACACTCATTGAATACAGAAATGTGCTTGGTAGAGGACAAAGTTCTATCCTAATATTTAAGACAACACTGTAGAACAAGCATGAGAGACGTTTCTAGCTTATGGATTTGGCTCCAATTGGAGGAAGAGTGCTTACAATGGATCACAAGGAATGTTTGAATCACAGTTCACTATAAGAGAATACCAGTGTGTTAACTTCCCAATCCAACATTGGGATATTAGATTTAAGGACACTGATTGTGCTCAATTTAAGCCTTCTAGGAGTGGTAAGGAGGGGAGAGAGCTCAAACCTTTCAGGAGTGATATGACAGAGGCTAACACACCAATGGGCTTAGCTGGTTGAAGCCTCCCAGCTCGCAGTGACGAAAACCTACAACACTCCTGTGGTTATAAGAGCCAGTTTTGCGAAGTGCCCACATTATTCTCACATGACTATGAGGGGGCACTGCAATGGTTAGAATTTCAATAGGAGATCATACAGTACGTCCCTTTGTTCAACACTGCGCTCATTGGCCATCTTCCAAGTCATCCTACCCCTAATCTATCGCTCCAGCTCAAAGGAATTTCCCTCCTCCCATCCCATCTCCTAGGGGATATTATCTCCAGGGAAAATAAGTAGGTGAAGTACATCCAAGTACTAACCAGGCCTAGACCCTGAGGAAGTGGATTTTATAGACTGGGCCTTCATTTGGAAGTGAATCCCCAGTTCAACTGGGAGGAAAGGTATTTTCTGTAGGGAAACTAACTGTATTAATGGTGTTAACTGAACAAAACTATCATATTTTTGTTTTATTCCAGAATCTTTAGATTCTGATGCCAAGAGAGCATAAATGTTTTACTGTAAATACTGCAAATAAAACCATATATTCCCTTTTCCTTGTAATAAGATCTACACAGATGTATGGAAACGGTTTCAGCATTTTTTGGCATCTGAAACTTTAAGGTAAGATGTTCTCTCAATTTATGTCTCTAATCATGTGACAAGGGAACAAAGCAAAAAAAATAGTTTTTTAAAAAACTATTTCAGTGTAAGGTTTTGGACAGGGTTTATCCTTTCTGGCAGTTTCAGAATACTTATTTAAGTTTAGTTATATGCAAAGTTTTTAGTGGGTGCTGGATTTTCTTAGTGAGAAAAGCCAGCATAACTCAAGAAATTTTTCAGAGCACTGAAGCACAGGTTAACCAGTGAAGAATTATTTCTATTTTTGTCCCAGACAAGTGAAAAGGGAAGGCTTTCCAGAGAATCAACAGATCATAAAGAGCATTAGAGTAAAATAAGCAATCAGAGGTTAGATATTTTTTCCCTTGCTTGATAGCACTCCTGCTTCACAGTAAGTGTTTGAAGGGCAACCCATACATTCAAGGTTATTTACATTTGGAATTAAAAACCCAAAGCAGTTCAGGTAGTTATTTTTTTCCCTTTTTCGTGCAATTGCATTTATCCTTAGAATAATGGTAGTGATATTAACTTTTTGTTCAGATTTTTATAGATATTTTTAGACTTCTTAACAGCAATACAACATAATCAGTTCTATACAATTAATTAATTAGTTAGGGGACCTGGTGGTGCAGTGGCTTATTGATTCTGGCCAGAAATGGTCTGCAATCCAGTGGTTCAAGCCTGGTTCTGCGAGACAGGGTGAACTCCCATCACTCATTCTCTAGTTCCTGCCCACCCAGCAGTTTGAAAACATGTAATATTGTGAGTAGATAAAGGGGTACCACTTCAGTGGGAAAAACCTCATTACATTTGTGTGTGGGGAGAGTAGAAGTCAACACTGGACCTGGTCTGATGTAAGGCATCATGACACAAGGTGAGACAAGACCAGTGGAGAAGCCCAGAAGAGCCAGCAACACGAGCACTACTAGTTAACTGGTGTAAAACTAGTTTGCTTCCCAAGGTGCACCTAGGATCGGTGCACAAGCACCAAACAAAATGAACTAGCAGTCTAAGATGTCAGGACTATATTGCGTCTAGCATTTGTAGATTTCCCTGACATTGCATGCCATATGCTAAATAATTCAATCAATTAATGAAGAAAATACCAAACTTTAATTTTTATGACCCATATAAAGTTCTTGCTTATCTACTGATATTTTATTCTTCTATACATTTTTTTAAAATTTTACTTCCTCCTTGGATTATTATTTTATTTTTACAATGTTTCAATCAAAAAGATAATTAAAAACTCTAGTTCTTTTAACTCTATTTATTAACTCTATTTATTTTTAATCCTGTCAACTGGCATCTCCAACAGTTCTTTGATGGTTGGGCAATAGTGGAGAGATGTCTCTTTCTCTCTCCCAATCTATCATTCATCTGCCTGTTTTGAGCATGTGCTTGTATCTGTAGATAGATCCATTATTTAAATTCACAGGAGTTCACTCTCTGGTTAAAAACATTTCTGAACATGCTAGGTTCAATGTTTAAACCACAGTGAAGTTTAATAGAAGTTCTTGAACTACCTTAATATTAAAACTTTAATAGAAAATTACTTGATTTCATATTCCCTTCATTTTCTTCAACTGTTCATTACAATCAACATGTTTAAATGCATTTAAATCCTTTCTGATTACAGACCTTATGTTAATTGTTTTCTTCTTAAAAACAAATTGTTTGCCTAAGACAAAATGTTGAAGTTTCCCTTCTTGTGTGATGTACTTTAGGATATATAGGGAAGGCATTCTTTCTTAAACTTGGCCAAATATCTGATATGAATGTATGCAGTTCATTTTGCTATTACTATGTATTTTCCAGGTTTGGTTTTCCAGTCTGATATTGTCAGCCTTTTGACGTAGACTGAACTTGAACACCTTCATGCCTTCATGATTACTTTTATTATAGGATTATAGTAACAGGATTTTGTGACTCTGAAAACACATCCCCTTTTCCTGCTTTCACCTAAAGAGAACTAGTAAGGTTCAAATCTGAGGTGTTTTCTCTAATTACTTTCCTGCTTTGGACTCAGATTTCTCTGACCATTTCCCTGGCTGTAGCTCTTTATCCTCTTCCTCAGAGCTCATAACAGATATCATCAGCTAAGTTTTCCTTTTTCAATGTTAATATATACCTAGACACTTTATTGTCTGCTGCTATATTCAAATAGTGCCAGTATACTGCTTTTGTTGATACATTTCACATAAAAATAAAATTTCACATAAAAATAATTTCAAGAGAGAAAAGTAGAAGTGAGAGAATGTTAAAACAGAGTGAAGGAAGACATAGCTGTATATTCCCAGCTAGGAAACTAGCAATCTAAAGAAAGATAGATCTTTTCTAACTCTTTTTGTAATATTCAGTTATCATTCCTAATTGCAAGGTGGACTAAAGATATGTGCTATTTCTCAGAAGACTGAAGGTCACTATTATTTATTATATCTTTAAAATATAAAAAAAATCCTTAAGCTGTTAAAAATATTTTAACAGAACTTCTCTCCCTAAGCAGTTCATGGTTGGCATCACCATTTTAGGACTGAGTTAAGGCTTTCAATTTCCTGTAAAGTAACAAAGTACTGGCCAATTTTAGATAATGGAAGTCCCTTGCTTTTATCTTCATCCTCCATTATTATTATGTCTCAATCGGGTCCCATTTAATTTTGACATCCTGCTGAAGCTGATCTGGATCTTATCCTCTGGATACAGATAATTGCTGTGTGTGGTCAATTGCAAAGATTTTTAGCCAAGTGCTTTCTGGTGAACTTCCTCCCTCTAGAATAGTAAATGTCTAGTTGAACAGAACCTACAGAACAGAGCTCTTAGCTTAGGTATTTGCTATTTTCAAAGCAAAGGGTATTTTTTGTTATAAACTGCAAATGGAAGCATGGATGCCTACAATAAATACATGCAATTGCTATAGCATTAGTTGCTGACTTGTATGTTTGAACAAACTCAAATCCCTGATAAAACTTAAATGTACTGCCTCGTTTCCTGCAAATGCAATGAATTCAAATCATACATTTCCAGCTAGGAGGTAAAAGAGGACACACTTAGGTGTGAATGAACTATGTGTCCTTTGCCCTAGGCTTTTAGAATAACTGTGCAATTCTTACCATAGGCACATGAATCTCAGCTACTGTTAGAGATTTGCAAAAAGCACAATCACTGAGGCACACCAGAACTTTCTCACTAATGATGCTAAGCACGTAACTCCAGGATTTCTCAGCTTGTCTCTTTGATATGTAGCACTTGTTTATTATGCAAAAATAATATTGATGCCACAAAATATTCAGGAGGAATAATTTCAGGCCCTCCCCAAAAAAGGACTGAACTGATGAGAAAACCACCTCCTTAAAAGAGAAATTGGTGCTTTTCATTAGAAATTAGAACAGTAGACGCCGAAAGGGTGCTGTCAGAACACAGTTCAATTACACTGATATGGTCAAAAGCTTGTTCTGTGATCAGGCATAAGTAGTCACTGTACAGATCTTCATACTAACTTGCAGCTTTTCCGATATTCTATGAATATCAGGCTGATGATTATGGGCAGCTCCAGTTTTGCTATCGAATACTCATCATGTGCTTTTCATAAATGGAGAACAGTTGAGTGGCAATACGACATGGCTTACTGATAGATAAAGAGAGGGCAGAGTGAACTTGTAGAAATACATTTAAAAAAAACACACACCAAATGGAACCTTTTTCACAAAACCAGCTTACACAATTTGTGACTCATCAAGCAAAATTCAACAAAAAAACCATGACTGACAGCCTATCAGAATTTTAGTAACTATTGTATATTCTTAAATAATAAAAAAGAATCTTATGCTACTTTACAAATAAATGTATTACTGCAGTGATTTTGCCTGAGATTTTGTGGATGAAAGCATACCCTGATAAAAATCTAAGGCCTGGGGATTTTGTGAAAAGAAGAAAAAAGGGGAGACAAATACATGAATGCATTTCCAAAATTAACCATTATGCTTTTAATAAATTGTTAAAAACTGGACTCAAAATTAGTTAGTTTCTTTTCATATCTGTATTCACCCCTCTGGGTCATGTCTTTTGGGACTATAAACCTGAAAGCAAGATAGGTGCATTCTTACAATTCAGTACACCTTTCTGTGGGCATTTCAAAGTTTTTTTTAAAAAAGGTTTAAATCTGGGGTGAAATGCTCCCAGTTCAGACCAGATCGCCCAATCTGGTAGTGATGGCGGCGGGTGGTTCAGAGAACCGGTAGCAAAGATCCCTGCCCCCCCCCATGCCCAGCTGAGTGGTGCGATCATCAGAGGCTTTTTTTTTTTACTTTTAAAAGCATTTTTTCTTTGGCCAAAAAAAATGCTTTTAAAAGTAAAAAAAAAAAAGTCTCTGATGATCGTGCGGCTCAGCTGGGCATGAGGATTGGGGCAGGGATTTTTGCTACCGGTTCTCCGAACCATCCGCTGCTATCGCTACCAGATCAGGCAATTTGGCCGAAGAGGTTGTAGAAAAAAATGCTTCAATATGCATGTTTTGGAATAACTAATTTTGGGTTCTGCTTCATGACAAAAAAAAAAAAAAAGGTTATGAAAGACAGCCTGAGCCAGTGAGGCAAAATGCAGCATAAAGTAGCAAAGTAGAAGGGAACATCTGGCTACTTTGAATGAATTCAGATTTCCAGTTCTGGGTGGATTACATCCAGTAGTCAATTTCAATTTTCTTCGCTACAGGTTTGCTATCGGCAGCTCACAGGTGTGCGTGCTCGCTTTGCCACTTCTGTGCCATGTGGCACTTCTGTGCATGTGCAGAGCATTTTGGATGATGTCTGGGTGGGTGGGTGGAGCCTCCCACAGCCTCTGCTACTGGTTCACCCAAACCGGGGCAAACCGATAGCAAGCCATATAGCATAGCAATAGCAGTAGCATTTAGACTTACATACAGCTTTACAGTGCTTTACAGCCCTCTCTAAGCAGTTTACAGAGTCAGTATGTTGCCCCCAACAATTTGGGTCCTCATTATACCCACCTTGGAAGGATGGAAGGTTGAGTCAACTTTCAGCCTGGTGAGATTTGAACTGCCAAATTGCAGACAGCAGAAGTAGCCCGAAGTACTGCACCACTGGGCCACCATGGCTCCTTCTTTACCAAGTGGAAAAGTGCAGGATGGATGGTCCCACTGCTAAATGAATTCATAGTCCCCAACATAGGTGCCTAATGGTTGTACGAATATATGGAGTTTTATAGTGGATGTTCTGTCCCAGGTCTAGTACACCTCAACATTCTCATACATGACTTAGAAAAGGGGGTAGAAAAAAGGTTCATACACATTTGCAGATGACACAAAGCTAAGGGAAGATTACAAGCAACCCAGTAGACAAGTTTGAAGTTCAAAAGGAACTTGGACAGAATTGAATATTAGATCTTATCCAACAACACACATTTAAGGCTAGGACAAGAAACAATGCATGGAAGCTTTCCAATGGTGGATTAAGATTCTTAACAAGAACTTTCCTGATCATGAGAGCTATCAAGTCATAGAATGGCCTGCCTCCTAGAGTTATGACTGTTCTGTTATCGGAAGTTTTCAAGCAAAGGTGATACTGCCATTTGTTTGAGATGGTATGAGGGTTCCCTCCCTGGGCAGGATATTGACCTAAAAGACTTCTACTGTCCAGTGCTGAAATGTAAAATTTGTTACTACTGGTTCTGTGGGCATGGCTTAGTGGTGGTGGTGGGGTAATGTGACTGAATGGGCATGGCCAACTTTTTTTTTTTTTACTTTTAAAAGCATTTTTCCTACAACCTCTTTCTAAGAGGTTGCAGAAAAAAATGCCTTTAAAAGCCTCTGACGATCCCAGTTGAGCTATGTGATCATCAGAGGCATTTTTTTAACTTTTAAAAGCATTTTTTCAGCCGAAGAGGTTGTAAAAAAAATGCTTTTAAAAGTAAAATAATAATAATAATAATCCTCTGATGATCGCGCAGCTCAGCTGGGCATGGGGGGGCAGGGATTTTTGCTACTGGTTCTCCGAACCACCTGCTGCCATTGCTACCAGATCGGGCGATCCAGTCCAAACCTGAGCATTTCAGCCCTGCTACTGTCCCTTCCAAATCTATGATTCTGAGATGGAAATTGAGTTATTTCTGTAATGTGAAACTTTATTTTAGACAGAACTTTTACTTTGGAGTCCATCTAAAAATCGAACAGAAGTGGAGTAAGAATACACTATTGCTTGACATCCTTCAAGATAGAAATGGAACATAGAACGTTTATATGTAAGATGCGTTTCCATCAGACTTCTGAGGGAAACGCATCTTATATATAAACGTTCTCATGCAGCATGATCAGATGCAGTAAACATCAATCTGTATAAGAGATTGTTGGTTCTTCTCTTTGCTAGCAATCAAATAATACCTTTAAATCAGGAGTGAAATGCTACCGGTTCGCTCCGGTTCAGGTGAATCGGTAGTGATAAAAACTGCTGGTTTGCCCAAACTAGTAGTAAAAAAAAAGCTACTGGTTCAGGCGAATTGGTAGTTAGCTACCAATCGTCAGAAATACCTCCGAACTGGTATTTCTGATGATCAGCTGTGCAGTGGGGTTTAGCTTTGCTAGAAAGCAGGAAATCCTGCTTTCTAGCAAAGCTAAATTGTGTGCCACAGCTGATCCCCCCCCCCTCGCTGTTCTACTTACGTTCTCAAGACTCCTTTTGGCACATACTGCACATGCACATGTGCACTGCACACACCAAAAGGAGGCTTGGGAAGGTAAGAACAGTGGCTGGGATCAGCTGTGCAGCACAGTTTAGTGTGCCACAGCTGATCCTCCCCTTGCTTCTACTTACCTTCCCAAGCCTCCTTTTGGCGTGCAGTGTGCATGCGTGGCCAGCGAACTGGTTGCAAACCGGTTAGGATTTCACCACTGCTTTAAATTGATAAAGGTATCATAAATGGCTTCACGAGAACAGCTTGAATATTTCCCCCTCAATATCTCAGTGTGATGCATTGATCAAATGTTGATCATCTATCCCTGAAGCCAGCTTGTTCTTTCTCTCTAAAAATTCAAATGTACTGAAAACAATTCAATCAGCAGCTTTAAGAATCATGTGCTCTGTGTTCTTAGTTGCATGTTTAATATAGTTTTTCAACTGGAGCTTGGTTTCACCTCTACTATATCTTGTATGAAATCTTCCAATTAAGATGCTGGATAAAAGCATCTTTGCTTTTATCCTTGTAGTGCTTCTCTGGTTTGGTCAATCCATGTCAATAGGTTTGCCTCTTTGTGGAGAAGAGATCTTTCAGTTTATTCTTTGATCAAGTTTTGTCCTTCAATAAGTCCTTATAGAGTCCGAACTAACGTTTTTAATTTAAATTTAAGAGAGCTGGATTTAAAGCCTCAAACCATTACAACAGAGGCCAATTTACAGCCTTTTCCAAAACAAAATGTTTTTTTGCTATCCAATCTCTTCTTCACGGAAAACCTTTCACTGTAGTAACATACTAAGTTTCCATAGGACTAAAAAGAGAATATGTCCCATTCTCAGGATAATTACGTCCATCTTCAGGTAAAGCTAAAAGAAACCCAATTACCTGTGTTATTTTTATTTATGCTAACTGATTGTCTAAGGCAGGGGTGTCAAACTCAAGGCCTGTGGGGCCGCCCTGGAAACAACAAAGGACCAGCTCATGGTACCTCCCGAGTACCGTGCACACATCCTTCCCGAGCTCCGTTTTTGCTGGCAGAGGCTGCAGGAGACTGTCACAGCTGTTCTCCCTGATCTCACCTTCTTCCGATAGAGACAATGAATCTCCCCAACCCTGCTTGGGTCACCACAGGCACCCTTGATATGAGTGATGTTTAGCTGGCCACGCCCACCCTGGCCATGCCCACCCCAGCCACAGGTATCCCAGCCATGCCTACTGGCCCCCCAAGTTCAAACACAACCCTGATGCAGCCCTCAATGAAATTGAATTTGACACCCTTGGTCTAATCTCAATTATTAATTATTTTTAATTAATAATCCCCCATCTCTTGATAGATAGATAGATAGATAGATAGATAGATAGATAGATAGATAGATGATGTGGCACAGAGATAGCAGTATCCAGATTCATTCAAATACAACCTCTTCCTGCCAGCCATTTCACTGTATGTATAGTAATTCTCATTAGGAAGTGTTAGGTTTTTTTTATGAATTTCTGATTATTGTATTAACTAATCATTGCACTTGACCTTCTTATTTATCATGTGTACAGAAGCAAATTATTATTATTACTAGATAATATTTTATGGAATAAAAACATTTATGGAAGTTTGCAAAGCTCTTCAGGAGGCTTGTAAATTGTTAAGTTTAGAAATTACTCTGGTGAATATGCTACCACAATTTTAGCACAAATCTATAGGACTTGTGTATCTTAGAATTTCCTTTCATTCCCCCCCCCCTCTCTCTTCTTCTTCTTTTTTTTTTTTTACAAAGAATGAATACTCTTCACATTTTTCTCCTTGGGGCAGTGGGAAGTAGTTGTATTTGACCACAAAACATTTTGATGATCTATTTTTGTGTTCTGCTTCAAAAACTCATTGGAAAAAAGAAAAGGAATATGACATACTTATAAAACTCATGTAGCTAGAATCTTGGTGGGCTACTTTTCATTGGATGTGTTCAAATGGAAGCTAGGCTAATCTGTTCTGGATGTTTTAATCTGGATTCCAGCACTGAGCAAGGAATTAGACCTAATGGCATAAATGGCTCTTTAAAAATCTTTGCCTCTATAAAATTACTTTGTGCAAATTAAAAATGAACATGTATGAGAAGAAATGAAAAAGCTTTTGCAGCTGGGCAATATTCTTATGTATTCATAAGCTAACCGTGGAACGATACCCACTCGTCCCCCAAATAATTCCAATACTGATCTCTTACTTGTATTTTCAGTTAAAGATCAGGATTTGGGGCTGCAGAGTTGTCATGATTCAATCCATCCATATTACTTCATAAATCCACTACATATGCAGATCAGGCCTTATTTTTATCTTTTGTTACAGGATGCCAAGACATTTCTTATAGCTGGGCCTTCCTTGATAATCGTCCAGAATTTATCTCCAATTATTTTCTTGGTTAGCTTGTGTTCTTTCCAACTACAGTCCTCTGGAAATAACACTGTAGCATTATTAATACATGATCTTATTAACCCCTTGTGGTAATACTCATGCAATGTCTTTAAAGTCACAGTTGTTTTAATTAGTGCATCAGCATGAAGCATGGCTTACACCCAAAATTGCCATATGGCACACTACTTGGGGAATCTTCTCGTATACTCAGAGGGCACAAATGCGTTTATTGAAAATTTAAAATGTATTATTTATCAGGAAAGAAGAAAATTAATTCCCAATTTATCCTCAACACACAAGAGAAGCAAAGAAAGTATACTTTATTGCTAACACCGAGGCACCAGGATACATTATTTTGTGAATATTTTTACCCCTGTGAAAATTTCCTGTGATTTTGTTTTACACTCTCTTAATTTTCTTGAAATATTTACAAGCCGTTTTATCTATTACCACTAATAAGGTAATTTGAAGCAATGTATAAGGGTAGGAATAAAATCACAAGGGTATAAAACATCAAGTTATTATAAAACACACAGGACTCGGGCAAAAGAAATTAAAAATATGACACAATATGATATAATTCTACTTAGGCAAGGATTAAAACAAGGCAAACTGGGATCCAAATGTTCACGTGAAAGAGGAAAGAGGTTGGGTTTGTTGTGGTTTTGTCTCTTTGTCATGAGGATTAAACAATTTCCACTTGTAATTCAAGAAAGAGGGGAAGGTAAACTGTGCTTTGCTAGATTTTGTTTTCCTCCATGATTTCTCTAAAGAGTTCTGTGCACTTGTTTCAAAATGATGTAATATCTCTTTTAATCCTGTCCTTTCTTTCTGTACCCTATGACTATCATTAAGTGTTGTACCTTATGATTCTTGGCGAATGTATATTTTCTTTTATGTACACTGAAAGCATATGCACCAAGACAAATTCCTTGTGTGTCCAATCACACTTGGCCAAGAAAGAATTCCATTCTATTCTTAATCATGATTTTTTCACAAGAAAAGATTAGCAGTAAAGTTCTCGTCCTCTTTGCAAGCATGAGTGACTCTCTTAAGAAAGTAGACCTTTACTTCTAGCCCCTCTCTTTGTGCTGATCAGAGGAACAGAAGACCTCATGCTTTCTTTCTGTAAAAATGCTTTCACATGATGTGTGCACTATCCTCTGTTCCTCTTTCTTAGTAAACAATACAACATTGTACCATCACATGTCCATTGCTTTCTAAGAAAAAAAAATGGAGAGACTTCAAACTGTTTGTGAATGCATACGTGGGGATAAAAATATCTATTTCTGTCTCTCTTTCTTTGTCTCTATCAGTCATTATCTATCTATCTATCTATTATCTATCTATCTATCTATCATCATCTGTCTATATCTATATCTATGTCTATCATCTATATCTATTATCTATATTTATATATATAGAATTGTTAATACAACAGGTTAGAAACCAGGAGACTATGAATTCTGTGAATACAGATGTTGCCATATATATTGCACTACCTGGATTTGTATCATATTATAATGGGCTGGTCTAGTTCCATATAGATGGTTAGATATGAAGAATCATGTGTTACATGAAAATTTCTATCTACCTTCTGTCTATCATGTCTATTTTTCTAGCGTCTCTCTCTTTCTTACGCTCCCTCCCTCCCTTCCCCCCTCTCCCCCCCCGTCTCTCACACACATATACACATCTATTTTATTTATAAAGCTGCCATCTTCACCAGGAATAACTCTGGGCAGCTTACAACAACTAAATAAAAGAATACAGTTATAAAAACCCTAATTTAAAAAAAAACATAAAGCAATTATTATTAAAACTTTTAAAATATAATTAAAAATTAAAATATACAAACCACAAGGCATAGGGAAAGTAAATATATCAGCCAAAACAGTGAAGCCATCTTACAATATTACCAGCTCTCTGGTAAGTGGTAGAACTGGTAAGACATAACCTAGTCTTTTAAATGACTTATTGTATATTAACAGGAATGAAGCTAACTTAAATTTGTCAGGGGAGAGGGTCCATAAAGTGGGCACCACAGCAGAGAAGGCTCTCCTCCTGGAACCCCTCAAATATAAGTTTCTATCAGATGGTAACTGCAGCATTACTTTTCTTCAAGATCTAATGGGACAGGCTTAGGTAATAGGAGAAAGGCAATCCCTCAGATAACCTTGTCCCTTGCCATGAAGAGCTCTAAAGGTCAAAACCAGCACCTGGATTTGGGCCAAGAAGCCTTGGTGGTGCAGCAGACTAAAGTGCTGTTAAATAGCACCAGCTGCCTGCAATTACTGCAAGTTCAAATCTCACCAGGCTGAAGGTTCACTCAGCCTTCCATCCTTTCAAGGTAGGTAAAATGAGGACCCAGATTGTGAGGGCAATAAGATGACTTTGTATAAAAAAGAACACCGCTTAGGGGGGCCCGAAAGTCATACTAAGCAGGTATATACAAAAGTGCATGAAGGCTATTGCTTAATGCATTGTAAGCCACCCTGAGTCTCCGGAGAAGGGCGGCATATAAATCAAACCAATAAATAAATAAATAAATAATAAAACATGGAGCATTGGTCTTAACATTTGACAATGAATACATAGATAAATAAATACAGCAATGGAAAACCTTTTTCTTCCTCAATGACATCATTAAATTGTCAAAAATAATACTTAGGTATGTTTTCTCAGCTTTGACATATGGACTTTAACTTCAGCTGGTTTATTTTCGGATAGATTATTATACATTTAATCAGGGGTGAAATCCAGCAGATTCTGACAGGTTCTGGAGAACCAGTAGCAGAAATTTTGAGTAGTTCAGAGAACTGGCAAATACTACCTCTGGCTGGTCCCAGAGTGGGGTGGGAATGGAGATTTTGCAGTATTCTTCCCCTGGAGTGGGGTGGAAATGGAGATTTTTGCAGTATCCTTCCCCTGCCATGCCCACCAAGTCATGCCCACAGAACTGGTAATTAAAAAATTTGAATTTCACCACTGCATTTAATCATCCAGATTCTAATGACTCCTTTTCAAAAAGTACCTTAAAGGAGAGGACACAAAACTACTTTATGTCTTTTCTTTTCGTAGTGTCAAAGGCTCTTTTTTTTTTTTTTGGAACATCAAAGCAAAGCAGATTTCATAATAAAAAAGTAAAGTCACTGAAATTCAGTGGTATATTCATGACACTGGATCTTGTGCAGAATGTCCTTGCTGATCTTAGTTGATCTCATCAAAACTAAGTAGGGCCAGACCAGGTTAGTACTTAGAGACTAGGACATTCAGAAGGGAGTTGGCTTGACTGGAAAGGAGGAAGAAAGTAGAAGATGATAGTGATAATCTTGTCCCCCTCCCCCAAAAAAATGAAATATCCAAGAGCTGAAATTTCTTGAAAGCTATCTTTATATACATACCTTTGATCCAGTTTTAATTCTGTGCATTAAATGGCACACCGTTTATAGCCCCAGATGATGGTGCACATTTGTGTTTGCATCTGAAGATCTGTTTAGTCTGGATCCCAAGGTGCATTGCCAGATTGAGATAATATACATTCTTCTTCTCAGTTTCTGATTTAAAAACTAGAAAGGTCTACAATTGTATAATAGAATTGCATACTGTCCTTCCCACCTTCATCTATTGTTCTCTTTCTCTTTTAAAATGTAAGGCTTTATCTTGAAGAATATGGAAACTATGGCTATCTAAAACATATATTCCCAGTGCTAAGTCTTATTAAACGATACACAGATGTTTCTACTGATGCAACAAAGCAAAAGCATCTAATTAAACATGAAGATGAATGTGTGACCCTTGACATGAGCTTGCTTTGAGCAGAGTGATGTAATAGATGGAAAGAGCACCAAATATCAGAAAAGTGAGAAAGAATGTCTATTGTTAAGCAAACTAAATATCCAGACAACACATTGTTTCTTAAGCATTGAGAAATGTAATTAATAGAAAATTAATAAAATCTATTTTTTTTTAAAGTAAGAAAGTCTGAGGAAAAAAGAAAGTT
Organism: Pituophis catenifer annectens; assembly: GCF_029215685.1. NCBI lineage: Eukaryota > Metazoa > Chordata > Lepidosauria > Squamata > Colubridae > Pituophis > Pituophis catenifer. The sequence goes on from NW_027256883.1 coordinate 80,342,444, forward strand.
TTGAAAGAAGGGAGTACCTTTTCTTTGGATTAGAATTGTATCAAGGGAGCACGTAGAGAATTAGGCTTTAGTGTGGATAAACCAAGGACAAAATATGACTATTTTTTTCCTCTTAAAGGCAAACTGACAATGAAAATCTGGAATCTAAGTCTAATTTTCCTTTGCATATCTTGCATATGGCCTTTCCGTTTAGTAAATACTAGTATATCCTGCTCCATTCTAAAACAGTGTGTAAACAGCAAGGACCCAAGCATCTGGGCCGGCAATTTGGAGTTGTGCCTTGGCTTTTCGTAAGCACACCATATGATCAAACACATCTGCACCTGTGCAAACTGGCAAAGATAAGCCAATTTTGCATTCTCGCTACAGAAAAAATCAACAAGGAATTCTCTGTCATTTCATACATATTTTTAATTAGGAGTTTTAAAACTTTGCAAACAATCTATAAAAGCACCATTTGGTCTCTTCCAATATGTGTTTACTTAAACATAATTCTTCCCACCTCTGGAAGTTTGCAATCCAAAGATTGAACTCCATGAATGTGAGACAGATTTTCAACTACATTTAAGCCAATCTGGCACTAGAATTGACATGGTTGGGAACTGTTATGCAAATGCACCCCTTTGATTTTTGGAAGGATAAGATTATAGATAATACAGAAAGTATATAGGACCGCAGCTAGACTATTTAAACTTCAACAGATTTTACTGAAAACTACTCACTAGAAACTGCTTAGGGCTATTTTTGTATGCTTTATTTTAAAAGTCTTCATGCAGAGCTATCTACATTTCTCTCTCTCTCCCTCTCCCTCCCCCCTCTCTCTCCATAAACTGTTGCACATTTGAGAGTTAAGACATTTTTAATTAAGCGTATTCTTTTGCAGCCAAGTCCCATTGAATTATATGAGGTTTACCCCTAAAAGAAATGTAACCATACATAACATTATAGCTTTGGCTACAGTTTCAAGAATGCTTATTTAGAGAAAAACCTGAGGGAATATTATGCATTTGTTTACGAGGATGATTATAAGGATGTCTTCCAATCAATAAGGCACTTAGGAGACCTTACAAGCTTAGCAGTCATAGTGTATTATATAAAGTTCCCTTTATTTCATCCATATATCCTTTCTACACTTGGGAAGGCTCCCAGTGTTGCTTTCGTATCCGTAGAAAGACCTTCCCCTTAACTGTACAATTTCAAAAGACATCACAGAAAAGGAAAAGGAAACATCTTTTCTTTGTGTCTTCCCTTTGCCACAGCAGAGTAATGAGATGACTAAAAGAGAAACAGCTTGATGGAACCGGCTTCTCAGGTTGGAATTCATTTATAAGGTAATTTCCTTCTGAGAAAATATTAAGAATATGCTGCGTGGTTTCAATAAGACAATGTGTGTTTTAGCCAGATGGCAATATTTAAGCTTCCCTAAGTCCTTTACCTTCTTTCAAAGACAGTTTTGGAAGATTTGAGTACCATTTCTTTGATTTTTGAAAGAGGTACATATGAATAAGGTTTATTTAACCAGATTCCATTGTTTATTAATTAGTGGTAATGAACCATAAGAAACCTTGTTTGTTTTCCATTACACAGGCTCTTTTTTATGTTTTCCCATGCTTCTTCCCTTTTCTGGTGACCTTCCTGTAACAAACAATCCAAAAGAATTTGTAGCATTTTAATCAGGGGTGGGTTCTACTTACCTTTACTACCGGTTTACTTACCTTTACTACACAACGGGGCCATGCACATGTGCAGAAGCTTCCTGGTGATGCTGGGGTCGGTGGGCGAAGCTCCCTCTGGTTTTACTACCGGTTCTTACAAACCAGTCCGAACCGAGGGCAACCCACCACTGATTTTAATATGTTAACTATCATTGGCGTATCATCTGAAACTAATAAACCATGGTTGTCTTGAGTATGATTTGTTTGAAAGAAGCCAACCTCAACCAAACATAAAGTTGACTTCAATACACACCAGCTATTATTTACAGGTTCATGCAACATTTTTACTCTCCTCCTGATCATCCCATTGAAGAAAAGGAGATGATAGGTATAAGGCCAGGGGAAGAGGCAGTACATTCTCATAATGATAAATCTTATATAATCTAGAGAGAGAACCTGCCTCTCTAGGACTACACCTGAACCAGAATAAGCCCAGTAAGCTAAAATTGTATAAAAGAACAAATTGTACATTGTGACATTACAACTCAAGTTCACTCCCTTATACATGTCGACATGATATACTAGGACACATATGCCAAAGGGAGAAACATTTCATTGCAATTTTGGGATGCATATCTTGTCATTTGCACTCCCACTTCTTGCAGGTGCTCATGTTTTGAGTTCAAAACCCTTTGAAATAATCCCTCTGCAGAAGTTGTGACTGAATTTTCATGTAATGAAACAGAAGATGAACTAAAGAATCATATTAACTAGTTTTAATTAATCATATTAACTAGTTTTTAGTTAATTTTTGCATGTTAGTCCTTCAGCATGCTACTCAATTTCCAAATGTAAAATCTCTCCAAACTTCCGTATTATACACCCATGGTTTCATTTACATCCAGCTAAATGTACTGGATGACTAGGAGTTCTTGTACATTGATGTAAAGAAAATCTATTCTCTATCTTTTTTGTTCACATACCAGTTGTTATGTGTATGCCACCAGTTCAACATTCAGTAGGTATCAATGATGGTATGTGTGGTTTAACATTTCCAGGCTGAATACTTAAATTAATGCTGAATACTTAAATTATTTCTACTTATCTTTATTAAGACTCTAAAATGTTGATATATACATTTTTTTCCAGCATCTACAATGCTCTTCATTGGAAAAGAAAGGAAATCTTCACAGTGACAAATATTACTTCTACATAGACTTCTTACTTTTTTCTTTCCTCTCCTCTCCTCTCCTCTCCTTTCTACTCCTTTCCTTTCCTCTCCTTTCCTTTCCTCTCCCCTCCCCTCCTCTCCTCCCCTCCCCTTCCCTTTCCTCCCCTTTCCCCTTTCCCCTTCTGCAGTTCAATTGAATTCTGCAGTTCAAGAATTATATGTACTGCAAAGATTCTCAAGGGAAAGTTAGGATTTATTAATATGAGTGAATAAAATGATTACATTGTCACTGTGACACATTGGGATGATTATTACTATTACAGACTAAAGGCAAGGTTTATTTTGTTCTAAAATATAATTCTTAAAAGAGATTGCCTTATTTGAAAAAGTCATTTTGTCCTCCTTATTTAGATTTTAAGCCAAACAAGATGGGCAAATAGAAATTTTGGTTCTGAGAACAGACATAAAAGAACATTGCCAGGTCAAGAAGTTTCAGGTGTAGGTACTGTGTAAGCAGACAAAATGTTTTTAAAAACAAAATGCAAGTGCTTAGGGAGTGTTGTTTGGATTAACAAAAAAATAAAATAAAAAATAAAAATAAAATCTAAACCTAACTGCAACAATGCAGGAATAGTACAGTAGTTCACAATAATATCAGAACTTTTTCTTCTTAAAATATTTTATTTGTGAAATATAAGAACCAGAAGTGCAGCAAAAATATAACTGTTAATATAATCAGGAAAGACTATACTGAAAAATGATTAAATGAATGGCATTTGAAGAAACTAAAAAATACATCCATAAAGAATATAGAACTAGCTCATTCCTGTAACATATTAAATCTAACTATGTAGACCATCTATTGTTTCTTCTCAGTTTTAATACAATATGTTATTGCAATACAATGATATTTATATAATATATTTAAAGATTCTTAATATTTTTTCACATGTCTGTAACCCAGGGAGTTGGAGTAAAGTTGGGGGGAAAATGAGTGAAACTGACCTATTCTCAGACTTTGATTCTGAATACAAATAACAAAATCAAGTTATTTCTTCATATATAGAAGTTTATCTTATTATCTATCTATCTATCTATCTATCTATCTATCTATCTATCTATCTATATAAAAGAAGTGATAGACATCATGATCTCTGGAACGTTTAAAAGTTTAAAAATTTTATTTTAAAACTTGTGCTAAGCTTTCGTCGGCCCCTACCGACTTCGTCAGAGTATAAAATCACCATTGAAGAGCTGCTTGCTTTTATGCAATGCTGATCAATTTGGTCATTGTGCGTGTAACAGGCCCACACCCTTGCCTTCCCCCTGTAATTATCTTATTTTCTCCTTTAGTCATGCTGACAGATGACGATGCACTTTCCTCTGCCTCCTGCCCCATTGTGTGTTGCCTCTTTCTCTCCCTGGGGGGTAACGCAGGGTTATCAGGTTTTTAAACTTTTAAACGTTCCGGAGATCGTGATGTCTATCGCTTCTTCTATAATTATACCTGGAACTCGCATCTTCAGGACAATATATATATATATATATATATATATATATATATATATATATATATGTATGTATATATATATATATATATATATATATATATATATATATATATATATATATATATGTGTGTGTGTGTGTGTGTGTGTGTGTGTGTGTGTGTGTGTGTGTGTGTGTGTGTGTAGTTAATATTTCGGGTTTCTTCACAAGTTCTTGGGCCCTTTTTCTGCTGACAAACTGCAACTCTTCTCTCCCAGGAAGCAACACAGAGTTGCAGTTTGTCAGCAGAAAAAGGGCCCAAGAACTTGTGAATGAGATTTCACAGAACCTAGGGCTGAAGAACAACTAAGTTTACATAGGTAAAACCTGGCTAGAGAGAATATGCATATATATATATATATATATATATATATATATATATATATATATATATATATATATATATATATATATATGTCTCCCATTTCGATATCATGGATTTAATTCGATTATAAATAAGTATAGGGTCTATGAAGGATGAAGATGTTCTTTGCATCACTGCTAATTCAAACATTGTCAAAACACTTAGCGTTCATAGGAATTAGAAAAGGATTTGACAGGGAATCAACAAATATGTGGGATATATTCTGGAATTCAGGACTAGTTACTTTGGAAAAAAACAACAACCACAAGGCTAACCCAAAATAGCAATATACTGTATATTGAACCTACAGAAAATATGTACGAGATATCTAATCTTGGTGTTTTTTTTGTTTTTTTTTTAACTCAGACAAGCACGTTCTATCTCTATTCCACTTCTATTTTTATTCTTTTCAATCCATCAGGATGTTGGAAAGAAATTATATGAAGACACCACCCAATGTCTGTCCAGCTGCGGTATAACTCTGAAAGCACCACAAGAATCAAATCTGGACCAAACGTGAAAGGAAATTCCAGCAAAACAAAGACTTGAGTTTGAAAAATGGGCTGAATCTGTCTGAGGTCTGCAGAGAAGACAATTAAAGAAAAAAAAAATCTCCTAGTGCTACATTTAAAATATGAATTTCTGAATATGAAAAAGTAAATATGCATAGGAAAAGAGCAGGGAAAATACCAGGTCTCAGAGAAGGACTTCCACCTTGTATAGGAGGTAAGGTAAATGAAAAGTTCTGAGCAGTGGAAAATGCTCACCCACAAGCTCTAAAGCACCACACCAGAGGTGGTATTCAGCCGGTTTGGAATGGTTCGGGCAAACCGGTATTGCCGATGATCAGTTGGCCTCACCCCCCTCTATCCTGTCCTTTAGTTCCTGCTTTGTAGCTCATCTCAATCATGCAGCACAGCTGATTTCACCCCCTCGCTCTTCTACTTATGATTGCTGACTTGGAAGGTAAGCAGCTGAGCTTCCAAATGCTCCATTTTCAGCGCTGCATGCAGAACATGCACTTGCCGAACTGGTTGTTATTTAGGTGATTATTTACCATTACAGGTAGTCCTCAATTTATAACAGTTCATTTAGTAACCGTTTGAAGTTACAACAGCATTGAAAAAAGTGACCTATGACCATTTTTCGCACCTACTAACGTTGCAGCATCCCCAATGATCATGTGATCAAAATTCAGTCACTTGGCAACTGATTCATATTTATAATGGTTGTAGTGTCCTGGGGTCATGTGATCAACTTATGTGATTTTCTGACAAGCAACGTCAATGGGGAAGCCAGTTTCACTTAACTGTGTTATTAACTTAACAACTGAAGTGATTCACTTAACAACTGTGGCAAGAAAGCTTGCAAAATGGGGCAAAACTCACGTAACAAATGTCTCATTTAGCAACCGAAATTTTAGGCTCAATTCATAAGTTGAGGACTACCTGTATTTGACCACAGAAGTTTTTGATATTCTATTTTTGTGTTCTGCTTCAAAAACTCATTGGAAAAAGGAGAAGGAATATGACATACCTATAACTCCTAGTGCCACGTAACGGGGTGAGCTCCTGTTACTTGTCTCAGCTTCTGCCAACCTAGCAGTTTGAAAGCATGTAAAAAATGCAAGTAGAAAAATAGAGATCACCTTTGGTGGGAAGGTAACAGGGTTCCTTGCGCCTTTGGCATTTAGTCATGCCGGCCACATGACCACGGAGACATCTTCAGACAGAGCTGGCTCTTTGGCTTTGAAACAGAGATAAGCACCACCCCCTAGATTCGGGAATGACTAGCACATATGTGCGAGGGCAACCTTTACCTTTACCTATAATTCCTAAAATGAAGTCTCACTTAGCAACAGAAGTTTGGGCTCAATTGTGGTCATAAATTGAGGACAATCTCTATTACATTTATACTTTAAAAAAAAAAATAGTGGAAACCACTGAAATATTTTTAGCATAGAAACTCATATTAACTATTCCAGTAAATCAGTTATGACCTTTTTCAGCATATTGCTTTCCATTGTCTGTCTTCTTGGACTGTTAAGACAGTGTTTCTCTGTCCATGCCTTTTAGAAGTTCTTGTAATAATATTTTAGCTGATATTCTATTTTCTGAATGCACAGGACCATCTTGACTGCATCAGAACCCATCCTTAGGATAGGAGCGCACCATTATTACAACAGCTATGTATGAAACAATATTACAGATGGTTTAAAAAAAAAAGTTAAAAAGAGAGGAAAAAATAATCAGGAAAATTGGTTTGCAAGCTCTGGACTTGAAAGAGCTCCTGATGAATCCCAAACTGATTGCTTACTCATTGTAAAAGCTTCATTGTTATATCACAATGGGGGAAAAAGAGTTCAAGGACTGCTACAAGGTTGGCGAAGGAAAATAAAGAGCAATGAAAAGGAAAGAACAAAAAGATGCTTTCTGTATGCTAAATGACATGGTTCATCATTCTCCTTTTCACTGTATGTATAAAATCATTTGACACAGCTGTGTATGTTGTCAAAAACCTATTGCTCTTCCAGGGAATTGCTGCTCCCACAGCAGCAGTTGCACTGTTCTTATTTTAGTTTTAAGACTCTGTGGGAGTCCTGGTGATGTCTTCCTTCTGTTCTTTCACAAACAGGTGTCACTAAATATTACTGGTATGACCCAAAAGTGCTTTTTCAGGGGGCAACTGGACTTTCTTCCTTTTTTCTTTTGAAGACGTTTTGCTTCTCATCTAAGAAGCTTCTTCAGCTCTGATAAGAACAGAACGAAGGATGTCCTGTCAAAGCTGAAGAAGCTTCTTGGATAAGAAGTGAAATTTCTTCAAAAGAAAAAAACCCAAGAAAGTCCAGTTGCCTCCTAAAAAACAACCATTGGGACAACCATGGCCTGGATGACTGAGAAACCCTACAGACTTTTAGCTATACAGTTTGGGATGAACACCCTTTGAATGGTGTGGGAGTAGGAATGGATTTCCAGAGGAAAAACTGCAGACTATAGGAACCAGGAGCACCACTCAGGTGGTAAACTTCCAAGTGCTTCAACTTCCAAGTGCTTCATCGACCCTCTAAAATGATGCAGATTACAAGCTGTCTGCAAGGAATATAAATCCTTCCATTCCCCGCTGTCCTGTCAGGGCTGAAGATACTTTTTGGAAGAGAAGTGAAATGTCTTCTAAGGAAAAAATATGAAAGTCCAGTTGCCTCCTGAAAAAGCCAACTATGGGACAACTATGACCTTGATGACTGAGAGTCTCAATAGACCATTACTAGTATGAATTAAAATAGTCAAAGTACTGGCCAGTGCAAAGGTAACTACGATATCAAACAAGAAAGGGGATTAAGAAATTGGCCAAATGCAATATGTATCTAGGTGACTGCTTTAACTATAGTTAACAGCAAGCCATGTTATGTGTTATGTAAATGCTATCATTTAAAGTGAAACTGTAATTTCTATCAGCATTTTGGCAAATCTCCCAAAGGCGTTTTTCTTCAATGCTACTGTATGTTTCCCTTAAAGGCCAGATTTTTACACAAAATGTTTCTCCATTACAAGATTTGGAAAAGAAATATGTTTCACTGACAGAAAACATGTCATCTGGGCAGTCAGATATTGCTTATTAACAACTCACCATGTGATAATTCTAGTTATTTTAATTTTAACCGGTGTTGATGTTCTAATTTTGAAAGTTACATACAAATGTTCAAAATACTAACAGCATGAATTATTTGCATAACATTCAGAAAATACATTATGTGTCACAGAATCATGTGATCACATATAATTATGTAAAGGAAAGTGAAGGTGCTATTTTCTGAAGTGAGCAGTATATATTGTAATATATTACTTAGGGTTCTACTCAGATTTACACTGCTAATAGTAATATTATTCAAACCAAACATTTGAGAATGTTTGATTCTGATTTTTACAAAGACATACAAAAGAGGTTTAGGCTTCCTTACTATTTCTGTTAGCTTTCATTTTTTTTAAAAAAAAAGTTTTAATTTTGGCCACTTTGTGTTGAGCAGTATGACCCTAATATCTGTAGAGAAAATATTTTATCCTTTTCATTAATCTTCAAAAGTGTTTCTCTGTTAAGAATTTCTTTTCACTATACTTTCTTCCCCTGTGGGAAAACACCGTATCTGATGTTCTGCTGTCAGGAGACACAAAAATAGAGAACTAAGATATATTTCTGTGATCATTTAATGTAGCTCCTAAGAAGGTGAAACTCTCCTTCTGTCTAACAAATATCAAAGTAAGCTTGTGTGGAGGACATTTTTTTCAGTGGCAGACAAATGAAAGGTGTGTTGCAGCAGAGACGAGCTCCATGCATCATTATGACTCACCAGTTTTCTGGTTTCCACAAAAGAATAGATAAGTACAGGCACTCCTCAAAAGACTTTTTCAGGAGTGCTTCAGAAGGAATGCTCTTTAAACAGGGGGCAGTTTGAATAATTTGAATGAAATTAAAGCAATGGCCCCATTGTTCATGTACTCAATTTCTCAAAAGCCCCACATGAGGCTAGAATATAATATCACACATGGGCCTGTCATATATAAAACAGAACTGCATTTTTAAAAGATACAACATTCAATTCAAAGCAATTGGTCAAGTTCTGAAATGCCCTTACATACCTTTAGTATAGCTGTTGTTGTATTCTGTTTGTTTGTTTTTCCCTACAGCTAGATCTTATAGACCAGAAAGTTTCTACATGCTCAGAAAGGTCCTGATCCATTGCTTTCTCTAGCAGGATTTAGATATCTTGGTCTACTGCTAACCCTCATAACTTTAGTAGAGACACGAGAAGACAGGACCCCATTTTAGTTGCTTAGAGGGGTCCTGGTTTACTGTTTTCTTGAGTGACACTAAACAATAACCAACCATAAACTCAGGGTCAAACCTACTCTAGGTAATCAGGGAGGCAAAGTGTAACCTCTTCCTACTTTTTTGTGGCATCAGACTGCCTGCCATCAACCTTGTTTAAAGAGATCAGTGCTCTTTTTAAAGAAAAAAAATCAACAAGTTCATTTGTGTGCAGTCTGAATTCCCAGGAGGGAGGGAGGTCATTCTAGAGCAGGGGTGTCAAACTCATTCATTGAGGGCCGCATTAGGGTTGTATTTTACCTGGGGGGAGGGGGGCATGGACATCCTGAGATCACTCATGTCGGGGGCACCTGTGGTGGCCCAGGCAGGGCTGGGGGGATCCATTGTCTCCAGCAGAGGAAGGCTAGACCAAGGAGAATGCCAAACCCTTGTCCTCCAAAGGAGCCTTGCTGTCTGCTAGTGGCCAAGTGCTAAGGCAGGACTTCCCTCCCTCCCTTTTCTTCTTTTTTTCCTTCCCTCTTCATTCTCCTTTCTTCTTCTTTCCACTCTTTCCTTCTTTTTTCCTTCCTTGCTCTCTTCCCATCTTTCCTTCTTTTAATTTGTCTTTCCTCTTTCCCTTTTTCCTTTCCTGTCCTTTCTTGGATGCTCAAATGCAAAAAAATTCTCCTTTTGTTTTGTTTTGCTTTTAGTTTGTTTTGCTAGCCTTCTGCCAGTGAAAACAGCCCCCCGCCCCCCCCGGAGCACAACCCTCCCAAGCTCCATTTTCGCTAGCAGAGGCACCACAGGCCAGTCATTTGCCATTTTCATGGCTGCCCCATGGACCAGATCCAAGCACCCCATGGGCCAGATGTGGCCCATGGGCCTTGAGTTTGACAGCCCTGTTGTAGAGGAATAAGAGGCAGCTCAGTTCAGATAGCTTGTGTGAGAGAAAGAGAGTGCAGACAGCTCCTCCTTAATAGTTCTCAGAGTGTATGCTTGTTATAAATAGTATGGTACTTCAGTTTGGCAAGAGTCTACCTATACAATCCCAGTGTCTCAGTAAAAGCCAGGTCTTAGTGACCTTCCAAAAAGCTAGAAGGGTGGGGGTCTGTCAAATCAATAGTGGGGGAGTGTTCCCCAACCCCTAATTATGGGGTGGCCTTCATGTTAATGTTAATGTTTAAAAACTAACTTTTTCAGCAATACATCTACTATTCCTTAGTCCAATCTCTTACTTCTTAAATACTATTTAAGTAGGACATACAACAATAATCATTAATACATTTATCATCCATTAACAGGGCCATTCATTCTTGCATAGAAGACTAGCAATACAGACATTCACTCAATAGTGGTTGAAATGAAGGTAGATTTCAAAGAAGAAACTAAGTGCAGAAATCTGCACATTAACAGAGCTGATTTGTAATAAAGCATATTCAAATGGATGAACAAGCCACTGTGGAAAAAAAAAAAAACTCATTCAAGTGAAGCAAGATGAGAAGCCTTTGGTTGCCTTATATATGTAACTACAGTTGTATTTGTTCCTATGCTGAAATTATGTAACTAATTTATGCAATTAATTCTTCTCATGCAGACTTGATGGAACACTGGGTGAATAGGTTGCTTGGAACTGTGTATTTATTTCTAATTCTACATTATGCAGACCGTGTACATTGATAGAGAAGCATCCTGTCTACAGATGTTTAACCACAGCAGGAGAAAGGTGACATAGATAGTGTCTAAGGAGAGTAGTACATTAACCTTCACTCTCTCTCCCACTACATTAAACAATGAACTACTAAAGAAAGCTATTATCTCCTTTGGCCAAAAGTATAAAGGCACACTAAGCTACAACTAATTATTCAAAGGAGCACTTCACTTTGATGACAGTTCAAGCAAAGTGACTTGTGAAACATACAGTGCCCCACTTGATTGTCATAACAGAGTAGCCATGGTGCTTTTCTTACCTTTGGCAAAAGAATGCTTTGCTCGTGCACAGCACAGAAGACACATCAGTGGCCAGCTGAGTGGGATCAGTCTTAGTTGATGTCTCACCACATCAAGGCAGATATTGCATATAAATACACAATTTATAAGAAGTGCATGTTAAAATGTACATATTTGAAAACTATATAAGCATTTTTTTTAAAAAAGAAAGTCAATAAAATCAGGATGGAACAAACCCAAGTTTGAAAAAAAAATGAGGAATTGAATAAAATTAAACTTGACAGATTCAATCATCATTATTCAGGATGAAACTTGGAGCCAAAGGCAACATTTGACCTTTGAGTTGCATGCTAGGAGCTAGGATGAGGAAAAGACCAGAACCATGATAGGAATAAACTTCAATGAATGCAATGTAAATTCTCTCCCTTCGTTTCAATTTTTGCGGTTTGGAAATAATAGCACTATCCTAAACTGGAAATATGACTATTCAAACATATGTTTTGCAAGCTGAGAAGGGGCTTGAGATTTTCAAAAACAAATTTCCATATGTCAGAAACACAACAGTGTTGCATGTCCAGCAGAAAATACCAACACTGATCACAATATTTATCTTGGGTATAGATTTCTGTTCTTTCATAGGGAAAATGGGGCTTGGGTGAATACAGGGGAACTGATGAAGAACCTCTTGGCAATTGCTCAAAACAGCTGCATTTTCTTCCAGAATTGAACACTTGCCCTTCACAGCTGTAGTACAATCTTGAGAAAAGATACCTTTGTTATTTTTTTTTAAATCATATCAGATTCTATGTATGTACCCTGGGTGGGATGCTGGGGGTTCATAGGGGTTCAGGAGAACCTCTAGCTAAGATTCTGTGCAGTTTGGAGAAGCCCCAAATCCCACTCCTGGCTGGCCCTGCCCACCCCACCCCCACCCCTCTCAGGAGTCCCCACATGGCCCGTTTTGGATGCAGGTAAGTACAGGGCATGCATGGAGGCTTGGGGAGGGCGAAAAAAGGGCCTACTGGAAGTTTAGGAAGGCCAGAAACGGGCCCATTTCCAGCCTCCAAGGGCCTCCGGAGCCTGGGGAGGCTGTTTTGCCCTCCTGGAGGCTTAATGAAAGCCTCCAGAGCCTGGGGAGGGCAAAAGCATCCCCCATGCTGTGGCGCAGGAGACTGACTAGGCCACATCTACCATAACCATGCCCACCCGACAACCGGACAGAGAACCCATTGCTAAAATTTTTGAAGCCCACCCAGTATGTACCTGTGCTAACTTCAAAGCAAACTACAGCTTCTGCCTATAATGTTATCATACCATTGCTTGCAAATATGTAATTACTTGTTGCAGGAAAAAATGAACATAACAAAGAATTGTGGGTGGGACAGAAGAATTGAGAACTGTCTTCAAACTTTGAGGTGTGCCATAGCCTTATACTCACAATAATTTTAATTCTAGATTGTATCAGATAATAATTGCCTATTCTTGTTCCTTTGTTTAGGAGATTCAGTGGATACTAATTAATTCCTCCTGGGCTGTTCTTACTGGGATAGTAATTCATTCTTACTGCACTCTAGAAATGGTGCCAAGATCACAATAGGAGAATTGTCATCTCCAACTAATATTAATTGGAAGTGAATCAGAAGACAGTCTAGGAATGACCATAGAATCACATTCTGTCAGACCGACTAAAGCAGAGTTATTCTGTTGTGCAACAAATTCCACCTATTCTGTAGGTTCATGTGATGTACCAACAAATATATAAAATGGGCAGAGAAAGCACCTCATCATGGTTTTGTATCACTTGCCTCCCTTGAGTAGACCATGTGCACAGAGCTCCATTTAATCACAGACTTCTCAAGGACTGCTACAACTACTCTGATAACTAATTTGTGTGTCCTAGCTGGAGATGTGTTAATATAACAATTTGGGATAGTGCAAGAGATGCTGATAAACAGCAGAAGAGCAAAGTCAAAACATCAAATATTAAGCAACTAATTTTCTCTTCTCATATTCTACTGAAGAGAACTTTCAAACAATTTAAAGACTCCTTTTGATCATTTGTCAACTGCCACTTTTTAATAAACACAACTTATTATATATTGAAAAGTCTACCACACGAATATTATTTTTCCACCCAAAGAGGATCAGAAATTGAAGAAAGGCTAATAACTACAGGTAGACGTTCCACATCCCCTTCCCAACATCCCATGTGCATTACTGTGTGCCAACACCCTGCCCTGCTTTATTTCTTAATTACACCCCAGTTCCCTCTGAACATTAGCTTCTATTGCCATACAAGTTGGAGAAATAGAACTGAATGGCAGGGTTTGTATATCATGCTGAGACAGAAACCATTATTTACAAACCATAATAACTGGATCCACATTACACATTAAGCAAAAATTCAATAAAGCACTTTATACTGTAGCCACATGTGCAAAGCCAGAAGAGAAATAGGCATCCCCTCACTGAGCATTTCACCCCTTCTGTTTTCCAGCTGACGACATACTGAGAACAGAAATATGATGTTGAAGATAGTGTAGCAAAAACTCCTTTTGAAATAAATCACATAACTTTTCATCAGCCATGGATGGAAAGCTACTTCTTCCATGCTGTCCTATGAAGAACATCAAAGATGCAAATTCACCTCATTGTTCCAAACTATGTTACTGAATACTAAAAATTTAAGGTAAAATAAGTCTTGTTATCAGTTCAAATTAAGTTTACAGTTCACTCTTGAGTCGCCCCTGTACTCTATTTATTTATTTATTTATTTATTTATTTATTTATTTATTTATTTGTTTGTTTGTTTGTTTGTTTGTTTGTTTAGACTTATATGCCGCCCTTTCTCCGAGAGGACTCAGGGCGGCTCGCAACAATAAAACAGAAAAATAAAACAAAAACTCCAGGTTAAAATTACACATAAAATCCCTAAAATCAATTAAAATCCATTTTAAAAACCCCCATCAGTCCAGGCTGGCCAGGTGAAATAGCCATGTTTTTAGTTTGCGGCGGAAAGAGCAAAGGTCAGGGGCCATCCGGAGCTACAGGGGGAGCTGATTCCAGAGAGTAGGTGCGCCCACAGAGAAGGCCTGCTCCCTAGGGGTCGCCAGCCGACACTGGCTGACGGCACCCCAAGTAGGCCCTCTCTGTGGGAATGTACCGGGCGATGGGGAGCTGTTGCTGGCGTCAGAAGGTCCACCAAATACCCCGGTCCTAAGCCATGTAGGGCTTTATAGGTAATCGCCAGCACCTTGAATCTCACACGGAGGGCAACCGGTAACCAATGCAGGTGATTAAGACATTTCCTGTCTTAATCCAATATATTTTACATTTTATTTATTAATATATCCAGACTTCAATATTTTTATACATAACTCAAGCTGCTGAGCTGTAATAGTCTTCTTCTATTTTTTTCCCCCCCCCAGGACAATAACCCTGCAAGATGATTTGGGCTGAGAGAGACTGAATGGTCCAATGTCACCCAGCTGGACTTCAGGTAGGACTAGAACTCACAGCCTTCTGATTTCTAGCCTGGTGCCTTAACTACTAGGCCAAATTAGCTATATCTTGCTATAGTCTTAAAATTTGTAGGCAATTACTTCTACAAATAAAGCAAAGTATAAGTCATCCTTTGCCTCTTACTTTTCCACAACAGGCTTCAGTTATGGCTGAGAGAACATGGCTGTTTAAGTTTTTCTAAACATGAAGCTGTTTATTTTCAATATTGAAACTGATTTTCTTTAGCTCTGTAAAGATTACAAGCTAGAAGTATGTTCCTTGATATTTATTGATCAAGGAGGAGGAGGAGGAGGAGGAGAAGGACTTTTAACAGTAATAGTCCAACATACATAAAAGTTAACTTCCATGAAATAATCTAAGAAAAATGGAATGACCATGTACCATGATTAATACTTTCCTAAGTCAGCACAAGGGTATAAAAATGCAAATCAAGTCACTTGGGTATATTAAAAGAACAATCATGATTCTTTCCAGGAAATTCATCAAAATTGTTTATTTATTTATTCATTTTTATAATCTACCAAATTCATAGGTGCTTTGAAATTAGGAGTGTTCCATTGTATTGGGACTGAATCCCAAGTCACTGCTGTCATGTGAACTTATTATGTCCTTACTGAAATGATCAACTCATATCCAGAATATAGAATTTTAACTTGTGCATACATACAAACCTGTCCCCCTTTTTTCAAACAAAACAAAACAAAACAAAATTTCTATATGGTGGTGAGAAGGCTTAACATTGCTTTACAATTTAATTCTGTCTGTCAATGAATGGATGGCAGAATATTTGATCGTGAGAGTTTTTATCAGAAATGTATTATTTCAACCATAATTAAATACTGGGAACTAGTTCTTGGGTGTACTTGTCTGATGGCTGATTAAGATGAATTTTAAAAAAAGGCATAGATAAACTGTAGCCAGAACAAGAACAGCAGGAAAAACAAACTTCAAGGTAGTTCTCAATTTACAATCATTTGTTTAGTCACAATTCAAAGTTACAATGGGATAAAAAAAAAAGACTTATTGTATTTTTTGGAATATAAAATGCTCTGGACTATAAAACGCAGCTACCTTTCTTGGAGAGGAAAACAAGAAAAAAAAAATCTGCCTCTGCCTCCCAGCAATTTGCCTCCCTGCAGCAAACAGCAAACAGCTCGTTTCAGCCTCAGCCCAGCCTGATTAGCACAAGCAGCTGATTGTCGGTTGGATTGGCCACCCAAGGATCATCTGTTTCAGGCTGCAGGGATTGCCATAGCCTATTCTATCTCCATTTTTAGCCTCTGCGCCCCCCCATTTTCCACCCGTTCCAGGCGGCAGGGATTGGAATGGGCAATAGGCAATGGCAATCTCTGCAGCCTGAAACAGTTGATGGTTGGGAAGCTGATCCAATCAACAATCAGCTGCTTGTGCTAATCAGGCTGTGCTGAAGCTGAAACGGGCTGTTTGCTGTTTTCTGCAAAGAGGCAAATTGCTGGGAGGCGGAGGCTAAAGGGTTTGGGCCAGCAGGTGGAAGGGGCTACATTCTGTGTATAAGACACACCCAAATTTTCACCCTCTTTTATGGGGGGAAAAGTGTGTCTTATACTCCGAAAAATACGGTATGTCCATTTTTCACACTTATGACCATTGCAGCATCCCCATGGCCCCATGAGCAAAATTTGGATGCTTGGCAATTGACATTTGTGATGGTTGCTATGTCCCTGGATCATATAATCACCTTTTCCAACCTTCTGATCACTTTTTGCAACCTTCTGACAAGCAAAGTCAAGGGGGAAGCCAGATTCACTTAACAACCATGTTGCTAATTTAACAACTGCAGTGATTTGCTTAACGATCATGGCAAGAAAGGTTGTGAAATGGAGCAAAACTCACTTTAACAACTGTCTTGCTTAGCTATTGAAATTTTGGGCTCAAATATGGTCATAAGTCGAGGAATACCTGTATACATGTAGAAATCAACAAGCTAGCCTCTCATAGAAGGCCTTTGAAATCAGAGCTATCACCTGGGATATACAGTACTTTCTTTTTCAGGATTTGGAGAGTGACCTTGAAATTCCTTCCTTGGTCAAAATTAGATGGCGATGCACATATTAAATCCCTGCTTGGCATTCTTTTCTTTCAACTTAAAGTAGGCTGCAATTTTTGATTTTATATCTGCTTAAATGGAACATAAATGCTTTCAATATATAAAAGTCTTAACATGGTTTGAAAAAAAAAAAAACAGCTTTCCCAGAAACCCAAAGGAAAAATGAAATTAACCACAGTCTCATTTATCTGAAACCCATGGGGCCTATGTACTTTGCATCAGTGCAACAGCAATATTCAAATTCTCAAAAAACAAAACAAAAAAAACCCTGCTTGAGGTAGCCACATCAATCAAAAACCTGTCAACTCTCATTGCATAAGTACTTGCGTTTTCCCCAAATAACACAAAAAAGAAGACACTGGATGAGGCTAACACTCCATTCATTAGCTACTGTATACAAAGAAAGCTGAGGGCCTAATATAAGGAATGTGTAGCCAGGAGAATCTTGCAGTGGGAGGAAACACAGTTGGTTTCTTTTGGAGAAAGAGGATCAATTCTCATATATAAGATCATGTAGCTGCTTGCAGCATGGCAGAGCTTTATAGATGATTACATGGCAAAAGCAGTGGAACAGCTGGAACCCTTCATGCAGTTTTTTTCATACCATAATTCCCTCACAAGGAGGCTTTATAGAATTACTTTCCAGAGAACAATTACAGTGTTTGTTGCAGTCTCAAACATATCAATTGTAGTTGAGCATCTAACATCTTCAGTAAAAAGCTGATTGGAACATTCTGAAGAGCTAGCTGCGTTGCCTTTGAACAACTTCCACTGTGTTTTAAAAACAGCAGACCTAAGAATCAGAATAGAGATGGAAAGCTTTATCATCCTTGATCAGCATGTTCAAAAAAGAGAACATAAGTTTTTTTTTTTTTTTAAAAAAAAAACAGCTAAAAAAGTAACCAGAACAAAATTCAGTTGACATTATTTCTCAGCCTGTACTGTTTATAGCTGCATGATTCATATGAATTGACCAGGATTTTGTACAAAATTTCATCATTTTCTTTCTAGATCATAGAAGAAAATGTATATGTATACAACAGTACATAACACCCCTGAAGCCTAAAGTAAAAACCTAACTTAACCTAACTAAACTAAACTAAACTAAACTAAACTAAACTAAACTAAACTAAACTAAACTAAACTAAACTAAACTAAACTAAACTAAACTAAAAACATGGCTGGATGAAGAATTCTGGGAGTTGAAATCCAGAAATCCAGAAGTCTTAATGTTGCGAAAGTTAGACACCCCTGACTACTACACCCCTAATCTAAAGATTATGTATCTATAATAAGACAACCAAACATACTTGATTCTTTCTCATTTGGTAGTATGTGGGTAACTAAACCTGTATGGTTGGAATATTCTATATAAAAGGACTACAGAAGGACATTAAAACATCCCTGAGTGAGTGTTTTTCTATGGGAGAATCTGGTTTTGTGGTTTAAGGAAGCACCTACCTGTCTCTTGAGAAACAACTCTATTTGGTTGGATTCAATTAGTAAGTAGATGGAAGATGAGGGAAATCCCAAAGAAAGCAATCAATTCCAAGAAAATGATGTGGATGTGTCCACAACATCACCAGATGTTGAGTTTATCTCAAGAGGAACTTACTTTAGAATTAAATAATAAGGAAGACTCTGAATATTACTTAACTTGGGATAATTGGTATCAATGGATATAAATTAAAAATAAGGAATGTATACAACAAAATAAGATATAAAATGTGATTAAATATGTCGATTAAGTAGGAATATGTGGGAATAGATGAAGAAAGCTAAGAGTTAAGTACTGTCAGAAAGACATTGAATTGTATAATTATTATGGATGTATTTTTGTTATAGAGGTATTTTAACTTGTATTTTTGGATTTTAAGTGTTAATAAAGGTTTTTCAAAAAAAAAAAGATGTATGATGTTCCAAGTAGCGCATTTTTTTGCAGTTCCACTGGTGTTATTACAGGAAGCTGCAATTTGTTGATGTATCTTATAAAATTCTTGGACATGGTACCAAGTGCCCCAATGACAATGGGTATCATTGTTATATGTTTCATCCATAATCGCCTAGTTTCAATGGCCAGGTCATAATATTTCATGAATTTTTCCAGTTCTTTTTCTTCAATTCTGGCATTTCCTGGTACTGCGATGTAAATAAATTATACGTTTCGGTTTTCGACAACTGTGATATCTGGCATGTTGTGTTCCAAATGATGATCAGTCTGTATTCGAAAGTCCCACAAGATCTTCACCTTCTCATTTTCTATAACTTTTTCCACTTTATGGAAACACTTTATGTTTCCATGACTACAGGTAAGTCATATTTTTTGCATAATGACCAGTGGATTTAGCAACTCACTCGTGTCTAGCTTTGTAATCAGTTTGCGCGATTATGCTGCATTCACATATTAAATGTGAACCAGTTTCGATTTTGTTGTTACAAAGTTGACAGTTTGGATTTTTGTATATTCGCTTTCATGGCATTAGTTTGTCGTGTTTATTCTTGAGCGGCAAGTATTAAACCTTCCATTTCTTTGTTGATGGTTCCTCTCTTAAGCCATGCCCATGTCAAGTTGTTATCACATTTTCCTTCAATGTTTTTCAAGTGTTGTCCATGCAGAGCTTTGGTTTTCCATCCATTTAATCTTTCATCCAACTGTTTTTCCTTATATTCTGCCTTTGTTTCTGTTGTTTTTATAATGTTCTCCATTTTTCACAGCCTGCAGCAATCTTTCTGTGCTTTGGTTCACATAATCATTCAAACTTTGTTTTTCTTCTTCTACAGTTTGATGGATTTGCAAAAGTCCTCTGCCCCAAGTACAACCTGTCAGTGTCACTTCGTGGATGTAAAGCATATTCAAAAGTGTTTTCCGGTCCAGATTTTCCAGTTCAGCCACAGTCCAGTTGATGATTCCAGCTGAGTAGCGTATCATTGGTACTGCCCATGTATTAATGGCTTTAATTATGTTTCCAGCATTCAGTTTTGATTTTAATACCCTTTTCCCCCCAAAATAAGACATCCCCTGATAATAAGCCCAATTGAGCTTTTGAGTGCATGGCACTAAGGCCAAGCGCTTATTTCAGGGTTCAAAAAAATATAAGACAGGGTCTTATTTTTGGGGAAACACGGTATTTTGTGGACCTTCCTGATGTATTCCTTTCATGTTGACTCTTTGACTTTTCCATTCAAGATGTTATCTGCTTCCAGTATGCCTAGGTATTTGTAACCATCATCCTTTGCTAATGCTATTACTATTACTATTATTATTACTATTGTTGTTGTTGTTGTTGTTGTTGTTGTTGTTGTTATACTACAAGAACTGAAATCTCTTACCATTGCAGACAAGTACAAAATAATTTCCCTACATGTTACAAAACATCTTTTTTACTTCAAATTCAAAAGGCTACATTAGGCCATGTATAAATATGCAGTACATATTGTTTTGCATGTTTATATACTGTATAATCACAGTTGAACACAAATATGAAAACAGAGGTTACCTGATTAAATATCCCAGAAACTCTTATCTCTTTTATTTACAACTACTATTGTCAGATCAGTATGATTTAGTTTCTGAACATAGCTAAGTTTTGCTATGCTGTCTGTATAATTAGTCAGACCTTGTTCATCCACTGATCATTTCACCACCAACTGTAATATGTCACTATGCCCTGTTCTGTTCTGTTTTGCTTTATTTTAATGCCTAATTTTTGTTTGTTTTGGTCTGTGACTGTAATAAGGATTGAATAGAATTGAAAACAGAGGTACTTTTCACATCTTCCAAATATTAGTGGGATTTGGACATTTATAGAACACCTCTGCCCAGGGGTAGTATTCACTTACCTTTGCAATCGGTTCGCAAATGTGAGCATGTGCACAGGGCCTTCCAGGCATGCTCAGAGCATTAAAAACGGGATGTGATGACGTCCAGGTGGGTGGGTGGAGCCTCCCGCAGCTGCCACTACCGGTTTGCCAAAAGCGGATAGAACCAGCTGAATACCACCACTGCCTCTGCCATAAGGCCAAATGCATGACTGATTTAAAATGGGGAGAAATGAGTCCCTTCGGGGAGAAGGGTGGGATATAAATTAAATAAATAAATAAATAAATAAATAAATAAATAAATAAATAAATAAATAAATAAATAAATCCTTATGTGGCTTATCTGTGCCCAGAGGACAGATTCATATTGCAGACATAAGGAGAGTCTATGAATAGTCACACTTCCCCTGATTACCTACTGTAGGATTCAGCATGTGGAGTGGGGTATGCTGTTGTTATCATTTCATTTTTACAAGAAAGAGTTCAAAAGTTATTAGTTTTATTGTTTTCAATGTGGTTTTATATTCTGTCAGACACCTTGAGTCACCATGGGCAAATAGATGGCAATATTAAACAAGCAAACAAGCAAACAAACAAACAAACAAACGGCCCCTATTTGAAAATGAGCAAAGATACCATGTCAGAGATTATTGTTTGATGCCAATAGATTATGTATCCTGGCAATTGTAGGTCTTTTCAGACAAGATACTTTCAGGCAAATAATTCTGAAAACATGATGGCAAATTTTCTTTGTGTAGATTTTGGCATCTGAGATTGAACTGCCGAGATTTACCCTGAAAGAAATAATTATAAACATCTGAAGCATATCTAAGTCAGCTGGACATAAAACAATGCTCTTTCCTAAATGTTTCAATAGTCATTCATGTTGGGATATTATGTGATACAATGTGCTTTCCAAAATTTCTTCTTGACATTTCATAAAGGAATGATGGATTTTCCCCAATACTTGTTTTTTGGTTTTTTTAAAAAAATATTTAACTCTTTTTACTTTTCTTCATTATGGAATTGAATGAAGTAAATATTTTTTATGTAATATGAAGATTTGCATATGCAAAGAATGCAAAGTTAGATGTTGTTCTTGACTGCTGCCCATTTCCCTCCTTTCCTGTGTTGATTAATCACAGCAAGTAGATTAATTTTGATTCCAAACAAGATTCCTTTAATTTAATCCTTATTACAGTGATTTCAGAGGGATGGGAGAGTTATAGATTAAGAAGAAAGAATCAATCCCCCCTTTCGTGCATGCTTCAACTTTCCTTGCTTCTCCAAGTAATCATCTCCCAGCATGCCACAATTAGTCCTTGAATGGATAAACCAAAATACGCTCACTAGAAAATTTGAAAAGCCATTCTCTATGAAAAACATCTGTTTATTTACTCCGCATTCCAAATTAAACGGCAAGCAAATTAATTTTTAATACCAAATTAATAGAGAGCTTATAATAGGGTACTCCATCAGCTTAAAATTATCAAAATGATTTCTTATTAATATTGCACTCTTGAGAGTAACACATGAGGATCTTTTTCTCTGCGAAAATTAAATTAAGAATGTGTAATGAGAATCAGACATAAGTGGTACAGAATCTAGACAACAGAGAAATGTATTCTCCTTAAATGCAGACTCTTGTTTCATTACGGAAAAATGAATGAATAAGTGTTGAACTATAAATGATATATTAGTTTGCTTGCTTGCTTGTTTTAGCAACATCTACATCTACCTCCTGTTTTAGTGTGCCTGACATGATGAAACTAGCAATACTTTCAGTGCAGAAGGGTCTTTGAGAGGAAGTGCTTGCCATAGAGCTGGACTGAAGAGAAAATGTAGTTAAATTGCCTCTGGGAGAAGCCAAAGAGATAACAGACAGGTAGAACCACAGTTGCATGTTCAAGAAAGGATAGATAGTGCTATGCTAGGGTAGTATCTATGAATCTGAGAGAGGGAGAGGATGCCATGATATCTTGTAAGAGCTGTGGTAGTGCAGTGGTTAGAATGCAGTATGCAGAGGGGGGGGGGTTTCCAAATCCTGTCGCTACTGGTTTGCTCGTGCGCATGCTCATGCACATGCAAAGCGCTTCTGCGCATGCGCAGAAGCATTCGGGCAGGTGGGCGGAGCCTCCTGCCACTGGCACTACTGATCCGGTGCGAACCGGTAGTAACCCACCACTGTACTGCAGGCTAATTCTGCTGACTGCCAGCAGTTTGATTCTTACTGGCTCAAGTTTGACTCAGACTTCCATCCTTCCAAGATCAGTAAAATGAGGACCTAGATTGTTGGGGACAATATGCTGACTCTGTAAACCACTTAGAGAGGGCTGTAAAGGCTGTAAAGTGGTATATAAGTCTAAGTGCTAAGTGCTATCTTCAAGAGGTTTGGTTTTTGTTATCAGAAACAGAATGCCTGTTTCTGTTTAAAAGTCTAAAAGTCATATTCATTCTACTATACTGGAGGATAGAATTATATCTGTACAAGATTATGTCTCTAGGATGACCCCAGAAGCATACATATTTGCCGAAGTAGGCAGGATCTCAGCGTGACTACCTTACTCACTCCCACATTATCACTATTTTTTTCCCTAAAACCTTCAAAAGCATTTTGAAGATGATCCATAGTTATCTTCACATCTGTTGACTTTTTAGCACAAAGAATGAGGAGCCCTATCCTAAACAGCCAGGGATCTTGCAATATCAAAAAACTTTTTTTAAAAAAAAATGTTTGCACCTCCTACCCAATATCAGTGCATTTATTTCACATGTCCCAGCATTTTCTAGGAGAGCCAAGCCAGAAATAAGCAAACTCAGGCTCCTGAATACTACTGCTGTTGTCATGGAAGCATGTAGAAGTGCTTCCAAACTAGCTCCCTCAGTGAAAACACCATTAATTAAAAGCTGAATGGTATAATATATTCATTCATTCATTCATTCATTCATTCATTCATTCATTCATTCATTCATTCATTCTTATACTGTGATAAGTGGTTGACTGCCAACTTCCCCAAAACTCAACAACAATAACAATGGTTATAATAATAATACTTTATTTTTAAAAACAGAAAACAATTCAGTCTAAACCAACAATATCTTCTTAAAGTGGGTATGCCTTGCCTCAGGGAAGGGTTGGAGATGTTTTCAATAGGTGGCCTCAGCCTGTAAGAAGACATGTTTTCTCCCCCACCCCCAAAGTTGGTAATCCTCAGCATTCCTCTCCTTAAAGATCACTTGGGTGCATCTTTCTGAGCAGGACAGAATAGCAACACTTAAGTGGGTTCACTTAATGATGGCAACAAGAAGTATCCCAAAGATGCTTTTTCAGGAGTCAACTGGACTTTCTTGTTTTTTTTCTTTTGAAGACTTTTCACTTCTCATCTAAGAAGCTTCTTCAGCTCTGACTGGTTGGTGGGGAATGGAAGGATTTATATTCCTTGCAGACAGCTTGTCATTTACATTCTTTTAAAGAGTCGTTGAGGCCACTTGGAGGTTTATTTATGCCCTCAGGGTCACCTGAGTAGTGCAATTCCCCACCATCCAGTCAGAGCTGAAGAAGCTTCTTGGATAAGAAGTGAAATGTCTTCAAAACAAAAAACAAGGAAGTCCAGTTACCTCCTGAAATAAGCACTTTTGGGACAACCATGACCTGGATGTCTGAGAATCTCCATAGACAATAGGAAGTGTTTTACATAGTGATGCTTTATGATTGCATCATTCATTGACAGAAACTCTGGTCTCAATCATCATTAACTAGGGACTACCTGTACAGTGTATCACATGGTTTAACTTGTTTGTATCTGGTAGACAATTTTGAGACATTCCCTTTAGTACCATGAAATGATTTCTTTGACCCAGGGGATGAGAATGAAACTTTGCCATGGGCAAATTGTAGGCCTTAATAATTACACTGAAAGAACAACTGAAGATAATAAGCTAGATATGGTGAACTATCAACAGTATGCTACTGATACTCTGCATCTGCACCCCTGTTCTCCCCCCCCCCACAAGTGATACCATGAGGATTCTGATCTGGTGTCTGGCACTGTGAGGATTTGGATGGAAACAACAGGCTTTAACACAATCCTAGTAAGACTGAGTCACTTTGGATATTAGGGCCTGATGGTTCTGGAGGCTTTCTATTTTGCTTTGGAGTGTATTTCACTACCCCAAATAAAACCAGTATCAAATTTGGGCTTCTTCTTGAATTCATTGATCCTCTTCAAGGAATGGGTAGTAGCTATGTCCAGGATTGCCTCATACAACATTTTGTTGTTCATCAATTGCACTCATTCCTGGTCTGAGGGACTCTGCTCATAGTCATGTCTTGGTCAGTAGCCCCCAATGGACTACTACAATGAACTTTATATGGGGCTGCCATTAAAAAACATCTGGAAGATGTACCAGTAGTATAGGCAGTTATGTGTGTTCCTTAATTAGTGTATGTTATTCTAATTTGCAAGCTGCATTGACTGCTGGTAGTGACCCATTAAACAATCCACAGGATAGGCCAGATTATTAAGGCAGCTCTTGATTATCTCTACCTATCCCATTAGGTCCAGCAGGAGAGGAACACTCCAGGTCTATAGAAAGCATAGCAAATGACTTTGAAGGAAAGATGAAAGAAATAGTCAGATAAGGGGTAATTCTGTCCAGGTCAGAAATTAATTTGACAAAATATGTCAGAGACAAACCTATTTCTAGTTCAAAAATGAGAAGGGAGAAACATATCCAAACTTGCAAGATTCTGTTACTATTGCTATTATAATAAAAATAGTTCTGATCTATATGGTATTAATTTCACAGGTTGGTCTACCTGGTATGGCTGACAAAAACCCATGTAGTTGAAAGTGCTATCTAGCAGGGCCGAGTAAGACAGCCTATTCTGTTCTGGTGGCTGCCCTTTTGAACAACATGTCTCCAGAGATAAGACTGGCTCTTATTCTGCTGGACTTTTATAGGGACTTAGTGACATATTTTGTCACCAAGTTCAGAGATCAAGATATGTGGCATTGCCTGTGCAATGGACAAATTGATTCCTTTTTGTTAGTTCTGTTTTTTTTTTACTTCAGTTGTTGATTATCTCTGTGTTGCTTTCCGTTTTAAGTGTTTTATGATGTTTTAACTGTTGTTGGCTATGCAGGGTCATGAATTTAAGATGGATGGCCATATAAGTTGAAATAAATAAACAAACTGGACAAGGCAAAGAGAGTAGCTCTTTGCTTTGTGGTCTGATGTGATTCTGCAAAAAATCTGCATTGGTATGACCATCTGGGCTTTGTTATGCATGAAATCTGGAGAGGAAATTAAAATTGCGGCAAATTACATTGCAACTACACATCATAAATGAACTTGAAGATTTATTAGATGTTCATTAAAGTTGAGTCTGGATGATTGGATATGACAGTGATGCAGCAACAACTCTAGAGGGAAAGCGCTGTGGGGGATTTAAAAAAAAATAATGTAATGATGCTTCATCGTTCCTATTATTTCATTTTTAAAAAAGGAAAACATGTTACTCAAATTTGCTCCTATGAATTTAGGGGACTATAGAGGCTCCAAAAGTGCACACTAGGTCAATATATGTAATCTCTAAAATATATGTAGTGGGTGAGCATAAGTGCAGTTAAAGATTTGAGGTTGGAAACAATAGTATGAAGTAAAACCAGGCTGGAACAGAACAAAGAAATCAAGAGGCAGACTTATTGGGAATTATAGGGAATCCAAGTGTTTCTAGGTTAGTTGGATTTAACAGGGTATTACCTAAAAAAACCCAAAATGTTAAAAGCTTTGTTTCCAAGAAATGAGAAATGTTAACAGCATCCAGAACCGCTGATTTTTTATGAGTTTGGGACACTTCTTGATGGCATTCTATTCAATAATTTACTTTATTTAAATATTTCCAGTAATATTTCATAATCATTTCTAATCATAATGATGGCTTTACTTTTGTAGTGGGCTAAATGTATTCTGCAGATCAAATCACACATTTCATCACTACATTATTTTTTTCTCAAGCACTCTATTTGGAAATTTTTATAAAGCCACTTCAATTAAATATTGCTAACAGAACGTCATTGGGCTCCTATTTCTGGTAGGGAATGTGTCAAAATAAATGATGAATACATACAGCCTCTAATGTATGTCTAGTTAAGACATTAGCCAAATTAAATCTTTAAATAATAGAGGGAATCATAAATATGTTGAGCTTGAAATATCACTTTCAAATTGCTATTGCCATCTGTATTCTTAAAAATATAAGAGGATGCTTCGGGTTTTAAATTGCATCAGTTTTTTTAACAGAAATGGAAATAAAACCTTTTTCTCTCAATGAATACCATAGATGTTATGGACTCCAGATACAGCATTTTGCACTTTGAGATTCTGTCCATAGAAATAAGGACTCAGTGATAGTCAACAAAAGGTTTAAGGACCTGAGAGCAGGTGCAAAATTATTTCACTTTCCTGATCAAATAGTTTTCAAGGTTTCAATTTCTTTTATTTATTCAACAGAACTCACTGGGGCCAATTAACATTACTGAAAAGTTGCAGCCTAGAAACAGCAAGGAAGATTTTTACGTCCTGCTCTAAGTGCTTTAGGTCTGCATCCAAGTAGCTGCTATCAGTTCTCTCACTGAAAGAAGGTAGGAGGGTTTTGGTTCTTTTTTAATGAACATGTCTGAAAAAAGCCATGTTTAGATCCATTGAATCCAAAAGCTGATCTATTCCTGAATATTCCTATCACTTATCCCAATACAGGAGTTGATACATGAAGATAGCAATAGAAAATAGCATTGGACTTCTGGTTGGTGCTGCGGCGATTCAGATGGGAAAATAGCGGGGCTCCTAGGAGCCCTGCGAAAACCCCATCTGTCAAGCTGCCGCCGGCAGATCTGTGGACCTACCCTGTCCTGTAGGGACAGGAGGTTATAGAGGGACCCCTCGGATGGCCAAGAGGCACGGGCAGGTTCCTCAGGGCTGGAGGATTGCCCTCTGCGCCGGCGACAGTGGGAGCGTCAGCCATGACAGCTGCCTCAAGGCTGCGGCATCCGGGACAAGCGAAGTGCAGGAGGAGAAGCAGGAGCAAGGCATTTGAAAGCTGGATGAGTGGGATCTACTCTGGTGGGAACAGCCTTTAAATAATGGTCATCAATGAGTGTGCCCTAGCCTTTATAGCGGCTAAGAACTACTTGGGCAAAGGATTTAAAACAATTAACAAAAGGAAAACCCGTTAATGGATTATAGCACCTATTTATTGCTCTGGAATTACCGTTCCTTTGGATGGATATAAAATTTGACACTTTTTCCTTCTCTTTAATAAGAATGGATTATTTTTGAAGAGAGAGAAAAAGAAGAGGAAATAAACAGAAATCTTTTGAAGCTATGAGAAAAGACAAGCGGAGGAAGGCAAAATGGTTGCTAGCGGAGAAGAAGTGAAAGTGCAAAGTGTAGCTTGCTTGCCATTTGAAGGAGAAACTTTGTTTCTTGTTTCCCAAACTGGATTACTTTGAGAAAAAACTAAGGAGGCTTGGCTTTGAATGAACCTAAACTGTCTATTGGAGAACTTATTGATATTTAGAAAGAAGAAACTAATTGGAACAATTAAAACTGCTGATTAATTGTGTGGCAACAAAAGGGAAGGGCGTGGCAACAGAAGAAGACATGATGATACCATATATGGAACACAAAAGAACTAAATCTTTTAGTCTTTATAACTATGATGATACTAAAACTGAAAAGAAAAAGAAAAAAGTCTGGACAGATTGGAGAAAGGAAAATTGGAATATATTGGATAGCAAGACGAGAAAAATACTACAGTTTTGATTAAAATGGATGCAATATTTTCTATGTAATTGAAGATTAAATAATGTTAGGAGGAGTTTTCCTCCTTTTTCTTTTTTCTCTCTTTCTTGTTTTTTCTTTTTTTCTTTCATTTTATTCCTCTCTCTCATCTTTTTTTTCTTTCTTTAGATTTTTTTTTTAATCTTTCCTGCTATATTTTTATTCTCTCTTATTTCTCCCTTTCTGTTTCTTTTTTTCATTATTAATATTACTGTTGTAATTAACCTGGTTAGGCAATAAGAGTACAGATCACAGAAAATCGATTTTAAAGTGGTTTAAAATGTTGTTCTTTATAGAAAACTAAGAGAATCTAAATGAATTTTTGAATATTAATGAGAATTGTTTATAGATTTTATAATTATTTTTAAGGTGGGAAAAATGTGATTATAGAAAAATTACAAAAAATTGGAAGACTATGAACTGAGCCTTTAAATATTAATAAGAGATTTAATGTTTATAGAAAATTGACCTTAAAGTGGTTTAAAATGTTGTTTTTTTCATAGAAAAATAAGAGAGTGGGAATGAATTTTTGAATAGAAATAAGAATTGTTTATAGATTTTATAATTATGGAAAACTGCTTCTCAAAATGGTTTAAATTGTTGTTTTTCATAGAAAAATAAGAAATAAATATGAAATGGGAGAATTTTAAAGAAAACTAAGAATTCAGGAGAGAGTAGGTGAGAAGATATTTGTTATAATGCATTATTATTTCAAATTGATAAGTTAAAACAAAATGCTATGAACCAGTCAAATAAATGAAAAAGTTAGGAGTGAAGAAAAGTATGATTTTGGTGATTAGATGAAATAAAGCTGTGAACTAGCCCTAAATAGGAAGGAGTGGAGTAAGCTTTGCTAGAAAACAGCCAACCGAGTTGTGAACCAGCTCAATAATAGATTTAGGAGGAGTGGAGATGATAATGCTGGAGAGCAGTTAAAGCCAAACTGTGAACCAGTTAAATATAAGGTTAGGAGTAGAGGAAAGCATCCCTGGGAAACAGCTGATTAAGCTGTGAACAAGCCAAAAATAAACTTAGGAAGAGTGGAGGTGATAACGCTGGAGAGCAGTTAAAGCCAAACTGTAAACCAGTTAAATATAAGGTGAGGAATGGAGGAAAGCATCCCTGGAAAACAGCTAATTAAGCTGTGATCCAGCTAAAAATAAACCTAGGAGGAGTGGAGGAGAAAATGTTGGAGAGCAGTTAAAACCAAACTGTGATCCAGCCAACAAATAAGGTTAGGAGTAGAGGAAAGCATCCCTGGAAACCAGCTAACTAAGTTGTGATCCAGCCAAAAATAAACCTAGGAGGAGTGAATGAGATATTTTTGAAGAACAGTAAAAGCCAGATTGATAGAAGTGGAGGAAAATACTGCTGGGAAATAGCTATTTAAGTTATGAACCAGTTAAATACCAGAACTAGTTGCAATGGAGAAGAAGCTTGTAATTAGCAAAAACAAAGTATTTTGGGAATAATAAATTATAGATGGAAATGTGGAATAAATTTTAAAGTGAATTAATTTTGAAAGGATTTTAAGAGAGGAGTAAAATATTTTATGTTAAAACTATGGAGATGTGATTTAAGAAAAATACTGATTTGATTTGGGTCTTAGAAGTAAGGAACATATATGAAATCTGATTGTTAAAATGATAAATGAATATAACAAAGAGCTGTCTATAGTTGGAGTTTAAGATTTAGGGTGATATAGCAGAATGCCAAATATTTAGAATAAAATGTTAGATTGAGTGATAAAAATTGGGTTTGGATTTCTTTGTGTCTTTTTCTTTTTTCTTTCCTTTTTAAGATGTTAATGGATGAAATTTGGAAGGGAATGTGAGCAATTGTAATTATTTTATACCGGATCAAACCCTTGTTCTAAAAAGTTGTATTTTTATCTATGTTTAAAAATAAATAAAAAAAACTTAAAAAAAAAAAAGCAATAGCAATAGCATTTAGGCTTATATGCCATTTCACAGTGCTTTACAGCCCTCTCTAAGGGGTTTACAGAGTCAGTATATTGCCCCCAACAATCTGTTTTGTCCATTCTACCAACCGTGGAAGGATGGAAGGCTGAGTCAACCTTGAGCTGGTGAGAATCGAACTGTTGGCAGTCGGCAAATTTAGCCTGCTATACTGGTGCCTACTGCACCAGCAGTAGTTAGAATGCAGTCTTCTTCCTGCTATCAGTTGGAAGAAAAGGTCCCCTTCTTTTCTAACTGATGGCAGGAAATCAGGAGTGAAATGCTACCGGTTCGGACCAGTTCTCCCGAACTGGTAGTAAAAAATGCTACTGGTTCAGGCAAACTGGTATTTCCAACAATCAGCTGGGCGATGATCAGCTATGATGTGCAATTTATATTTGCTAGTATCATCGGATTTCCTGCTTTCTAGCTAATCGTGTGGCACAGCCGAGTCCCTCCCCTCGCTGTTCTACTTACCTTTGCAGACTAGGAAGGCTTCAAAATGTTCCTTTTTTTAGTGCTGTGCAGGTGTGCCTCAGGTGCGCAAAGCACGCATGCATGCACAAAGCGCACTCAGTAGCAGATTCACAGAACCAGTAGCAGACTTCAGAGGATTTCACGGCTGTAAGAAATGTTGTCTTCATCTCATGCCCTACCTCATGATAAGACACACTTAATGCTTCAGTGTTAAACTAAAATTTTCCCCTTAAGTCCACTGGCTAGTTACATCCATAACATGTAAAATCTATTGGATATGCAGGTCCCAGGGTGCTGGCCCTGGAGGATACAGACAGAGTTTTAAAAATTATTTTGTGCCACCTCTTTGTCAATCACTCTGTCAACTCTTTCTCCAAGGGATTGCTAAATTGAGGTCAATTTCTCCTGCCATTAGTCTCTCAGACATACCTTGAGCACAACCTCTTTGATTTTCCTCCTGGCAGGATGCAGCTAACTAAATGCTAGGTTTTGCCTATCCATATAATCCATTTCTTGTAAATATATCTCTATTGTGATATAGTTATAAATCATTGTTGAGACTAGATTCTCTTTTTCAGGAGCATTCGTATATAAATAAAAAACACTTCATTCTACAACATTCCCCCCACCTCACCCTACAACTAAGGTGAAATACATGGTGGGTGGGATCAGAGGCATTTTGCTGGTGGTCCTTGGATTTGAATTACACCTCTATTAGTTTTATTCCCTTTGAATGCCTCTGGTAGTTCTGTTCCATTTTCATGCAAATAGTTTCCTACTAAAAGCACAAGTTTACCCTTTCCATTCAATGTGGAAGTAATTGTTCGCCAGTAAATTAAAGTGGCACTTTTACACAATTGCACAATCATTCTAGCCTACTCAGTCAGTAATACTATATGTGTTTTAACACTATGGCCCTTACTAATTCAGAACAAGGCTAAGAGAGTGGAATGATGGGAAATGTAATTCTCCCCCCCGCCTCTCAAACAATAAAAAGGAAGTTGACATTTTTTGCTTCTATATAATAATAATAATAATTATTTTATTTCTATACCGCCCTTCTCCCGAAGGACTCAGGGCGGTGTACAGCCAATTTAAAAACACAAGACACAACAATAATTAAAAATTAAAATAATTAAATAAATTTGGCCGATTTAAAACCCCAAAAATTTAAAATACCCCAATTTAAAATTATTAAGTCGATAGCCCGGCCTGGCGGAACAACAGGGTCTTCAATGCGCAACAAAACACCCGGAGGTCGGAGATCTTGCGTATTTCCGGGGGCAGTTCATTCCACAGGGCTGGGGCTCCCACAGAGAAGGCCCTCCCCCTTGGTGTCGCCAGCCGACATAACTTGGCTGATGGCACCCTGAGGAGACCCTCTCTGTGGGAGCGGACTGGTCGGTGGGAGGCTATTGGTGGCAGAAGACGGTCTCGAAGGTACCCGGGTCCTATAAAAAGTAAAGGGAAGAAAATAAATCTTCAATAAATGTATTGTGACTGAGCTTCATTTGTCAATTCAATCTGTTGTTGTTAAGATTTTTTTTAACTTTATTCAAGTAAAATATTACATAAAGAGAATCAGGAATGGTGGGCAGTCGGATTGGTCCAGTGGTGGAATTCAATTTTTTTTACT
This sequence comes from Pituophis catenifer annectens, assembly GCF_029215685.1. Classification (NCBI taxonomy): domain Eukaryota; kingdom Metazoa; phylum Chordata; class Lepidosauria; order Squamata; family Colubridae; genus Pituophis; species Pituophis catenifer. The sequence goes on from NW_027256883.1 coordinate 80,375,275, forward strand.
ACCGGTTCTGTGGGCATGGCTTGGTGGGTGTGGTGTGTCTTGGTGGGCGTGGCTTGGTGGGCGTGGCAGGGGAAGGATACTGCAAAATCCCCATTCCCTCCCCACTCCTGGGGGAAGGATATTGCAAACTCTCCATTCCCACTCAAGTCTGGGGCCAGCCAGAGGTGGTATTTGCAGGTTCTCTGAACTACTCAAAATTTCTGCTACCAGTTCTCCAGAACCTGTCAGAACCTGCTTAATAGCACCCCTGGATTGGTCCTCTTGTTTGACTTGGGAACATTTTCTTCATTAGGTGATGATGACAAGATAATCATTGAGACAGGGACCATGGAGAAATAAGTTAGTTCTTTTGCCTACCTCATGATGTACAGATATGAAGGATGAAGGATGAAAGATCCTTTAAGAAAGATGAAACATCCCTTTAGTAAGGAAAAGCCTGGTGTAACCATATACTTTGATGATTAGAATAACTTTCTATTATAAAATAATATAAAGGTACCATTATTTCATAAATGTGAATCTGATTAGAACTGTGATGGTGCAGTAGTTAGAATGCAGGATTGCAGGATAATTCTGCTGACTGCCAACTGTCAGCAGTTTGGCAGTTCAATCCAGATTCTTAAGATAATGTTTCCTGCGTACAACAAATTATTGTTATTTTATATGTTCTTGTTGAAAAATAATTACTTTAAGAATGGAATGTAGCATAATAACTACATGCCAGTAATTATTAGGCCATGACCCTCTTCTAAGAACCAGTTTTAAAAGCGCATGTATACAAGCCATTGATTCGAGTAAAGGAAAAATTGCAACAGGGTCTCAAAATTATTGGATGTATCACTAATTGCTTTCATTAGAAGCACTCTCACTCTGAGTTAATAACAAAATAAAATAAAGGTTTCAAGTTGTTTTGTCGAGGAAACAAAAACTGTTACTCCCATATGCTGTCTAAAATACAGCATACCTGTTCAGAATTTCATCTGAATATTGTATTTCCAAAGAGAGGTGTGTGTGTGTGTGTGTGTGTGTGTGTGTGTGTGTGTGTGTGTGTGTATGGACATTTATATGATTCTATCTTTTGAACAGATCAGTCATTTTTAAAAGTAAAAAAAAGTAGTAAATTCTCCATTACACATTTTGCTCTGAGAATCAAAGGAGCTATCACAAGAAGTGACAAAATAACTTGGTCATAAACCTAGTGAATTTCACCTGCCAAATGTGCTGCTTTTCCCCTCTTTTTGCTCCAGATGCATACTTTAGTTCATACACTTCAGTTTGTATACCCATACTAGCATATTGCTCTCTAGACTCAACTGCTATAATACTTAAATGGGAAATAAACTATGAACATTGACTTTTTGTCAAAGGTGAATTGATATAAATTTAGTTGTACTGACATTAAAAAAAGAAGAAGAATGATTGTGCATTGCCATGTTGAACTATTGATTTTGATGCACTTTATTTACTTGATAAACTGGGCAGGAGCTCTGTGGTTTTGTACCATGGAGTGTAGGTAGGCACTTATATTCTGTGATAACTAGACATCTTCCCCTTTGTCATTTCATTGATAGCTTAATTGGGCCTAGGTAGTCTCAATAGACCAACCATGAGCCATATTAAGCCATAAACAGTGAAAGAGGTGCCACCTTTTTGACACTACAATGGCCAGAGATTATACAGTGTCCTATAAAATTGGTACGATGGTTAAGTTTTGATTGAATTTATTCTAGGTGATATCAAATGAGAAGTTCTATAATGCAAGTTTTGCAACAAGACATGTGTTCCTTAAACAACTTGCTACAATAAATGTGATTTCCTTTATATATTTGACTACTCCCATTTTGTTAAATATCTTGAACAATAGCATGGCTTTCCTTTTGCATATTAAAATACATTTATGGAAGAAAGAAGGTTACCAAAACTTCTAACAAAATAGGAATAAAAGGATTTACTTCATTCAATTGAAAAGAACTATCTTCAACCACTCTTCCTAAAATTTGATGCATTCAGCCATAATATTTATGCAATCAGACAGAACTTGTCTCTATGTTTAGTTGAATGGCTTGAATGTAGTCCTATTTATATTAGACTTGATAAAATTAATATGATTTCAGTTACTCTTGACTACATTTTAGTTTACAATGACTGGGACTGTCCAGTCTTTCAGGAGCTCAACATTAAAAACAAAACAAAAAAAAAAAAAAAAAACCTTGAAATACAAACTTTGCAATAGCAAGAATTATTTGGCATCTTTATCCGCTAAATGAAGGAAGAATTCTATTCAACTTGGAAGTGAGCTAAGAAGTATTAGTAGCTCATCATCAATATTATAATAAAATTATAATAAAGTAAACTATTAATCCATTATTCAATACTCCTGACTTTACAAGGTCAGAGCTTTTCAGCATATGGAAATTTGTGGTATTTACATTCCAACTGTGTTGATAGTAAGATATTAACCCACAAAAGTGGAAATGCCCTCTGAAATTTGTTGTTTCTAAGTTGGCTGAGGTATAATGCTGGTGTAAAATATAATTTACTGCAATCAATTGTGCTCTAAGTGATTTCTTATCAAATTATGCTTGCAATTCTGTGTGCCAAAAAACCTTTGTTTGAGAATAACCATTGCCCAATGAGTCCTATGACCATCAGTAACTCACTTAAAAATCCCATTTCTTGTCATTTGTCTTTTAATTTAATTTTTAATTTAGACAAAAAATGAAATTTGTCTATTGGATAAGGTGCATCCAACCTTGATGGTGAAAAGCTGAACACACATATGCCTTTATTTCAATGTTTATAAGTCCTGTGTGATGGAATGTACACTTGCAGGAGCATTGGAGGAGACTTAAAAACTTAGAGAAATCTCTTAAGTTTTCAAGTAGAGAAAATCAAAGTTTTCTCTAAGTTGAAAACTTAGAGAGATATCTGAATTAAAAGACTGCACAATCTTGAGTTACATGAGTGTGTGTGGGGGGGAGAAGTTCAGGGTAGCCACACTCTAGAATCTCTCATGATACATCTAGTAGGTAAAAAGTTATGGCTTTAGTTTGGTATGGTTCTGTCAACGAATAAAATAAAGGATTGGACTCAATTGGATCTTGCTGTCCCATATCTGGGTCCAAACACAGAGCAAATTTATCTGCCTTATTTAGTTTCCCAAGGAATCTTCTGAATCTACTCTTAGTTTCCCATAATTAATAATTGGATTTAATCAGTTCCATATTGTGTCAGTGTTGTGGTTTCAAATGTTTCAAAGCAATTGGTATATATGGGGTGTCTCTAGAGCAGGGGTGTCAAACTGGATTTTTTCAAGGACCGGATCAGCATTATAGTTTTCCACCACAGGCCGGCTGGGGCGGGGGAGGGGGGGGAGAGAGGAGGAGATGGGATGGATGCCTCCTCCAGCCAAAAAAGGGCAGGGGGTGCATTTTTGGCCTGGATGGCTTCCTGCAGCACTCTTCCAGCCAAAACAGGGCATGGGGGGCACATGTGGCTCCCATTTGGCCTGTTTTCGGCCTGGATGGCATCCTGCAGCACTTTGCCAGCCAAAATGGGGCACGCAGGGGCCGCACACACCCTATTTTGACCCGTACACCCTATTTTGACCAGCAGAGTGCTGCAGGAGGTTTTCCAGGCCGAAAATGGGCTGTGCAGGGGCCACATATATCCCCCATATCCCGTTTTGGCCAGCAGTGTGCTGCAGGAAGCATCCATCCCATCTCCTCCCCCCCCCCGGCCAGCCCATGAAGGAGAACTATAATGTTGATCCGGCCCTTGAAGAAATCCAGTTTGACACCCCTGCTCTAGAGGTACCCTGTACCCCATTTTGGCCAGCAGAGTGCTGCAGCAGGCTGTCCAGGCTGAAAATGAGGTGTGCAGCCCCCCATGTCCCATTTTGGATGTCAGAGGCACCGCAGGCTGGTCCTTTGCTATTTCCAGGCCAGCCTGCAGGCCAGATTTAAGCATCCCGTGGCCTGGATCCAGTCTGCGGGCCTTGAGTTTGACACTCCTGCTGGGGAAAAAAGAAAGAAAGAAGAGGGTTATTGTTGATTGTTGAATGTTTGGAGCAACTTCTTGATATGAATGTATCACTTCCCTTAGAACTGTAGCATGAAATCCAGTTACTTAAAACAAGGGACTTGTTCTTTTTTTTTTTTTAAGTTTATTATAACTGTAGACCAGTACAAGTAGAGTGCTCTGTAAAACATAACTCTATCTTAATTGATGGTAAATAATAGAAACTTTAAGACAAAGTTAAATACACTGATAAAATAACTTGATTAATATGTGAATGATGTTCAGGATGCAGCCTATATGAAATTATAATATAGACATAAAATTAATATTAAATATAATAACATGTAAATTTACAAAAAGTGTGAATAGTGGTAACTTTTGCATTTGGCTAGCAGATCTGCCATGCTGCTACATAAAACTTAACTACAAGCATTGTAATAAAAGGCAGTTTGTCTATGAACAATATCTGGACATAGGCTAAATTTGAACACCCAAGAAATCTAATCAAATCAACCTACTAATCAAAGGTAGGATGAATCTGATTTGAATTTTTCTGTAAATGGAACTTAAGAAAAAAATCTATAGCTTTACCTTTCCAGAATCACAGAGTCAAAGCCTTTCAGCCAATGGAACTTTTTAAAATTTATCATCTAATATTGCAAACAGAGAGCATAGCATTGGACAAGAGAGAAAGCTTTCCAATAACTGGATGTTTCTAGCTGTGTAAGGTAGCTGGGAGCAGTGAGACTGGGTTCTTTCCTAGATTTGTTCTATTTTATGTCCTCTGAGGGCCTGCCAAACAGAATTTTTATGATTCTTGCGAAGTTCATGACCATGTTTACACATAATTAAACTGTAATGACTGTTGGTTACAGAACAGAACAGTGCTCCAATGATTCTTCTAAGGCTTACCACTGTTCATGACATTATAACAGCATCATCTGCACACAGTGTTTTACACACACACACACACACACACACACACACACACACACACACATCAGGGTTGAAATGCTCCCGGTTTGGACCGGATTGCCCGATCTGGTAACGATGGCGATGGGTGGTTCGGAGAACCGGTAGCAAAAATCCCTGCAAAACCCCTCCCCTCACCATGCCCAGTTGAGCCGCACGATCATAAGAGGCTTTTTTTTTTACTTTTAAAAGCATATTTTCTACAACCTCTACTGACGAAAAAATGCTTTTAAAAGTAAAAAAAAAGCCTCTGATGATCAGAGCTCTGCTGGGATCGTCAGAAGCTTTTCAAAGCATTTTTTTCTGCAACGTCTTGGCCGAAGAGGTGGTAAAAAAAAATGCTTTGAAAAGTCTCTGATGATCCCAGCTGAGTTGCCTGATCGGCAGAGAGGCTTTTCAAAGCATTTTTTAAAAAGCCTCTCTGACAATCCCAGCTGAGTTGCCTGATCGGCAGAGAGGCATTTTTTAAAAAGCTTCTCTGACGATCCCAGCTGAGTTGCCTGATCGGCAGAGGCTTTTCAAAGCATTAGAAAAAATGCTTTGAAAAGTTAAAAAAAAAGTTGGCCATGCCCACCCAGTCACATTAACCCCACCACCACCAAGCCACGCCCACAGAACCGGTAGTAATAAATTTTACATTTCACCCCTGATATATATATATATATCAGTGTATATATATATATATATATATATATATATATATATATATATATATATATATATATATATATATATATATACACTGATACACACACACACACACACACACACACACACACATATATATATATATATATATATATATATATATATATATATATATATATATATATATATATATATATATATACACACTGTAAGATGTAAGGTTGAGAGTATCTTGGTAACCTTTCGATGAAGTCCCACTCGTCATCTTCAGGCTGGTGTCTTCAGCGTCATGCTTGTGCAAGTAAAGCATGATCGGAGATTCCGTCTCTCTATAAATACTGGTGGGGAGGTGTGGAGTGTTGGCTTTGTTGTTGTAAGCGGTTGGTTGGCTGTGTTGTTACATCTTGATTAGTAGATGGAGTTGATGTTTGCAGATTAGTTGGCTGTTTCATAACATCCTGTGTGGCCAAGGTCCTAGCTGTGTGCCCATTAGCCTTTTGTGTTGTAACGACCTGGGTAATGGGTTGTGTGGTAGCATCCTGAGTTCTAGTGTTGTGACATCCTGAGCCCTGTGCTGCAACATCCTGGGTAGTTGGCTGTGTTGTAACATCCCGAGCTTTAGTGTTGTAACATCCTGAGTTCTGTGATGTATTGTCTTGAGCAGATGGCTGTGATGCAACATCCCGGGCTTTGGTTTGGCTCCGAGTCTGAGGTCTTGTCATGTGCTCCTGGCATGTCTTTGTTTGCTTTGTGTGGGGATCGGAGGAGGGTGCAGCAGCTGGCGATGCCACTGTGGTCCAGCTCCTGGACGGTGGTTGCATTTTGTCTATGGGATGGGATTGGGTTTGAATCTGGTGAGGATGATTGGTGGTGGCGTCATGTCCTGGGTCTGGTGTCAATGTTTGTGGCTGGGGCTCGTTTGTTGACTAGGGCTAGTTTCCAGATGTCTGGTAGGCGAGAGGTATTGTCATGTTTATTCATGTTGTGGGGGCGTTTTTCTATTTCGATGGCTTCCATTATATATATATATATATATATATATATATATATATATATATATATATATATATATATATATATATATATATATATATATATAGAGAGAGAGAGAGAGAGAGAGAGAGAGAGAGAGAGAGAGAGATGTTAGCAATTTTAAAAGATTAAATTCTTAAGGCACTGGCCATCACATTAATAGAATGGTTAAACTGTAGTGGGGTCAAAAAACACCCTTGTTTAAGTCCTTTGTAGGTTAGCACTGCTTTTGAATGGTGCCTGGGTATACTGTATTTCACCTTCAAACTGATCTTATGCCATATATATAATAGGGGGGAATAACCTTCTATTGACCGAAGATGCTTTGAGTTTATTTCAAAGTGTTTAGAGATGAAGTTAAAAACTACTTGAAATCTACAGTCAGGGCAAAAGGAATCAAATTAGATGCTGCGTATACTTTTCAATCGAATGGCAGAGAATCAGTCCTCTATCTCAAACAGAGCAGCCTGCCTGGAATCCTTCCACCTTTTTTCTAAGAAATTCCCTTCTTCCAGTCAATTTAAAAATCTCCAAGAAAGGAGTTTAACCCTTAACCACAAACGTACTATTTTGGCTACACTATTACAGACATGAGGTCATAATGACTGCTGTAGCTGCTGGCCATAGTCCAGGTAATTGCACTACAATATTGTGACTAGTGGTTCTGGATCTATTGCTTCCAAAAGGTGCAGAAGATCATTTAGAATTTGTTCTTGCCATATAAATTATTGCATGATGTAGATTGTACCTGGTCATCAATTTCATTGGGAGCTTCATCATCACTAATGTCAGAATCGGCGGTGGCTGTGGGTTCCTCATCGTCCATTACAAAATTTTTGTTGCAGTCTGATTTCACTTCACTCAGATCACTCTCTGCTTCTTCATACCATGTTAAAACAGTTTCTTCGAAGGTTGGGTCACCAAATCACATTCTTTTTAACAGAAAACATGGCCCCAACATTGTAATAAATATATATGTTAACAAAGATCTGCGGTCAAAATGACCACAATTTAAATTCAAACACCGCTACAGAAAACACCAAATAACTTACGTAAGTGTGATGCTGCATACACTCTTATTGGTGGGAAAACAAAAGCTATTCACAACCAGAATGGTCCATTTCTAAAAATATGTGTGTTTCAAACATTTTGGAAAACTGTTTCGGTCACTATGACCGTAGGTCTGTGGTTATGGGTTAACATAGATCTTACTAATTGTGCTAAGGAGACTCTCTGGGCAATAATGGGTTGAGTATTTTTTAATCTGTTTTTAAAAAAAGATATAATTATAGCTGCACCCCACTTTTGAAATGGAGACTCTAAGCAAAATTTGAAAACAACTCTGGACCTCTTCAATCCAAGTGAGAACGTGTCAGTTCTTGGAGTATTAATTCCAAATCCTGGGGTTGTTTTCCCCTATGTTTTAACTGCCTAATTAATTAGTGTACTTCAGCATCTGAGATTGAAGGCCACTTTGACAGAGATTCTTACCCCAAATCAGTTTCAGCACCTTGGACATTTCAAATGTACAAAGCTCAAAGCTCAAAAATAAGATAAGGCACTCCAGGAGATGGGTGCGACCCTTCTCCATCTCCACATTATTATGACTGTAGGGTGGACACAAAACATTGCTATGAATAACTTATCATGTTTTCTTCAGATGGCTTGTCCTTTGAGAAGAGGTTGAGTATGTCAATTACAAGAATTCATTAGGCTCCAGCAGAGAAACTGGGAAATAACTCATTCTTACAAGTCTACTGAGATCCTCTAGCATAACCTCCAAGGGAATGGGCAAGTTGAAAGGCCCACAAAAGCACAGCAGTGAAAGATTCCTGGGATGAATTCTACTCAGGAATGGTTGTTATTTTCAGTATGCCTTGCATACAGTACAAGATTAATACACATCAGTTGGCTACAAAGGAGGTTTGAGAACTCTCATATGAAAAATGCTTAATTGAACCCCACTTAGTATTATAAACAATGTCTTGATTTGTGTATTTAGGACTCATCTAAATTTTTTTTAGATGAAAAAGTCCTTTGAAATTAATAAAACTCTTTCTAGTTTGATCTCTGATCTGAATTTTGACCTTGCTGAATTGCTTCTGCTTAAGCCCTTTTCCTTGGTCCATTTGATTATGGTTTTTGAATGATGTCTCTGAGAGGGTACCTCATGACCCATTTAATTGGAATCCAAGCTAATAGCCAATTCAAAGGGAATTGTGATCAAGAATGTTGTAAAAAAAGGGAGGAGTCTGGAATTATTTGAAATTATACTCTTTGACTGCAAAATATCAGCTCTGGATTAGTGTAGATATGATAAAAAAATATACCCATTTCTGTGTTTTGATGAATCTAGGGCAGGGGTGTCAAACTCAATTTCATTGATGGCTGTATCAGGGTTGTGTTTGACCTCAGAGGGTCAGGGTCAGGGGTGAAATCCAGCAGGCTCTGACAGGTTCTGGGGAACCGGTAGTGGAAATTTTGAGTAGTTCAGACAACTGGCAAATACCATCTCTGGCTGGCCCCAGAGTAGGGTGGGAATGGAAATTTGCAATATCCTTCCCTGAGGAGTGAGGAGGGAATGGGGATTTTGTAGTATCCTTCCCCTGGAATGGGTGGGAATGGAGATTTTGCAGTATCCTTCCCCTGCCATGCCCACCAAGCCACGCCCACCAAGCCATGCCCAAAGAACTGGTAGTAAAAAAATTTGGATTTCACCACTGGTCAGGGGTGTGGCTCGGGGGAGGGGCGTGACAGCACTCAGCCTCCTGCAGCACTCTGCCAGCCAAAACGGGGCATCGGGGTTAATTACAAAATGTGGATTTTGTTTTGTGACATCCATATCCAGTGAGCAAGGGGTGTGAACTGCACAGAAAATACAGTTTTGTTTGGTTATGAAGAAATATCCCCAAAGTCAGATGTAGACTAAATGTAGATTGATTTTTAGCTACACACTGTGCCAGCAAACAAATTTTGAAGCTCCAGGTAAAGAGGATTCATTTTAGGAGTAACCACAGTTTGCAAATTGGAGGTTCCTAAAGGAATGCTGGGAAACTCTGTATTTTAAAGAGCATTTGAGGGAGGGGTGCAGAATAGCCCTTCTCTGTCTGAGGCTGTAGAGACCTAGCACCAATCAAAACACGGTTTGTGAAGCAACTGATCAATACTGACAGGGTAAGCTACTAGTATATGAAAATAAGAGCAAACTCCACTCCCTTTTGTACTGATGATGCTACTAAGGTTGCTCCAGGTTCTGTCTGGTTCTATAGAATCAGTAGTAAAATTGGTGGAAGTCTCCGCCCACCCACCCGGATGTCATAAATGACGATCTGTGTATGCGCAGAAGGCCTTATCTCAGAGTTACCAAAATTGTCTTAAATAGCAGTTCCAAGGTTTTTGACATCTTGCTCAAGATGCTTCCCTATGTTAGGGAAAGCATTTGAATTGGCAGCCTTTTTTTATGAAGTCACTATAACCAATCTACTCCAGTGAAATGTGTCTTATTTTATTCCTACCCAGCAGGTATAAAATTCTAGATTTCCTGGATGCTCCTTATGATATTCTGTGGCCCTGAGTAGAGCCATTCTCTTCCTTATGCTGACTTTTGTTCTTCTGAGTGAAGTAAATTCCAGCTTTTGGGTAATTTGTTCATAACCTGCAGTTGTACATTAATTTACCTTTTTTCTGCTATCTACTTGTGTTGTATTTCTTCTGGCATAGCAAATATAATTAGAGGAGGGAACTCCTTCTGTCTTTTCATGCTATTATAATACATGTTACCTCAGAGACATAGAGAGGATAGATGCAGTATTACTATCTACAAGCAATCGTGCAAGCTCCAATAAGTAACACTAAGGGCAGAGGCCAAAAACATGAAGAAGAGTATTCTAGATTTGATCCTGCCTCCCTCTGTAGCTGTGAGGCTTTCATATTTTGTACAGATCAGTGTTTCTCAACCTTGTTAAGATATCTGGACTTCAACTCCCAGAATTCCCTAGCCAACCACGCTTAAAGTTGTTGAAGTTGAGAGGCACTGATATAGACTGCCATCCTTATTTATTTATATCCCAGTTTTCATCTAGAAATCTTAGAACACTCCATCAGTTTCTGAGTAGAACAGCTATATTCATTTGTGCATTATTTGAAAGTACCTTACTTGTGAATAAAATAACTCTAGGTGATTATTCTAGGTGCCTTCATCTAAGAATTGGATCTATTTTTTTTGTTCCCTTGGCAATGTCTTGCTCATACCTTTCATTGGTTATTTTTTATTGTATTCTTCATTTTCTCAATCTTTTCCCATACGGATTTGCTGTTTGTTTACATTATGGATTGCATTTGATAAATCTTGCTGCTTTTTGAATGTATTACTCTTCATGGTGTCTTGTATATTTATCTTTCAATATACTTCACAGACTTTGATTTGTTTTTCTTCTTATTTATTCCTCCGCACTTTCATTTCTGCCATCAAAAAGCTGACATTTCTTGATCCAGATATGTAGCTGTAAAAAGAATGCTGCCATTATCATAGGAAAGGTTTACAGGCTCCTATCATGATTCAAGAGGGGAAAGCCTGCTTTGAAACTTCTAATGCTGAAAGCCTTTGAGCCAAACTGGAGAAGCTTAGATGTTTGGCTTCAGAGAAGTAAAAAGTTAGATACCCTTTATTTCAGTTCAATTCCTGGTGGTTTTCTAACCATGTAATTTTCTTAATATCATATGTAAATCATTACTCACTGCCTTTTCCTAGGACAGTTTTTTTTTTTTTTCCAAATTCAGCTACAGCTTTGTAATTTCTGGAGCTTGCTGATTGTGATGGCAACATTAAATGAGCTGAAGGTTAAGAAAATGGATGAAACTCAATATGTTGGCTTTGTCACTACAAATCTCTGATAATTTAATAGAATAACAGAATGACAGAGTTGGAAGTGACTTTTCAGATCTTCTAGTCCAACCCTCTGCTCAAACAGGAGACCTTATACCCGTGATAGCGAACCTTTTCCAGACCGAGTGCCCAAAGCGCAGCCGCATGTGTGGGGGCAGGGCACATGCATGGGGGACCTGCATGCATTGCATTTTGGGGGTTCGGGTGTGTGCCCCACCCCCATGCATGCATGCACACCCCCTGCATGCACCCCACCCCTCGCGCATACACGGCAGAGACCTGATGACCAGCTGGCTGGCAGGAGGCGCACATGCATGTGTGGCAGAGCTGAACAGGGGCGATAGCTCATGTGCCATATATATAAATGTAATATTAATTATATTATAAAATTAAATACAATAATAATTGATCACCTGATGAAGAACAACAACAATCAATGAGTATAATGTTCCAAAACTCAAGGTTTTCATCAGACTCAGTTGAACAACACAAGGTGAAGAAATATAATTGAAAATAGATTTCCATTCATCTGTGACAAAATTATAAGGTCTGTACCTAGTCTTCTGAAGCTACATTCTATATTTTATTTCTTTGAAATATAAGTTATATTGAGCTGTAAAGGGTGTAACTGTGCTGAAAAAAAATAGAGAACATTTATTAGATATGTTCAGTGGTCAACATGTTTTTCTACATAGCAATAATAATAACACTTTGACTTATATATCATTTCACAATTCTTTACAGCTCTCTCTAAGTGGTTTATATAGTCAGCATATTGCCTCCAACAATCTGGGTCCACATTTTACCAACCTTGGAAGGATGGAAGGCTGAGTCAGTGAGAATTGAACTGCTGGCAGTTGGCAGAATTAGTCTGCAATACTGCATTATAACCACTGCGCCACCATGGCTCATAACAGACTTCTGCTAACAGATCATCATTAGTTACTCAATCATGCCATCATAGATTATAATCATATCTTCCACTTGCTGATGATCAATTTTATGTCATATACATATATGACCTCAGGGGAGCGGGTTCGGCGTGGACAGGGTGGGCATGGCCAGCTTCACATCATTTGTGCTGGGGGTGCCTGTGGTGGCCTGAGTGCTCTGCCAGTAAAAATGGGCTCCTGAGTTCCATTTTCGGCCACAATGGCCTCCTGCAACCCTCTGCCAGAGAAAACGGAGTTTGGGAGGGCTATCTGCAGCCCTCCCAAGCTCCATTTTCACTGGTAGAGGCACCGCAGGCTGCAGTGTTTCCAGGGCAGCCCAGCGGGTCAGATCTAAATACCCCACAGGCCGGATCCAGCCCTTCGGCCTTGAGTTTGTCACCCCTGGTTTACAAGAATCTGAACTATTAATGGTCAAAGCAAATTGGAAGTAGATAAGAGTGGATGGAATTCAAGGTAGGCTGGACTAAGATCTTTTGTGGGTGCAAAGGGACTTGAGACTAATGATACATTTGACTCCTCCCTTGGGCTCAGCCTGGTCATCTCCTTCCATTAATTTCCATTAGACTTGGCAAATTTCATTCCTCCCCACCCCCATAATCATCTATTTTGCCTTTAACTTTATTGCCATTATGCTGATTTCTAGATGAAAAATTAGGTTCTGTCCCCCTTCTTCCCATTTTACTCCAAATTCTCAGAGCCCAAGTCAGATTGAACTACTTCTGAAATGACCTGAGTTCGATAAGACCTTTCTGAAGTTCTCCAAACTGCCCCAGGCAACCTCAATATGAAACTTGTTCTGAACTGATCAAATGGATGTATTTATTCTAATGATAAGCCTGAAAACAGAACCTTTTAATTAATGTTCAGGTTTTTTTACACCTTACTGCTGTAGGGATTTTAGATAGAAGAAAGAATACTTTATGATTCATTTGTCAATTTATTGGTTACATGGCAGATAATTAATCAACCTATAATTCTTTAATCAATGGATATCGCCCATATTTTTAGTCCGAATTTCATTGTTAATTAAGGTTTTTAGCCTGACAGCTATTGGTTTTGCCGATAAGTCACCTTGTTAAAATGAAAAGGCGGATCTGCACAGGAATATTCTTTGTTTTTAATTGTTCTGTTTTGTGCCTTAGGCAGAGACATGATTGGGAATTATGTTTATCTCCATTCTATAACGAGCTTCTGAAGCAGCTGCCATATTGATGTTTCCCTAAAACTAATGTATCTGCTTGGAAAAGAAAATCAATTCATTGCATAAAATGATGCAAAAGTGGAATATACAGCATAAGCGGAATACAAAGCACCAGTGGAAATAAAAGGACATATTTGTCCTTATTAATATAAGTTCGCAGGAATTAAAAAATGCATATGGATGCAATTATAATTTTTTAAGAAAGTCTAAGGGAGAAAAAGATCACTACTAAAGAGAAAATGTGAGATTTCTCAGGCTAGTATTATGAAAAATATAAGAGTACAATAGTTATTCATTGCATTTTTGGCAGATGGATCAATGTAAGGTAGCTAACAGAGATACATAGGAAAGGGAATAGCAGCTTCTTAAATCTTATATTGAAAATATGGGCTGGAAGAGATGAATTGTAATAGAAAAGGATTCTTAGGATAAGAGTGAGTGGTTAGTTCAGGTTCAGGTATTTTAAGGTCTAAAAGCTAAGTCCACATGCCTAAATAAGAAGCTCTAGAAAGTAAACCCTACAGAGAAAAGGGTGCTAGATGGAAAGACAAATTATCTTGAAATTCCGGCCATTGAATCTGGTTAACTTCAATTCTTTATGAGAAAGATAATAGTAGTTGTAAAACCTACTCAGATTTTGCACTCAGAAAGAGATTGTATTAAAATTGTAAATGCAAAAAGTAGAGGTAATATAAAATCACCTTTATTAATAAAAATAGTTACTGCAAGTGGTGAAATGAAAACAGAATAGACAAAATAAATTTGTAAAACAAAATGAAGTAATAATTAATTTTTAATCTAGAAAAAGCTAAGGAAGGAAGGGAAAATACAGTGATAAAATGGACATTTGATAGTTTTCATTTTCTTTAAGGATGTGAGCTGTATTTTTACCTCAAGACAAAGTTCCAGTCCTGAGAAATAGTCTCAGTTAAATGGTGGTTTAAGCAAACACATTGCAAGAGAGGAAAATGAAATAAACCTTGAAGAGTTTTGCTTATTTTGCAGCAGAGCACCCAGAGCCATGTCTGACTGTGTTATTTTTAAAATTATGATCACATCTTTCTTCAATATTTTCATTTTTTTATTGTTGTTATCATCACAGGCACCCATCAATTACCTTTCAGTTATACTCCTTCTCTATTGTTCCAGATGCAGTTTCATTAGCCTTGTGAAGGTAAGATGTACACAGGCATATCAAGGCATGTTTGTGGCAACATTGAAAAACTGGTTTCCATATGTTCTATGCAATTTCTTTTACCCATAAAAGTTTCCACATAAGCTGGAATCCTGACTGTGGAGAGTTATCTAGGATGAGAGGAAGAAAATCATAGGTCTATGATATAGTTCTCCCATTTCAACCTCTATAGGAATTCAGAATAAGAAGCCTGCTTCAATCATTCATTGGAAGATAAGTAGTAAGGAAGTTACATGAATGAGCTTTTTACTATCACTCCTTCCTTTTTTATCACCCGTATTGACAAGACTTATGCTAAGATAGGCTTCCGGTTTGGCGCCGCGGCGATCCAGTTGGGGAAATAGCAGGGCTCTGATGAGCCCCATGGAAACCCCAACTGTTGAGCTGCCGCCGCCAGGTCTGCAGACCAATCCTGTCCTATAGGAACAGGGAAAGAGAGGGACACCTTGGATGGTTGAGAGGAATGGGCAAGTTCCTCAGGGCCGGAGGAAACCGTCTGAGTCGGCGGCGGGGATGCGGCAGCCATGGCGGCTGCCTCGAAGCCGGGGCAAACCGGAGAAGCATTGTACAGGAGGAAGATTGGAGGAAAAAAGAGCGAAGCATTTGGAAGCCAGGTGAGTGATATTAACCCAGGCGGGAACAGCACTCAAAAAATGGACTTTTACAAATGAGCCCTTAGCCTTAATTAGTGGCTACGGATTATTGGGGCAAGAAGACTTAGTAAGATAATTTGCAGGAGGAAGAGACCCATCAAGGAGTTACTTTTATTATGGACTGATTTGGAATGACTGTCTGTTGGAAAGTTACAAAACTTTGAAATCTCTTTAAATTGGAATGGACTACTCTTGGAGAGAGAAAGAGGGGAGAGGCAATAAGCAGGAATCTTTAAAAACTAAGGGGAAAGGACAAGTGGACAATTATATAATGGACAAAATGGAGGATTGCTGCGATGAAGTGAAAGTGTAAATTGTGGATTGCTTTTGAAAGAGAAACTTTAGGTCTTGCTACCTAAATTGGATTACTTTGAACAACCAAGGAGATTTAACTCTGGGGACTCCCAATCTGTCTATTGGTGGTTTTATTGATGGAAAGAAAGAAGAAATAAAATGGAACAATTAAAATTGAACTAGTAGGCATGGCAACAAAAGAAAATGGCGCAGCAACAAAAGAAGAAACGATGATACTATATATGGAATAGATGTTACAAAAGAGCTCAACTTTACAGAGTTTTTAATTTTGATAATATTGAATTTGAAAAGGAACAGTTTTGGACAGATGGGAAAAGGAAGAAATAGAATATAGCTGGTTGTGAGATAAGAAACTTGAGCACCGATAATGTTACTTGGTTTTCAAGAAGAAGAGTGAGTCCAGAAGATGCCCACAACTCAACAAATCAAGCCTGAACTACATCTACTTTTCACTCAGGCAAGAATACAAAACTCTCCAACCATTGAAGGAAAGTGCCTGTGCCCAAAGTAGCTCTTTGCAATTGCAGGAAGTTTCATAAACTTCTTGACATCCCCTCAAAGAAAATAAGAACATATTTGGACAATGGTTTCTTAATATTGATTAAAGTATCTTTTATCAGGACAGCAAATGGTGCTTTGGGGACATTCTGCCTCAAGTAAAATAGCTGCTGTTTTATTTTAGGTAGCTTTTTTTTTTTTAATGATAACCTTGAATAGACTACACTGATGTCAAAAAAAAAAAAGTCATGGGAAAGAGCTGAAAGAAATCTTATTGATACATCTATTCAGGCATGATTTTTCCTCCATTATATCACTTAAACACATAAGAACATATGTAAGTATAAGCAGTAACTCCTAGAATTTATTACCATTCCTGAGACTACTGGAGCTGAAACCAAATCAGCAGCAGAAGTCCAGGTTTCCTACTGCAGGGTCTGTGTGTGTGTGTGTGTGTGTGTGTGTGTGTGTGTGTGTGTGTGTAGACAAATATAATTTATATAGAGATATCCCTGGATTTTTTAGGATCCTGCTACACTGTGATGCCTAGATAGATTGTATTAGAGCTACAATTTTTGTCTGTTTTTCTCTCCTAAATGACATGTGAGAAGGAAGAAAAAGTCAATTGGGAAAACAGAACAGTGTAACCTCAGGGGAAGATATGGAACCACTAACAGTTATGCATTTATTGTTCAATAAAAGAATTGTGTAGAAAATCACAACTCAATTCTGGAATAAAATTTATTTGTCTCTATGGAGTCATTCAACAACTAGAGGAGAATTTGTCTCTGTTTGGTCTGGCTTCTTCTGAAGGGGGCACTATGGAAACCAGAAAAAAAAAAGTGTTACCTAGCAACCAAAACCTCTATCCAGCACAAAGCCTGAGAAAAAGCAGCAGAACTCAAGTTGGCAGAAGGGTGCATAGCAACCAAGTGGACTCTAAATCATGGTGGCTAACAATCCATAACATAGGACAAAGGCTTAGACAAACCAATTAGACATATATAACAGAAGGAACTTCAGACATTTCGTCATAACTTTGTCATGCTTTATTGGAAAGGCAGGGTTAATGAGATTAAAACAACTCCTTTTAGGCACTGAAAATAGGTGTTAAGATTTTTTGACAGTCAGAAAAGATTGTTCATAATGATTTGTTGGATGTCATAAAAGGCAGTGTTATAAACTCTCTAGTGTCTTCCATAAGGTTCCCCCAATTCTAGCAAACCAGAGTAGCTTTCTGAACTTTGATAACTTTAAAAACTCAGGTTAGTTTTAGTTAATAACTTTGAAAGGGAATCATTCATAAATATCAGGGTTGTAATGTAGACTGGAAAATCACTTGGAAGAAGTTAAACACATTGTCAAAAGCCTTTGTAGATATCATTACCAGAAATCAAAATTGACTGGAAGGTACTTTTTTATTTTTTATGTTCTATAGCTACAACTAAAGGGTCAGTGCAATCTTTTGGGGGACAGACATTGTTCTCATTCAGCTCAGAACAAAGAGGTGTGGTGGATTCCAAATTAATCTTAACCTCTATCCTCAGATCATGCAACAATTTCTCTCTCTTACAGGGGTCCCCAACCTCCGGTCTGTGGATTGGTACTGATCCACAGCCAATGGGAACCAGGCTGTGCTAGTAGCAGGCGAGCATGCAAACCTCTATTTGCTCAAGTGCTTGGTGCTCCAGGGGTGAAATCCAGCAGATTCTGACAGGTTCTGGAGAACCAGCAGTGGAAATTTTGCGCAGTTTGGAGAACTAGCAGAGGAAATTTTGAGTTGTTCAGAGAACCGGCAAATACCACCTCTGGTTGGCCCCAGAGTGGGGTGGGAATGGAGATTTTGCAGTATCCTTCCCCTGCCATGACCACCAAGCCACGCCCACCAAACCACGCCCAGAGAACTGGTAGTAAAAAAAATTGGATTTCACCACTGATGCACACTTGAAACTATCCCCTACACCCAAATGCTGCAACCACCACTGTGTGTCCACCAAGCCAAACTGGTGGGGACTGCTGCTCTAATATATGGCCCTCATGTGAGTAGAGACCATGATGACTTGGGACACGGCAGCCAGGAATTCCTGAATCACTCCTCACATACCCAGTCAAATATGAAAATTTCACAGTACAGAAACCTGAGAAGTCCATCTTCAGCCCAGAAACAAGGTTACAGAGCTTTATCTATGAAAAACTGAAATAAGTTGAACTGAATGGAAAATTGTAGAGTGAGACTGAAGAAACTATAGGAGGGAAATAGAATGTCTGACTAGAGAAGAGCTGCTGCTAAGGAACCAGCCAGAGATAACTCCATCTTGCCATGCCAAGGATCTTCCCTTCTTTGTCAGAAAGAACTATTTGAACAACAACATGTGTGCCTGCAGGGAGGAAATGTTTTGTTGTTGTTGAAACAACCACAGCTTGTGGTTTCTGTAAGATAACAGAGGAATCTTACAAAGGAAAGCATGGCTTATACTAAAGTTTGAAGCTTATTGGCGTATGAATGATTTGCAGCTTCTGCAGTCTTGTGATTATTATTGAAACTATGTTGAAACTGTATTCAAAATCATATAAAAATGCCCCCCTCCCATTCCGTTAAGTGCTTGTGCTTGCTTTGGAAAATTATTCCCTCACACCGTTCTTCCACACAGAATAAACATTTCCAAAGAGAGTAGACTGTATGTTCATTGGGTGTTAAGCAGAGTGGGCCAATGAGCCCATTTCATGGGAGAACACTTGCTTTATAGATTCCCCGCTCTTTGAAGAAGCCTGGTTTCGAGCTGGACTGACTCATTAGTAAGTTGATGAGATGAATGGGCCCTTTAGCAGCTATATGAATTGTTCCATTTAGCAAAGATAGAGTTGTAAGTGGCAGCTTGGCCAACATGGGAACCATCATTAGATCAGACAGCTGGGATTGGAGCTGAAACTTTTAGAAACATGTAGCTCTTGGATGTTGGTGGTGAGTCCCATGGTCTGCTGCATCATTGCTACAACATGGAAACACTTTTTTGTCATTATAAACGAGACAGCATTACCCGGTTGAAAGGATTAGGGTTTTGTTTTGGTATGTATATTCCTAGATGTGATGGAGTGTAAGAAGGAGCTAGACACCAGAAATTGCCAACACATTCTTTGCTTGGAAATGCTAGGAAAATCTGGGAATCCTTTTGCTGCATCAGCTGCCCTATTATCTGGCTGGATCCTGCAAAAGCTCCCGGTTTGGGATGACTCTAATCCCTATATCAGGGCTGTCAAACTTGCAGCCCATGGGCCGGATGCATTATGTGCTGGCCATGCCCACACCCAGTTTAGTGAAGGGGAAAAAAATCCTGATACTTCACGTGATGCCGTGAGTCGTGCATTGGACACCCCTGCCCTATATCATTAGTTTTATGATATCAATGAAATCCTGGATCTAACGAGGGGACCATATGCTGGACTTTGGTTTTGCCTTGGAACAGTTTGGTTGAGATCTTTATATGGAAGGCACTATATTTGGACCTTTGCTATGATTAAATCATTGCCTAGTCCAGACAAAATTGACTGTCACATGGGACACAGCAATAGCAATAGCACTTAGACTTATATACTGGTTCACAGTGCTTTATAGCACTCTCTAAGTCAGTGTTTCTCAACCTTGGTAGCTTGAAGATTGAATTGAATTGAATTGAATTTATTAAATTTTTATACCACCCTTCTCCCAGAGGGACTCAGGGCAGTGAACAGCCAGGATTAAAATACATACAATATGAAAATTAAAATAATTTAAAACATAATTAAATCCATTTGGCTTCCCCAATTTAAAACCCCTTACCCATAAAACAATTAAAAATTTTAAGCCAGCCCAGCTTGCTGAAAGAAGAAGGTCTTCAGAGCCCGGTGGAAAGTACGGAGGTCCGGGATCAATCGTATCCCTCGGGGTAGCTCGTTCCAGAGGTTGGGTGCCCCCACAGAGAAGGCTCTTCCCCTGGGGGTCGCCAGTCGACATTGCTTGATAGACGGCACCCTGAGGAGACCCTCTCTGTGAGAGCTTATTGGTTGGTGGGAGGTTGTCGGTGGCAGAAAATGGTCTACGTAGGTACCCAGGCTCTAAGCCATGGAGCGCTTTAAAGATGAGAACCAATACCTTGAAGCGCAACCGGAAGACCACCGGAAACCAGTGCAGCTCATGCAGGAGAAGTGTTACATGGGAGCGCCATGTCGCCCCCATAATCACCCACGCGGCTGCATTCTGGACCAGTTGGAGCCTCCGAGTGCTCCTCAAGGGGAGCCCCATGTAGAGAGCATTACAGTAGTCCAGGCGGGAAGTAACAAGGGCATGAGTGACCGTGAATAAGGAGTCCCAATCCAGAAAGGGGCACAACTTTTATCAGGTGAACCTGATAAAAAAGAAAACCTGGCCACAGCCGTCATATGCTCTTCTAAAGACAGCCATGCATCCAGGAGGATGCCCAAGGTATGATCCCTCTCCGTGGGGGACAATGACTTGTCCCCAATAGCCAGCGATGGCACCAGCTGGTTATATCGGGACGCCGGAAACCACAGCCACTCGATCTTGGATGGTTTGAGCCTGAGCCTGTTCCTCCCCATCCAGACCCGCATGGCCTCCAGGCACCAGGACATCACTTCAAGGGCATCATTGGGGTGGTCTGGGGTGGAGATGTACAGCTGTCAGCGTACAGATGGCACTGCACCCCAAATCCACGGATGATCTCACCCAGCGGCTTCACATAAATGTTGAACAGGAGAGGTGAGAGGACCGACCCTTGCAGCACCCCACAAACAAGGTGCCTTAGAGGTCAACCTCTGCCCCCCAGCCAACACGGACTGCGACCGGTTGGAGAGATAAGAGGAGAACCACCGTAACACAGTGCCTCCCACTCCCAACCCTTCCAGCCGGCGCAGCATGATACCATGGTCGATGGTATCAAAAGCTGCTGAGAAATCTAATAGGACCAGAACAGAGGAACAACCCCTGTCCCGAGCCCTCCAGAGATCATCAACCAATGCGCCCAGTGCCGTTTCCGTGCTGTACCGGGGCCTGAAGCTGGATTGAAATGGATCTAGATAGACAGTTTCATCCAGGTACTGCGGGAGCTGTCGTGCAACCACACTCTCCACAACCTTCGCCACAAAGCGAAGGTTGGAGACTGGGCAGTAGTTTGCCAAAACAGCCGGGTCCAGAGAGGGCTTCTTCTTCTTCTTTTTTTTTTATTGAAAAAGTTTTTCAAATACAATTTTTCCCCCTTTCCCCCCTCCTCCCTAACCCCCTCCCCCTCCCCTCCCCCTGTGACTTCTTCATAATAAAACCCAAATTCATAACAGATTATATAATACTTTACCATCCCCTTACTCCATCCCCATATGCTGACCCTTTCTTTCTAATAAGATTATCATATCCCCCTTATACTATAAATTTCAAAATTACATTTTACTATACCATTATATAATAACTCCTAATTTAGCATAATAATATGATTATATCTCCCAGTTTAGCGATTTCTGCTCATAATCTACCCTTTTCTATCCCCTGTACATATATCTCTTAAGTCAAATCTTTTATGTATATTAATATAACATTTCAAAGCAACCTTCCACTATAAAACTATATAATAAATCCTAATTTAACATTTATTCAGTTCATAGTCTACCCATTTCCTTCACCCCCATCGTTATATCTCTTAAATCAAATCTTTTACATATATTCATATCTAAACATAATATCCCTTTTCTTAGACTAAACAATCAATAAACTAACCTATCTCCACCCACTTTCCTACAAGACTACCATACTTAATAATTCTTAATATCTTTATTCTTCTGCCCACTCCACTAAAAAATATTCCCTTATGTAAATAAAATCCTCTTAAAAAGACTTTAGGCTTGTAGTCCATATAATATCTTCTGTAATGCCTTTCAACTGGATTGTAAACTCTATCACCCATCTTAGGGTAACATCACATCCTAATTCCAACAGTATGTTCGGTATCTTCAATTACCATCTACCCCCCATCAATAACAAATATCTTCATAAAAAAAAAAAACAACAACAACAACCACCCGAGTGACTTTATATTTGTATTCCATATAGTGTCTGTAGAGGTGTCTTTTATCCAAATTATTAATTCCAACCACAGTAATAGGGTAACAGCCAGATCATCTGCGTGCCCCAATCCCATAACACTCTTGCCTTGTGGCTCAGCATAAACGTAGTATATTTATCAAAGAATCCAAAAAAAAGATAGTTCCAATCCATTCAGTTTAAGGCCCTTTTCACATCCCAAAAGTACAGCACTGCAGAGATCTGTCACTCTCCTCAGGATAATATAAACCAATACTTTGCCGATTATCTTTTCATATATTCAATCATCTCTTAAATAACTGGCATTACACTGTTGTTTAGTTTAAAAGTTTTTGTTTTTGTGTGACCTGCTTCTTCTTTTCTTGACTTTTTGTGGGTTGGATCTCCATCCTGATTTCATTTCTGTAAATTGTATATCAACTATTTGGTTTTCATGCTGATCTATAACTTGATCTTGTTGGTTTTGCTTTTGTGGCTTAAATCTCCATTCTGGTTCTATGAGTTGTATATCAACTGATTGATTTCCATGCTGGTTTGTGACTTGATAAGTCATTACATTAGAATCCAAAGCCGCCTCTCTTGTATTAAATAGTCCAGCTGAGACCTCTGAAGGAGAATCCAAAAGCGGCTCATCTGTAGAGACCTCTGTAACTTGTTGTTTCTTCATTACTTCCACCTCCTTCTGCTTATCTTGAATCTCTATCTCTTGTTGATTTTGTTTTTTGAGAACCTTGTAGTAAAATTCTTCCGCTTTTTCAACAGTATTTAGCTGATATCTTTCTCCTTGATATCTCAATATTATACCAACTGGAACGTCCCACCTGAATGAGATATTTTGTTTTTTTAGCTCAGTCACCAAAAGTCCAAATTTCTTTCTATCTTTTAACATCTTAGGCGGCAATTCTTTATATATCCAGATCTTTCTTCCATACAGTTGTGGAGTAGAATTAAAGGATTTTTGCACAATATCATTTCTTATTTCTTTATCTGTGAAGTAAATCACCACATCTCTAGGCAGTTGCCTTTGCTTTGCAATCCAAGAATTTACTCTATAGGCCTTGTCAATCTTACAAGATACCTCCTCAGGATGAACCTTTAAAATCCCAGCCAGAACTTGAGCAGATATTTTTCTTAGATCATCTCTATTATTTTCCCGTAACCCTCTCATTCTGACTGCAAATTCCGTGAGCCTGTATTGCATCATTACAACTTCTTTTTCAATCCCTTGCTTTATATCTTCTGCATTGTAAGTCTCGTGACCAGCTTCCTTTTTTGACTTTACTTCTAAACTATTGTCTTGAATATTTCTCAAATCATTTTCAGTTCTTTGTATTTTATTGTCCAAATTATAAATCTTATCATCAACTTCCTCCATTTTAGACTCTAATAATTTGATATTTGTATCCATCTTTATAACAGCTTCTGAGAAAGCATTAGTCACTGTTACAATCTTTCGTTGCAGATGATCATACTTTAGTTGTATCATTACTTTAATTTCCTGCCTTAATTTTTCAAATTTCTGGTTCACAGTCTCGTGATACTTTGCCATTTCCTCCTGAAGAAATTCTTTTAAATTAAAACCATTCTGCTGAGTCTGTAAGCTAAGAACTTGTTCAGATAATTGTAAATGGGGGAGCACCCCCCCCACTGCTTGTTTGTCAGGCTTTATTAGTTTTAATGCCATCCTACCACACAAAAAAAGCTCTCTTTTTTATAAAGAAGACTTTTCCCCAAACAAGATCAAATACAAATCTCCAAGAAAAAGGAAACTTAAAATGGATATTTTCCTTCTAGATTCTAGCCGGCACTGTATATTTTGCTACTTTGTAGCTTATTACAGAAGGACTTTCACTTTCGGCTTTCTTCTCAAGCCTCAGCAATCCCCATTTTAAACTTTTTTTTCCCTTCAGTTAGAAACGCTTTAGGGTCGCAGGTTCAAATCTCGCTCTCTTTAACTAAACCATCTGTTAATTTTATTGGTTGGTCCAGTCCCGGCACCTGGCTCTGCAAAAAGACAGAGTTCTCCTGAAGCCCGGAGCAGCGGCGAGCGAAAATAGGGAGCCACAATCTGCTCGTCCCCAAGAGTAAAAAAAAACTCTGGGGACTTCGCAGAGGGCTCTACCTGCCCTCGCCTGCTCTGGCTCGCATTTCCATCAGGAAATGGAGTTTTTCGAGCTGCCTTTCAGATGTAAAGGCGGCTCTTTACAGGCAACGGGGCTGGCGGTCACAGAGGACTGTCTGGTGGCGACGGAAGCCAGACCGGAAGTCCAGAGAGGGCTTCTTGAGGAGGGTCCTCAGCACCACCTCTTTCAAGGTGGGTGGCAAGAAACCCTCACTCAAAGAAGAGTTTATAATCCTCTAGAGCCAGCCTCGTGTAACCTCCCGGGTAGCCAGCACCAGCCAGGAGGGGCACGGGTCCAATAAACATGTGGTTGCATTCAACCTCCCCAGCATCCTGTCCATGTCCTCGGGAGTCACAGGGTCAAACTCATCCCAGATAACATTCTCAAGACCCGCCTCGGACATCTCACTTGAACCCACCCAGTCAGAATCCAAGCCTTCCTGGATTCGAGCAATTTTATCCTGCAGATAATGTGCAAAATCCTCAGCTCGCCCTTGCAAGGGGTCTTCCCGTGCTCCCAGATGGAGAAGGAAGCAGGTCACCCTAAACAGGGCGGCTGGGCGATTATCTGCCGACGCGATAAGAGCAGAAAAGTAGTTACACTTTGCTGCTTTTATCGCCACTAAGTAGGTCTTGATATAAGACCTCACTAGTGTTCGGTCAGATTCAGAACGACTAGCCCTCCAACTACTCTCGTCTTTTCCGGCGCTTCATCTCCCTCAGCTCCTCGGAGAACCAAGGAGCTGGGCAGGTTCAGCGCCGGGTCAGAGGCCGCAAAGGCACGACCCAATCCAAAGCAGCACTGGCTGGGGGGATTCTGGGAATTGAAGTCCACCCATCTTCAAGTTACCAAGGTTGAGAAACACTGCTCTAAGTGGTTTACAGAGTCAGCATATTGGCCCCAACAATCTGGGTCCTCATTTTAACAACCTCGGAAGAATGAAAGGCTGACTCAACCTTGAGCCAGTGAAACATCTTAATTTACAACTGAAACAACTGATGGATTCAGATGGATTTTGTTAAACACTTGAGGGCTTTTCCGGCAACCTGGCAGATAATTCTATGAGTGTCTACTCTGGAGACAGAACATGGCAAGAACTCTTGATATGATTGCTTCTGAAAGGCTTCTACTGGCTGATCCCAGATTTACTGAAAAACTCTTAGATATAAAGCATCATAAGTGATACTTAGAGTGTGGAGGAAGTCAAACAAAATTGAACCTGACTGAGCATGTTTACAAACTGAAATTCAAGATGACATCAAGGTGATAAGGGCTGTGAAACAATAGCATTTTCCCCTCCCTTATCAAACTAGCAGATTGCCAGCCAGCAACCCTGCTTAGAATGGTCAACTCCCTTTTGGAGCGGGATAAGCAGGTATCTCCAATTGGCACTATAGTAATTTCGTACAGCATATTGCCAATGCTGCCATTTAGATTTCTGTCAACCATTCATGGGTTTAATCTGATGTGATATCAGCCCTTTAGGATAGATGAGATCAGGAAACACACTGAAGAATGACTTGAACATTACTTTATTGATATGGGCTATAGTAATTGAGTTTGGAAAGCCTGTGTTTTCCCTTCCTTCCTGTTTATACCCTGGAGTTAAACAGGAGTCAGCTTGAATTTCTTTCTAATGCTTTCTTCACTTTCTGGACTTAAAATATGGTTTGGAACTGTCACACCATATTTTCTCCATGGTCATCTCTGTGGCTACTAATGGATGAGCAAATGTAAACTATGGTCACAAGGTTCTTTGCCAGCTTTGGGTATATGGATTTTTGACTTGAAGAACTTTGCAGTGATAACTAATGCCTGCATCACTGCTCAGCTGGTGTCAATCCTGAAGTGAACCTGGCTGAAGCCATCTTGGAGGCTTCAGGGTTGCCACAAAGCAGAAGAAGGGACAGGGAGGGGGAAAATAGCTAGATGGGGTTTTGTAGGCAAAACAAGAAAGTTTTCCTGTGGGAACCAAGGACATTCTGACAGGTGGCTGGCCAGAGGACGAGTGAAGTAACCAAGCAACCAGCCAGCACCTTGATTGGACAGTGTAATCAGTAACTTGGGGAAAGAGGAAATGTTTACTTTTTAATCAGGTGAAAGCCACGGGAACTTTCAGAGTTGACTTTCACCAGTCATGCCAATATGATGTATCCAATAAATTGTTCTTTGAGGAATTTGCCTGCCTCAGAGTTCTTATTTCTATGGGTGCATTACTTGGGATGCTGACAGATGGACTATTTCAGTGCATTCTAGATGAAAGTGCCTTTGGTGAGTTCTGAGAAACTCATTGGTGCAAAATGTAGTGGCTTATTTGGTAGCAGGTATTTATCAGCATATTACACCTGCTTAATAGTTATTGTGTTTTCTTCCCATAGATTTGTGAGTACAATTAAAAGTCCGGATTTTGATCTATAAATCTTCCTACTGCTTGGGATCCAGGCACCTGCCAAACCAACTTCTCCAGCAGCCTTAACCTATCTGCCTTTTTTTTTTCTCCTGGAGGTAAAAAACCTGTTAATAGTAGCTGAAGCCCAGGGATGCTATTTTTCAATAATATCACATGTCTTGTGGAAAAGCCTCCCCTTAACTTTTATTATTATTATTGTTGCATTTCTTGAAGCTGTTGAAAATAGGATGGCATTATCTGAGCTTATTGTTTGGATGTTGCGGTTGATCTGTTTCATTTTTTTAAATATTTAATTTAATGTTAATAACTTTGTTTACTGTGGATGTTTTAATTAATATGAGGTATGCTGTTTGTTATCATAGTTAACTGCTGAGAGTTCCCCATTGATTTTAGTGCAATGGAAATGTAATAAATATATATTTAAAATAATGTAAATAAATAAAACTTCTGTTTTAATTCCCTACTCTTTCCATTTTGAAACTATTAAATTTAACTATAACAAACTAAGCATAACATATAAAATAATGAAAAAAAATAGCCATAAGGGAAAAATCTAATTTTATATAATCTGACATTCTTTCTCCATAGTGGCCAATAAGATATTTGAGGAAATCCACTAACCAAATATCAGTCCAATATGATCTTCCCAATGTTATTCTTCAATAATTAGTAAAAAGACACAGGTTTTTCTTCAATATTGGAAGCAATTTATAAAGTTAGATTTAGAAGTTACTTAGCCACCTACGCATGCAACAGTCAAACTTATGTGTTGTCATATGTTTGTTACTCATGTGCAATTCTAAAAAAACCCACCTGTATCTTTGATGCATTTTATCTTAACATCCTACTTCTGATCACCATATATTATATGAACTCCCTCTTGAATATATTCTGAAAGCTGTTGTCATGGGAAATTTGACCTCATAGCTGTAGCTCAATAGAACTACTGTATATTTTGTTTGGAAGATGTCGATCAGGTCAACTTATACAAATTGAAAGATTAAATGCTTTCAATAAGTACCTTAATAATATTTAAGTATTGTGTGATATTATAAAAGCAATGGAATCACCCCACACTTGGCTAAATGGAACAAAGCAGAAGGAATGAATGGAGCAAAACAGATTTTTTTAATCTGCTAAAGTATGAAAATAAGTGGGCTAAGAAGGATTAGAATCTAAAAATAAATAAGCATGGTATCTATGTCCCAATCACAGATGAGAAAATTCAGAATTCAAGTTACCAGGATATTTCATTCTTCAAATAATGAAGTATCATCTAGAGGAATGCTGAATTTATGATTTATTTTTATTTTGTTTGTTTATTTAGATAAGGTGTATGAGAAAATATATGAAGTTTAAATAGGAATTTTTACTGTATAATTACATTTTAATAAAAAATTAATAAAATTTACAAATATATTTTATTATCAGATTTAATATTTTAGAACCATCATTCAGCAAGTGAAACAAACAGAAAAAAAATCTATTTTAGAGTCCATTCTTGTTTGTTTTATTTCATGTAAAATAAATCTGGTAATCATTTTTTCCCCAAGTAGATAAAAAATAACTACAGCTGCCTAGTGTATCTCAATTCATTTGTGTGATATGTTGCCATCATTAATATGGTATATATTTCCATGGAAACATTCTTGCTATTACAAATAAAAAAATAAGTACTTTGACTGAAACATATTAGTCCTGCTCAATAATTAAAAAGAAATACATTAAGCTGTCTCTTTTAAATAATTAATATTTATTAAATTAAGATATTTTTTATTTTGATCCTACTATGATATAAACAATCTGAAATATGGAAGGAAGTATAAGTTAACTTCTATTGTGAACAAAAACAAGCAAGATTAGGAAAAACTATTTTGAAGGTTTCCAATTTTCTTTTTATAATAACAATGACAACAGTAACGACAATGACAATAATAATGACAATAATAATGATAATGATAATGATAGGAGGAGGAGGTGGAGGGGAGGAGAGGAGAGGAGAAGAAGAAGGAGAAGGAAAAGGAGGAGGAAGAGAAAGAGGAAGAGGAGGAGGAGAAGGAGAAGGAGAAGGAGAAGGAGAAGGAGAAGGAGAAGGAGAAGGAGAAGGAGAAGGAGAAGGAGAAGGAGAAGGAGAAGGAGAAGGAGAAGGAGAAGGAGAAGGAGTAGTATTCAGACAGGCAGGCACCTGCCACATAATACCCCAGTCTTAACAGTTGTCAATAGGAAAGACAAAAATGTCTGGCTATTGGATGTGGCAATGCCTACAGAAAGCAGAAGAGAAGAGAAGAGAAAGAACTGGAGAAGATAAGAAAATACAAAGACCTACAAATAAAAATAGAACAACTGTGGCAAAGGCAAGCAAGGGTAGTACCAATAATAATAGGTGCCTTGGATGCAATCCCAAAACAACTGGAGCATCACTTGATCCCAAAACAACTGGAGCACCATTGGCATTGACAAATTCACCATCAGTCAATTGCTGAAGGTGGCTTTACTTGGAACAGCTTCCAATCTGCGACAATATCTGTAACAGTGTGAAACATCCAGATTAGCATATGCCAGGTCCTTGGTAAGGACTCGATGGGTAGACAAAAATGCCAAACCCAGTCTGAACATCTGGCTGACTGTGTGATTAATAATAATAACAATAATAATAACAATAATAATAATAATGATGATGATGATGATGATGATGATGTATCTTTGATTTTCAGCCTCATTTGATTCAAAATTGGCTCAGCCTGTTAAAAAAGAGCTGTTAAATGTCCCTCCTGATAAATCAATGAACTTTTTCACTGATTACTGTATTGGTGATAATTAATGAATACAAAGCTTCTGACTATCTTCTCAGTATTTCCATTTCCTATGCTTTTTTAACAGTGTAATTGTAAATTGTATCATGTTGTTTTGTCCATAATAATAAGTAGCACTTTTTTTTTCTTGAATTACACCCAAGTTGGTCTCTCAAATTCATACTGCATTTTTATTTCTTGGATTCTTCAGGAATGAAACTCAAGTTTTTTAAAAACAGATTGTTCTTGATAAAACTGAATTTTGCCATTTTTTCAGTACTTTCCTGCATCCATTTAAATCTATTTGGCAGGAAAATCATTTCCTATTTTCACAGAACTAGAAAAACAGAATCAGAAAGTCTGCATAGGATTTATCTTCTGTCCTTATCCAGAATATATCATATTATAATAATAACATCTAATATTTTAATAATACTTAATAACTTCATCACTTCTGTCCTTACCCAGATCCCCAAATCCTCAATATTATATTATTGTGGCAACAACAGTATCACTAACATCCCTTTGCCTAATATGTTTTCTATTAAAGGTTTTGTTTTTACAGTTTTTAATGTTTGTTTTTAATATCAATGAAATTGAAATCTCTTAATAATAATGTGTGGCGAGGAAAGAATGAGAGAGTGATTCAAATGCCTGCTGAGATAAGCCTTTTTTCCTCCATGGAGGGAGGGGACCCTTAGCAACATGCCAAGATGGGGAGTGTAGTTTTTATCAAGCTATGTGGGTTTGTTTATTCTCCCTTCCTTCAGCAAAGTGACAAGCATTTCTCCTGGTCAACCAAGGAAAAGAAAGGAGCAATTTCCAACATTCTCTGCCAATTTCCCACAAAATAATTCAATGGTGAAGTGACAAGAAGTTGGAAGTCACTCATTTTACCCATTGAATTTTGTCTGCCTGTTGTTATTTTGTTTCCTCCCCCCCAGCAAAGTGGAAGGCAGTACCACAGGTCAGGGGGGGAGGAGGAGGAGGAGGAGGAGGAGGAGGAGGAGGAGGAGGAGGGATTTCAAATTTTTTCTGCAGCATCTCACAAGCAAAGTCAATACGAAAGGCTGAAAGAAGTTGAAAATCACTCCTGCTTCCATTGCTTTTTTGCTCACTCGTCTTCATTCTGCTTCTCTGTTTAGCTAAAGAAATATCTCTGAATGGATGACCCAACAGGTCACAGGTTTTCTCATCTTTTATAAATGAGAACAGCCTGAACATAATCCTAATTGGTAAATTAGGACAGGGAAGATGAATTAAAACTAAAAGTTACTGAAGAAAATCAGCAGCCTTCTGGTTTTCTTCTGGCTTACCCTTACAAAATACAATAGTAACTCCATAGAAATCCAGTTTCTGACTGAAACTTTTGTTTAACTTGTTGGTTACTATTACTTCATCAATTATAATGTTTCATTCTTTTTTCCAAAACACTGATTACTTATTATTAGTTATCATTATAGAAAGTTTATTCCATGAAATTAACAGCAACCATCTCAGTTAAAATCCCATTTCTAGTGGAAAATACAAAAACAACAATAACAAAATCTTCAACTTTGAATATACAGTAGTCTATAGATACTAATTTTATCATGGCACATTTCTTTAGAAAACAGAAGAAATTGACAACTTTTCATTCCCTATAGCACAAATGTGTTTATTTTTCCTATCAAAGAACACCATAAAAAAAAAATCACAGTTTCAGAGAGAATTGTTTCTTAGGGACATATAGACATAACTTGTTATACTCTTGGGGGAGAAACTGTAAATTAGGTTTTAACAGGCCAAATGCAAGCAATATAAATGTGTACAGAACAAGTTTTCAACATTGGCAGAGTGGCTGATTATGCATAGAGTGTTCAAACTGTGTCAGGTAATGATAACTAAGCCTGAAGATGCATTGTTTTTAAGTGAAAATTATTATAAATTAAGTTTCAGCAATGATGCAAAATTAACTTTGCAATTAATAGCTGTGATCCACTTATTATCATATTCATCCTCATTGCCATTGCCATCACCATCATTATCCTCTTCAATCATCATTCCCATCATCATCATCATCAGCCTTTCTAAGGTAGTTAAAAACTGAACCCTCTGGCTAAGACTGCAAGACAAACTGTGCAAGATAAAGTTTGTGGCTATACCTGGATGCATGTTTACAACTGCTTTTCATTATTATTGGTTGCATAAGCAACCACATGTTTAGTCTGGGTGTGACATTTTTTGTCTGACTTTATTATTATCTTTATTCATTAAATATGAAACTCAGTCAACTGAACATTCAAAAATGCATCACAAATACCATTGACTGGTGCTAATGGTTGATACAGGTTGCTGCCAGCGTCCTAGCTATCAACCAAGTACCTTCTTAAGATGTACAATGTTCCAGGTAGTGCAGTTTTTTTACAGTTCCACTGGTGTTATTGCAGGAAGCTGCAATTTGCTGATGTATCTTATAAAATTCTTGGATATGGTACCAAGTGCCACAATGACAATGGGTATCATTGTTACATGTTTCATCTGTAGCCGTGTAGTTTCGATGGCCAGGTCACAATATTTTATGATTTTTTCTAGTTCTTTTTCTTTGACTCTGGCATCTCCTGGTACCGCGATGTCAATAAATTGTACATTTCGGTTTTCAACAACTATGATATCTGGCGTGTTGTGTTCCAAGTGACGATCCGTCTGTATTCGAAAGTCCTACAAGATCTTCACCTTCTCATTTTCTATAACTTTTTTCACTTTATGTTCCCATGACTTTTTGGATACAGGAAAGTTGTTACATAATGACCAGTGGACTAATTTAGCAACTTGGTCGTATCTAGGTTTGTAATCAGTTTGTGCAATTCTGCTACATTCACATATTAAATGTAAAACAGTTTCAACTTTGTTGTTGCAAAGTCACCAGTTTGGATTGTTGGTGGATTTTTGTATCTTTACTTTCATGGCATTAGCTTGTAGTGCTTGTTCTTGAGCAGCGAGTATTAAACCTTCTGTTTCTTTCTTGATGGTTCCCATCTTAAGCCATGCCCATGTAAAGTTGTCATCACATTTTCCTTCAGTGCTGTCCATGCAAAGCTTTGGTTTTCCATCTATTTAATCTGTCATCCATCTGTTTTTCCTTATATTCTGCCTTTGTTTCTGTTGTTTTTATAATGTTCTCCATTTTCACAGTCTGCAGTAATTTTGAATTGTTATTGTTATTGTTATTGTTCCAAGTTGTAAACCAAAAAAACTTCTCTCAGATATTCTATTACTGAGTTGTGACATAAAAGTAAAGATTATCTTTGAAGAAGTACAGTTCTGTAATTTAATGCAATTGTATTGTTCATAAATTACAATAGTTAGCAATGAATGATTAAACTGACTGAAAAATCTGAGCTTGTGTTCATGAAACATTTTCCCCTTTTAGTCACTTTGAAACCAGCACATTCCTTGTGATAAACTCCACATTTTGTCAATAGTACTAAACAAAATTGACCCCCACAGAATAACTCATCATCTAGTGCAGATGCCTATGGGGAAACGCCTTCATGTGGGTAATTTTGCACTAACTACAATGGTCTTTATTTGTCTGGAAAATTAGCATGTATGTATTGTGTAAAGCTTGAGTTTCATGAAGAAACTCATGGACTTTGCTGAGGTTAGTGATATTAGAAAGGGCAGGACTTTTTAGAACCTTTCACATTATTCTGAATATGTGAATATTCCTAAGTACCTGAATAGGCTATTTATTAATGCCTAGATTTGTTATTGGATCATTTGTTGATTGACACACAATCTGATACAACAAATAATTTTCACTCTCAGATCATTCTTTTTCTCCCCTTGGATAATTGTATGTTTCAGCAAGTCTTACATTAGAGCTGTAATTTTATTTTGTTGACTTATGTGCAGGTTGAGGTTTCATAATGTTCATTGTACAGTGCTACCCCCCAAATGCTTCTAATTGCTTAGAAAATAAATATTAAAAAGCAAGCAGTTAGATTCACCAAAATCTAATAGAAAAAACTCAGCTAATGTAAAAATTGTGCTCATAAATCAATGAAGTTCTTATTAGTCTCATTTAGGAATGTATGAACCTGTTCTATTTTCCTTAAGTTCAACTATTTTTCTCTTTGTAAGAAGTACATTTGTTGCCATTTGGTGCTTTGTTGTAACTATATTGGCTAGGAATTCACATCAGATTGGAGAAGGTTGACTCAAGTCAAGCCCAGGTATTAGTAACAGCAGCATTGATAAAACAAATAGAGGAAATTGAAGACCACAGCAGGAAATGAGCTACAAGAATCATCAGAATAAATACATTAAAAAAATATGTTCTACATATAATTCCAGCTAGAGGTGGTATTTGCCAGTTTTCCGAACTGCTCAAAATTTCCGCTACCGGTTCTCCAGAAATCCAGGGATTTCACCCCAATTCTATCTCATGTACACAGCCTGCTAGTATTCACAAGCTGCCATGCTGAACAAGAAATTCTTAGTA
Source organism: Pituophis catenifer annectens (assembly GCF_029215685.1). NCBI lineage: Eukaryota > Metazoa > Chordata > Lepidosauria > Squamata > Colubridae > Pituophis > Pituophis catenifer. The sequence goes on from NW_027256883.1 coordinate 80,409,543, forward strand.
ATCAATTAATAATTTTCAGTCCATCACACCTATAAGGCAACTCTTGGTAATAGTGCAGCTGGCCCCATTATTGTTACATATTTAAAGTTTCAGTGCTCTGCTCCCAGCAATATTTTCTCAGTGTTTTTTTTTCCCATTTGGAAAATTAGAAGTGCTGCTATTTGAGAATTCCTGTTTTGGATCACAATTTATATATTGAATAAATCACACAGCCAACAGCTATTCAGACATAAATAAAAATTGGAGAACTTCTGGGGGAGGTATGGCAAAGTGAAGACAGCTTCATGAGAGAGGAGTCAATGACCACCTCAAAGACAAAGGAATCTCATCTCTCCAGAGATGTTCTAAATATCTTCTCATGAATAAAGTTTAGAGCAGCAGTTTTCCATAGATTTGAGTCCCGGGAGAGGAAATGACCAGTCAACTTGCAATCATGAATGAGACTTTTGAAAGACACTAAGTTCACAGACCTTACTTTCTAATCACTTTTGGAAATTGTCTATCAACTATTTTTTAGGTAGTAGAGACTTTTGGAGCAACAGGTTTGAAAGTCTTCATTGGATGACTTTTATCTTTAACTCTGAATACAAGAAAAAATAATAATTACAAGTTTATAGAAATAAAAAAATTGAAATAAACAACAAAAAGCTAAATAAGATTTTGATCTAAGAAAGTTATAACATTGGAAATGTTAACAGATATATCTGAAGAAAAGAGGTAGAAGTTAGTCACTACAATATCAACACTGACAACAATGATTTTATATATATGTGTGTGTGTGTGTGTGTGTGTGTGTGTGTGTTTTCTCAGGTTTTCGTGGGTGTTTGTATGTAGGTCTTTGGTTATTCGGGTCTTCTCCCAAGTAAAATTGGAAGTGTCTTGGCGACGTTTCGACGAAGTCTCATTCGTCATCTTCAGGCTGGTGTTCTCGGCTTCGTGCTTCCAGGAGCAATGTGAGATCGCAGCTGTCGCTTCCTTTTAAAAGCTAGTGGGGGTGTGAGCTGATTGGGTGGGAACTTGGCTGTGTTCTGATTGGGTGGAGGTGTGTTCTGATTGGTTAGGGGCTTGGCTGTGCTCTGATTGGATGGGGGGTTGGTTGTGCTCTGATTGGATGGGGGTGTGTTCTGTTTGGGTGGGGGCTTGGTTGTGCTCAGCTTAGTCTGAGTTGCAGGGGGATTTGAGCTGGTGAGCTGCGTTGTTGTTGTTTGGCTTCGTGTTTGTGGCCGTGCGAGCTCTTCATGGTGGGTGTCAGTCTGCTTCATGTATGGATTGGAGGGGTTTAAAGTGGCTAATGATGCAGCTGCGGTCTGGCTTCTGGTCCTTGGTTGTGGCTCATTATCAGTGTGGGTTTGAGTCTGCTTTCTGCGTGGATGTGTGGTGGTGACATTTCATTTTTTTTTTTCATTTTATTAGATTTCTATACCGCCCTACTCCCGAAGGACTCAGGGCGGTGCACAGCCAAACAATAAAAACACATACAATACAAAATTTAAAAATAGAATAAAATCAAATTAAATAATTTTGGCCCCGACAAATTTAAAACCCCAAACTTTTAAAACCAATTTAAAATTGAATATATAAATACTAAAAGATATTTAAAATTTTAAAAATCTTTTATAAAAGAGGGGGAAATTTAGGCCAGGCTGGCCTGGTGAAATAGTAAGGTCTTTAAGGCGCGGCGGAAGGTGCGCAGATCCGGGATCCTCCGTATCTCTGGGGGGAGCTCGTTCCAGATAGTAGGTGCCCCCACAGAGAAGGCTCTCCCCCTGGGGGCCGCCAGTCGGCATTGTTTGGCTGATGGCACCCGGAGGAGCCCCTCTCTATGGGAGCGTACCGGCCGGTGGGAGGCTATTGGTGGTAGAGAGCTCCTGTGTGGCTCTCGTGAGTGTGGGTCTGGTGTCATTCGTCGTGTTAGGGACTTGTTTGTCAATAAGGGCGGGTTTCCAAATGGCTGGTAGGTGGGAGGTATCATCTCGTTTGTTCATGCTGTGTGGGCGTTTTTCTATCTCAATGGCTTCTCTGATTATTCTGTTGTTAAAGTGTTCAGTTTTGGCAATAGTTCTGGTCTTTTTAAAGTCAATATCATGTCCTGTGGCTTTAAGGTGTTGGACCAGGGAAGAAGTTGGTTCCTCTTTTCTGACTGAGTTCTTGTGTTCTTCTATGCATGCACTTATTCGTCTGTTGGTTTGTCCGATGTATGTGGTGGGGCAGGTGGTGCATGGGATTTCATATACTCCTTGATTTTCTAACTCAATTTTGTCTAATGGGTTCCTTAGGATGGTGGATATTTTTCAGTTTGTGCAGAATGCTGTCTTGATGTTATGTTTGTGGAGGATTTTGCTTATTCTGTCTGTGGTGCTTTTTATGTATGGGAGGAGGGCTTTGCCGTTTTCTTGTTCTCTGTCTTGGATTTTAGTGGGGGTTTCTTTTTGGATTAGGTTGGTGATCTTTTTTCTTTGGAATCCATTGGATGTTAGTACGTTAGTGAGAGTGCGTAGTTCGGTTTTTAGGTGTTGTTCGTCAGTTAAGCGTTTTGTTCTGGAAATGAGTATCTTGGCTACAGAGTTGATCTGGGCAGGGTGGTGGTGTGAGAGTGCGTGCAGATAGCGGTTTGTGTGTGTTTTCTTCTGGTAGATAGTGTGTCCTAGGGAGCCATTGGATTTTCTGTAGACTAAGACATCCAGGAAGGGAAGTTGGTTGTTAGCTTCTGTTTCCATGGTGAACTGTATTTTGGGGTGTAGGCTGTTGAGGTGTGTGAGGAAGTTGTCCAGTTTTTCTTTCCCATGTGGCCAGATTATGAAGGTGTCGTCTACACATCCACGCATCCACACAGAAAGCAGACTCAAACCCACACTGATAATGAGCCACGACCAAGGACCAGAAGCCAGACCACAGCTGCATCATTAGCCACTTTAAACCCCTCCAATCCATACATGAAGCAGACTGACACCCACCATGAAGAGCTCGCACGGCCACAAACACGAAGCCAAACAACAACAACGCAGCTCACCAGCTCAAATCCCCCTGCAACTCAGACTAAGCTGAGCACAACCAAGCCCCCACCCAAACAGAACACACCCCCATCCAATCAGAGCACAACCAACCCCCCATCCAATCAGAGCACAGCCAAGCCCCTAACCAATCAGAACACACCTCCACCCAATCAGAACACAGCCAAGTTCCCACCCAATCAGCTCACACCCCCACTAGCAGTTAAAAGGAAGCGACAGCTGCGATCTCACATTGCTCCTGGAAGCACGAAGCCGAGAACACCAGCCTGAAGATGACGAATGAGACTTCATCAAAACGTCGCCAAGACACTTCCAATTTTACTTGGGAGAAGACCCGAATAACCAAAGACCTATATATATGTATATATTTCTGGAAACCCTTTTGGACTTTTTGCTGTCCCAAGGATTTAAAAGTTGATGTTTTATGGTTTTGCTTATAGATAAGAGATATGGGATGGGATGAGGAAATATCTGTTTAATCTTATGGGGGTAAAGAGTTATTAAATTTGTTTATATAGTTGTGATGATGGTTGGAAGTTATTCCTTTATATATTTCTTATCTTTTTCTTTATTATAGTCCTGAACCAATCCCTAGCCAATCTCTCTAATAAATATAAAGGAAATTTCACCACAAAAACATTTGATCTGGACTACAACTTTGAACCTAAAGTTACACTTGGGCCTTTAAGCCATGATTCCTGGAGAGTATGGTTCAGAAGTTTAGAAGATCTACATATTGAGTGGTAATTCATTCTCTAATAGATAAACAATCAAGTTGTATGGATGTGGGATACCGAAGATGAAAATATCCACTGGCATCATCTGGAATATTTTAGATCTACAGCTTCTCAGCTCTAGCAGAGATCAGAATAGAAAAGCATAATATATTTCAAGGTTGGTACATCCCAAGATTTTTGGAATGGATTGTCTTATTTACAAGTTATACCCAGAGTTCAAAGATCCCACTTCCTGTTAATCAATGAAGAAAAAAGAAAAATCGAAGTCTTTGTATGCATCATTTTAGCTTTTTTAATTACTAATTGTATATCTTTGATCCATCTATTTGTTTTATGATAAGTGGGTGTATCTACAGAAAAAAGAGGTTTTGTGTGTATGCTTGCAAGCCAATTTTAATAGGCCCAAAGCATCTATCTTTCTTCTGTAAATTAGCAGATATCCTGTGGGTTTCTTGCTTACAGGGCTGCCAAGGGACAGTAAAGCTGCTACCCCAGAAAACTCATTATACTGTATGAACAGCATAGTCATTCTCAAGCAAAGAGTGCATTAGAGTAAGAACCCAAGTGCTGAAGAGGCCAAAGATAAATATAGCAAAGGAGAATGTAGCCATTTTAATTAACAAAACAGCATGGCTCAGACATCTTGGTAATGCTGAGTGAAACAGACTACAAGCAAATATGAAAGGCTTAGTTTAAACTAGGATACAAAAATGAATCTGAACTTAAAGAGGCAGGGCTGAGGGAGGGAGGGAAATTATATTTCTCACAAAACTGGAAAAGAGAGAGTGAGCAGTAACATAAAAATTGCCTTCTTCCTGGCTGACAACAAAATGGAAATTGAAGTGGCCATTTTAGGTGCTTTCTGTGGTACTTTAAATTGGGAATAATCATGACCTGGAAACACTTTGTTTGGAAATTGGACTTGTCATAAAGAATTGGACTTGTCATCAGCAATGTTGCCTCACAGATTTTTGGGTATGAGACTCTCATATTTATTGTCTCTAGAGATTAGCTGAGAATCAGCCTTCCTGTTATATAGCAACTTCCCTGCTTGAATTCTTTGTCTTTGCAACAATATTCTAGAGGTTTATAATCTGATGGGGAAGGTTCCTCTTGCCTTCTCTGGAAGCAGACTCTGAAGTAGTTTGGGAGTTCATGGCCATCCTAACAGCTGTGAGCTGTTCCAGATCATCCAGGGCACAATATATAATAATGGTGATATAACTGATCTGGATTTTTTTTTTCTCTGTCATAGTGGCATGCTGTTCTGAATTTGGGGAAGATATTTGTTGTTTCCTTGTCATGATCATCCCTAGTGAGCCTGAAGTTCTCTGGCATCAGGCCTTACTACAGAAAAGCTGGACCTATTTAATAGTAACAGAGTTAGAAGGAACCTTGGAGGTCATCTAGTCCAACCCCTCCTGCTCACGCAGGAGACCTGTACTAGGGATTTGAACCGCCAAACTGCAACCTTTCTGATTGACAAGCTCAATGTCTTAGTCACTTTAGATCAGTCACCCAGGCAATTAATGGATTGGGTTGTGTTTCAAAGTGACTTTAGGTCTCTACATCAGGGCTGTCAAACTCAAGGCCCATGGGCTGGATGCATCATATGCTTGCTACGCCCACCCCTGGTTTAGTGAAGGGGAAAAAGTCCCAATATGTCACATGATGACAACGTGACGACGTGAGTTTGACATCTCTGCTCTACATACTTCAGTCAAAGTTCTCATAGCAACCTGGAATGATAGCACAGCTGAGCCTGTGGATCAAATCAAACCTGAGTAATTCTCAGAATTTCCCCTGGTTTATGCAAGTGCTTAGAGAGATCAAGCAGATGAAGAGATACCTAGAGTGGTATCATGGGACACCAAGGAGCAAAGCCATGTTTCACTAACCCAGTGAAACATGGGCTAGAGCCAATGGTAGTGGTAAGTATGATGAAATATAATTATTTCTCCATACTTATTGCATCTTCAGATACAATAAGGTATCTGAGGTGACCTGAACCTTCTTTGGCAGGAATAATTCCAGGATTCACCTATAAGACTGCTGTGCTGAACATGGTAAGCACCTTTGACGTAGGGCCAATAGTGGGTATAGAGATTAGGTCTTGCATGGGAAGAATTATACATTGTTGAGTCTGAGGAAATGAACTGGGTTCTTATAACTGTTCAGCCTTTTCTATATTAGATCTATGCCTTCCTGGCTAATTTAACTGACTAGGGGTGGGGGGGGAGAGATGACATGTGATTGGTCTAGACAGTGCTAATTGCTCCTTGAGTGAGTGGGTGATCTTGCTAACTCTTTAGAAGGTAATAGTGATCCCCACTCTTCAACAGGCCATCATTCAACCCAATTAGTGTGGACAATTTTTATCCAGAGTCTAGAAATGGTTGTGCCGCAGCATCAAAGGTCCCTTTCCTGTTTTAACACCTGGTGCTGGGGATCTTCCATCATTGATCCTGGACGAAGTGACAATCGGAGTTTTCAACTGCAGAAAAATATGAGTTTAATAGTTATGGAAATAACAAAGGTATGTGCAAGTCTTCAATTAATTTTTTTTATCCCTCCTTAATATTTCCAATATGTTACTGGAAGGTTAGAACCCAAGCTTTATTTGCACAAATTTGTTTAATGATACTAAAGAGCTATCCATTATGAATATGGCAAACTTTTGGTCCAGCTATTCTTTACAGTTTTGGGGGTTTAAAGTAAGAAAGATTCCCCAAAGATAAAGAAGTTGGTAATTGGTGGCTGAGAATTGATTTTTTTAAAAAAAATAATTTGTTTCTTAAAAGTCCTCAACAACTAAGGAAGTGTAACAATTAGTCCTGCAGATCACTGAGAAAGGCTTTAAAAAATGAGAGCAAAATGTTTTGAGTCATTTCAAAAGATGATGTAAGTCAGTAGTGAATAATATATAGAAAGATTCTACCTGTATTGGACATCCCTGTTAAACTAAATTTATTTCTTAGATTTATATGTCATTCATCTCATTATCCAAAGTGACTGGGCAGTTTATAATGCAATAAAAATATAAATATAAAAACAATTTAAAATTGCAAGAGTCAAGTAGAGACTAAAAACTAAGTGCTTGAACAGTGCAGAGATGGTGTCTTCTTTGTCACTGTACCAACTGCCTAGAAGTGTCCCTATCAGGATCCCAAGACAACCATTAGAACCAAGTTTTAATGGAGGCAGATCTCATCTCCACTGGCAAAATGTTCTAAAGGTGATTACCATGACAGAGAAGTTCCTCTTCTGGATCTCACCAGCCAAAAGTTGATGTTCCTTAAAATTCCTAAAAGACTTTGCAATCCATCTTTTGGGTGGCCACGTTAGCTCTGTTCAAGTTACAATGAGAACTGCATTCTCCATTTGAAATCTGCCGAGATTGTCAAATTCTCTTATTCTTTGGTAAACATATGCACACACATCTTATGCAAATAAGAAGTTGTGATAACAAATTTGATCTCCATACAATAGGTTTTGGACGTTCTGTGGCAATAGTTGGCAATACATGAATTTACTTGATAGATTCCATTTGCTTGAAGCATATACAGCTCATTTAACCTTCTGTAGTTATTGGTGTTCAGTCTTTCCAGATTCTATCTTTCTTTTTTTTTCTTCAGAGTTTCTGTCTCTATGACAACCTTCAGTTTTTTTCAATCTCTTTATACCTTTCTGAAGATTATGCTATGGAAGACAAAACAGCTGCCCCATTAACTTGAGGAACATCTGTTTACCGGCCAAATTGCAGTGGGACAGCTTTTCCAGTTAAAAGTATTTAAAAATCATTGGCTTTTCATGGCTGTTAAATTAACAGCTCTACATAAACCTCAGTGGAACCATTTAAAAAAGTATTATCCATTGAACAAAATGAGTATGTTACCTGAATGTGGTCTGCTTCAAAGAAGTACCTCAGCATTTTTTAGTTTGAAGAATCGTGTCTTGGACAGAAACATTTTTTTCCCTAATATTGAAAACATACAAAAAGGCTTCAGGCCAACTTTCCACATGTGAAAGCTAAAAGTGTTTCTTCCACTACATACAAATTATTCATATCTCCTATTGTCCTACTATCCCCATTTATCAGTATCCATTTCCTGTATTCATAATCATGTTTATAGTTATATCTGTTATCTTATACATGCTTGGAAAAGTAAATAAATAAAATAAATAAAAATATTACAATATAGTCAGAAGCAGCCTTAGCTAATATGATATACATATTAGCTAATATGATATACAGCTCTGATAGGTCTCCCATTGCCAACTGTCCCACAGAATTTATCTATTGTTTCAATCATGCTGGAAATACTACAAGTTCTAAACCGAGTACAGCTGGACCACACCAGGATGGGGAAGACAGAGCTGTAGAAAGCCTACTCTACTCTACACTAAGAACTGTGGTGGCATAGTGGGTTAGAGTACTGCAGGCTAATTCAATGCTTACTCCAGGAGTCTGAATGGCTCAAGATTGATTCAGCCTTCCAAGGTCTGTAAAATGAGGACCCAGATTGTTGGGGACAATATGCTGACTTTGTAAACCACTTAGAGAAGACTGTAAAGCACTGTGAAGTAGTATATAAGTCTAAGTGCTATTGCTATTGCTATTCATATGATACAGATAGTATATTATATGTCAGTGTTGGCAAACCTTTTTGGCACTGAGTGCTAAAATGGGAACATGCGTGAACCTTTTCCGCACTGAGTGCCAAAATGTGAGCATGCGCGCATGCACTGGAAACCAAAAAAGCAGATGGTCTTCCGGTTTCCGGTGCATGCATGTGTGCCGACCACCTGGTCTTCCAGTTTTTGGCGTGCATGTGTGCGTGAAGACCACTAGTCTGGTGCGCATGCGCCAGCTCCCCCTGGCCTTTCGGGGCTCCTCACAAAAATTGCTACATTTGCTATAACCCTGTTGATGTATAGAAATGTGTCCAGAAATGGCAAAATATTTTTTTTAAAAAAACCTGAAATTACATGAGCCAACCTCATAAATATTAGCCTCATAAGTTGTTCAGTACTGTACATCTACATGTTGTATCAGAAAAGTCTGACACGCAGAAGGAGAAGTAAAAGGAGAAAATAGCTCATTTCCTAATTTTGATTTAAAGAATAGATCTCATCCTTCTAGTGCATTGCACAGAATTACTACAAAGTTCCATTGAAGAATAGATCTAATTTCATTTGAAGAGAAAAATGTAAGATACCTTTCATTAGTGAATATTATGAAAAGACAGAACATATAGACATCATACAAGTCCAGGCACTTTTAAGTATTTGCACAATGATATTCTCCAACTTTTGCAAAATAAACAAAGGCTATTTCCTGAATATTTTGCAAATGCATAGAAGGAGGAAATATGTTATTCAATGAAGATATATAGAATTTGAATTAGTAGCATGAGAGGAGGATTGGTTGGGCACATAAGTTAAACAGGTTAGTTCAGAAGAGAGCTGGAATATCTCTTAGCTCAAAGAAAGAAGAGATTGAGCCCTGTGAGTGATGATTTCACATGAACACATTAAGTATCAGAGGGAATGCTCCTATTCAATTCTGGATATGGTCTCCATTAATTTGCAACTATATTGGTTTGTGTATATTAGTTTCATAACTGTTCACCCACTAAAAACCAATCAGCTTTTGAAGGTTTACTACCTATTGGGGGAATAAAATAGTTAATCAGAAAAGAAACCAACTAAATAAAAAAAAATATGTGCATTAATTACTGCAAACCTACCAGCTTCTTACTTTAGCCCTGTGGTTTTGCTTTGTTTTCATCAGAGCTTTAGTCAATCTCTTCAGAATGTAGGCAATTATCATCATAAATAAAATGCAAAATAAGTTCCTACCTGGAGAAGATTTAGCATTCTGTTTCAAGTGGGTCAATGGTGAATATTGGCCAGAAGCTTATTCTTTTCCTTGGGAAGGGAAGGGGGCAGAATCTTTCTCACTTTTAACAATATTCAAGGTAGCAATAGTTCAAATCATCCTTCTGCAGTCACAGCACCACAGATTAGCTTATAGAGGTTATTTCACTTTTGACCACTTTCTAGGAATATGATGTGATATCTCATTATCATATAGTTGCATGATAATTCCAAATGCTACAAAGAACAAGCAACAGTCTATGAAGGCATCCTTGTGCCCCTATAGATCCCCTGGGATTTATTTTGGGAAGTTCAAAGATCCAAAACCCACCTTGTAACACTTTACCGTTTTTCAGAAATAAGTACAGCTTCTTTTTGCCTCTAACTGGACCTGCCAATCCATGTCTGTCTATTTTAATAAAAACAAGTGTCACATCATAAATCACATTATTACATGGCCAAATCAATAATTGCTGAATATTCTAAAAGTTCAGCATACTGTGAAAAAAAAAAAGTTCAGGAATTGTTCATACATTTCAGAACTTCTCGTGGAACACATACTTTCTCAATACCTGCTTACCTTACCGTTAATAACAAGCACCTTACATATGAGTTGATTTCAGTGAAAAACTTTGAGATGGTGCCAGATTTTTTAAAATATAATATTAGATCTTTAATCAACCATGTTGAATAGTCTATGTGAATTAGCTTGGATGGGTACCAATGCATTTGTGAGGAGGAGGAGGCCAGCTGGAATCTTTCTAGAGCTGCCACACATTTCAGGAGGCAAGTAAAAACACTTCGAATGTCAGCTTTTCTGCTATAAATTAAAATGTTATTCTTGGGCTTTGCCACTTTGAGACCACCTGCTTGCTGGCTTATTTCATTCTTTTTGCATATCTTTCTTACTGATTTGCAGACTCTGAGACACATTCCCTGAAAAGGCAGCCAAGTCCATTTTTGAATAATTGAATACTGTACTTCACCATGGTTCCAGTGCAAAATGTGCCCAATTTAAACAAAATGAACAGGAAAGTAATTGCCACCCTCATTTTAAAAATGGGCAACTTTTTGAAGGATCCCTAGGTTACATTTTGTCTTGGGTGGCAAATCGAAAATTGCATAAAAATGGACAGAGGAAGGGGGGAAAAAAAAGAAAGAAAGAATATAACTTAATATTTGATCAATTAAATACATGCATGTGTAAAATAAAGTTCACCCTCTGACAACATGTACCTAAAAGATTTTTTTTTTTGGGGGGGGGATAGAAAAGCTTTTGCAAAGAGAATAGCCTATTCTCCTATTTAGTTTTGCTATTACTGCCTACTGTCTTCTTTAAAATAAAAATTACTATTCTGGACCACATATTCTCAATCCAGTTTATTAAAAGAGTAAGAGAAAAGTTACTTTATATAGAATACAATAGAATGAACTGGAAAGGACCTTGGAGGTCTTCTAGTTCAGCCCCCTGCTCAAGCATAGAACCTATACCAGGGACCTGTACCAGGGGTGAAATGTTACTGGTTCGGACGAGTTCTCCCGAACCGGTAGTAAAAAATGCTACCGGTTTGGGCGAACCGGTATTTCCGACAATCAGCGGGGCGATGATCAGCTGTGATGGGCGATTTATCTTAGCTAGAATCGTCAGATTTCCTGCTTTCTAGCTAATTTAAATTGTGTGGCACAGCAGATTCCCCACCCCCTTGCTGTTCACTTACCTTTGCAGACTCAGAAGGCTTCAAAATGTTCCTTTTTTAGCGCTGTGTGGCCGTGTATGCACACGAAGCGTGCGCTGGGTAGCAGACTCACAGAACCAGTAGGATTCAGAGGATTTCACAACTGACCTATGCAATTTTAGATAAGTGATTGTCTAGACTCTTCTTAAAAACTTCCAGTGATGGAACGCCCACAATTTCTGGAGGCAAGCTGTTCCATTGGTTAATTGTCCTCACTGTTAGGAAGTTTCTCCTTAATTTCATGTTGTTCATCTCTTTGATTAATTTCCAACCATTGTTTCTTGTCTTGCCCTCTGGTGCTTTGGAAAATAATTTGACCCCCTTTTCTTTGTGGCAGCTCCTCAAATACTGGAATACTGCTATCATTAGCTGTCACCCCCCAATTCTTCTTTTCTTTAGACTAGCCAAACCCAAATCCTGCAGCCGTTCTTCATATGTTTTAGTATATATATATATATATATATATATATATATATATATATATATATATATATATATATATATATAATTCACCCATAAAATTGAAACAACGTGGACATTGCTTTTTCATTTTCAGTCTTCTTTTTTTTAATCCCTAATATTTTCAGATAAATGAAGACTCCTTCTGAACAATTTGATGCCTAAACACTGCTAAACTTGAGGGGTAAATAATGTTATATACTGCAAGCTATGTGTCTTCTGCACTTTTCAGTTACTAAAAGATAAAGGTAAAGGTTCCCCTCGCACATATGTGCCAGTTGTTCCCAACTCTAGGGGCAGTGGTGGGTTGCCCCCGGTTCGGACAGGTTCGCAAGAGCTGGTAGTAAAATCGGTGGGAGGCCCTGCCTACTGCCCAAATTCCGTCATCAGCAATCTGCGCATGCGCAGAAGCAAGGCGCACATGCACGATCCAGTTGAGAACCAGTAGTAAAGGTAAGTAGAACCCACCCCTGTCTAGGGGGTATTGTTCATCTCCGTTTCAAAGCCGAAGAGCCAGCTCTGTCCGAAGATGTCTCCATGGTGATGTGGCCAGCATGACTAAACTCCAAAGGCACATGGAATGCTGTTACCTTCCCACCAAAGGTGGTCCCTATTTTTCTACTTTTTTATGTGCTTTTGAGATGCTAGGTTGGCAGAAGCTGGGACAAGTAACGTGAGCTCACCCGATTATGCGGCACTAGGGATTCCAACCACTGAACTGCCAATCTTTTGATTGACAAGCTCAGTGTCTTAGCCACTGAGCCACCATGTCCCTCTTTCAGTTACTAGCCTGTGCTTAATTTTGATGTATCAAACACTACACTACAGAATGCAAAGATGGCCATAGGAATGCTTTACAGTATAGGGAATATCTCATAAGGTAAGGGTATATCCAGTGAAGGAAACAGTACACTGCCTTGATTGCACAGTGCCCTGAAGAAAAAACCTGCCTTTCAATGTTACCTGGCAATCTACAGCTGCTATTGCAATACCTATGTTCAGCTTTTCATCAGAGGATGGACATATTTTTCTCCCTATTAGCCTGCAAACAAACTTAGCCAAGTTCACATTAACTTCTTTATCGATCAATTTGTACATTTATTAACAATTTCACACTCCATTATAGCAGCACCCTGAGTGGATTATGAAGCACTTTAAAGATCTTAAAAATACAAGATTAAATCATGACAAATGCTGCAGCTCACAAGGAGCCTACCAATGAAGGAGCATAATGGAGACCCCAGGCAGCAGAGATGGAAAGGAAGGAAGGAAAGAAAGACCCAGGAGGAGATTAGAGAGGCTTAATTTCAAGCATTCTCATTTTTGATAAACACCATGGTATGGGTTCTCTTAGTCTGACCCAGCGGGCAGTGAACATGGTCTTCTTGAATTAAAATCCAAACAACTATGGGGTGCATTGAGTATTTTTCAGAGGCCCATTCATTTATTAATCTTTTTTTTTTTCATACAACTCAAGTTTGGTCCTATCTAAAAGCTTTCTCAAGTCATAAACATGGTATCCCAATCACAGCTGCAGTGAAATAATATATAAATAGCTCAGCTTTCTTTGAAAAAAAAAAAGCCATGAATATTTTTTTTCCTGTATGTATTTTATCTGTCACAGCAAAATGAAGAGCCCTTATTCAGAGTCCAGGTTGACAGGAATAACCAATCAGATTGAGACTGAACTTTTCTACTTTTCAACAATGGTCACAGTTAAAGCCTCAGTGAATAGCTCTGATTAATAACATTTTCCATATTGTATCATTTCTTACACCGTACTTCATCAAAATGAGCAGCATCAGAAGGCATCCAGAAATGAATGTCATTTTCCATAAGAAAAAGAAGGGTGTGTGTTTCATACATGGGCTTGTGTGCGTAGAGGCAGACAAAGAATCCTGAAATCTTTTCAAGTTTTTGAAGGAAAGGTTATTCTTCACACCAGAAAATTAGTTCTGATTTTCTTCCCTAATGAAGTCTTCCAAACAAACAAACAAAAACAAAACAAAACAAAACAAAACAAAAAAACACCACCCAACGACCTCAGCACAAATGAATGAATGGCAACCTTGAGCTATAACAGGCATGATTGTAAATCTACAACTAATGATTGTATATGTAATAAGTGTTTTCTAAAACAAAATAATTTAAAATTTTGCCCTTGGTTTAGACTTCCCACCAGCTATTCCTGGCTTATAGTTTAAGTTCAGAGTGATAGACCACAAACTGCAAATTACTAGTCCTGGAATAGATAATTATCATTACATTTAGTGTGACTTCATAAATACAACTCTGGGCCTAAATCCTCAACAATGTTATTAGGCTCACTAAGTCAGCCAAACCAATCTTACATTAGTTCCTACAAAATTCCCTTTCTTTCTTTCTTTCTTTCTTTCTTTCTTTCTTTCTTTCTTTCTTTCTTTCTTTCTTTCTTTCTTTCTTTCTTTTTCTTCCTTCCTTCCTTCCTTCCTTTTCTATTATTTTTTAATAAATAATTCAAGACAGTAAATATATCTAAATACTCCTTCTTCTTCCTGTTTCCTTACAATAACAACCCTGTGAGGTGAGCTTTAAGAATAATCTGTATAATTTATAATAATAATTCCCATTTATTTGCTTATTTACTGTATTTTTATTTGCAGCCACACAATACAAATCTTCCACCATTTGTTTTTGTAGCCTGATAAGTTAGGGAGGATAATTTCTGAGTTTCTTTCCCTGCTTGTTGTGCATCTATGGGCAATTATATCCCAACTGCTTGTTCCCTGGCATCATCTCTTTCCAAATTCTTCTAAGGACATTCCCAATGGCATTCCCGTGAGGTTTGATCAATGGAGGGGGAATAAAACTGCAAAAGGCCAATAAACACATCATTGGCAAAGAGTGCCTAGTTACTCCTGTAATAAAAATTATATTGGAAGAAGATGGACAAGCCAATTTTTAAAATGGAAAGCTCAAGATATTGTTAAGTTTCCTCAGCTGTAGAGAAAATTTAACAATATCTGTAGACCACGGCTGTCAAACTCCCAGCCAGATGCGTCATGTGCTGGCCACACCCATTCCCAGTTTAGCAAAGGGGAAAAAAGCCCCAATAGATCACATGATGCCACTGTGATGATGTGAGTTTGATATTCCTGCTGTAGACCAAGGCATGAGTACATGTCAGATCAAAAGATTGAAATAGTGAAAGGAATTTACCCTGCTGTTATGTCTCTGTTACAGAGGTAAAGATAGTGATGGAAATTATTTTATGGGTTAAGTGTCTTGGATATCATGAAGGCCTGTACTTATTTTATATTTTGCTTTCTTTATATTCCTAGTCACTCAGAATGATCAATCAGATAAGAAATTCAGAAAGCAAAATAATAACTGGTAGTGCATTTTAATAAGCCAAACCATAGATCCACTTTCTGTGCATCTCCCATAGTGTGAGTATACAAATCCATAGACTTCAGCGTCACTTGTACTGAATTTGAATGGCATCAGCCTGCTTGCCCATAATAATTTATTTATGTCAACAAAAGCATTGTTCGTGACAATGGTTGTTATTTGTTTTGTTTTTTACCTGATTATTAGCACACTCTTCCCTTGAAATATACTTCAACACAGTTATTATGTTCAGGTAACACAGCATTTATCAACCGGGGAATGCTTTTTTTATTGTTTAATTCTGCCAGTCAAGCAGTGAAATAGATGAATCTGAGCAGTTATTTATGAGTCAATAAAATAAAAATCAAATGTATTTTATTCATGGCAGAAATCCATAAAGCAAGTACACTAGTTTTAAGCTTTATACTTGTAATAATGTATTGCATGGCTCTACATATTTTGGAGCTCTCACCTCATAATATTTTGCAATGATTGTTCTGGACTGTTTCTTCTGTTTTGTTTATATCAGGGGCAGGTTTCAAAACCTGTTGCTATTGGTTCACTACTGGTTCGCTCATGGGCGTACGTGCATGAACGAACCAGGTGGGTGGGCGGAGCGTCCCTCCACCACCGCTATGGGTTCACCCAATCCTGGGAGAACTGGTAGCAACCCACCACTGGTATACATCCTGCTTCTTTCCCTGAAGGATCTTAAGATGCTATTCAGGCAATTTTTAAGATGCCACCTCTCTAGTCACTGGATATTTTTATAATATAAACAGCAACATAGCTACTCCTAGTAATGTCTGAAGAAATTAAATTATGTTTTTGGAACTCATGACATCCATTATCCAATGATAAATTTGAGTCTGCTTCCTTCAAACATTGTTTGTAGCAGCATTGAAATACCAAGCACAAGGCGTTTTAAAGAGCCCTCTATTGACATGCCACTGTATCATACTATATACCAGACAAACCTGTGACTCATTGGGTCATTCATTGAAAGAAAGGTAGCGTAGTCCAATGTGACCAGAATTATGATGGAATGTAGTCTGGATTCCCAGGAGGGATGGAGTGCATTGCAAAGGAGCAAGAGATAACTCAGTTCAGACAGTTTGTGTGAGAGAAAGAGGGTGAAGATGGCTTCTCCCTAACAATTCCCATAGTTAAATGCCTTGCAGATGTGTTAGTATGCTTTAGTTTGGTAAGATTCTGTCTATGTTGAGGAACAATAAAGAAGCTGGTTCTGAAAAATCACTATATATTTCTTGGTTTCTGGAGTCTGACTAAAATAAACAATGGTTAATACATATACATACACATTACGCATTACGCATTACACATTATATATTATACATACCAACGTCTTTGTCCAGCCATAAGAAGGCAGTGAAAAAGCCCACTACCCTTTCTTTTCCATTCATTTCTCTTTGTATCCAGAAATTGAGGAGAGAAATAGGAGAAAGGGCTTTTTGACATAGTAGGAAAGTGATGACTCACCTGCTGCTAAAAAGTGAGTGACCTGAAAATCAATGGCCAGAGACCAGGGTGTCTTGCCCCTATGTTTATGATTCCTTGCAACCTGACTTTTGAAAATTGCTTGTGCTATCAGAAGTTCAGAAATGTGACTTTTTAAAGAGAAATTGGGTGGTTGCCTTTGCCTTTGTGATGGGACTGAAGCTTTCGAAGAAACATAGAAACATAGAATCATAGGACTGGAAGAGACTTTGGAGGACTTAAACTCCATCCCTAGCCCAAAGTAGGAGACCTTATACCATCCTAGACAAATGGATATCCAATCTTTTTTTGAAAATCTCCAATGATGGAGTACCCACAACTCTGGGAGGCAAGTTGTACCAAAATGAAAAATGTAGACGGACATCTAATGCCTTACAAACCATACTTTTCAAACTATATTTTAAAACAAATGAATAGGAAAATTATGATGATGATGATGATGATAGGTTGCACAGTCAGCCTGTTGTTTAGAGGGAGTTTAGCATTTTTATTCCCCTATTAAACCCCTACCAAGGACCTGGGATGGACAGATGTTGTTTCATGATGTTAAACATATCATTGCAGGATGTAAGTTGTTCGAACTAAAGCTAACTTCTGCAATTGATTGATGGTGATTCAATTAATGCCAGTGGTGTTCAAGTGGTGATCCAGATCAGTAGTGGGTTCCACTTACCTTCGCTACTGGTTTGGAACTTCTGGGCATGTGTAGAGCATCCGTGATGATGTCTGGGTGGGTGGGTGGAGCCTCCCGCCTCCATCACTACTGGTTCACCCGAACTGGGGCAAACTGGTAGTAACCCATTACTGGTCCAGATGTTTTGAGATTCCATCCAAAGTGCCTATTACATTTGCTTTCTTTTGCCACAGTCATTCTACTTCTATTTGCAGGTCTTTTATTTATTTTGTGATTTTCTCCCATTCTTTCTCTTCTATTATGCTGTCTCCAGGTACTGCCACATCCATCCCAGACTTTTTTGTCTTTCTTTTAGACAATTGTTAATTCTGGGGTGTTATGTAGCAGGTAATTGTTTGAATTTTTAAAATCCCAGAGCACATTAGCGTCTTTATTGTCTATTACTTTGTCTATCTTGTGGGTGACCCCAGTTCTGGCTTACAAGCAAATTGTATTTTGCAAGATCCAATCTGGGTCAGTTACCAGGACCAGATGTTTAGTACTTCATGCTTTCGGACTCAAGGTAATTTTGCAGATATTCCAATGCAACATTGTTGCTACTTTGTCATGCTGTTGTTGGTATTGAGTCTGTATGATTTTCTTGCAGCAGCAAGTTAGATGGTCCACTGTTTTTTCAGCTTTTTTTTTTTTTTTTTTTGGCAGGCAGATGCAACATTTGCTGTCTGTTGCTGTCTTCTCAATTCAGGCATTGTATGCATTTATTAGTAAGGGACGTGGTGGCTCAGTGGCTAAGACGCTGAGCTTGTCAATTGAAAGGTAAGCAGTTCAGCAGTTCGAATCCCTAGTACCGCGTAATGTGGTGAGCTCCTGTGACTTGTCCCAGCTTCTGCCAAACCTAGTAGTTCAAAACCATGTAAAAATGCAAGTAGAAAAATAGGGACCACCTTTAGTGGGACGGTTACAGCATTCTGTGCACCTTTGGCAATTAGTCATGCCAGCCACATGACCACAGAGACGTCTTCGGACAGCGCTGGCTCTTCAGCTTTGAAACGGAGATGAGCACTGCCCTCTAGAATCAGGAACAACTAGCACATATGTGCGAGGGGAACCTTTACCTTTACCTTATTTATTCATTCTTATGGCTTGATCTTTGAAGACAAAATTAGCCTGTCTGTCCCTTTCTTCAATATCCTGTTCTTAGCCACTGCGAGACCTTGTTATTATCTGTTTTACATGCTAGTTTTGTTATATTTTGACCACATAATACTTTCCCTTGCTGTGTCTCTTTCTTATTCTTCATTTTAGTCTTTTTTTTTCTTTTTTTTTTTGTAGACCAGTTTAGTCCCTTTGGTATTCAGTAAGCCTTCCTGCTTCAGTGCATCTTCAGATATTCTTCCAAAGCCTTTTTTTTTCTTGTTCAACTATATTAGCCTTATTATTATTATTATTCTGTAATTTTTACAAGTCGTTCTAACATTCTTTTCACAGAAATATTTGTTCATTGAAAGAGAAATGTAAAAACTTGCTGCATGTGAGGTTGGAATCAATGCAGTCTCATCCCCAGTTCTATTTGTAGCTTCCTCATAAGAATAATTAGCATGAAAAAAGAAAACGAACTATACAACCATCAAGCTAATCCTCCTAAATGTTTTCATTCCTCAGAATAACAGTATCCTTCTGAATAGGGGGTCCTCAATGATTGTTCAATTAAGCTAAATGCTGCAACTAACAAAACTTTTATTTTCACTCAAGAAGGCTGGATTGCAATTTAAACTTCTTCGTTATTGATTATTATGTGTTATCAAGGCAGTTGTTCTGTGAAGCTGTAAAAAATTAACAGTATAAAAATTTGCCTACTTATTTCAATTGTCAACACCCCTATTATTGTGCTTTAAATAACTGCTGCAGTGTCTTCCTTCACTATCCCCTTCCTTATTTTTTTTTTTCTCACTTGGAATATGCTTACTCTGGATTTCTCAAGGGATCGAAATAGAAAAACCAGGCAGTTTCAGCAATAAAATATTGCATCGGCTCTATTTGGTGTAAAACTCTCTTTTGGCTTCCCAAAATCTAACTGAATCAAGAAGCAGGGCAAGGGTGGAGCATCTTGACAAAACAAAAGGCTGCTTTATTTCAAATCAATGGAAGAGCTGGGTGTGTGCAGAAACCACTGTTTTTTGGGAGGGTTTTCCAAATTGTGTTTACCGTATTTTTCGGACTATAAGATGCACCGGTGTATAAGACACACCAAGATTTTGAAGAAGTAAGCAAGAAAAAAAAGTTTTTACCTTCCCCAGCCCACAGGAGAACTCTGCAGGCCTCCCAAAGCCTCTGCGCACCCCATTTTTGTGAAAAATGGGCCCGTTTTTCACAAAAATGGGACATCCAAAAATGTGCAGGGCTTCAGGAGGACTTCAAGGAAGCCAAAAATGGCTGTATTCTGTATATAAGACACACCAACATTTCCATCCTGTTTTAGGGGGGAAAAGTGCATCTTATACTCCAAAAAGTATGTTAATTGTTTGCTTGTTAAATTTACATAGCTGCTTCTATCACCTCTGTGACTCTGGGAAGAATAACTGGAAGAATAAGTTTAATTTTGAACTGGAGCAAAATGAGAGGTGACTCTTGAGGTGGCCCTTTGTGACATCTGGGATCTGAGAGGACATATCTTTAAGGCAAGGAAAACTTCGTGGAGATAAATCATGAGAACCTGTCCCTTTCATATAGTATCTGCAGGCAGATAGGGATTCTTCCTGCCCAGTTTTTTTCTTTCTTTCTTTCTTTCTTTCTTTCTTTCTTTCTTTCTTTCTTTCTTTCTTTCTTTCTATCTATCTATCTATCTATCTATCTATCTATCTATCTTCAGTATTCAGACAACATGCAACATCTCTACATAGAAAATAGACCAGTCTCATGTCTTCCAAGTGCTGGTTATAACTGCTGGTCCAGGAAAAGAGCCTTCTCTGCTATGGCTCCTGCCTTTTGGAACATCTTACCCCCTGGAGGGGGGTACTCCCCTTACCCCCCTGACTTTTTGTAAGAGGCTTAAGACCTTGCTCTGCCAGATGGCTTGGGGATCCAATGTGGAAGCTTCACACTGGAAGTGGTTGACTAATTAAAAGCTAAATTTGCCTCTCCCCCCCCCAATTGTATGCAGCTTCCTCCTTTTCCATTTTGTATTAATAATTTTATATAATCCGCTTTCTTATTTTATATATGACATTTTTAATGAACTTTTTAAACTTTTTAATTTTTTTTATGCTATAAGCGACCCATAGTTGTTTGGCATGAGATGTGCGGTAAATAAATAAATAAATATTATTTGTCTACCAAAAAAAAATTGGACCCAAAGAAGTCTTCTTCAGAGTTCTTCTGAAAGCAATAGTTGGAAGGTTTTGACCAGAGGAATTTCCTTTGGGGTCACATATGAGTCCTCCTTTTATTTGAAATAAAAATAATATATTATTCTGAAAAATATTAAAGTAAACTAAGGCATACCAGAAATTCTTAAAAGCATTCCAATAGCGGTGCTAGTTCAGTTGAATATTTAAGTGTCTCAAAATACCAGTTACTTAAGCATATTTTGTGTTGGTCTACACTTTCTGAATTTGACCAAGGGCTATGCTAACTAAAACATATAGATTTTGCAGTGTTAAACATTGTGAAGATACTGAGAGTAGCTGTGCTCCTCATAGCTGATTATTTTACATAGCAATAATATCCTGATTTCATAGAATTGTTTTCATACACACTGTACAAATGAATGTGTGAGAAATATTGGTATATATATATATTTATTTTGTTTGCTGTAAATCGTGTAGAACTAATGAAGTAATAAAATACCTTTAGACAGTAAAAGCATCTAAATGAGCAAAAGAGTGTGGGAAAGGAATCACATATGCCTAAGGGATTAATAACAGATATCAATATGCTTGAGGGAACATACTGGCCAATTCTCCAGAGAGGGATTTTTTATATATATTTTGATGATTTTCCTTCATTAGTTGTGCAGCCACTTTTAATTAATGAGAAAAGTAATATAAGAATGAAGGCTTAATCACTAACATCATTGGCTTGCATTAAACTATGCCATTTAAGAGGGTTAGAGAATTAACAATGAATGCAAATGCTTTTTCATTTGACATGATTTCTTTTTGTCAAATCATTTGTTTTGGATATCCACTCTCTGCCCACCCACCCCCAAATCATATGCCACCTTTGTTTTGCATTCTGGCAACTATGCAGTGCTTCCCGATATACCCTGAACCCTTTTTTAAGACTGATTATCTATCAGTGCACTGTAGTTCATCACATATGATGTTCCAGTAGAATTTTTCCTGGTCATGGACTATTAGGGAGGCATTATAAAGCATCTAGCTGGTTTCAAAACATAATAGGCAGTTCTTGCCTTAGTGGTTTATGACCTGCGCAGGCTGGAATATATGATGCTGTGATTCCTCAGACCAGTGTGAATGGCAATAGCAACAGCACTTAGACTTATATACCACTTCACAGTGCTTTACAACTCTCTCTAAGTGGTTTACAGAGTCAGCATATTGCCCCCAATAACCTGGGTCTTCATTTTATCCACCTCGGAAGGATGGAAGGCTGAGTCAACCTTGAGCTTGGTGAGTTCCAAACTACTGGCAGCCAGTGATCAGCAGAAGTAGCCTGCAGTACTGCACTTTAACCACTGCGCCACCGTGGCTCTTTAAAAAATGCTTTACAAAATCTAAAATCCATGAAGTGTTTTTTTAGAAGTGACTTTTCATATTCCTTCTTAGTTAAGTCAGTACATTCTATAGTATTTCCAGTCTAGTCTATGACTTTGAGATTTTTTTATGGCTTTGAGATCTTCTATCCAAGTGCTAACCGGGCCAATCCTTTTTTGCTTTTTCAAAAGGCTGCTGTGACTTTAAGATAGTATCTCTCCATAAAGAAACTTTTTTTTTTTTGCCATTGCTTATCTAACATGTCTCTTTTCTCTCCTCAAACAACCTTACACAAACTCTGTAAAGTAGATTAGGCTTAAAGGTGGTAACTCTTCAGTGTCTGAAAGTGAATTCTGTCACTGCAGTGTAAAGCAATAAGATTCACATCTTTAAAGCCAAAGCTTAATATTGTGTCACAGAATGTAGCATATGTTCTACAGTGATACAAATCATATTTCATTTGTTTTATCTTGACTTGCCATAATTACTAGGATATTCTTGTCATTATCTCTTTTTATTAATTTGTTCTTCACTTGTATGTACTTCAAATATTTTGGTTAGGAAGGCAACTATTGGTCATTATACAAACATAACGCTACATTTCTTTACAATTTTGTTTGCTCAGCCATCTCTCCTTTACAATCTCCTCCAGGCAGAACTTGTCAAGTTTTCACTTTAATTTTAAGATTTTTATGAAAGATCACCTTAATTATAAGTTTCTTGGCACAGCATTTATGTTGTCATTCTATATGAGTGATGTGTGTTTCCAATATGTTACCAATGCCAAAATATATTTTGAAAAGTTTACTCTTTAGAGAATGAAAACATGAAATATTACTACAAGTGAAGCAATTTCAAAGTTTATTTTTAAGGAGAAGGATGATCATCTGTTCCATCATGCTAGTGTTTCCTTTTCTACCAGAAATAGTGCAGAATTTAACTCTGTTTTCATCATTTTATTTATATTAATTTACATGCAAATTTTCCTAATACATCTTTCCTTTCTTTTCCCTTCCTTTCCTCTCTTCTCCCTCTCCCTTTCCCCTCCCCTCCCCTCTCCCCTCTCCTACTTTCACTAAACCTGTCTCAAAGTTTGTGATGGCCTTGTAGATACAGCATGGTACTTAGAGGCCTGAAGAAAGAAACTTACATGGGCAAATTCTAGGGGGATAAAACTGGGAAAGCTACATACTATACAGAAGCTGAGTTAAAAGCTTCATTTCATATCATCTGAGTGCTGCTGGTATGTATTGACAATCTCTTGATATTAAAAACATGAGGAGAACAAAGGAGTTCCTCTGTACAATCAGTATGACATGATCAATGTAGATCTTTCTGGATCTGGAGGGATGGAGAACCATCACAAATTATTAAATGTGCAAGACCTGTTAAATTCTGGGTCAAGTATGTGATGGCCTTCAGTGAAACTTGGTGGAATGATATTCATCTTTGACACAAAGCACTGAAATTCTAATTTATTCAAAAAGGATATTGAAAAGAAGGGTTGGGAGATATTGAGTACTACACTCAAAGAAAAGAGAAGGGAAGAGAAGAGAAGGGAAGAGAAGAGAAGGGGCGTTGGTCCTACCTGACACGCTCCTTCTCGTTGAGTGGAGACAGCAGCCATGCTTGGGTAGTGACTCATATGATCAGATTGGAGGACTGAGCCTGTAAAATTTGACAAGTCCCGCCTCTGTTGCCAGGGATCCCAGCTTTTGGTGAAGACGGAAGGAAACAGGCTCGTCGTGTGGCAGAGACATTCGTGAAGAGTACCAGAAAGAGAAAAAAACAATACCCCAAAGAACCAAACTGAAAACGGGTCGGGATGGCTGCTGTCTCCACTCAACGAGAAGGAGCGTGTCAGGTAGGACCAACGCCCCTTCTCCATTGAGGGTGGAGACAGCAGCCATGCTTGGGACATACCCAAGTTCACAGTGTTAGGCAAGGGAGGGCTCAGTCTGGGCCAATGACTCTCCTCCTGCAATAACCCTTTGTAACACACTACGTTCAAAGGCTGCCTCCTGTGGGGCAAACCTGTCCAACTTATAACTCTTAACAAAGGGAGAAGGAGAAGTCCAGGTTGCCACTCTGCAAATGTCCACTTATGACGCTTGCGTGGCCCAGGCCGCGGATGTTGCCGCGCTGCGTATCGAATGCGCCATCAACCTTGCTGGTAAAGGAGAAGAGCGAAGCTCGTAGGCAGTAGCAATCGTCTGGCGAATCCAGCGACCGATGGTAGATGAGGATACCTTAGAACCTAAGGAAACAGGAAGGAAGGAGACAAACAAGGACTCTGAATGCCGGATCGCTGCCATTCTGTTGAGGTATATCCAGAGAGCCCTCCGGACATCCAACTTGTGCCACTTCTTGTCTGACAAAGCGGTTGGATGAGGGCAAAAGTCTGGAAGAATAAATTCCTGTGTGGTGAAACACAGAGTTAGTTTTAGGAACAAAAGTAGGATCTAGCCTTAGGACCACACGATCTGCATGGAAGACACATAAGTCGCTACTCATCGATAACGCTGCAATTTCCGAAATCCTCTTAGCTGTCGTAATCGCCACTAGGAAGGCCACTTTGCAAGACAGAAGCCTCAGGCTGGTAGATTTCAATGGCTCGTACGGTGTACCTGTGAGAGAAGTCAAAACAATAGAAAGGTCCCAAGTGGGGTACCTATGTAACACCAGCGGGCATAAATTAGAGGCTCCTCTGAGGAAGCGACGAATCAAAGGCTCCTGTGACAATGAAGGAAGGGAGCTGTAGGTTAGGATCGAAGCGAGAGCCGCCACCTGTCGTCAGAGATATTGGGAGAGAGACCCTTGTCTAAGCCGTCCTGCAAAAACATGAGAACTTGGACTATCGAGGCCCAGATGGGAGAAACGCCGTGCAGGTTACACCAAGTAGAAAATGCCCGCCAAGTGGCTGAGTAAATATGGTCCGTATTTACCTAGACGCCTGAATGGTCTTTATGACCGTGGCTGGGAGATTGTCACGCAGCAGCGCGTCCCACTCAATCTCCAAATGGTCAATTGCAACCACTGGGGATCCGGGAGCAGTATCGCCCCTTGAGATAGGCAGTCCATGGGCAGGGAAGTCTCCAGGGGGAAGACACTGACAACTGCAGAAGGTCGGCAAACCACGACCTTTGCGGCCAGTGTGGAGCTAGAAGAAGCAACTCCGCTTGTTCCTGTATGAGTTTCCGCAGAACCCTCGGGATGAGGGGAATTGGGGGGAATGCATAAAGCAACCCATGGGGCCAACGGGAGCGCAGAGTATCTCCAGCCTCCGCCTGGTGTGCCGGAAATCTTGTGAAAAATCGTGGAAGTTGGGAGTTCATTGGTGATGCAAACAATTCAACCACTGAAGTGCCGAACTGGGAGGACAGGACCTGGAACAAACGAGGATTCAGACGCCACTCTGTGTGATCAATTAGTTGTCGGCTTATCCAGTCTGCGCGTATATTCGATTCCCCTGATATGTGTTCTGCCCTCAAAGAAGCCAGCCGGCGCTCCGCCCAGAGACCCAATCTCTTGGCCTCCCACATAAGGGCTCTGGACCTGGTGCCCCCTTGGCGATTAATGTGCGCCTTTGCCGTCACATTATCTGTAAGAACTAAGATGTGAGATCCGGACACTAGATGTTGAAAGGCTCGAAGGGCTAAATAAACTGCATGTAACTCGAGCCAGTTGATGTTTAATGATGACTCCGGTGTCGACCAAATGCCCTGGGCCACCTGATCTAGACAGTGGGCTCCCCAGCCAGGCATGCTGGCATCAGTCGTAATCACCAGCCATTGCGGTTCAAAGAAAAGGCAGCCCCTAGAACTGGCTGGAGACCGCCACCATCTGTGTGAAGCCAAATGGTCCGAATGGACCGAATACACTGTAATTGGTCTGGCAGTCGAAAAAGAATGAGCCGACAGGGATCGTTGCACCATTCCTGCAATCATACATTGAATGTCCTCTGGACTTAAAGGGGTAGAATCATGGTCTCGGGCTGGGCTGGCCTCCATAGAGGCTCGAACCAGAGCATAAGATGAACCCCCCACCCAGCTGGAGTGCTAGACTCCACAGCATTGATACCCCACAGATGGGGGAGATCCCAATAAGTCAGCTGACTCAACTGACACCAGGAAGTCTAGCAGCAACATCTGATCTGGGGTCGGAGAGGGGTCACATCTACGTTCCCCTGGAGAAACCCTGGCTGTTGTAGATGATGTAGAACCACTGTCCTTGGCCTTGACTACAGGCTTCCGTAGAAGCTTTTCCTTGCGTCTAGCAGAAAACTTAGACTGAGGTTTAATGGATACTCCATCCCCTTGCATGTGCTTGGCATCTTTATGCTTGGAAGCAACTGACTGCTCCCTTACTGTGGCCTGGTGGCCATGTTTTGACTTGGCCAGAACCTTAGGCATGATAGGCCGTATAACACCCAAGGAGTGGGAAATAGATTCCGTGTTAAGCAAGGCAGTCCTGTATCAGGGGAATGTCAAATTCTAGATGCAGCCTGTGATAAATATCTGAGGCACCAACAGAGAAAGGAGAAGGCAATTAACTCCAAGCCTATAAGGTGCAGCAATGTCTGCCAAAAGGGCTGAAGGCAAGGTTAGGCCAGGGTAGCAGGCACAGCCAGAAAGACTGGAGGCCTGAGAGAAGCTCAACGTGTCGCCTCACCCCTAAACAAAATGGCAGCCAAAGCTGCCAACTCAGGGATCACCAAGCTCCGTTACTGAGCAGATCAGCAATGTCAAACAGCTGAGATACGGACCGGTAAGAGAAGTCAAAGAGCTGAGCAGGAATAAATCAGGGCAATTTTACAGGTCACCAAGCCCTTGTGATGTGACCACAAGTGGCAAACCACAGGGAGCGTGAAAACTCCACTTCGAAGCCGGCGGCAAGGTCAATCAGCTGAGAAGCGGTTAATAGTGACAGTGGGCAGAGCTCTGTTCATTTCCGCAGGAAAGAATCAGAGCCTGGAGGAAAAGAACCGACAAGTGGTGATAGTCAGGGAGTGCAAAGACTCCACTCAGAACCCGGCAGCTAGTCTCAAACAGCTGAGAAGTGGCTCTATTGAGTCTGCTGGAGAAAAGCCGCACCTGGGTGAAGGCCAACAAGCGGCGAGAGGCAGGGAGCGCAAAAAAAACTCCACTAACAGTTATGCAGCTGGCAGTTACAAAATGGCTACCCACAGACTGTGGGGAGTGCAAGATTCCGCAAAGAGAAGCCACTGTTTAAAACGCAGGGCTCCACCTGCAAAGCCGGTGATTTTGAGCCACTCACGGGAGCGGAAAGCTCCACCAATGTACAGAAACTTACCAGTTCGATGAAAGGATGGAATGGCAGAATGGCTTCAACAAGACCTCAGAATTGTAATCTGAGGCTTCCTGAGGTAAAAAGGTTCACAGAATGTCCAGCAAACAAAAGAATAGCCAAGTACGACATCCAAGGTCAAATCCGAAGAATCAGGTATGAAAGAAAACACTCTTAACTCTGAAAGCTGTCAGAGTTAGCTATCCACAAACTGTGCCACCGTAAGGGTGGGAGCGCTAGACTCCACATTATTGTTACTCCGAACAGGAGGAGGAGATCCCCATAAATCAGATGACTCAACTAATAGTGGGAAATCTTGCATTGACATCTGATCTGGGGTCAGAGAGGAGCATGTCTACATTTTCCTGGAGACCCAACGATTCCACTGGGGCAGAACCAGTGCCTTTGTCTTTGATAATAGGTTTTCTTAGTAGCTTCTCCTTGCTCTTAGGAGGAGCCTCAGAACAAGGCTTAATTGCTACTCCTTCCCCTTGTGTATGCTTGGAAGCTTCCATCTTAGAAGCCACTGACTGCTCACGCACTGTGGCACTATGGCCATGTTTTGACTTGGCCAGAGCCTTAGGCATGTCTGGCCTTAATCAATCAATAGGGTTGAAAGGACACCCCTAAAATTTTATCAGCCCTGTAATAGGGTAATGTAAATTTAAAGGTAGTTTAAATCAGTATAAATGTGTTATAGATTGAAATTATATAGCCAACTCAATTTCCAGTAGCCAGATGTGGCAGTCTTAGTTTATAAGGGCAGAATATGCTTATAGCCGGCATAGAACTAAGGATTGGAGGCTTGATAGAAAAAAACTGTGCCCTTGCCCTTAAACAAAATGGCGGCCGAGCAGTCACCTAAGAGCTCAAGCTGTCGTAACTGTCAAAAACTGAAGCACTGCTCAGTCTCAAATGAAGGTAGATCTGTTTTAAATAGTCTAATTTGGCCAAATAATCAAAGCACTGTCAGAGTAAAGAGACTACACACAATTAGTATCAGTCAGTTAATAAGCAGTAAGCCTGTTTGTAAAAAACGCTGACAAGCGGCAAGCCTTTGGGAGTGCGAAATTCCACTTCACAGCCAGCCCCAAATTCAATCAGCTGAGAGGCAGTTAGGCTAAGCAGCAGTAGCGCTTTAACAGCCTATTGTGGGGAAAGTAGCTTCTGCTAAAAGCTCTGATAAACGGAGATAGCCAGAGAGAGTCAAACCTCGTAGCAAAAATGTTAATTAGCTTCAATCAGCTGTGAGGCAGTTTAAAATAGCAGGGACAACTCTGCGCTTTGTTAAAACTGCTGACAAGCGGCAAGAATCAGGGAGTGACAACTCTTCAAATGGAAAAGTTTATGGCTATAGTTGTTGGGAGAATCGATATGGAAGCGCAAAGCTCCACAGCTGGTATCATTATTTAATTGTTAGGATCCCACCAGCTAAGCCGGTGACTTTGGATCACCCCCAGGAGCGGAAAGCTCCACTAACCTTTGAAACTGACCAGTTTCAATGTGCCTCTGCTGAGATATGAATAAAATACACTCTAACGCTGAAATCCCCTGGCAACAGGGACTCAGTAGCGATTCCAAGTAAATTGCTATCCAAAATGGCCGCCTATCAATCAAATAAGGGGGCGCGAGGCTCCGCAGCGATTCTAAGTGGATGATCGTTCAAAATGGCCATCTGTCAATCAAAAAGGGGAGCGAGAGGCTCCACAGAGATTTCGGGTGAATGCCTACTCAAAATGGCCGCCTGTCAATCAAAAACAGGGGCGCGAAGCTCAGCAAGAATGAAACTGCCTCAGAGCCTTCAAATCAATTAAGTAAGTGGAAACGCTGCGAAAAGGGCAATCAGATAATAAGGCAAGCCAAGACACAGGCTGGAGATTGTAAATCTCCTTTACAATTCAATGGCAGTAAATGAGACAAAATGGCTTCCAGGCTATAATGTGGAGCTCTGTGACTAGAGGAACACAATGTAGGGAGCGCAAACACTCCTCCAGCTACCACAATATATTTAAGGTGAGGTAAGGGATTGACCAAATAAGGAAGGGGCGCGAAGCTCCACGATCTCTTCAGTCAGGGGAAGGTTTTTTTAAAATTAATATAGAAGGGGAAGAGGGAATTCCTTTTCACCCCCACCCCCTAGCAACCCAGCAACTCTGGTTGCTGAGGTAAAAAGGGACAAAGAATTAGTCACACTCACGAAAGAATAGTCCAAGAGAAATCCGAGTCAAACCTTGATATCAACCATCTGAAAAAGAGAAATAGGAAAATTAGTAAAATTGTCAGAGACAGAAAACCACACGACTGTCCAGTCTGAAGGACTGAGCCAAAAGCTGGGATCCCTGGCAACAGAGGCGGGACTTGTCAAATTTTACAGGCTCAGTCCTCCAATCTGATCATACGAGTCACTACCCAAGCATGGCTGCTGTCTCCACCCTCAATGGAGAAGAGAAAAACATCCATGTGCGCACAAATTCAAGAATCAAAGCATGGACATTTTTTTGAAAATATATAACAAAGAAGGAAAGGTAAAACAAAAAATAATTGTGGGAAATTATTCTAGACTACTTTAGTTGGAAGAAAATATGGATGAATTCTCACTATTTCAGATGACCTGTTTGACCAGTTCTAAAAAGGACATATGTTAATCATAATGTGTGATTTCCATTACCCTGAAATCTGCTGAGAATTTAATTGCAAAGACTCAGAGAGCTAATAAATTCGTGCCTTTTCTTGCTAACAACTTCATTTGTCACAAAGAGGGGGAAAGAACTGTCCTGGATCTAATTCTCACCAACAGGATAGTGACAATTTTTTTATTATTATTATGGCCAGAAGTTAGTAAAACTG
This sequence comes from Pituophis catenifer annectens, assembly GCF_029215685.1. Classification (NCBI taxonomy): domain Eukaryota; kingdom Metazoa; phylum Chordata; class Lepidosauria; order Squamata; family Colubridae; genus Pituophis; species Pituophis catenifer. Next base: position 80,439,756 of record NW_027256883.1, read on the forward strand.
ACCAAAGAATCATAGAGGCATCAACAGAGAGGAATTAGCTGAAGAAGTGAGGATAATTGGTATATTGTAGGAAAGTGATCACGTTATTCTTGAATTTATGACAGAGAAGGAAGATATTAGATTAGATACCAGATTTCAGAATAAGGGATTTTAATGAACTCCAGTTAAACATGGTCAGATATAGGGATTTAGATTCTCACAAACAAATGTATCTATTAAGGAAAGGGAATCCTACAAAATGAGAAATATGAAATGCAGTCACAAGTCTTTCTTAACAAAAAGAGAACAAGTGAGAAGTTGAACAATGAACATGTGGCTATACACAGAGCTCTTTCAATAGCTAAATAAAAAGGGACCAGTTTTAAAAAATGATCTTGTATAAGACAGATGGTCATACAGTTTTCAAAATAAATAAAATATACCATTCTGATATAGTCCATATATACCTTCCTGTAAATGACTGCCAGTTCCTAAAATTAATACATTGTAGTAATCTATAGCTTAATGGTCTATGAGTTCAATTCCCAGTGGAGGCTTTGAGCCCTATATACACAACATCTGCCTATATATGTTGGATAGTAGGTTGAAACTGGTCACATACTGCCTCCTGGTGATCAATACCTAAATATTCCAGGAAAATGTCATAGACATAATGTATCTGGACATCTGCAACACTTTCAATAGTCAGTTATGAAATTGTCCTTAATAAAATGATAAAAAGAAGTAGATACTACTGTCAGATGAATACACAATGGGCTGAATGATCACTCTCAAGGGTGCTCATTAACAGCTCCCATTTGATTCTAAATATTGAGCATAGTGTATTAGGCCTTTTGCTGTTCATTTTTTTTTAATCAATGATTTGGATATAGGAGTTGAAGAGACACTAATGAGTTTGCAAATGAGACAGAACTGGGAGGGGAGGCCAATACTTTAGGACTTTTTAAAACTTTTCTCACTCCTCTAAATAGAATTAGCTAGTGGAAGAATGTGATTTAGCAGAGAAAAATGTCAAATGCTTCATCTGAATAGGAAAAAATTACAGGCACAAGAATAAAATGGGAAAAATCTTACATAATACATATCAAAAAGGATCTAGGCATCCTTGTCAACTGCAAGTTAAGCATGAGCTAGCAGTGTGATAGAACTGCTACAAAGGTAAATGCTGTCTTAGAGTTCATTAACAGGTCCATATCACCAAATATATATATATATATATTTCCATTCCATTCTGCCCTGATCAGAATTCATAGTTTAAACAGGACAGAGACAGAGCAGATTGCATTTGAGACAAACTATCAAGATGGACAGAGATCTGGAAATCACAGACTATGAGACACAAAGTCTATAGAGATTCTCAGCATCCAGATCATGGTTTTCCCAGAGGTGCTTTTTCAGGAGGCAACTGGACTTTCTTGTTTTTTTCTTTTGAAGACATTTTGCTTCTCATCCAAGAAGCTTCTTCAGCTCCGAAGAATAGTGGGGATATGGGGGGGGGAGGTGTTCTTAGTGGGGAATGGACAGATAGTGGGGAATGGAAGGATTTATATTCCTTGCAGACAGCTGGTCATTTGCATCCTTTTAGAGGGTTGTTGAAGCTTGGAGGTTTATCTGTGTCCTCGGGGTCACTTGAGTAGGGGATAAACACCCTTTGAATGATGTGGGAGTAGGAATGGGTTTCCAGAGGAAAAAATGCAGACAACAGGAACCAGGAGCACTACTCAGGTGACCCTGAGGACACACATAAACCTCAAGTGCTTCAATGACCCTCTAAAAGGATACAAGGAATATAAATCCTTCCATTCCCCACTATCATATCAGAGCTGAAGAAACTTCTTCGATGAGAAGCAAAACGTCTTCAAAGACAAAACAAGAAAGTTCAGTTGCCTCCTGAAAAAAAGCACCTCTGGGGCATCTATGAGACACATTTAGTCTTGGTATATTTACCCCACAGAAGAGTTGACTGAAAGAAGATAGGAAAGTCTTAAAATATCTTAAGGACTATCCTATGAAAGATGAAGTGGACTCATTTACCTGTTGCTCCACAGAGTAGGACCAGCATCATTGAGATAAAGCTACTAATTCAAATTAAAAGTTAGCAAGAGCATCCTGATGGTACAAGCAGGGAAATAGGCTAACACATGATGTAGAGATCTCTCCTTCTCTAGAGGTCTTAAAACAGAGGCTGGGTAGTCATTTGTCATAGCTGCTTTAATGTATCCTGCACTCAGAATTGGATCAGATTATTTTTAAGATCCCTTCCAGGTCTATAGTCCTGTGAACTATTCTAGACAGCATCAGGAAAATATCTTGTATTTTGTCCTGCTCTATAGAGAAGTCTTTCTCTCTCTAGGTTTCAGCAGTGATAATGCAGATCCTCCAAATATCATTATAAAATTGAATACCTGTGGTGTTTCAAATTTGGACCACAGGCATTCAGAGCTTTCCAGATTGGCATCAATATTTGAATAATATTTGGGAAATACACAGCAGGACAACGCTCGGATCAAACCAGTAGGCGTGGCTTGGTGCGCATGGTGTGGTGGGTGTGGCATGGCTTGGCTTGGCTTGGTGGGCATGGTATGGCTTGGGGGGTGTGGCTTGGTGGGCATGGCAGGGAAAGGATACTGCAAAATCCCCATTCCCTCCCCACTCCTGGGGGAAGGATATTGCAAAATCTCACCCCACTCTGGGGCCAGCCAGAGGTGATATTTGCCGGTTCTCCAAACTACTCAAAATTTTCGCTACTGGTTCTCCAAACTGCTCAAAATTTCTGCTACCAGTTCTCCAGAACCTGTCAGAACCTGCTGGATTTCACCCCTGGATCAAACCATCTTACTCACAAAGTTGAATAGGTTAACCAAAGATTATGACAAAGTCATCTCAATAAAGCTAACATTTCAGAGAACAAATTACCACCTCCCCCCATATACCTGTGATTTTTATCTATCTCTTTTATTATAAGTGAGAATGAATGGACATCTACATGGATGATATTAGGCTGCACCACATATTCTCATTCATAGTAACAGAGACCTGAATGTCCTTTTAGTCTTATTTCTCCAGTGCAGAACTCTGCTGTGTACTGTAATTTCCTACCACCAAATGTGAACTGTAAACTTTGAATAACTCAAGAAAAGCATGAGAAAAGGTGGATATTAAGGCTGTAAAAACAAGTGTTTCCTATTCTACAGTATTATAAGTTTTGTACCCCAAAGGCAGGAGCAACAGTTCTTCTAAATGTAATTGAGTTTTTAAAGGTTTCCCTAAAGTTCAGCATGGATTTAAGATGAAGAAATTCAAGCCTGTATGGCTATAAATAAAATATGTTCTTTAATGTTTGAAGCAAGCACATTTTTTTTCTTGTCAGCAGAAAAAAATGATCATCATTCGAAGAAAATGAAATATGACTGATAAGTTCAAACTAGTTTCATCCAAGTTATGCTGTTTTATCATAAGTCAAAGCCATTATTATATTTCCTTGGCTCCTCGCTTTTATTTGAAGTTATCTAGCAAAGATTAAGCTGTTTCAATTAGAAACTCTGCTTGGGAATGAGAGTCAAAGCTTAAGTTTCCTTTCAGTCTTTGTAATTCTCCTGCTTTTCATCCAAAGAATATTAAAGAATTGTGTGCTTTAAACATACACACACACACATACAACCCAGCGTAATGTCATCTGAAATGAAGGATATAAAGTAGAGAATAAAATTTTAAAATGCACCCAGTGTGTTCAAATGAAGAAAGAATTTGCAAAAAAATAAAACCCAGGAAGTAATGGGCTGTTGAACAGATAATCCCTGTAATTAGCATTTCAGGAGAAACCACATATTATCACAGTAACTTATCTCACTATATAAGTTTCTGACCTCCAGGTTGTAATTGAGTAGAAAGCCTTGGATTGACTTCAGTTTTATTTAAAAAAAGGAACTGTCAGGAAAAAAAATTCATGAGAACTTCAGCTACTATAATTGCTGCTGTATTTCTGTTATCCACATCAAGCCACTTTCTCCAGATAAATTGCTCCTAGCATCCATCACTATCAACCATACTACTTGATATTGCTGATAGATGCAATTCAGCAATGTACAGGACACCATCTTGTCTCCATCATCTCCATCATCTTGTCTCCATCAAGAATTTTAACAATGCTCTGACTTTGAATGCTCATTTGCATGAGCCGGATCAGGAGTAACAAAAATTAGGACTCCCCTGTAAATTACTGATGTCTTTTCAATGGCTCCTGCCCTAATCTAAGAAACTACATAGAGCGGATCATGAAATAACAGAGCAACTACTGATAGAATCACTAAACAGGAGAGAGATATTTATTCTTTACCCTCCAATATGTTTTAGAAGTTAGGAGTTTAAGTATTTGGCAATTTTTTTTTTTAGTTTTAAAGTTAAGTGGGGAGTGTAAGATAATTGATCTACTTATTAAATTCATATCCTATCTTTCTCCAAAGCAGTATATACAGTTCTCCATTTCGTGGCAAGAACTTCCATGTTTCCATGTTTCATTTTTTTGCTTTCTGATCCCTCCAAAATTGCTTTAAACCAGCCTGCCATTGTCTTCCCCTTTGCTGACCTCAAAAGGCTAGGAACAAACAGAGATCATCATATGATAAAGTGGGATCAAGAGTTGAATGCAAAATAACAATAATACCAACAGCCCTCTGCCCACTGAATTGCAACAGATTTTGAAAATACAAAAATCTCCTTCCCCTCCGCTCACTCAGAATGGAATAAATTACTTTTCTTCCCACTTCCATATTTTCAGTAGAGTTTGTACCTATTTGCCGTAAAATTCAAACATGCCGAAAGAAAGAGCTGAAAAGCTATCGAACCATCTCTCCTTCATGGTGTTCAAGAGCCCTTTTCAGCTGTGGTGAAAAATGAGAGCTCATCAAGTTTTTTCGGAAATGTTTCCATATTGTTCTATGTTGCTGTATTGATTGAAGTGGAGAATAGGAGATACATACTAAACAACGCTAGGAACAAAACTTGGAAGAAGAAATGGAAAGTCCATAGCGTAGGAAGAAAGAGATTAATGGTTGCCTTGAGTCTAGAAACCAAGAGCAGGTGAGTTCCACATCAAGCAGAAAATAGTTCCATGGTTGGCTTTGCACAGCTTCAATGCTTCAAAGAAAATGTCAGTTTTGCTTCAATGGCAAACAGAGAGTAGCAGAATATGGACTCCAAGTGACTTAAAGTCAAGTGTCAGCACAGAACTAGATGGAGCTAGTTCTAAAGTGATACAAAGGAGGTACTGAGGAGATACTATAAATCAAATCTTTATTTCCCTATTCATCATAGACCAACATTTTAGTCTGTGACTAAGATTCTCATCTGAGGAATTATTTATGTTAGGGAAGTAATAATAATAAAAATCACAGCATGCCAATAGTCCACTGGTATCGTGGTAAATTCAATTTTACCATAATGTTAAGAAAATTAAAAAGAGTAAGGTAGTTCTCTCATTCCATGCATGAAAGAAAGAAGACGTGTAACTGTTACAATTATCCAATCATTTTCTTTTAATTCCAACTCACCCCGTCATCACTTCTTCTGGCATTCTGATCCTTCATAGTGGCAACCCATACTGTTCACCTAATCAGAGACTTACTGACCTCAAGTAGACAAGACATAAAGAAGACAGCTGCCCCAGGCCACAGATTTTTCAGCATAGCAGTGTGCCTGCTTATGAGGTTTTACTGCATTATCTGATAGACAATGAACAAGCAGGATAGTGAGCAAACAGAGTGTGCCATGCACATAGGAGGTAATTCATGTCATCTACTAAAAGCCTACTGCCCTCCAAGTAGAATATTGTCTCATTGCCAGCATTGATATAAGAATTATTTGCCAATTTAATTATAGAAAGGAAAGGAGAAGTGCCATCTTGTCCTTTGGTCAGGCAAAAACAAAATATTTGGGTCAGATTTTATTAGTAGAACTGAGTTCACAGTGACCAACACAATGTTCAATGTATTCTGTGTTGGGTTGTACAGAGGTCAAAGCTCATAAGATTCTCAGAAACTGACTGAATATTTTTCTTTTAAATCTTTTCCCACTAAAAGAGAGAAAGCAACTCTTATAGTATATATGCAGCACAAAACCCTACATAGCAAGGACCTTATGCATATTTCCCTAAATTTCTTGATTGCTGCTAAGGACTATCAAGATCACTTGCATTTTGAAAAGCTATCAATATACACTCATTCTATGAACTGAATTTGCTATGCTTCTGATTTGGATTGTCACTTTTGATTCTGTTAATTCATAAATCCATTCAGTCCCATTTCGTACCCAAAAAGACAAATTTTATGACTAGAATTGTTTTTATTTTGTGTAATTTATCTATATGTGTATGTAGATGTAGATGAAAGCTCAATTCATCTATTAAATTTCGATTATTGTGAAATTATTATTAATATTAAATCAATTCCTCAGCCCTGTTTTGAGATTATCTTGCTCAAATCACAATAAAATAATATTTTGATAGAAAGTAGGTTTCAATAAAATATCTATGGAGATTCTCAATCATCCAGGTCATGGTTGTCCCTAAGCGGCTTTTCAAAAGGCAGATGGACATAATTGGTTTTTCCCTTGAAAAAAACGTTTTGCTTCTCATCCAAGAAAAAACTTCAGTTCAGAACTGAAGAAGCTTCTTGGATGACAAATGAAATGTTTGCAAGGAAAAAAACCAAGAAAGTCAAATTTCCTTTTGAAAAGCACCTTTGGGTTTCAATAAAATATACTTTTAAGATAGTACTATTTCTTTGAGTGAAAGCCAGAGAGACAGGAATTAATTAAAATATTTAATATGCCAATAATGTTGGTGAGCCCAATATTATAATGGATAGTTCACAATAGAGAAAGCCCTATTGTTAACCTTACTTGTTGTTAGCCAATGAGCTGGCTCTCTAGAATAATTCTAAAACATGAGTAACTATTTTAGTCTCACGTAACTGATCTCAAATATTAGGGTTTGTAGCAGAAATCACTTGGTTTTTGAAACATAAAACCAACCAATCAGAAAACATAGGATTTCGTGAAATATGTTCTGATCTACTTACTAGAATGAGCATAATATTTCAGTTCAATCTCCCAAGGAGTAGCCGCCTAAGCTATATTCAGGTTTTTCTGTAATAAAGGCATGAATAAGTGAGACTGGATTTATTTTCCTAAAATGAAACACCATTGATATACTAGCTAAATATATTAAATGGCCTTTTCTTTTTTTACTTTTCACATATCCTTTGATCAAAAGGACATTAAAATTACTTTTCCCCCCCAAGGAAAAGAACATGTTGATGAAATTATCATGGGTGGTAAGATATGAAGTGGAGTGGGGTGGAGTGAGTGGCCTGTCCTTCACTGCACAATCGTATCATCTTTCAGAGGTTACCAGTTTCCCTGGCTCCCAATAGATTAATTAAATTTTAAGAAAATATATTATAATGAAACTCCTTCCTTCAGACATCCTGACATCTAATGGGGCAACCAGCAAGTCATGCACAGTCATGTATTCTTGTAGCAATAAATTAAACTTGCAAATGCCACCTACATCCAGAAAACAAACTAGAAAAAAAATACTTCCAAAGTTTATTTCACAGAGGAAGCAAACATTCAGGAAACTAGAGCAGATTTTTTTTTTGGACAGGTCATTCATAAAAGATCCTTTTTATAATGGTTACCATCTGATCTTCCAAAAATAGATTCTAAAGCTATGAAATTGATTCCAGAAGGGAAGTGTAACTTCATCCATTATTAGTGGATAAAAAAATACCAGTAGAAGAATAACAAATATTGTAAATGGAGTTCAATACAGTAACATCTGGGTCATTTAAATGAATTGAACACCTATTTATTGTTTACAGAGCACCAAAAATTGTATAAATCATTTCTGACAATGACCATATTACGATTTTCCCCCCTTCCTATTAATGGCAGGGGGAGTTGTCATTCAAGTCTGCTGTTTAAAAAATGGCTGTTATTGAAAAGAACATGAAAGGAAGATGAAGTACAAATGACTGTGGACACAAAAATAGAGATATCTCTGAAAACTATTTGGAGACTTTACTGTATTGCTTGAGAGGGCTGCTAAAGAGTAAGAACATCTGTGCATGCATTTGAGTGTTTCTATGTATAATGGTGGTTGATGTGGGGAAGGGATAATGGTTAGAAGTTAGCATAGCAGATGAAGATGAGTTAATATATAAAGTAAATAGCTTTTTTTTTAAGAACCATTAACATCTATCTAAGTTTCTGTCTCTATATCCATCCAATCATTCAAGCCCTATCTGTGTTTCGGGAAAAGTGATTTTTGAGTGCTCTGTCTGTCTGTCTCTATCACAGATAGACAGACAGACAGACAGACAGACAGACAGACAGACAGACACACACACACACACACACACACACACACATCATGCCTACAAACAAGTAGTTCTCAACTTACAATTACACTTAAGCCCAAAATTTCTGTTAAAGTGAAACATTTGTTAAGTGAGTTTGTCCCATTTTATGACCTTTCTTGCCACAGTTGTTAAGTGAATCACTGCAGCTGATAAGTTAGTAACACAGTTGTTGAGTGAATCTGGCTTCCCCATTGACTTTGCTTGTCAAAAGGTTGCAAAAGGGGATCATATGACCTTGGGACACAGCAACAGTTATAAGGCTGAACCAGTTGCCAAGGATCTGTATTTTGATCAGATGATCATGGGGATATTACAAAGGTCATAAGTGTGAAAAATGGTCATAAGTCACTTTTTTAGTGCCATTGTATCTTTGAACAGTCACTAAATAAACTGTTTGTAAGTCAAGGAGTACTTGTATTTGTTACAAATTTCCAGAATAGGTTTCAACTTGAGGTATTTGACTTCATCTACTGTACTGATAAACTGAAGTGAAGCTAGATACTGAACATAATTTTTGTCTATCATCCATCCATCCACCCATCCATCCCTCTTTTATTTCCTATCATCTTCCTTTCAGGAAAATGTGGAAAGCATCCTTTTAAAATGCTGAATAGAATGTTAGAAAGAAACATGTTTTTGCTATACTTCCTGTTACGAATATTTAAACCAAGAATAGGTATCTCATAAAATTGCAGGCTAATATTTACATGAAATTCCAGCATTGTTGCCATTAATTAATCAGTTAATCAACTAATTCATTTCTTCATTTAATCCTGTACATATTCACTTTAGAATTAGTAGCAAATGGACTTAACTCAGAGTTGACATGTATAAGATTGCACTGTAACAGTTCCCAACAGAGGTAGAAAACACATACTGTTTCAACGTGTAAATTGCTTTCACGGGGTACATAGATTAAATAAACCTCCGATGTCAATAGATCAATGAAATAAAAATATTTGTTACATAAATACCAGACTTAAGTCTTGGAGAGAGAGAGAAAAAAAAGGCTAACATAGCAAATAATGGTCTGGATAACTCAGCTGCTGGAGAGGGCAACTGGTAAATGGGACCTATGTGAAATACACATTTGCATTCAAGCCAATGCTCCAAATGCATAATCAAGTACTGTATGAGCCAAATGAGTCTGTTGTCTTGCAGTAATGAATATCTACATCCATCCTAAGAGTTAATGAGGAATAAATGACTTATTATCAGTGAATGGCAGTTATCTAAATAGCTGTGTAACAAAAACAGAATATTAAAGTGTGGAGCTAAAATAGATCTTAAATGATAATGAACTTACTGAAATTATTAATTATTTTAAAAGCCTCTTATAAGGTTTACTGCTTTGGGATGAATTCAGCACTCGGCTCGCTCAAGCTCCCTTGTCCATTTGCAACATGAGCTAGCAAATTGTTTTATCAAAATTAATTCCACTAGCTGTAAAGAAAGTACTCAAGCTTAAGACAACAGCTGACATATATTTAGGCCAGACACTTGACTGAGCCCAAAAGCTGATTTCCAGTCCTGCAGAGATGATAGGAGTTTACATTTGAATATCTTTGGGTTGTTTTTCTTAACAATGGAAATAGATGGAGCCACAAAATATACGATGCTAAAGAGATATGACTTGTACTGGAAGTTTCAGTTAAAAGATTTTATTTGAAATATTTAAAAAGATCATTCTGTGGTCTTGGAAAATTCACTGCTAAGGCAAATAGGATCAGACTTGGTGAGTCCGTGATTTGTTTTTCTACAGAAAAAAAAAAGACATTTTTTTTCTGTGCATAAAAAATCTGGTGTTGTACTTCTTAATGATATTAAGAAGTAATAGTAAAAAGGATGGGGAAAAAATGACCATTTGGTCAGTGGCTGCAGAAAAAATCCACAAATTGAGTACAAGCAGTGTCTCGTATAGTCAAGGCTTTGGTTTTCCCAGTTGCAATGTATGGCTGTGAAAGTTGGACCATCAGAAAGGCTGAGTGCCAAAGAATTGAAGCCTTTGAGCTATGGTGCTGGAGAAGACTCCTGCGAGTCCCTTGGACTGCAAGGCGATCAAACCGGTCAGTTCTAGAGGAGATCAACCCTGGCTGCTTTTTAGAAGGCCAGATCCTGAAGATGAAACTCAAGTACTTTGGCCACCTAATGAGAAGGAAGGACTCACTGGAGAAGAGCCTAATGCTGGGAAAGATTGAGGGCAAAAGAAGAAGGGTATGACAGAGAAGGAGGTGGCTGGATGGAGTCACTGAAGCAGGAGGCATGAGCTTAAATGGACTCCAGATGATGGTAGAGGACAGGAAGGCCTGGAAGAATGTTGTCCATGGAGTTGCGATGGATCGGACATGACTTCACAACTAACAACAACAACAAGTGTCTTGATTGAGTTGCTAGAATTATTTCTTAGAAACTTCCCTAAAGGTTTGACTGTAGCATAGTACAGGGACTATCACGTTGAGAAAGTTTTGGAAAATGATTAAGATTTTATGCGAGTTTAAGATCCAAGCAAACAGGCATTTTGTTTGTAACATACCTGATATAACTATTACTGAAAAGAAGAAAATCTGGTTATTGTAATAACAACCAACAATCATGGGTAACATACAAAACAATAAAACCACAAAAGTTTTCCCTGATGCTTGTGAGAAGAGCCAGTGGTGGGTTTCTACTGGTTCGCCCCGGTTCGGGTGAAATGGTAGTGGCAGTGGTGGGAGGCTCCACCCATCCACCTGGATGTCATCACAGATGGTCTGCGAATGTGCAGAAGGTCCTGCACATGTGCAGAAGCACCATGCATGAGCAAAGTGAGTGCACATGCATGCTCCCGGTTTCGAACCGGTAGCGAAGGTAAGAGGAACCCACCACTGGGAAGAGCCGTCTCTCTGGAAGGCAAGGAGAGTGGGACCTACCAAAGCTGAGGGCAGGGGCAGCTACAGGGAAGGTGTGGTAGCAAAAATACAACATATCAATGATAAATGATGCTACTACTAGATTAGCCAACTAGATTAGGCATCTAGATGCCTACTAGATTAGGCATCACTGTTGTCCAGGGGAGGCCTGAGAAGGCTCCTTTCATGTCCCTGGTATTTTCCCACTGAAGTGTAAATGAATGATGCTTAAAAAGTATGAAAAGTAGAGGAAAAATTGGTGAGGAATCCTAGCCAGCTACTGAAGGAAAGTCACTAAATGTGTCTGTTCTTACTTAGTAACCGTAACAGAGTTGGAAGGACCTTGGAGGTCATCTAGTCCAACCCCCTGCTCATGCAGGAGACCTGTATCAGGGATTTGAATTGCCGAATTGCCAACCTTATTGTAAAATATGGATGGAAGATGACAGCACAACTGCACAGGAACCCGTTTTGCAAAGTCCTTGAAAATTGTATAGATTCCTAGTAGTACCATTTGCAGGAGATGGAAGGCTTTTCTGTGTGTAGAAGAGAGGATGGGAGTGGGAGTCCACACAGGTGTTTTTCACTCCAGGTTGACCTCTCCCTCCTCCTTCCTTTATTCCTTCAAGGGGTAAAGATTTATGGTCACATAGACCTGGCTCTTCATGTATGTTCATGGCCAAGAATAGGCTGATCCAAAGTGACCTTGGTAGTGTTCATAAACAAGTCAGTTAAAAAAACCCAGCAATACATATAGACATTACAGGGCAGGAGAAGAAAGAGGCAAAAGAAAATAAGTATTTCAAAGCACAGAACTGAGAAACCTTTAAAAGCTGAAAATGAATCAGCTGAAATATGCAGTAATACATGGTATTTTTCTATTTTGGAATGGAGAATTACATCACCAAATGTTGAAGAGTAGTTAAGTTTTAATTAGCATATTGATTTGCCAGTTGAGAATAAGGGAAAATGTGCATGAAAATGCAGAATGGCTAAATTTGTCCTTCTGTCCTTACTTGTACCCTCTGGAGTGTATTATGGGAGGTGATTGCACAAGTACACTGGGATCCATTTTGCAGCGTCCTTGAAAACCTCATAGGTTTCATGATGCTAGTGATTTCAGGGATTCTTTTTCCTCTCAAATTACTGTTCTGCTTTAGTGTTTCTTCTTACCATTTATTCATTTACGCAATTTTGGTGCAGCCATTCCTTTGGCCCCTTTAGGCTACCAGTCAGTCTTTATTTTCTGGGAATATCTTCTCAGGAAGATGATTTCCTGCATTTACTTTGAGATCATTATTCAAAACTCTTCGGGTGGTATATTCTGCAGCACAATCAATCCCTTAGGTGATTGACACTTGAACTAAACATAGTATCACATTTATCAACTGAAACTTCCTGTCCTAAAACTTAGTAAAGAGTCAAAAACACCTCATTGTTAAACAAACATTAGCTATACAAACACCCATTCCCAAACAATTCTTGAAAGATATAAATATACAGTATGTGTGGTGCAGGGGTGAAATCCAGCAGGTTCTGACAGGTTCTGAAGAACTGGTAGCAGAAATTTTGAGCAGTTCGGAGAACCGGTAGCGGAAATTTTGAGTAGTTCAGAGAACCGGCAAATACTACTTCTGGCTGGCCTCAGAATGGGGAGAGAATGGGGATTTTGCAGTATCCTTCCCCTGCCATGTCCACCAAGCCACACCCACCAAGCCACACCCACAGAATCGGTAGTAAAAAAAAAATCGGATTTCACCACTGCTGTGGTGGTTTTTTTGGGGAGGAAAAAAAGATATTGTGCTTCAATATGGAGGAACAGGACTTAAATCAGCCCTTAATTTCATTAGCATAACAGTGAGGTTTTCTCTATACTTCCTAGAAAGGGTATTTAGGATTTGAGGTTTAGAATATGCATCATAGAGGAGAAGATTGATTGATTATATGTAGAACCAAGTTCCAAGTTTCAGTTTAAGTATTGCTGGAAAATATTCTCATCCGAGACTGTAAAAAGCTGCTGCCAGTCAGTGAAGATTTAGGTAGGTCAATTATCAAAATCAACCTAAAATAGTTTCCATTTTATGTTTTATAATATCTCACAGCAACGAATCTGGGGCAAAAATGGACAGTGCATTTTTTCTCAGTCATCAACAAATTAGGAAAATGACAGCCCAAATACGGGGGGGGGGGGGAACCTGGCATAATATTAGAAGCAGGATTGGACAACTTTTGAAATTACATTTCCTAACCTGAAAATTGAACATCACAAATATTAGATAAAATGTTAGGTGATCAATGTTTTCATTCATAATATTGCCATTGCTTTATCATTCTCTTTGAACCTATCAGGCTCTTATGGTTTTTTATGATAAGGAAGCAGGAAAAGAAGATGTGTTTGATGAAGGCTGGCCCAATGTTCACCAATAAATAAATACAGTAAATTGAAGAATTCCTGACAAGAATTCAAAGCATCTAGGATGTTTCCCAGTTTGAGAGCCATCAGAAGTGTTTTTTTATGTTTTTAGTAGCATTAGTAGATAATTTCAGTTTGATAGATTTATATCTTGCTTTTTAGGAAAAACCCTCATAAGTTTCAAGAGGACCTTAGTACAGCCTACCAGTTGTTGGTGGAATGCAGCTCTTATGATACCATCTCCCATCACTGTCTTCATACCGTAAATAGCATTTATGAAAATTGGAGATCAGCACATCCCCTATGCTTGACTCAGGGAAAGAAAAATCATATATTGGTTGACACTTGTCAAATCCCACTAGCAGCTTGTGGGATCGCCTAAAGTCATCCAACCATTATGCCAGAGTAATGTAATGAGAACAAAGTTTATAACATTTCAATGATGGCTGTGTGATGTTATGAAGACTCCAGTATGAATAGTAGCAAATGTAATGATAGTAGCAAATTTCTTTAGTGTATTCTTATATCTAAGCACATTGTAGTCAAAGCAATAAAATCTAATACAATGTAAGCCAATATCAGGAATAAAGCAATGCAATAATCTATATAAAACATATCTTGTTCCTCTAATGCCTCTTGATAATTGATAACAGCCTTAGTTCCATTACTGCATTAGTACAGTATACTAAAAGTAAGCACTTTTAGAATTTAAATTATTGATAAATATAAATTTAGGGTTGAAATAATTAAAATGAGCATTTGTAAAGAAAAAAAAAAAACAGTTGCCAGTGGTGAAATCCAATTTTTTTTACTACGGCTTCTGTGGGCGTAGCTTGGTGGGTGTGGTGTGGCTTGGCAGGGGAAGGATACTGCAAAATCCCCATTCCCTCCCCACTCCAGGGGAAGGATACTGCAAAATCCCCATTCCCTCCCCACTCTAGGGGAAGGATAATGCAAAATCCCCATTCCCTCCCCACTCCAGGGGAAGGATATTGCAAAATCTCCATTCCCACCCCACTCTGGGGCCAGCCAGAGGTGGTATTTGCCGGTTCTCTGAACTACTCAAAATTTCCACTACTGGTTCTCAAAACTGCTCAAAATTTCCACTATTGGTTTTCCAGAACCTGTCAGAACCTGCTGGATTTCACCCCTGCTAGTTGGCCACACAAATTAGTGAAACTTTTTATACTGGAAAAAAGAAACTGCAGCAAGTTGTATTAATCACAGTGGGATATTATCACAGCCTCTATTATTTCCAGCCCTCAAAGTAGTAATTTGGACCCCATAGCTATGAGATCCTAAACCCCAAATTTCAGTCCTAAATGCACCATTACATTTGACCTAGATACTAATTCTAAAGACCTCATGTATTACACTCTAATACTATTCATCTGATGTCGTTTTGATTTGTTCCCAGTCAACAAGCTTTAATTGTAGCTTTGCTTAATGCTCTGCAAGAGCAATCAACAAGCTTTATTTATAATTTATTGCAACGGGTAAGGACAATGACTGCTTGGCTGACCAAGGGTATGGATCCCAAGACATGGTTTTTATAGTGAATCAAATTTAAATTTCTTTTTAGGAACTGGCTGTCAGTTCCTATCAATCAAGGAAACCTTTTAAGAGCAATATGTGTGGGAGAATTCTTGTACACCCTTTATTATCTAATGCTTCTAAGGAACCATATAAGAAGAGTGAAGGAACCACAAAACATGGTATGAAGAAAGCTATATTTTTAAATAAAATGCATCTTCTCTATTTTTATACCATAGTATATTTTTATACTGTTTATCCAATGTACAATATATTTCAGCAAAGGCATAAGAAAGGAAGAGGGGAATATGGAGACAATTTTTTTTCAGTTTCTTATTGATAGCCTTTTCCTTATATCTGTTGGGAAAGGAATTTAATAGGAAGGACATAAAGGAGAAGAGAAAGGATAAGGGAGAAGGAGAGGGGACAGCAATTCATATTCATAAATTCTTGGCCAGTCTTAAATTTGAAATAAGATACTTGCAATTCTTCCACATAAACATAATGTAACAATCCAATCAGAGGCCATATTAGTTCCCCCCTCCCCCCACTCCTACTTTGCTTTTCACTTCCTGAAGTCAGATTATCACAAGAAAATATTTCAAAATATCTCATATTAATTTCTTATTAATGGTAGATCAATCTCTTTTTAAAAGCAGTTGCATTAGCACAAACGGTCAAATTTCAACAATACAGATAACTGCATACATGGTTTACAGTGCTTATATCCCTAGAGTTATTAGACAACTGGCAAAAGGAAAACATGTCCTCCTTTTTGTCCATAAATACTCAAAATCAAATATCAAAATCAAATGTCTGGGGTTTTTAGTGACTTTTTTTTTTTAAGTAGACTGTTTTCACAACAATACTCACTGAAAATTCTTTGCATTGTGACCTTGTAAATTGCCTGCTTCTATCTTTGTTTTGTCCATCAACAACCTCAAAAGCCCAGATTTACATTATTAATATCTTGATTCCATCAACTGATTTCAATCCAGCTCCTTCAAATCTATGATCACTGTACAGTAGCCTGTAGATCACAGACTACTTGTTAGATGTTTCAATTTGAAATTTGAAATTTGAAAAACCCATTGTCATTCATTCTATATTACCGCTAGCATAGGTTCTTGAAAATAAATATTTGTTGGGAAAATGCTACAATTGAAAAGCTGGGCTTCTGATTCTGGGGGGGGGGAAAGTACTTCTGGAATATAATCTGGAAAAATTATGCATTTATCTTCTAATTAGGATGGGCAAAATTCATAGTTTTGGGGGGAGGGGAAGTACTTCTGGAATATAATCTGGACAAGCTATGCCTTTATCTTCTAATTAGGATGGGCAAAGTTCATAGCTCTACATGGAACTGAACAAAATTATTTAATTGTATTTTAATGGTTTTTTAACATTTGTATTATATGTATTTTATTCGGCTGTTCACCGCCCTGAGTCCTTCGGGAGTAGGGCGGTATACAAATTCAATAAATAAAATAAATGAAATAAAATAAAAGTCTCATTCCGATAAAAAAAATAGGATCTTTTTCTCCTATAACATCTCAGCATGGATCCTGAACTGACACAGCTGGCCATTTTAAACAATATATAATTTAAACCAGGAAAAGAAAGCCACTGAAGATGCAGATGCTAAGCATTGCATCTTCTCCCTCCCCCTTGAAAATTATAGGCATGTGCCTTCCTGAAATAAATCAACAAATGACTCAGATTTGCCACCTACAAATGGGGTGGAGAATTATAGAATTGTCTTTAGTTCCACCCCCTCATCTACTCTTTTGAGAGGGGCTGTTTCATACATTCCAGTTAGCATTGCCATTCTTATCTTATTATTTTATCTTCCACCGCATAGCTTTCAGAGGCACAGCAGAGTGAAGCTGCCTTCTAGAAATAAATTGATAGGACTTTGCATAACAGAGTGGAAAGAAAAATAAGTTACCTCTCCAGCTGCCTTGGATTTTTGATTAAAAAGTTATCATAGCAGCTTTTCAACCTGGTGATGCTTATCTGTATTGTCTAGGAAGAAGGAATGGAAAATGATGTCAGATTAAAGATAAATAGTTCACATTTCACTGAGAGGGTTTTCCCTCCTTTGAAGCTGCTCTATAGGCAAAGCATAAAGCATGAAGCATTCAATAAGCCTTCCCTCCTCCCCCCTCCCTTTTTTTTTTTTTTTTTGCTTTAAGGCAAGGAACCATTTTCTAAAAGCAGTTAGTAGCTAATCAGAGTATAAACTGTAAAATAAATACAATATTATTATAACAATACATGACAGCATTGCTTGTTTAAAATGCTGTGGAGATAACAAAATGACAGGATTTCTTTCTTTCTTTCTTTCTTTCTTTCTTTCTTTCTTTCTTTCATTATTTTTACTTGCAAGTAAATATAATTACTATTAGACAATAGCACAATCCTCAAAAACAATTATCCCACTCTGGGCACAATTTTTCAAGAAATGGCTTCACTACTTTAAAAATAGCAAAAAAGCCACATTTTTGGAGGTGTGGGGAGGCAGGAAACTAACTGTGGGTAGATTCATACAATAAAAGAATTGGAGGTCATTATGTCCAACACACTGCAGGCAATCTGTACAAGGTAAATTGAAGGTGCAAATTTAAATACATCAATAGTAACGGTAAAGGTTCCTCTCGCACATATGTGCTACTCGTTCCCAACTCTAGGGGGCGGTGCTTATCTATGTTTCAAAGCCAAAGAGCCAGCGCTGTCCGAAGTCGTCTCCATGGTATGACTGGCATGACTAAATGACAAAGGTGCACGGAACGCTGTTACCTTCCCACCAAAGGTGGTCCCTATTTTTCTACTTGCATTTTTACATGCTTTCGAATTGCTAGGCTGGCAGAAGCTGGGACAAGTAATGGGAGCTCACCCCATTATGCAGCACTAGGGATTCAAACCACTGAATTGCCGACCTTTTGATTGACAAGCTCAGTGTCTTAGCCACTGAGCCACCACATCCCATAAATACATCAATATAAATATATAAAATCAGAGAAGTCCAGTGTAGCCCTAAAATTCCTACCAGCAATAAAATTACATATGTCATGACTTTTGGGATATGGGGGATAACAGTATCCCATATATTAAAAGGAATGTAAGATAAATCTACAAAATAGGTTTCCTGACTGCACTATATACTATTTCCTTCTGTGCAGTTATTCTGAGGTATGATGCATTATAGTGCTGCACAAAGAGTCAATTTAGAAATTTGAATTAAATACTTTGTGTTAAAAATGGGTAAGGAAAATTCACTTGATTCCCACTTTCCACACTCTTATCTTTTCTCAAGAGGAATTAGGCGAGCAAAGAGTTGGACTGCCACTGTTTATCTTTTTAAAGAATAGTTTTGCAAGGAAATCCAGATCTTTCAGAATATAATTGGAAAAATGCTGGGCTTGATGTTAACAGAGGAATACATGCAATTAATTTGAACTATTGGTACCTATGAAAGAAGCAGCTGTAATCAATACTGCCCACCCCCCATTGTTTGTGTTGTGTTTACATAAATTAGCCTTAACTCCAGGTGATTGCCTGGGCAAATTTCTGCAGTTTTCTTGAAAATATTTCAGGAATAGGTTGCCATTGTCTCATTCCTAGGGTTGAGAGCGAGTAACTGTTGCCCCAAGGTCACTCAGGATGTTGTTGTTGTTTTAACTTAAGGCAGAACTAGAACTCAGGGCTTCTAGCCTGAGGAGGGAGGGAGGGAGAGAGAGAGGGAGGGAGGGAGGAAGGGAGAGAGGCATGCCATGATGTCAATCTCACAGATATATTGGCAACAGTAGAATTTCTTTAAGCAGTTTGACAGCTATTTCTTGCTTCTCATATATGACATCTGGTTGTGGATTTTCAGAGTAATAGAAAGGGATTAAGTTTTGCCATTCTCGTTAGAGGCACAGGAGCCTCTATATAAATCAGATTCTCCAATCTGGTGCTTTCCAGATGTGTTAGTATATAATCCCCCACATTCTCACTCAAGCCTAATGGAAATTGTAAACTAACACATCTGGCCAATACCATCTTGGGAAAAGCTTGAGAGCCCTAAAATTGACCTGATGCATTTTATATTCACATCATAACTAATATATTGGTGGTTAATCTTGTTGTTGATGTCATAGCAGGCAGAATTACACCCTTCAAATAATATTTCTAAATGAAAAAAAAAATACATGAAGCAAAGTTTTATAGAACATCGTCATTGCAAAGGGAGGAAGGGAGGAAGTCCAAAATCTTCATTAAAAACAAAACAAAATTCTAGATCTAGTAGAAACTGAATATGCTAGGAGAAATGGGCTGGGGTGGGCTGTTAATTATTGGAAGGCACAGCTGAACTCTGGGAGAGATTAGAATGAAATGGAGAATTCAGCACTAGAATATTTTTAAAAATACCAGGTACAGATCTGCCCACTAGAGGAAGGTGTGAAAATATGGATTTCCTAGCAGTTTTATTTTTGTTGCAATCAGCTCCTACAGAATTAATTAAATTCAAATTCAATTTATTACAGTCTTAGACCAGAGACCAGAACAAATAAAAACACTCAGTACATATACAATTAAAAATTCTAGTATAAAATAATAAATAACAACTAAAATCTATAATAAAATCCAGTCTGTCAATTATACATGGTGTTCTGTCCCCCTTCCCCACACAGGCAAACACACAACCAGGCACCCCTGCCAAGATTTTATTAAGCAATCAGACTAGGAACCCTTGCAGATAAGAGTTTTGGCAGTAAACTGCGAAATGCCTGCCAAGTCAGTTTTCACTCACAGTCAGCAAGAGAGAGTTTCTCCTCAGTCCAGTTCAGTAGCAAAAAGTAATCCATGAAGCAAGAATTGGCCAAGGTCCAATCCAAATATGCACAAGCCAGATTTCAGGTAATGCAATGTGACTCTCAGGTTTTTAATTTTGACCATCACAAAGCCTGAAGAGCAATCACACCCATTTTTATTCCTTGTGGGGTGTGGCTCAGTGACTCAGCTCAATCTCTGGCCCTCCCACGCCTCTTTCGTTGTTGCGCACGCTTCTCCCTCCGATGCTGCCTGGGATCAAGCCAGGATTCATCATCCTCGCTCCCTATCTGTTGTTGTTCCGATATGCTTTCCTCCTGGCATATCCCAGGCTGTTCCTCTTGGCCTTCAGATGGAATTTGAGGCATTGTCAGAGAGGAGGGTCCTAGAGAGGGAGGCCTTGTCAGTTCCTACCCGTTACCTTCTGAGTCCTCTTCCTCTGTTAGGACAGGCTTGGGAGTCAGGGTCGGATTATGCTGATTATGTTGTAGGTTCAACGCTAAAAGCGAAAGGACTAAGCAGTGCAAAGGATTTGCCACAATTGTTATATAACATCGCTATGGTGGAGAAGACACGTGTTTGCGGCGAATCCCCAGTGTTGCTGCGCAGAATCTGGCCATCTGCGCTGTATTTATGGACTGTTCATCCTTAAGCAGCACTGAAGATAGGTAGTGTCGGAACAGCCAGGATACCTAGCATTATTGGCAGAAAATGTTTTTTCCTAATCTCCATATAAAAGCAACATCTAAGGAGCATGTGACACACAGTCTTCACCTCTCTTGAGCTGCAGGAACAGAGTCTTTCTGTCAATGTTATCCTTTGATACTTGCCATAAGGATGGCCGATGAAAGTGCAGGGCACTGTGCGAGCGAAAATGCTTTCCAGTGGTTTGCTGACTCCAACTGACTAAGATAGCTGGCAGGAGCAACAACACATCTAATGGCATCTAGAGCCAGAAACAGTGGAGCTTTCCCTAAATTCGCCTGCCTCTCAATGTCCTCCACCCTCTGTTTCAAGGTTTGTCTTGCTAGGTCGTAGTCCATCTTGAGTATTGCAGCTGGGGAGAAGCTGGACTCAACAGCCTTGATCCATGACAAAGAGAATTTGTCTTGGAGGATTAATGGAGCAAGACCTTGTGGAAAGGAGTTAAGCTTTAGCCAGAGATTTAAGTATGCTATACAGATTCTTGCTTCGACTTTTGTTAATCCTGTCTCCAGGCACAGAAGTGCATTTGAGACACAACGCAGCATCTGGATAATTGATCTAATGAATTTGGATTGAACTATTTCTAATGGTGCAAAACACGAAGCTGACAGTCCGAGCAAGGTCCCATAAAGAAGCTGTACTAGCGACTTGGCCAGAAAAAGCTTAATTGCAGCAGGGACATAATATTCTCCCTTTGTGCAGAAAAAAATAAGAATGGTGCTCACTGATCTTTGGCCCAAGGCAGCTGCATATTCTCCATGTGCTTTTCTTGAACCATTGGCCTAAATGACCACCTCTAGGTATTTGAAGGTGGTTACCTGCTCTATTTTGTGGCCATTTAGATATCATGAATAAAGTTTTGGCCTTTTTGCAAAGGCCATGATCTTTGTTTTCTCATAATTTATGTCCAGTTTATTGTAATTACAATACTGGACAAAGGCTCGCAAGGCTGTTTTAAGGCCTACTGGTCTCCTGGAAAGGATCCCAGCATCATCTGCATAGAGCAGTAGGGTGATGCTTCGGTCACCTATTTTTTTTGGGGGGGGGTTGATTTGGTTTGTTTGGCCATTTTACCACATTTATGTAAAAGTTGAAAACCAGGGGGCCAAAATGCACCCCTGTTTAACCCCCTTTTGAGTTTTAATTGACATCGAGAGGGACCCTTGCATATTACACCTCACCTTGAGGGATGTTTTAGTATGTAATAGATGAAGAAGCCTGAGGTCGATTGAGGCAGCTTCCAGCTTCTCCCATAGCTTAATACTGGTAACTGTATAAAAGGCTGCCTTGAGATCTATAAAACCGGCGGATAATAATACAGATCTATTTGATATATATTTTTCAATCAGGTGATGAAGTACTAAGCACTGATGCCTGTCCCCTCTCTAAACCCAGCTTGCTCTTCAGCGATCATATTCTCAAAATCCAGCCACTCCTTTAGTTTATCTTGGAGGTGTTTGGCATAGAGTTTGCTGATTATGTTTAGCAAATTTATTGGTCTGTAATTGGCAGGGTCATCTCTCTTTCCCTTTTTAAAAATTGGGACAATTGCCAAGCCCCAATCTTCTGAGACATAGCCAGTGGAGTCAATATAAGTGAATAGCACCACCAGAACTGATATCCACCACTCCAAATTGTTCTTTAGTAATTCAGTAGTAATGAAGCAGAACTGGGGCCTTCCCAGTCCTGAGTTGGCCAATGAGCGATTTGATTTCAGACTCTGAAACTGGAGGCCATTCAGGTAAATCCTTCATTGTATACCTTATACTCTCGCTGAAGGGGTCTTCATACATTCTCCAAAAGTGAAGTTTCCAGGTTGTAGGACATATATGGACATCTAATGAGGTTTGAATTCTGTCAGAATGACTAGCTATTAGATGCCAGAATAGAGAAGAGTTCTTTTGCTTTGCTGCCACAATAAGCTGTTCCCAGGAGGATCTTGTGTCATGTCTCTTCTTAAGAGCAATCAGATGCTTAAATTGTTTTTTGAGAGTAATAAGATGTTTAAGACTTGTTTTATTACCATTCCCAGAGTTGCTTTTGTACATTTTATAAGCCAAGGTGAGAGCTTTCTTGGCTTCTACACAATCTTTGTCAAACCATGGTTTGGAGGCAATACGGGGCCTCTTAGCTGAGAAGTTTCGGTCATGTGCTAGTAATGGTTGTAGCTTATGAAGTATGTTTTTATATAGTTCTAGTAAACCTTGGGAAGGGTTGGCTGTAATAAAGGCTGAGTGAAGTTTTTGAAGATTGTCCTCTGATGGGGCTCTCCTCACCTTCTGGTTAAGTTGTTGTGACCATTTGACCCTACATCTTGTTGGGCCTGCTAGAGAAATTGTAGGAACAAATTAGTCCCCAAAGGGCATCTGCCAGATGAGGGGCTTCATGTATATACACAAAGGTAGATGATCGCTTTTCAGGTAGGACTTCAAAATTTTCTACGTAATGTAATAAGTCCATAGAAGTTAGGATATATTCAATGGTGCTGCTTTTGGACCCTGCCATAAATGTACTCTTGCCAGGATAGTCACCAGCCCAAGAGCCGTTGGATATAAAAAGGTTGAGTTTATTCACTATCTTTGCAAGACAGAGGCCAGTGAAATTTGCTCTATTGTCATTAGAAAATCATGTGAGGGAGGAACTGGTTCTTATGGAAATCTCCAATAGTGTATAACGATGATATTTCATATATAGTGTGTAATCATCTGGTCCCAATCTAGTGTTAAGTCTCCCCCAGTAAGACCTTGGCTTTTGGGTGGTCCGTGTTGAGTTTACTAATAGAGTGTTCCAACTCCAACCATACTGCAGTGGTTTCAGCTTTTCTTAACGATAGTGGAAGATAAACATTAATTATTAAAAGCAGGACTGAGTCCATTTTGAGAAGAAGGGTCATAGCCATCTATTTTAATGGGGTGAAAAGAGTGGGCTCTGCTCTCAATTGGTAGAAATGAAAATACCCGGTCCAAAATCTTCATTAAAAACAAAAGAAAACTCTATGTCTAGTAGAAACTGAACATGCTAGGAGAGATGGGCTTGGGTGGGCTGTTAATGACTGAAAGGCACAGCTGAACTCTGGGAGAGATTAGAATGAAATGGAGAATTCAGTGCTAGAATACTTTTAAAAATACCAGGTACAGATCTACCTAATAGAGGAAGGTGTGAAAATATGGATTTCCTAGCAGTTTTATTTTTGTTGCAATCAACTCCTACAGAATTAATGCGGGCCAGCATTAAACTGATTCCAATAGGAAGGAAAGATGTATTAAAAACTTTGTTTTATCAATTGATTAACTATTAGTTTTCATGTGTGAAATTTTAATCTATCTGTTTAATCTTTATCATCTATCATCCATCTATGTCTGTCTGTCTTTCTGTCTATATCTATCTATCTATCTATCTATCTATCTATCTATCTATCTATCTATCTATCTATCTATCTATCTATCTATCTGAATATATAAAAGCAACATTAACTTAAAATGAGAGTTCCATGCTCAAAATTCCCAATCTTTTTTCTTTTTATAAAAGGCATTCAAGACCAGGGAATTTAAATCAGTGCTTTAGCATGGGAACAATTGGTTTAATATTTTTATCCTAATGCTACAACTCTAATTTTCAAACTCCTTTTGCAGCAACTATTAGCTACCAAAATAAAAGCTGATAGCTTCAGGGGTTTAAATTCATGTATTTCTTTCTCCAAAGCTAATAGCATTTTCAGAATGGAGAAAAGGAGGTAAAGGAGAGATTCTCCCCTTTCCACCTAGCCATATGCAAATTTCAAGGCCCTCCGGCTGCATTTTATTTATTTTTGTTTCTATTTAATTGAACACTTTGAAGTACAAGAGGGAATGTTAAAAAAGAATAAAACTATAACACTGACAAATAAATCATAGATGGTGTCTATAGCTTTATGAAATATAATTCGTTTTGAAGATATAGATATGATATCAATACAGATATAGATATGATACAGATGTAGATATAGATATAGATGTATTAGAAAGATAGATAGATTGATGATAGATAGATAGATGATAGATAGATAGATAGATAGATAGATAGATAGATAGATAGATAGATAGATGACAGACAGACAGACAGACAGACAGACAGATAGATGATAGATAATTAGAAATATAATATCTTTGTATACTGTGTGTGTGTGTGCTCATGCAATAATACATCAAGAAACTAAGAATTACTACTAAACTTAAACTAAAAAATGAGTGTCAAAATCGTGGTCACTACAGAATAAATCACCAAAAGTAATTGTACTCTGTGTTAAATTCACTAGATGACTCCTTTCCACATCCCTCAGACATATTACTATTTTTTTTCCTGGTATAGATATCTCACACAATTGAAATATGGATTGTATGTCTAGTTTAATTTTGGATCTGGTAACCCAAATTTTGGATCTGGTATCCCATCCATGTTTTAGAATATATTCTACAAATGATTTCCAGTTTGAACTGAAATATGCTTTTAAGGTCAGAAGTTATTCTAGATATGAAAGGATATTCCACAGCTTACTTATTTTTTTTTCCATTGGGAGGGATCCGATGATTTTTCTTCTAAAAAGACTATAGTGTCCTTGTAACAATATAACATAACATAGTAATTCAGTGTACTTTGTGGGAGGTGGGATATAGATTTTGATGAAGTGGAAGCATTTTATAAAATGCAAAGACATGGACATTTTTTAGCCAAAGAAGTTCCAATCCAGCAACAGTTTGTAGTTGTGTGAATAAATATACACCCATTTATAAACATGCAGACAGTCAATGTGCTGGAAAAAGTATTCAGCACAATCTCAATATCCACAAACTTAACAGTTGTCGTCTTCTTCTTCTTTTATATCCAAACAGATCATTCTACACTGAGTTAATGAGAAAGTGTGACAATGAAAAAAGATTTTCAGATATAATATCTTTACATTAGAAACATTAATCAGTTAACATCAAATAATAACTTTAGATGACTCCTTTTCATCTGCCCTAGACTTTTGCATTCACATTTCTTTTCATGCTTCATTTGCCCATCATCAGGCAGACTATGTACAACCATTTTAATAAGGAAGGGGATGAACTGCTGAAGTAAATTGATTTTGGCCTCAGAAGTTCACATTTCTGACATGAAGTGACTTGTAGAGTTTCACATTACACTTGAATTACTTGCCATGAGGTCATGTTCATTCTGATGTAATAAGATCTGTTCACAATACCATTCTTTAATGAGACTTTGCCATATGGTATATTCATTTGTTAGCCTGCTATTTCTGCTACAATATGGAATTGTCATATTAGAGTAGTAGAAAGAAAAAGAAGCTCTGAAATAATTTCAGAAACATTTAATAAAAGTCTCCTTTAAAATTAGATATCTATTCTGAGGTTTTTTTTCTGATTATATTTGTGTACGGCTTTATCAGCAAAACGTAGAAGGCTTCAGTATCCATCACCTAACTAACTATGAACATAGTTAACACTGAAGTCAGCTAAAAATGGTGGAGAGGTAAGAAGGTTTAATGGACATCATTTAATCAGATTAATTCACTGGTAGATGCCATTAATACTATATACTCATTATCAGGACTATAATGCATGCCAGATACATCCAAGGACTTGTTAATCCACCTGTACAGAGTTGAAGTAAAAAGCATGGAGCATCAGACTCCAAGGATATAGCTTTAGTTACATTAAAGGCTTTCCTCCTTGGAAGAATTTTAATATGCTTTGAGAAGACTCTTATGAGACTTATGATTGACTTAAGGATTGGCTGAATTAAAGATGCTTCATCAGCTCTGCATCAAGCAGATCAGAAACACTGCCTGATAACCATAGGGGATTCCTTGGGTTTCGACAAGTGCTGTCCCATTGAGGGAATTCTCTACTATTAATGTGAAAGACATGAGGGAGGAGGAGGAGGGGGGAGGAGGAAGAGGAGGAGAAGTAGGAGAAGAAGAAGGAAGAGGAGGAGGAGGAGGGAGGAAGAAGAGGAAGAAGAAAAAGAGGAAGAAGAAGAGGAGGAGGAGGAGGAGGAGGAGGAGGAGGAGGAGGAGGAGGAGGAGGAGGAGGAGGAGGAGGAGGAGGAGGAGAACCTATACATGAAACTGAATAGAGTTTCAGATGGTTAAGCAGTTTAGAATATATTCCTAAACAAAGCCCTTTCATCATAGAAGGGTTACCTGGGTTCCAAAGTGTCTTTTTTGAAGGATGGAAATCATACTTTCCAAATTCAGTGGTAAACCTTCAACACAGAAAAATGCTATTTCCTCAGCAAATTTTGGTGGGAAACAAAATTAATTGATATATTATCATTTTGATAGACATAACACACCTAAAAACATACCTTGATATATATATATATATATATATATATATATATATATATATATATATATATATATATATATATATATATATATATATTTAAAGGGGGGATGGGAGATGGTTTAGCATTTAATCCCCATATTCTTAGATGATCAGGCAATAGTGATACTTAATAATATTGTCACCTCATCCAGTATCAAAGTAACCCC
Source organism: Pituophis catenifer annectens (assembly GCF_029215685.1). NCBI lineage: Eukaryota > Metazoa > Chordata > Lepidosauria > Squamata > Colubridae > Pituophis > Pituophis catenifer. Next base: position 80,467,068 of record NW_027256883.1, read on the forward strand.
CCACAAAAAAAAAAATCAACATTCCTTGCATTAGATCATGTGCTTTCTGTGGGGTCTTTGGTGCTCTCTGAGCTTGCTGCACTGATGATGATACCTAGTTTGGTAATGAAATGTCTGTAAAAAAAAACAAAAAACAAAAAAACCATCAAGCTCCGAGAATGCCAAGGACCCCACAGTTCAATCTTGAGCAAATATTCTCTTCTGTAAGTAATGTGCATTCTACATTTTGTACTTTATTTGGTTTAGAGTAACCTAACACTTTTTTTTAGGAGATCTAGTGTTTATATCTGAGTTGATCTCAGAGAGATTAAAAAAATAGATACTGCAAGTACTTTTTTTTTTACATTTCCACATATTTATACTTCATGGTTTGCCAGTGTCTCTCATTGTAGGATCGGCCTGCAGCAATTGTAAAATGACGGTGTATATATTCCAAACAGGCTTAAGCTCTTTCTGCCATGTTGATCCAACAGGAAGTGATGGCATGCTCTGAAAACTGAGCATTAACTGCCTTGAATTTACTAACATTAATCTCAATCATAGCAAATACAGTGGCTTGAAAGATTTTCAATTAAAATCAGTTCCATTTGATATAAATTACTATTATTACACGGTGAAAGAAACACTGGAAAGGCTTCCTAGGTTATTTTATTCATGCTGCTCTTACTGTCATTTCTCCTCTAACTGCAATTTCATAAAATTGCCTTTAGTTATTTAAAATTTTATCAGGAAGTTGTTTTTAAAAAATAAGGAGGAGTAGAGCAAATGTGTCAGTCTTTCATTTGAAAAATAGCCTGGTGAAGCTACTGTATCCATGACGGCCATGGACCTTACTCAGTTAATTCATGACCCCACTCACATAGGTGGACACACTCTGGACTTAGTTTTTGTCTCTGGTCAGTGGTTGAGTGGTCTTGATACATGGGATATAGCCATCGAACCCTTGTCATGGTCTGATCACTCGCTCCTTCGACTGGACTTTCTAACCGCTGCACCCCGCCGCAGGGAGGCAGGACCGACCAGGTGGTTCCACCCCAGGCGCCTGATGGACCCAGGTTCCAGATGGAGCTTGGGCCATTTCCTGAGTCTCTGACTCATGACTCGGCTGAAGACCTGGTGGCCGCCTGGGATAGTGCGACTGCCGGGGCTTTGGACCATGTCGTGCCTTTGCGGCCTCTGACCTGGCACCGAACTCACCTAGCTCCTTGGTTCTCCGAGGAGCTGAGGGAGATGAAGCGCTGGAAAAGACGCCTGGAGAGTAGTTGGAGGACCAGCCGCTCCGAATCCGACCAAACATGGGTGAGGTCTCATATTAAGACCTACCTAGTGGCGATAAAAGATATTTTGCTGCTCTTATCGCATCATCAGATAATCGCCTGGCCATCCTGTTTAGGGTGACCCACTCCCTCCTCCATCTGGAAGTGCAGGATGACCCCTTGCAGGGCCGAGCCGAGGATTTTGTGCAGTATCTGTATGACAAAATCGCTCAGATTCGGGAAGGGCTGGCCTCTGACTGGGTATGTCTGGATGGGATGACTGAGGCAGGTCTTGAGAGCATTATCTGGGAGGAGTTCGAACCTGTGGCTCCCGAGGACATGGACAGGATCCTGGGATGGCTGAACGCGACCACATGTTTATTGGACCCGTGTCCCTCCTGGTTGGTACTGGCTTCCCGTGAGGTTACACGAGGCTGGCTCCAGAGGATTGTTAATGCTTCTCTGAGTGAGGGGGTCCAGCTGGCCGCTTTGAAAGAAGTAGTGGTGAGGCCCCTCCTCAAGAAGCCCTCCCTGGATCTGGCTGTTTTGGCTAACTATCGTCCAGTCTCCAACCTTCGCTTTGTTGCGAAGGTTGTTGAGAGTGTGGTGGTGCAGCAGCTTCTCCGGTACCTGGATGAAGCTGTCTATCTAGACCCCCTCCAGTCCGGCTTCCGGCCTGGGCACAGCACAGAAATGGCATTGGTCGCGTTGGTGGATGATCTCTGGAGGGCTCGGGATAGGGGTTGTTCCTCTATCCTGGTCCTGTTAGACCTCTCAGCAGCTTTTGATACCATTGACCATGGTATCATGTTGCACCGGTTGGAGGGGCTGGGGTGGGGGCCACCGTTCTGCGGTGGTTCTCCTCCTACCTCTCTGACCAGTCGCAATCTGTGTTGGCAGGGGGGCAGCGGTCAACCCCAAGGCACCTTGCTTGTGGGGTGCCACAAGGGTCGGTCCTCTCGCCCCTTCTGTTCAACATTTATGTAAAGCCGCTGGGTGAGATCATCCGTGGCTTCGGGGTGGAGTTCCATCAGTACGCTGATGACATCCAGCTGTACATCTCCACCCCAACGATGCCCTTGAAGTGATGTCCCAATGCCTGGAGGCCATGGGGAGAAACAGGCTCCGACTCAACCCCTCCAAGACCGAGTGGCTGTGGCTTCCGGCGTCCCAATATAGCCAGCTGATGCCATCGCTGGCTATTGGGGGCAAATCACTCGCCCCCACAGAGAGGGCTCGTAACTTGGGTGTCCTCCTGGATGCACGGCTGTCTCTAGAAGATCATATGACAGCCGTGGCCAGGGGGACTTTTTATCAGGTTCGCCTGATACGCCAGTTGCGCCCCTTTCTAGATCGGGACTCCCTATGCACGGTCACTCAGGCACTCGTCACCTCCCGCCGGACTACTGCAATGCTCTCTACATGGGGCTCCCCCTGGGGTGCACCCGGAGGCTCCATCTGGTCCAGAATGTGGCTGGGCGGGGGATTATGGGAGCGACATGGGAACTCCCATGTGACACCCCTCCTGCACGAGCTGCACTGGCTCCCGGTGGTCTTCCGGGTGTGCTTCAAGGTGTTGGTGACCACCTTTAAAGCGCTCCATGGCTTAGGGCCGGGGTATTTACGAGACCACCTTCTGCCACCAATAGCCTCCCACTGGCCAGTACGCTCGCACAGAGAGGGCCTCCTCAGGGTGCCGTCCGCCAGACAGTGTCGGCTGGCGACCCCCAGGGGGAAAGCCTTCTCTGTGGTGGCGCCCACCCTCTGGAACAACCTCCCCCCAGAGATACGTACAATAACAGAGCTCCGGATTTTTCGTCGGGCCCTGAAAACTTATTTATTTCAACTAGCTGGGCTGGCTTGATCCCACAGTTTTTGAGTTAAATTTTAATTGATTTTAAATTGGGTTGTTTTAAATTACCACCAAAAAAATATTTAATCATTTTAAACTGCTTTTAAATTTTGTATGTTCTGTTTTTATTTCGGCTGTTCACCGCCCTGAGTCCTATTGGAGAAGGGCGGTATATAAATGGAAACAAATAAATAAATAAAATAAATAAATATCATCCACAGAATCAAGGGGTATATTTCATCATTTAAACGAGCATTAACACTGATAAACTGAGATTAATCATTTGTACGGCCCTGTCTTTGCTAAACATAAACAAATAAATTTACCTATTAGTATTTATTAATGTATTAATATTAATAAATATGTTTAAAGCAATTTGATAGGCAGTAACTTCAGGAATTCTCTTTACTTATTTCACTTCAATTATTTGTATATTGTTAAAGACTACAAATTTGCTGTTTTGATCATCTGTTTCTTTCCCCCACAGTGCTGTAATGAGCAATGATACTCATCCTGAAGAATAGGAACAAGAGATGCAACCAAGGCAATGGTCAGATAAAATAAATCTGAACCAATGCAGGAAAGTAATTTGAGAAAGTATCTCAGATTTGACCTTCCTTAATTCTCTTGAATGTAAAAGAGGTGTCGAGAGAGGCAAAGTTAGACTTGCAAGTCAGTGTTAGCAATAACAATAGCACTTAGACTTATATACCACTTTACAGTGCTTTACAGCCTTCTCTAAGCGATTTACAGAGTCAGCAAATTGCCCCCAACAATTTGGGTCCTCATTTTACCAACCTCAGAAGGATGGAAGGCTGAGTCAACCTTGAGAATGGTGACATTTGAACTGCCAAATTGCAGGCAGCCAACAGTCAGCAGAAGTAGCCTGCAGTACTGCACTCTAACTACTGCGCCACCACGGCTCTTGTGTTGCTTGTGTTTAGTCCAACATTTAGATCAGTTATATGATGTTTAGAATAAAAATTGGCTTTACCCTAAAAAATAAAGAGAAAAGGGAGGAAAGCAAAAGAAAAAATAAACAGAAAATAGAAAATTAAGCAAATTATAATATATGTAGGAATCAGTTCAATTTATAAACATAGCATTGAACTATATGTTGAGTAACATATATTGACTCCCAAGAACACAGATGGAGAATTAGTTCTAAGGCAAAGACTAAGGATATAACATTAATCTAAGATGTTACATCCAGAATTGCAATGTTATTCCCTCTGTTAAAACAATGAAGGCATCAGGTACTATTTATTTCGTTATTCATAAAATGACAGATTCCAAATGTGTAGCATATAGTTCAGAATCAGGTTCAGCAAAGCCTTAACCATTATACCAAACTGGCTCTCAATATACCGGTAGTTGTTATAGCTTATATTTTTAGTTTGAGCTCATCACAACATGTACATTTATTGTGTGAATAACAGTCAAAATTATACTTTTATAATAAATGCTGAAAATATATCTTCATTTTTTTTTAAAAAAAGCAAAAAACAAAACAAGTACTTGCCATGATTTCAGAAGGTTTAGACATATTAACTTTCTAATCATGCTTAGAATAATTTTGGGACTTGATAACTGGAATTTCCATCAAGACATATAAAATAAAGTCCATGCTAACTAATATAGCTTAAAGTCAAGAAAGTGAATCTCCATTATATAATAATTATATAATCCTAATCTAAATCTAGGATCCCACCCTTCCCATATACATATTTATCAGTCTGTTTAAAATGCATTAAATATATTAATATTGAAAACCCTCTATGCATATTATTATTATTATTTATTAAATGTCTATGCCACCCGTCTCACTAACCCAGCAACACTGGGTGACATATGTAAATTATGAAGTAACATTGGTGCAATTTAAATTTTTCCATAAACCCACTGGGATTTTTAACTAATGTATATCTATAGTAATATTATTTATGTATGTGTGTGCATAAATTTACATACATATGTATGTTTGATACATACATCAAACTATTGTACTATAACAAAAAATATTGGTATCAAACATGTATAGCTATTAATAACACATAGTATCAACATATAATAATTCCCAAATATATTTACATGCTCCCAATATTCTTCGTTTATATGATTCAATAAATATTATTTAAAGGTGTAATAGGAATTAAAGTCCCAATTTAGGAGACATCAAAGTTCTGATATATGATATATTCTTACATATTGAAAAATTCTTTGACTTGATTCTTTTTTTCCATGAGGCAAAAAATAAAATCCAACCACAAATATATGGTGTAAAAATATCCAAACAACCTTTCTATTTTTGGAGCAGCTATTAAAAAATAAAGTCTCAAAAAATTGTATAAATTGCAAAATATATAATAAAAATATATTTAAATTGCATGTGTAAAAAAATAGAAAATAGAAAAAATATTTTTCTTGCAATGGCATGAATGAATATTGCAAGATGTCCCTATATTACAGATACTTATCCAATCAATTAATTGTAATACTAAGGAATAATCAAGCTGGGAATAAGTCTGATATGAAGTTAAAAATAAACCAACACTATATTCCTGTTGTGAAGGATTTAAAAGTTTCCATAAATTCTTACATATAATGTCCTAGCACTCTCCATGCATTCAAATTAAGTTTAGCTGTAAAAGTGTTACGATTTGACAAAGGTTCCAAAGCTTGATTAGCCTTAAAACTACCATTCTTTTCTGTATATTTCAGATTTCTTTTTATTACTGCACACTTAGTTTGTAACCTGATTGCCAGTATAGAAAACTACAGATATAAAGATCGCCATTTCATTTGCCAGTGATTTTCAAAATATGTTAAAGTTAAGGTTTGATTTGTCCACATAAATTTCATTAGTATCTGTGGTGACTCCCCTGGACGGTTCCCCAGATACATTTCCAGGTGTCAATTCAGAGGAGAATGAACCAGTTCCAGGCAGATGAGGCAGTGGTGGCTTTCAATTTTTTTTACTACCAGTTTTCTGTGCGCGTGGCTTGGTGGGTGTGGCAGGGAGGGATACAGTTAAATCTCCATTCCCACTTCACTCCAAGGGAAGGATACTGTAAAATCTCCATTCCCTCCCCAATCCAGGCGAAGGTTACTGCAAAATCCCCATTTCCTCCCAATCAGCTGGGACTTGGGAGGCAGAGAATAGATGGGGGAAGGGCCAGTCAGAATGTTTACTAACGATTCTCCGAACTACTTAAAATTTCTGCTACTGGTTCTCCAGAACTGGTCAGAACCTGCTAAAACCCACCTCTGACGTGAGGAGGGTAGTCAGTCAATGGATCCAAGCAGCCCTATGAGAGCAATTTGTCTGAAGCCCAACTGCAGCAAGACAGCCGTGAGGCTTCAGGTGGGGAAAGCAAGCAGTTGCAGCAGGTCAGTGATGAGGAATAGGAACTCCTTCACCTGATCCAAGAACACATAGAGCAGAGAAAAGGCAGGAGCAGAAAAGGTCAGCCAGATTATTTGGGAGGAGGCAGCCTCACCCCGCTTCAGGCTGCACTGGAAGCTGACTATTTAGCACAGCAGACAGATGGAGATGATGCTGGGAACAACATATTCATTTCCTTGCTATGTGTTCTTACCTTGAACTTTGGATTGTTCTCTTCAGCTATTGCCTTGCTCTGCCTTGCCTTGTCTTTGCCTGTGGACTTGCCTTTGTCTTGGAACTTGCCTTTGTCTTGGGAACTTGCTTTTGCCCAGTGGACTGGACTTGTCTTTGCCTTAAGGACTAGTGTTGGCTTCATTTGAGTAGCCTGCGGAACTCATTGTGGTTGAGCTGGTGCCGGCACAGGAAATTGCTGGGGATTACCAATTCAGACTTGGAAGCTTTAATAAAGACTGCTTACACACGCATGAGTGGGACAGCACAGTATCGCATTGCTAATTCTAGTTTCGTTTTTAAGCTGAATACTCATGAACGTCTCTCTTGTATTGTTATTCTGCATGCTTGTATATGTGTATCCTATTAAAAGAAGAAAGATATTCAGTAAATTTAACAAGAAAAGGAGGAGGGGGGGAGGAGGAGGAGACCACCATATTTTAGAGGGGAAAAGGTGATTCAGCCTTACAACTTTTATTAAATATTAACACTTGTTTCATTCATTTTCCTCCTCCATTGTTTTCAAAAGGGAATGGAATACCTAGTTTTCAATTCCAACTTACATTTGGAAATGTTTCTGGGCACCCATACTTATGCTGCTGTTTCTTTAATGTATCCCTTAAGTTCAGTGCCCATCATAGATGCTTGCTCTTCTGAAACAATATCATATTATTTGAAAAGCCTTTTAAATGTTTCTATACAAATTCCATCTGAGTCAGTTTTTTGTCCCTTAAGGTTTCTAAAGCAAGAACAAGTAAAAAAAAAAAAAAAAAAAGGCTGGTATACAGTAACTTAGTAATGCAGATAATTGAACTATCTGACATAGAGATTATTGTGCATACATTCCCCAGTTTCTCTTAAATTGGACATATTCATGTTGCATTCAAATATTGCTTTGCAATCTCAGTTACGTCCTCATGAGGCAGATTGCTCTAAAGAGTTGTTTCTTATTAATTAATAAGGATATCTTTTACTCATTGTTTCATGATATCCCCAGTGAAACTCTTTGACAGGCAAAGTGAATGAAGAATAATAAAAGTTAAATTAGTTATTTGTAATGCTATCTAGCTAATGTTTGCACTTCAGAAGTCCCAATGGAGAAGAAGAAGAATCACATGTCTCTCTTCAATCCTTCTTTTCATTCCCACAATTATTAAAACGGCAATTCATTTAATTCTGTTTAGTTGACTAGCTGATACATCACATTTTTAAAAAAATCTGCGTGTTGTGATCCATCTTATTTGCTTTAAGTTTATTTTGTTGGTGTAAGACTGACTAACAGATTAGCAGCCACATTTTGGTTCATGTAATAGTTCTTTCATATTTATTATTCTGTGAATATATTAAAAGTAAAATCCAGGTAACTAATTAATATCACTTTCCTGTAAGATTAATGACTTTTTCCCCTGTCTACTTGCAAGACAGAATCAGAAGACTTTGAGACATAAGACCAGTTGAGATTCTTCCCTAATAAGATAACAAGATGCTTCTTTTAAAGTTATGTATGTGTTTGAATGGATTAATACCTGTTTTAAAGAGGAATGATTTCTTCAATCTTTCTTTGAGACTGATGTAGCCTAAAGGTCTTGACATAAAAATTATTGACTGAGTGGTAATGAAAGCATGCATCTTCCCGACAAATTTTGCTAGTGGCCGATGTCCTTTGACACATGTGTGAATATGAAAAATATGATCAAACACAACTCTACCTCATACTGAATAATATCAGAGATATAACTCATTTGAGCAAATTAATTTTTGTAAATATCACTAAGCAATCTGTTCGAGTCTTCTTAATAAAAGTTTGCCAAGACTGATCCTTCTTCATGCAAAACTTGTGCTTTGTCCCCTAATCTATGGCCACCCATAGGTGGTAAACTTTACTGGTAAAGTTCCAAAATATATTGTGCTAGTGAAAAGGTAATATCTAGCATACCAATTGGGAGGGGTAAAATCATCTTTAAGGTACTGTACCTATTATTCTATTGCTAATAGTAGTAATCTAAGTGAGGACTATTAATTGTGGGATACCCACCGCACTGCTTTTGAACGTACACTTAAGTACTTTTGATTGCTCAGTTTTGTAAACTTTTTTTAAAAAAGGACACACCCATAATCCAATAAATGTACATTGCATTTATAAATCAAAAGTCAACATTTTGTTCATCTTTAGAGAAAGATAATGGTAGAAATTTCATTCATCCATAGATCACAAGTTATTAGAGTGCTGCATGAAGACAGTTGCATAGCTTAGTTATCATGCTAGCAACCATCCTTCTGAAGAGATCTCAGTTCAGGAAGTTGTGAAACAGCTATTCTAGCTCCATTTAATGGTTACCTCTTTAACTACAGCATAATTTCACTTACTAGAGTAGAGTAGAGTAGAGTAGAGTAGAGTAGAGTAGAATAGAATAGAATAGAATAGAATAGAATAGAATAGAATAGAATAGAATAGAATAGAATAGAATATTCTTTATTGGCCAAGTGTGATTGGACACACAAGAATTTGTCTTGGTGCACATGCTTTCAGTGTACATAAAAGAAAAGATATATTCATCGAGAATCATAAGGTACTTATGACTAACACTTAATGGTAGTCATAGGGTACAAATAAGCAATCAAATCATATTAGGAAACAGTCAATATAAATTACAAGGATACAAGCAACAAGATTACAGTCATACAGTCATAAGTGGGAGGAGATGGGTGATAGGAACCTAATGATAGACAATTGTTCTTTTTTCCTTAGGATGATGATTTGGCCATTCTCTCTCTCTAAATCAGGATAGCTTTAAAAGAAGTCCATAGGCTCTCCCTTACTATAGGCAAAATAAATTCACTATAAACTAGGTTAACACTGAAATCATGAGGGTTTTTAAGGGTCAGAAACTACAAACATTAATGGTAGAGAAACAAAATGACATAGATATAGCTTTTATCATTTAAATATCTTGAGGTTACATCCCAATTCCCAACCCTCTGAAAACTGGCACAATTAAATCTCTTTCTGAAAAGGACAACAACATTAACATCATACTGTTTTGTTTTTTTGATTTTGCTTTGTTTGAGATTTGTTTTTGCTTTATTTGAGATTTGGTTTATATATCCCTCCCCACAACTGAAACAGGCAGTAACATACCTGCTGCTATAAAATTAAAAGCCATCTCCCAGATGTTGTATGGCTGTCAGGTATGTGCATATAATTCAAAGCACTTAAATATAATCTAATCCAGATTCCCCCACCCAAAAAACCCAATGTTTCAAGTACCTTGCTGCATTTGAAATGCAGCACTTCATTTAGAAACAGGGATAAGCGTCCTGGAATATACGATCTGCATAAACCAGCTTCATTCGTCCAGTGAGGCTCTTGCTATATGTGTCTTAGTATTATTATCTCTTTTATTCATTAAACATGAAACTCAATCAACTTAACATTTAAAAATGTATCACAAATACCATTGACTGGTGCTAATGGTTGATACGGGTTGCTGCCAGTGTACTAGGTATCAACCAAGTATCTTCTTAAAATATATGATGTTCTGAGTAGCACAGTTTTTTGCAGTTCCACTGGTGTTATTGCAGGAAGCTGCAATTTCTTGATGTGTTTTGTAAAATTCTTGGACATGGTACCAAGTGCCCCGGTTGTTGTAGTAGTAGTAGTAGTAGTAGTAGTAGTAGTTCTTCTTCTTCTTCTTCTTCTTCTTCTTCTTCTTCTTCTTCTTCTTCTTCTTCTTCTTCTTCTTCTTCTTCTTCTTCTTCTTCTTCTTCTTCTTCTTCTTCTTCTTCTTCTTCTTCTTCTTCTTCTCTTCTTCCTCCTCCTCCTCCTCCTATTATTATTATTATTATTATTATTATTATTATTATTATTATTATTATTCCTCTTTATGGAAATCCAGAATCCAGAATGATCTATAACTATGAGGTTTCAACACTTCTTAGTCATGGGATATCAGGAGGTTATAATCGGATAGCATGTGTGTCACACAACTGTCTAGGTAAAGAAGGGTAAATTTGGCAATCAATGTTGGCAGAATATAAACAGAAAACCAGTGGTGAAATCCAAGGTTTTTTTTACTACCGGTTATGTGGGCGTGGCTTGGTGGGCTTGATATGGCTTTGTGGGCGTGGTTTTGTGGGTGTGGCAGGTGAAGGGTACTGCAAAATCTCCATTCCCACCCCACTCCTCTGGGGCCAGCCAGAGGTGGTATTTGCTGGTTCTCCAAACTACTCAAAATTTCCGCTACCGGTTCTCCAGAACCAGTCAGAACCTGCTGGATTTCACCCTGCAGAAAACCCATTATGTTAGCAAATTACCTAGTTGATATCACTTGTCCATCATATTGTAAAGCTTTTCCATAGCATTCTTTAATGCCTTGCCCTGTGTAATGTGGGAGGTTTTAGTGTGTAAACCATTTGTTTTGTCCTGAAAGATCCTGAAACTCTCACACACATTCTTTCTATAGCAGTTTGTGACCCACTCTGTAACTATTCTTGGTCATAGAAATTCCACCTCTTCTGAGGACAAAACATTCTTTGTTCCAAGATATAATCCCTAATAGGGGCCCTTATTCATGCAAGATCAGATTTGGCATCTGAAACCCCAAAACTGGAATCTTCATGTAATTTGCACCTTTAAATGGTTTAACACTGAAAAAAAATATAAAAGAAAGAGACCACACATTAGTAAGCAATGTTTCATAGGTTGAAACACCTGTGGCTGGGAGGACTTTTGGTCAGGTTCACCTGATTCACCAGTTGCGTCCCTTTCTGGATTGGGACTCCTTATGCACGGTCACTCATACCCTCGTCACTTCCCGCCTGGACTACTGCAATGCTCTCTACATGGGGCTCCCCTTGAGGAGCACCCGGAGGCTCCAACTGGTGGAGAGTGCAGCCGCGCAGGTGGTTATGGGAGCGACGTGGCATTCCCATTAACACCTCTCCTGCACGAGCTGCACTGGCTCCCAGTGGTCTTCCGGGTGTGCTTCAAGGTTTTGGTTATTACCTTTGGAGCACTCCATGGCTTAGGACCTAGATACTTACAGGACCGCCTGCTGCCACCAATAGCCTCTCACCGGCCAGTACCCTCTCACAGACAAGGGCTCCTCAGGGTGCCGTCGACCAAACAGTGTTGGCTGGCAGCCCACAGGGGGAGAGCCTTCTCTGTGGGGGCACCTGTTATCTGGAATGAACTCCCCCCGGAGATACGGAGGATCCTGGATTTACGCACCTTCCGCCGCGCCCTCAAGACCTTTTTATTCCAATAGGCTGGCCTGGCCTAACTTTCCCTTTTAAATGGTATATGAGTAATTTTAAATCTGTTTTTAAATATGGGGATGTCTCCATATTTGGCATCTCGGGCCAAATTGTGTAATACGTTTTTATACTGTTTTAAATTTTATAATCTGTGTGTTTTATCTTTTTGGCTGTTCACCGCCCTGAGTCCTTCGGGAGTAGGGCGATATATAAATCTAATAAAATAAAAAGAAAAAAAGAAAAAAAGAAAGGGAAGAACTTTTATAGGAGTTGTAACATAGGAAGTGGGAAATTCAAAGGCTCTGCTTCACTGGTGAGTTTTTATTAGCACAGAGAGTGGGTCAAATTATTTTTATTTCATCAGAGGAGGAAGGATCATACCTTTTCAAAGCAGAGAATATTGAGAAATGTCCTTTGTTTCCTATGCTAATGAATGGTGGTCAGTTAGCAGGGTGTCCTCAATCTAGAACTGGAAAGTCTGTGATTTTCCACCCAGCTTACATTGATGGAATATTCTTTTTGGGTATGCTGCTTGGCAGCGGCCAGTCATTTATTGGTTTTATCCAAAGGATACTTCTCCTCTAGCTGGATTGAATTATCTTTGTTGTCTCTTCGGATTTGATGAAATTATGAAAATGAGGGAGAGGGATTAGATCTTGGACCTAATCTCATTTTTAAGGTCCTGGGAGGGGTCTCCCATTTCTAGATTGCCACAACAATGCACTCTAATAAGAAAGTTGTGAATGAGTTTGCAGCAGTAGCTCAGTAAACTTTTCAGCAATATAGGAAAGGGAAGAAGATAAGTTTTTTTGGAGCCAGGAAAGAACTCGGGGCTCTTCTGTAGCACAGATGTTCCTCTGTAAAGAATACCTTTTTCCTATCCTCATGGCTCTAAACATACTAGCTAAAGATAAATTATTCATTAAAATATTATATACACATGTAATCACTCATCATAAACATTGCATTATTTTAATTCTCATCATTCATTTGCATGAAATCCATCCAATGCTATTTGCCCTGCCTTGATATATAAGTTAAATTATTATGTAAAATAAAAGATGTATTATCTCACATAGAGGGCAATTCTTCACTGGGAGAAAAATTACTCTCCCTCTAATAAACAAAATACAGCATACTTCCCTCCTCCTCCTCTGAATAATAACTTTGAATCCCAGGATAAATGAAAGCAAAAGCCTGTAATTCTTCTCAAAGTCTTGCTTTAGAACTTGCTTGACTATTACTATTGATCATTCTGAGAGAATGTTAAGAGCCATTTCTGTTTAAAATTTAATTCTAGGTTTACTTCAGATTACAGCAACTGAAACAAGGAAGAGAAATTTTCAACTGGGCTGCTAAAAGGCTCTATCCTAAAACTTACACTCTTCAATGATTCCATAAATGATTTGGATGAAGGTAGAGCAAAATTGCAAGTCACAAAACACTGAGTAGGCAACCTAATATGAGAGAAGACAGAATCCTTTCAAATGAACTTAGTGGGTTAGAAGACTAGATTATAGTCATCAATGTAGGAGATGACCAGACTGAGCTTGAGGGAAGGGTCAAACATATCATAAGTCATGAGTCCCTATGCACCCACAAGAGATCTGAATCCAGCCCACCTTGAATGACTTTAATTTAGCCTTTACTGTTAGTAGCTCAGATTCTTGTAGAGAGCTCAAGTTTATGATAAATCTATATACTCATTTGAACTGCCTGATTCTCCCTTGACAAACAATGTTACATTGGACAGAAAGAATATAGATAGGCAGATAAAATAGATGCAACACATACACACACACACTAGCATAAGCATCTGATGAGGAGACTTAACTTGACACCAGTATTATAAAGCAGTGGTGGTGCAGTGGATAGAATGCAGTACTTCAGGCTAATGCACTGCTCACTGCCAGGAATTTGATCCTGACCAGTTCAAGGTTACTCAGCCCTCCATCCTTCCAGGTCAGTAAATGAGGACCCAGATTGTTGGGGCCAATAAGCTAACTCTGTAAAATGCTTAAAGAGGGATGTAAAGCACTATGAATTGGTATGTAAGTGCTATTGCTATTGCTATAAAACAAGATTTAGATATCTTGGTTGACCAAAAAATAAATGCGATCCAATAGCATATATTGTTACTAAAAAAAAAATATCTTAAGGTGCATTAACAGAAGCCCATTAATCCATGTCATGATAATAAACACTATTCCTTACCATATGCCATGCAGTTACAATCACATAAGAAAAAAACAAACCAAAGCCATATTCACTAGCACTATTCTCAACTGGATGTTGACATTACATCCAGTCATTCAATTCCTATTCCTTCAATATGAAGAACACTTTTCTTTAGGGATCCTATTCTATTTTGATAATATCCAGTGACATTTAGAACTTTAATAGTTTTGGTGATACGGTATGGAGAGAGAACTGACGTCCCCATATATTTATAGTATAATACTAAAGTAAATTGTTTATTTGTGAAAGTCAGATTTTAAGCAAAATACAGAAAAAATATATTTTATCAAACAAGACACTGATGAATCTGAAAGCTGGGCAGTATGGTAAATGATTGTGGGACAATAAAAGGAAACCTGGTTATTATTAGTACAGAAAATAGAACATTAAGAATGATGGTGGATATTTTCCAATATCTGAAAGGGAGATTGAGCAAACTTCTCTACTTACATGAGACCTAAAAATTAAGTAGGAACTTTAGTACAACAGATCTTGATTAATAGTTAGGAAAAACTTCTTAATGAGATAGGTTCTTCATCCATGAAAGACTAATATAGTTGCACTCTGCATTGTAAATAGCATTAACAGAGAGATGGACTAGATGACCTGTAATTTACATTTATATCCATTTATACTCTGAAATGTAGCAGGCCTAAAAACACCCAAGCCTAATTATGATGAGGGAAAAAACACTCCCATGATCCATGAAGCTATTCCTTAGATATGGTATCTGTTAAGCAAAGGATTGTAGGGAAAATCCTTCCCTTTTAGTATAAGAAAGCCCCCATATTAACAAAGAAATGCCCACACCCTCTCCCATCCCCGGAAGAGAAAAGGTTTTACTTGAAGTAAAACCACTCAAGCGGCTGGCCCCTGTGAATGGATATTTAGTTTCACAAACTATTCTGTTCATGAGCAAAGCACCTTCAGATACCACCTCCACAGAAGACTGGGATTGGAATTGATCAGATTAAAAAGTAGAGAGACAAAGACATCCAAAATCGGCATTCCCCACCCAGCTCCAAAGGCAAGGCATGACCTTCCAGCCACAATAGGAGTCAGGCAACAATAATTAGAATAGTAAAAGGACACACTCAGGTGCAGATTAAAGTACATTTCACAATGAACCTGGGCATCTAAATCATAAAGCCCTAGAATCACATAAAAACCCATCCACTCACCAGGCTTTTTGTCAGCTGTCCCAGAACTGATTGCTGTGTCACTTCGCTTCTGATTCCTAAATAAATGGAGACCTCCTTTCCAACTGCAGCTTGCCTCCTATGTCTTTCTCTCAGCTTAGAACTGGACCAGATTTTACTTCCAATGGGAATTATTACAAAATAATTTGATCACATTCCATAGATTCTGGTCCTCTAAGCCAGAAACTTTATTACAAACAAGGCATAGCTCAAAAGTGTTTTAGGAAGGAAAAGCAAAGCCTGAGAGTGGTATCAGAAGGGAAATCAGCCTTTAGTTTCTACTGTCCCACAAGCGGTCTAATTTTAACCTTCTTGAATTCTGTTAAGCCTTATCTAGTGCCAAAATAGTGCTAACTGTTAGTTGACTAGATTCCTGTTCATAGGCATGAACAATAGATTATTTAATATATAGCCTTTGCCTGACAGAGGGGAAAAATAAAGAAGATCCTATTTTTTTTCCAGCAGCTCCATTTTAGTTTTGCGGCAAATCTCCTATAGCCAATCTACCACCCACTGTTATGTAGGGAGAAATATGTTGTTGGTATATTTTGATACTGCATATTTTAATAAAATTAAACATTAATACAATGTGTAATCAACTTTAGATAAAACAAATGTAGTAAATATGCTGGCCTTTGAGGGCAGAAAAACCATAGATACCATGAAAGTGCTTCATTATTTTATAGTAGAATAACTGAATCCTGAAAGCCTATCAGTTTTTCCCTGTCCCAGGTTATAGCAAACAAAATCAAGGCAAATTTATTTTTGAGTTTTTTAATGCTTTTCACTATCTCATGAATAAATTGCATTTTCTCCTCTCTTAATGTTCATTGCTGTTTTCCTCTGTAAGGTCCCAAAATACACTTGAGTCACCAGAATGCCAAAGAGAGAGACTCAAGATGAGGCTTGCAAAAAAACAGATTTTATTTATGGCCAAAAACAAAATACTGGGTGAAACTATATCCAGAATATACAGATACAATGCATGTGAGGAGATAGCCACACCTTGGGGAAGGTATGGCGTCCTTTTATACCCTCAGAGACGTCAGCTAGTACCCAACTCTGGTCTCCCAATCCAGGCCCGTGCATTCCTTGTTGCCCTGCAAGGGGGAATAGAAACTTCCCAATTAGTCATCTTGAGCATTTCTTTGTTTACTCAATTGGCCACTTAGGCCCCCTGGCCCTGGAAAGTAGGAGTCTATCCAGATCAACATAAATTAAGACTGAGGTGTAAATTATGCCTTGGAGATACGTACCATGCTCTTAGATGGCACAAAAAAAAAAAAAAAAAAAAAAAAAACAACAACAACAACCAGGGAGAAGATTAATATGGGTTCAGGTCAAATGGCAGAGACATATGTTTGACAAATACCAGATACATTACAGAATGTATCAGAATATGTTTGTTACAGGAGATACAAATATAAAGGCATAATATATGTGATACAAATACAAAGGCATATATGTATTACAGGAACCTAATGGTTACAGAATCTAGTATACCAGTATATCATATCCTAGTATTATTTATTATATCCTTATTATTGTTTCCCTTCACCTCCTTCCCAAGGCCAGATGTATATTTGTATGTGTGTATACATATATCAGATGGTTGGCCATTTGTATACATAATATGGTGCTTGAAGAAATCACCTGCAAAAAGAAATGGGAAATATGGGGTGCGGGGGGGAGACTTCAACTGGAGCCCTTACATGCACATTTATACAAGCCAAAAGAGAAATGTTTCAGTTCTGGCTATTTATCAAATGTACCTGAAGTTGCAAAACATCTGCTTTATTGCATT
Organism: Pituophis catenifer annectens; assembly: GCF_029215685.1. NCBI lineage: Eukaryota > Metazoa > Chordata > Lepidosauria > Squamata > Colubridae > Pituophis > Pituophis catenifer. Next base: position 80,484,289 of record NW_027256883.1, read on the forward strand.
AACCATTTTATTTTTATTTTTTTCTACATATCTGTGGAGCTCTTTTTAAAGCTTTAATGCATGAAGTGCCCTAGTGATCAATTAGACCTGCTACTAAAGTTATGCCCAACAGATCTCTCACTCTCATCACCAAGGGAAAATAATTTTGTGAAGTTCTGTTTATAAGAGTTCAGTATTATAATTAATTTTCTATTATAGCCACTCTTTGTAAAAAGAAAGAAAGAAAGAAAGAAAGAAAGAAAGAAAGAAAGAAAGAAAGAAAGAAAGAAAGCTGCTTCGAGATCTTTACATAGCAAGACCATAAAAACAGTATAACTGTATAATATTTTTTCTCTCTGTCTCTAAATTTGTGGGTGTACGCACATGCACATTGCATTACACAGTATATGGTACATACCTTTTATATAGGCTTTATTTCTACATTGGGCAGGTAGGAGCAAAAATATAACAAATAACAGGCAGTGGTGGGATTCAACCGGTGTAACAACCTTGACAAACAAACCTGACATTCTTTTTCCACACCATCTGAAGTATGCTTGGAATCTGGGTCCCAGCTGTAAATAACACTTATGCTGACATTGTAAATTGCTCAGAGAGTACTGCATAGCAGTGGTCACCAACCTTTCTGGTTCTGTGGGCCAGCAGTGGTGGTGATAGTGGAGGGGAAGAAGGATGGCTTCGCACGTGTGCCAGCTGCTTGCACAAATGGAGCTTTTTGTGCTCATGTGGTCACTCAGTGCTTGCCCAGTCTGGTTTCCAAATGGCCGTGGACCAGTACTGAGCTGCAGACTGGGGATTGGGAACCCCTGTCATGAAGCACTATGGGACGATATATAAGTTTATGTCTATTTCTATTGCTATTATTTCACACTTTTTATTGATGAATGGCATCAAAATCAGGCAGGAGTGATCTTTTGGCCAGATGCTGTCATCATATTGCTGTGATTTTCAGACAGTGGAAGAAATAATTTAAAAAATGGAACTGCAGAAATTCTTGTACTGCACGTGATTACTTCTATAAGCACCTCTGTTAATTAGAGAAAAGCAAAAATCAGATTTTTTTAATGATTAATCTGTTGCTAATTAGGAAAAACAAATAGACAGCTTGATGGAACACTCCTGGGAGAAGGCTTCCTCACTACCTTTGGATGGATGTCTAAATCTAATATCTTTATTAATAAATAAAAGGCTGAAATATGAACAGATCTTGCTCATATAATAGGATTTTCCCTTCTCTCCCTTGCAGCCTGCATCTTTCAGCTTTCAAAGATCCCTGGATCTGAGGAAATGAATGGTATCCTCTCTGTCTAAATGAAAGATAGAGCCTATCCCTACATGAGAAAAAGGCTATACACTTTTTTTTAAAAAAAAAATGATGAAACCTGTTCCACAAATCCTTTTATTCATTTTGGTAAAGCAGGATTCCTGATTACCAACCAGACTATAAATATATGTATCTGAGAAGAGATTCAGATCCTTTGAGAATCTTTATGGTAATGTATTAATAACTTTTCAAAATATTCAAGATTTCAAGATATGGATATGCAGAACCCTGTTGAACTTGCTCGCATGCTCATATCTTCTACTGAAGTTTAACTTTATGTGCGAGACATGCCTAGTTCATTAAACAAAAGTGACTAAACTAAAAACACTTCTGAAGTCCCCTTTAACTCAACCCTGCAAAGTAAGATAATTAATGATCGGCCTCCTCCTCCTCCTCCTCCTCCTCCTCCTCCTCCTCCTCCTCCTCCTCCTCCAGTTCAGTTCTAGGAAACTGCCTGAACATGTTCCTGCAGTATTCTTGGCAAGATTTTTCAGAAGTGTTTGCCACTGCTTTTTCCCAATGACTAAGAAAGAATGACTGGGCCAAGGTCAACCAACAGATTCTGTTCCTAAGGTGCTACTAAAATGCAAAGACTTCTGGTTTCTAACCTGATGCCTTAACCACTGCATCATACTTGTTAACCCTTTATCTTTGATTTTTTATTAACTAAAACATGATAGCTAACTAATATGAGTCAACAATTTAAATTCTCTATTGCATATAACTTTTATACCACTTTGATGCTGCAGGACAGTGAGTTGGTAAAATCTGGTGAATGAATGCAAGGTTAAAATGGAATAATTGGAAGTATAACCCTGCCCTGCCTGTTTCTGTCTTTGACTTCCATGAATTCCACTACAAGACTGAGGAAGAACTGTAATCTCGTCTGCTTGAACACAACTGCATCTTCCTTTCACTTGGGAGCCTGTTTCCTAAGAATGTGTAATGCAGAGGCAGCTTCCCTTCACCCCTCTAATTGAATACATGGAGGCCAGGGAGGAGAAAGGAGTGGGACGACATGTGGAGCTGCTTTCTCTTAACATTTTCAATCCTTCTGGGTGTTCGGCTGAAGGCTTGACAGTGCAGCTGGGTTTACAGAGCCAAAAAAACAAAACAAAAGGAAAGATTACAATTAGGCTGACTCACTTGCAATTCCTTTGACATAATTCCAAACATATTTATTGTCTTTGAAATGAAGTGGTGTTCTGGGCTTCCTTAAAGTGTAGCCACCTTTTATGGATTACCTTGAAATTCTTTATGAAGCACATCTGAAGCTTAGAACATTTCCCTACAGTCTGCCAGCTGAATAGCAGCATATGGTCTTCTCATACAAATATTAATCCTCCATTCATCACTGTACTAAGGGACCATAATAACAACATCTCAAAAATTCATATATAAGCAAAATAATTCTGCCCCTCCTTTGGGATAAGGAGAAGTCTTGAACAAAAGCCACCCCATCCATCAGGATAGTTAAACTTCATCTTTTGGGGATCACTTGCCAAATCATTAAATAAGATTAAAAATTCAGCCCACAGTGCACAAGGGACTTTCTGCTGTCTTATATACTGTATATCCCTTTGTATATGTTTTGTACATAGAAGGTGGTGGTAGTTCTGTAATCAGAATATATAGGAGAAGTTAGAGTTTTAGCATAAGCAAATTCATTCAGCTTTCCTACAAAACTAAATGGAGGGGAAATAGACTCCCCCGTTCACCATCTCACCAGACATTACTGGAAACACAAAACTAAGCCAAAGGAAGGTAGCTTCCATATCAGCCTGCTAATTTTACAAGATATAACTAATTTTTAAAAGCTGCTGATCAAAGTGAAACATTAGTTTGAGGGAGTTGGAGAGATGGGCCTCTGCCTGGAATTATACTAAGGCCTTGGCAGTGGAAAATAGTGGCGTGTTTCTCCATAGCATTTCCTGATCAGAAAACAGAGGGACTCTGAATAAATGAGATACTACAGCAAACATGGAAATTATGATTTAAACTCTGTCATGTTAATCAAACATGGCAGAACCACATTATGCTGCTAGATGAAGTTGCAGCTTTTTATTAGATAGTTAGATTTCATTGAGATACAGACAGATAAAATTGAAATAATGATAACAATGTTTTCCCTCCTTTTGAAAGAGATCAAAGACACCCAACCTGCGGTTTATTGCATTTGGCATCTTAATAAAAAAGCTGAATACTTACATGATTGAATCATTCTCTCAGTTCCATTAGTTTTACATCCATTAAAATTAGCAATTCATAACTCCAGCCAGACAAAATATCCAGAAAACTAGACAGAATACTATAAACTTGACATTGAAAAATTAACCAGAAGAATATATTAGAGAACAAAATCTGTGCATCGCTAAAGTTAATGTTGTGTCAAGAAGTTCCCATCTGGTACAGATTGAATATTTTATATTGCCAACTGGGCACCAAAGAGATGGGGAGAATGGCCTCTAAATGATCATTCCTATCTAACACAAAACATCCCATTTGCCTCATTGCTTAATAGAAATGTAGCTTTCAAACTGTGTCCTGGGAAGCCATGAAGTTTCTCAGTGGAAGACAGCATTAATACACAGCTAAAAGGGGTATTTTGAATATATCCACCTAAGACAATGATAACCTTTTTGGATTTTGCTATTATACTGCTGACACTGAATCTGTTTATTAGAAAATGTCCCCACATCCTGTGATGTACAAAAGTAAAAAAAAAAATGTTTGCTGTTTATTATATTTATATGCCATCCATCCAGAAAATGTAAACAACTCCATTCTTCAGCATGTTAGAATCTTAACTTCTCTGTAGATACATCCTGGTAAAAGATGATTTTTATATGTGTGGCAAACTTTGATAGAATTAGTTGCTAAGAGAGATTGACATTAGCATCACTTCCGTCTCCCTTGATCAAAATCAGATTGAGAATAGAATTCAAAGATATTTTTTATATGAAGTTCAGAGAAATATATGATTATTCACACAGTTTATTCTCATAATAATCTTGTTAAATAGGTAAGAGTGACAGATGTATAGTGATTCCCAATGATCCTTTTCCCATAAATGGAATGTTGACTGGGAATCACAATCATAAGAGTTCCATCTGAAGGAAAACCAAGGTGGAAAAGACTATTCTAGCACCTGGATTAACAATTAAAGTAATAATAAAAATAGTGGCATCATATGTTTCAACAGTTCATTCATTTGTAATGTAACAAAATAAGGATAGAGGTAGGGGAAAAATCCAAACACCTTACCTGAAAATATAGAATAATCACTGTCAAGTAAGAAACATTATGGGCAAACCAACTTTAAATATAAGACTGTAACGAATTATTCCACATAAAATGTTCTTACAAATACTCATCCAAACACAATATCAATCAAATGGAGGAGGGATCTCTGTTGTAAACATAATTTGCCTTTAAATACTTGTCTTCTCCAAATTAGAAAACATTTCCTCATTTATTTGTTGAAGATTAGCTACTAAACATATTTTGCAAGATTTAAAACATGTTTCCCCCTCCCTCTTTCATTAACAAGTGAAATCAATATTTCTTGTTCATTGCTATAAAATCTAAAGAAAACATGGTGAAATGTAGATCTAAGCTAAGACCTGCAAGGCAACTTTGCTGGAAAACATTTTGTTGTGTAGAGTTTTAGAACAATTAGTTTTTGTGAATTGATATCTGTAGAAACTATGTTAACTCCAACACATATCTGAAAAAAGTTATTGCTTTCTTGTAGTGACTTCAATAAATCTGTAAATTAATTGTTTACATACTGGAAAATTAAAAATTGTGGATTATAAAACAAAGATTACAGACAAAATGGAAATACATATGACAAATCAAGAGAATGACCTGGATAATGACTACTTACTGGATATATAAAACAGATTTGCTTGGAGAAGATTTTGAGATGAAAATGTAAAAAACTGAAGAGAGATCAAATTCTATGACAACATCTCAATGATTAAAGATCACCATTTTGGTAAACAAAAGGAAGGGGTACAAAGTTGGTTCATTTGATCAAACTTAAACTAAGACATGTTTCTATTAAATTTCAGGAATATGGGCTGCATATGCATATGGGCTTTTTACCGACACCAGGACTGAAATGTTAATGATTTAATGATTTATGTAGGATTAATATATGGGTTATTGGAAGAAAAAATACTTGCATTTAATCTTATAGAGGGGAAAGAGGTATCAAGTTCCTCTGTGTTTTCTATAAAGAAGATCCTTAAATAGCAATAGCAATAGCACTTAGACCTATATACCGCTTTACAGTGCTTTACAGTCCTCTCCAAGCAGTTTACAAAGTCAGCATATTGTCCCCCAAAATTTGAGTCCTCATTTTACTGACCTTGGGACAGGGCCGGATTTTCCTATAGGCTAACTAGGCTTCAGCCTAGGGCCTCAAGATCAAGAGGGGCCTACATTCAAATTGTTAGCAAAATTAAAATTACACTTTCACTATAGGTGAAAGGGCCTCGTAAGTGGAATAGCCTAGGGCCTCTTTTCATCTAAATCCGGCCCTGCCTTGGGAGGATCGAAGACTGAGTCAACCTTGAGCCTGGTGAGATTTGAAATTTGAAAGAAATAGTTCCTTTTTTTCTTATTTTCACCTTTTTCCTTAAAAAAAAATATGTGCACTTTCTATTGTTCCTTTCCCTAATTTTCCTTTCGGAATTTTTTTTGTATTGTCTTTTATTATTTTTTAAAACAGCTGCTAGAATCTTGTTGTCTCTAATAAGTTTAAAGAAAATATCTCACTAAGGAGCCTTGGTGGTACAGGGGTTTAAGGCACCCTGTTATTAAGCTTATTAAGACCAGCTGCCTGCAATTACTGCAGGGTTCGAATCTCGCCAAGGCTCAAGGTTGACTCAGCCTTCCATCCTTTCTAAGGTAGGTGAAATGAGGACCCAGTTTGTGGGGGCAATAAGCTGACTTTGTATAAATATACAAAAGGATGAAGGCTATTGCTGAGCACATTGTAAGCCGCCCTGAGTCTTCGGAGAAGGGCGGCATATAAATCAAATTAAAAAAAAAAAAAACTCTGAAAATTTGGAGAACAATTACCACTGGTATACATAGACCAATAGTCTAATGTAGTGTGAATAATTGTCTTTTGTTACAGATTTTTTTTTTTTAAATAAAACATCTTGGTGACGTTGAAAAGAAAACATTGAATCTGAATTTTAAAAAAATGTTACATGGATCTTTTCCTTTTCTTACTTATACACTAAAACTGTTAATTGCAAAATGAAGATATGTGGAACTGAATCACAGGTTGCCCACAAATTTATGGCTTGTGAAGCTGACAAGGAAATTTTCTCTGTATCAACAACCCTTATGTTATACAGGTTTATTTTTAACTTGTACCCAGAGAAAAAATTAAATATCTACAATTCCTGGATGTTCTGGAAGACAACAAGTTATAAGTCATGCCCAAGTGCATATGCATGCTTTAAGAATAATAATAGAGTCCTGTGCATGTTTAAAAGCAAGTTCCACTGAATTGACAGGATTTATTTTTGAGTAATGAGTCAAGCTAAATCTTGGAAAGCATTTACTGTAGAAATCTCTCTTAGCAGTGCAGAAAGCGGAGAGAGAGGGGAAAAATGAAGTAATGACAGCAGTTGTATAGCAATTTTTTTTATGCATCAACAATTGATTTCATTCTTTGACCCCATTTCTTATGTAGCCAATCTGACAATACATTTCATAGACATAGTAAGTAAGTTTGTGGGAACCCATGATAAGCAGAATAGGAAAAAAAATATTTAAAAACTGAAGGGAGGAAAAGATACTTCTAATATGGATTAAACACATCGAAGACTTTCAGAATGCTAACTAACAAGATAACTTGATGGAGTTGCATTAAAGCAGAACTAATTTATAGTTGTTAGATTGACATCCTGCCTTCATTTTATTTATTTATTTATTTATTTATTTATTTATTTATTTATTTATTTATTTATTTATTTATTTATTTATTTATTTATTTATTGGTTCGATTTATATGCCGCCCTTCTCCGCAGACTCAGGGCGGCTTACAATGCATTAAGCAATAGCCTTCATACTTTTGTATATACCTGCTTAGTAGGGCTTTCAGCCCCCCCAAGTGGTGTTCTTTTTTATACAAAGTCAGCTTATTGCCCCCACAAACTGGGTCCTCAATTTACCTACTTTAGAAAGGATAGAAGGCTGAGTCAACCTTGAGCCTGGTGAGATTTGAACTTGCAGTAATTGCAGGCAGCTGGTGCTACTTAATAGCACTTTAGTCTGCTGCGCCACCAAGGCTCTTCTCAAGGACCTTTGTATTACTCAAGGGCTGATGTACACAATGTTCCTCTCCATTTTGCCTACAACAACCTTCCTTTGGGGTGTGTTTGGCTGAGAGACTGGCCAAAGGTCTCCCAGCTGACTTTCATACCAAATGGAAGAATTAAAACTTACAGTTTTCCAATTACTAATGTAGCATCTTACCTACTGCACCACACCAGCTTTCCAACATTAGTAAACTTCTTATATTCTTAGGGACTTTCTTCAGGCTTGCATCCCACTCTTTCCAATGCATTTCTTTAGAATTGCTGATCTGTTGTTGGGGGAGCAGAGCGGTGGTGAAAAATTTGAGTAGAATGGAATATCTTGGAGAAGCTTTAAACAGGAGCTCTCAACTCTATGTTTATTTTGTAAGTTGTAGTCACAGCTGTCATAGAATTTTCTGCATCCCTCAAAGTTAATTGACACGTTTCAAGAGATCTGAAGACCCTTGAGCATGTGCACCAACCCTGGATTAGTACAGCTGAGCCAGTTGACTTCTGACTCACTGAGATTCAGCAGGAAATACTGCGGGAGATGGTTTGCAAATGTAATATTAAAGGTGAAAGTTGAATATCACTTATTGTTGATAAGCCTACTTTTACCAATCCACTGGATTCCCAGCTTCCCTCTCTTCTGGCTAAAATGAATTCTATGGTGTCTTCACATTGTATCAACATATTTTTTTAAAAAAATAAATCTTAATAGTTCTCCCTAAACTCCACTGCCAGAAATCATCGTTTTCACCATTTTTTTTTTTTTTAATAATAGCTGGTATTAGCTGCAAAAAACAAATACAGTGAGACAGTGATGGGATGAGAATGTAGCTGGACACTAGATTGGCACTTTCTCATTAGTTTGCTGCTAGGGAGAATTGGTTGATTTATGGGAAATGCCAAGAAAGGCAGCAGTGAGGTTGGGTGAATGTTTCTGATGGTTGACTGTATGAAACACAAAGAATGCTCATCAACCTTGGACTGTTTAAAAGATCTTGCAACCTATACAGTATCTCATGATAACTAAACACTAAACTGTATACTGATTAGTCATAACTAGGTTTTCTAAATATGATGACTGTTATATTTATATATTCATCTCACACACACACACACACACACGTAAATATGTATGTGTGTGTGTGTGTGTGTGTATATATATATATATATATATATATATATATATATATATATATATATATATATTTATTTATTTACTGACAAAGCAATAAAGGGAGACTAGTATAGATCTATTTTAAGCTATTTAGCTTTCATCAGCTAGCCGTACCCTTCTGGGATTCGAACCTGGCCTTGCTTGCATATTAGGCAGATATATTAACCTTTAAGCCACAGGTTCTCCTCACTATGTCAGCTTGTACCAGGAGAGATTAAATGGTTTCTAACAGTCGATACATCCTTTACTTATGAAGGATCCTTGACTTATTAAGTATAATATAAACAGAAAGTCCCATTTTCTAAGTATGGATTCTTAGCCCAAACAGCTGCATTTATACATTCACACAACAGGAGAAAAGAATCAGTTGGGTTGAAAAAAATACAGACCAATATCTGCAAAATAGCACAACTTTTGAGATTCTTCTGTGGCAAGGTTATGAAGGAAGGAATAACTGATCTTTAAACTGCTTTGAAAATGAATGGCAAAGATCCTCCATAGAATTTTTTTCCTGACATAAATATTGCCTTCCTGAAGTCTCTCCATTTTTTCTCCCTCTGTTTGTGTATATATTAGAGATAACATCCTTATGGAATATAATACTAGTGTTTGATTTCTAGCCTTTTAGCTCTGATTGTAGATAAGATAATTTAAACTTCAGCCAAGCCTGCTTTTAATTGAAGCTTCATAAGAAATTGTGTTTCCCTTTGATACAAAAAGTTCAAAGTTACTAAGAAAGGTTTGGAGGTATAATTGAAAGGTCATTAAAAAAGAGGACCCTGAAATATTTACGTGCTCCTGGACATGATTATCCAGAAAAGCCAGCTTGAACTTGCATTAATAAAGGGGGATTCTATCAATATAAGCAATTCAAATTTACAGTGTCTTCCATTCCTTCTGTCACCACTATTAAAAACTCATGGTGTAATATTTTTAAATAATAATAATAATAATAATAATAATAATAATAATAATAATAATAATAATAATAATAATAATTTTATTTCTATACCGCCCTTCTCCCGAAGGACTCAGGGCGGTGTACAGCCAATTTAAAAACATAGGACACAACAATAATTAAAAATTAAAATAATTAAATAGATTTGGCCGATTTAAAACCCCAAAAATTTAAAATACCCCAATTTAAAATTATTATGTTGATAGCCCTGCCTGGCGGAACAACAGGGTCTTCAGTGCACAGCGAAACACCCGGAGGTCGGAGATCTTACGTATTTCCGGGGGCAGTTCATTCCACAGGGCTGGGGCTCCCACAGAGAAGGCCCTCCCCCTGGGTGTCGCCAGCCGACATAACTTGGCTGATGGCACCCTGAGGAGACCCTCTCTGTGGGAACGGACTGGTCGGTGGGAGGCTATTGGTGGCAGAAGACGGTCTCGAAGGTACCCAGGTCCTATGCCATGGAGCGCTTTGAAGGTGGTAACCAACACCTTGAATCGCACCCGGAAGACCACTGGGAGCCAGTGCAGCTCGCGCAGGAGGGGTGTCACGCGGGCACAACGAGTTGCGCCCATAACCACCCGCGCGGCCGCATTCTGGACCAGTTGGAGCCTCCGAGTGCTCTTCAAGGGGAGCCCCATGTAGAGAGCATTACAATAGTCCAGCCGGGAGGTGACAAGGGCATGAGTGACCGTGCGCAAGGCGTCCTGGTCCAGAAAGGGCTGCAACTGGCAGATCAGGCGAACCTGATAAAAGGCCCCCCTGGCCACGGCCGTCATATGCTCTTCTAAAGACAGCCGTGCATCCAGGAGGACACCCAGATTGCGAGCCCTCTCTGTGGGGGGCAAAGATTCACCCCCAATAGTCAGCGATGGCACCTGCTGACTATATTGGGACGCTGGCAGCCACAGCCACTCGGTCTTGGACGGGTTGAGTCTGAGCCTGTTCCTCCCCATCCAGACCCGCACGGCCTCCAGGCAGCGAGACATCACATCAAGGGCATCGTTGGAGTGGTCTGGGGTGGAGATGTACAGCTGAGTATCATCAGCGTACAGATGACACTTCACCCCAAAACCACGGATGATCTCACCCAGCGGCTTCACATAAATGTTGAACAGAAGAGGCGAGAGGACCGACCCTTGTGGCACTCCCCATGCGAGACGCCTCGAGGTCGACCTCTGCCCCCCTGCCAACATGAACTGCGAGCGGTCGGAGCGGAAGGAGGAGAACCACCGCAGAACGGTGCCCCCTATTCCTAACCCTCTCAACCGCTGCAGCATGATACCATGGTCGATGGTATCAAAAGCCGCTGAGAGATCTAATAGGACTAGGACAGAGGAGCAACCCCTGTCCCGAGCCCTCCAGAGATCATCCACCAACGCGACCAATGCTGTTTCTGTGCTGTGCCCCTGCCTGAAGCCCGACTGGTACGGGTCTAGATAGATAGCTTCATCCAGGTGCCCGGGCAGTTGTCGTGCCACCACACTCTCAACAACCTTCGCCACAAAACGAAGGTTGGAGACCGGACGGTAGTTAGCTAATTCAGTTTGATCTACTAATATATGAGACTGACTTTTCATATGCTTTGGATTATTTACATTATTTATATCTAATTAATGTAAATCCATGCATCTCATGATTTCTCTAGTTCTTTTTATAAAACTACTCAGATCTTATCCTATTTTATAATATTTTCAATAATCCTGAATATGTCATAAAATATAGCAATAGCACTTAGACTTAAATACTGCTTCACAGTGCTTTTATAGCACTCTCTAAGCAATTTACAGAGTCAGCAATCTGGCTCCTCATTTTACCGACCTCAGAAGGCTGGAAGGCTGAGTCAACTATGAGCCTAGTGAGATTTGAACTGCCAAATTGCAATCAGCCAGCAGTCAGCAGAAGTAGCCTGCAGTACTGCATTCTAACCACTGCGCCACCACGGCTCTTAATATCAAGCCCTTCCCTATATCTTGTTATGATTTATTGTCAATATAGCCCTCAAATAAGTGAAGAAGAGTTGTCTGTTGTTTCAAAATTCCAAATCGTAACTATCGCCATTTCATTATGAAGTTAAAGTTGTACCCTCAAAATGTTCTCATTGCTCTGCATAGCATTCATAATCTATATACTACTAAAACTCTCCTGTTTGTTCGTTTGTTTGCAACCTTCAGTTGGGTGAAAGTGGAAAGTATAGGGTGAGAACTATTGAACTAAAGTTACTCAAATGGGCTAACTTGTCAGGACCCATAACTCTTGTGTGGATGAAATTTGAGAAAGTTGCACATGCTTAAGTATCACTGCACCTTTCAAGTAGTCTTGGAAGGATGAAGGACCTTGGTACCAGGAGAAGAATTGCAGACTTCTTTGAAGTCCACAGCTTCTTTGTTTCCCCTTCCCTCACCAAATGGCAGGCAGTTCTGCTGGTTAGGTGAAGAAGAATGACTTCTAACAGTCTCTGGCAGTTTCTCACAAGCAATCAATCAATGGGGAAGCTTTTTTTTGGGGGGGGGTTGCCCATGCATAGTCATTCTGTTTTTCTCTTTAGATAAGAAAATAACTCTGAAAGGATGTCCCAAGAGGCTATCAGTTATCTAGTAATCTTTAAAATTTACCAGAGTTAACTTTAAACAAATAAACTGGCAGGAAGTTGGAAGTCATTCCCACTACTCCGCCCAATGAGTTAGTGACAAGGCCTGATGGGAAATGGAATAGCTCGGCTGCCTTGGCTGCCTTGGAATAGAGGCTAAAATCTGAAATCTCTTAAAAACAGTGGGCAGTAAGGAAAGGATGAATGAGAAATTCAGATGCTTGCTTGTGAGGTTGGGTTGTCTGGGGTTGCCAGCAGTTGAGGGGTGAGTCCTTTTCCTCCAAGGAGGGAAGAGCTTCTAGGAGACACATGAGGATGGTAAGCGGGGGGGTGGAGTTTTTCTCAAGATTCATAGCTGCCTTTGTTCCCCACCTCTCAGCAAAGTGACAAAGCTCAGCCAAAGTTGAAGAGGAATGACTTCTAGCAGTCTCTGCCAGTTTCCCACAAGCAATCAATCAATGGGGAAGTTTTTTGGGGGTGTTTTGCCTATCCATAGTCATTCTGTTTTTCTCTTTAGATAAGAAAACAACTCTGAAAGGATGTCCCAAGAGGGCATGGGTTGTCTAGTGAATCCTTAAAATTTACCAGAGTAAATTTTAAACAAATAAATCTTCCATATTTCTTAATTTGTTTGTTTAGAAGAATTATATATTGCCTTCTCTATTTGCAACTCTGAGTTCCTTACAAAGCATAGTAAAATATTAATAAAAACACTATTAATACAAAGTGAGCATAAAACATAAAAGCCAGTAGTATTAAAATGCCTTGGGAAAATGAATATGTTTTGTGTCCATCCTAAACTATAGCAAGAATAGTTTTCCCCCCAAATAATATAACTTTAAAGTAGGAGGGTTGTCTTAGAGTTATATGAAATATAGGAATGGAAAAAAAATATTATCTTTTCCTGTATAATCTGTTATGGGAATAGGGGCCATTTTAAATTAAGGGTCATCTTCTTTGGGGAAATCACACTATATAAGTTTAACAAATTGCTCCCTTGAGAAAAATAACAACAGTATTATAAATAGATCTGAAAGAACTTTTTCAATATAATGTACAGAACAGACTTAGTGATGCATCATGCAGACAAATACTGTAGAATATACTTTTTCAAGGCTGCCAAAATATAATTAAAGGTTAATCATGCAGAACAAATATTTCCCAGCATTTTAAAAATATTTTCCCGTTATCATCTTATTTATTTTTATTATATCATTCTCTAATAAGACTGAAAAATTGAAGCTTTATTTTTTTCATCAACAATTAGAATCTTACAACATAAGGAAGGGAAGAAAAATAAACAGTGAACTCTTTTGGAAGAAATAATCTAGGCATATCTTAGATCTTTTCAAAAAATGTTCCATTCATTTGACTGCAAATTAATAATAAATGTTTTCCTTTTTAATTTTCACATGGCACCCTGTCAGCTAAGATAATCTAATGCTATGATTCAATATCTTAATGCGTACCTGTAATATCTGTCTGGTTTCTACACATCCCTTCCAAATATGTGCTTTTTGCAAATACTAAATTACTAAATAACAAATGTTACAACACTCCAGGGGTGAAATCCAGCCAGTTCTGACAGGTTCTGGAGAACCGGTAGTGGAAATTTTGAGTAGTTCAGAGAACCGGCAAATACCACCTCTGGCTGGCTCCAGAGTGGGGTGGGAATAGAGATTTTGCAGTATTCTTCCTCTGCCATGCTCACCAAGCCACACCCACGAAGCCACACCACGCCCACCAAGCCATACCCACAGAACCGGTAGTAAAAAAATTTGAATTTCACCACTGCCACACTCTATTCTTTCCATGGTAAAATGGAATCTGTTTCAAAAAGTTCAAGGGTCTTTACTACAGAGCGATTGAATAGTAACAGCAATTATGTAGAGCAGAGGTCCCCAATCCTTGAACTTTTTTGTGTCCAAAGTATTAGGAAGGCCTAGTTAAGATTTGAAGACTTTGCTGGAATATTACCATTTACTATAGAACAAAGAGAATGCCCTCTTGGAAAGTATTCACTGCATTTCAGGACTAAATCCATTTCATTTGAAAAAGTGGACTTTTACTCCTAAAAGTTTGTTTTGAGAAACAGATAGTTTTAAGTAGGCAAAATGGTTTCAGACCATCATTTGGAGACAAAGAGGTAAGAATTTAGCAATCATTACTTAAACAATTAAAAAAAAAAGACCCAGTTAATTTAAATGGACAGAAATACTTTTCAACAGAATCCTCCCAGAAATTTAGAGTAAACCTGGGAACAATATCCACATATAACTATAAAAGTCTACTTTACTCAGCAAAAAAATCAGTTTAAAAAATCACTATCCTTGGCATAACCCAGTTGCTAGGAAACAAACAGTTCAGCTATTTTTTTCCCCCTACTCTCTGGATGGCCTGCTACAACTATTTTTTTTTTAAGTCACTAAAAAAATCTCTTTGGTGTCAACATTTCCGTGTTTTTGCATATTTTTAAATTCAGAATTACACATTCCTAAGGGAAGCATAGCGGCACTGATAATAGAGAATGGTTACAACTTACTATTCTAATAGCCTTACTAAAGCATTCTAACTGCCTCACTGCCTAAGACAAAGTAGTGTATATGGCAACCCTCGAGTCTTCCGTTGCACACTAAATCACAAGTTTTGAAGATTAGGAGGTCCCATAATTTAATAGACATTCCAAAGAAGTGATTTACTCATTGTCAACTTTAAATAACACATAATAGATTAAATGGGACTCCCGGTCTGCTTATTAAAGAAAGACTTGCCTACTGAATTACTCACTCTCTATTGTCCTGAAAGAGCTTTCTTGTTAGATTCATTGGCATGCAGGGTTGCTTTGCCTGGAAGCCTTGTGTTCTACAAAGCTGCAGTAGCTTTAGACTATCTGTTTTTTGTTGGTTTCTTCAATAATTGATTAGATATTGTTCAATGATAAATGTGGTGAACTGAAGTGTAGCGTGTGCCACCAATGTGCAAAAACCAAAACCTCGATTTTGCTGAGTACCTTTTCCATTCCAAAAATGCAATTTATCATGCCAATGTTAAAGAATGGATTAAAACGTAAGTTTCACAGTAAAGACACACTAAAAAGAGCATGACTTACATTGATCTGGCCAATCATCCATCAGATTACTTCCTGTCTGTGCTTTGCAGTAACAAATTCATCTCAGGAAGCAATTTGAAACAATTCTTCTGTATAACTTATAAGAAGTTAATTCCTATATTTTGTTCGAGTTCCGAATTGGTATTGTAAGAGTCATCCCGCAATTACAAATCTAATCTCTTTTTTGCTTTTCCTTGTGGACCACAATATAGACAAAGGAGAGACTCATTTTCTAGTTAAATCTGGAAGAAGAAAAGCAAACAGAATAAAGCAAATTTAGATTAAAATTACTATTTGTTCTTGGAAGTTCACTGGGTGCTCAAAACCGATGCAGGCAAGATAGGATTTTTTTTCTTCGGGGTCATGGGCTATATTTGGACTTTGAATGACATACCAAGATCCTTCATCCAAAAAATGAGTGAGACCAGGACTAAAGGAAAGGATGATTTAATTTCAATGTGGTAATTCCATGGCAGCTTTTCATGGGCTTCAGATTTTGCAGCCTTGCTTAAAAATTTTAGATTTAGATTGAAATGTCATGCAAGGCCAAATGGCATAAACATGCAGGTGCAATCCAGGAAGCTGTTTGTTTAGAAGCTGCCAAGAAGACTATTAAATACATAATAAGTCTCTAGCAGCAATACAAGCTTTACATACCGGTTAATTTTTTACTAGGATTTTCAAAGCCCCAAACCATGTGGATAAAACCAGTTAGATTTTAAGATATCCAGAGGTTGTCGTTGCATAATATGTCCATGGGTTTTACTTGATCATTAAAAATTGTGTTAATTTACATGTAGGGCATTCTCTTAAAAAGAGCTAGCTGGAGATTCATTCCTTATGTGGAACTAGATTTTTGATTTAGTGGATGCCGTATCAAGAAATAAAAGTGTCCATAAAGATTTTTTATTTATTTATTTTTTGGATAGCAAAGACAAAACAGGAAAAGAAAAGAAGCACTGTTCTGACTAAATAAATGAAGTTTGTCACCAGAGTAAATAGTATAAGCATAAGCATAGATTGGATACATTGGAAACATTAGGACAGAGACGGAAGGCATGCTGGTGCGCTTATGCACGCCCCTTACAGACCTCTTAGGAATGGGATGAGGTCAACAGTAGACAGTCTTAGGTTAAACTTTTGGGGGTTTTGGGATGAAACCAGAGTCAGGTAGTGCATTCCAGACATTGACCACTCTGTTGCTGAAATTGTATTTTCTGCAATCAAGTTTGGAGTGGTTTACCTTAAGTTTGTATCTATTGTGTGCTCGTATATTGTTGTGGTTGAAGCTGAAGCAGTCATTGACAGGTAGGACATTGTAGCAGATAATTTTATGAGCTAAGCTTAGGTCATACAGAAGGTGACATAGTTCTTAGTTTTCTAAGCCCAGAATTTCAAGTCTGGTGGCATAGGGTACTTTGTTACGAGCAGAGGAGTGGAGGACTCTTTTTGTGAAATATTTCTGGACACATTCAATTGTATTAATGTCTGATATGCAGTGCGGGTTCCAGACAGATGAGCTGTATTCAAGAATTGATCTAGCAAATTTTTGTATGCTCTGGTTAGTAGTGTGATATTACCGGAGAAGAAGCTACACAAGTTTAGGTTTACAACTCTTAATGCTCTTTTGGTGATGTTGTTACAATGGACTTTGGTACTTAGATCATTAGATATGAGTATTTCAAGGTCCTTGACAGAGTGAGGGTCATCTACAAGGTTGTGTCCACTCAGCTTGTATTTTGTGTTCAGGTTCTTTTTGTCAATGTGTAAGACAGAGCATTTGTTGGTTGAGATTTGGAGTTGCCCATTGTTTGACCATTCCAACACAAAGTCAAGGTCTTTTTGAAGGATAGCAGCATTGTTGGTGGTGTTAAATATTTTTACAGACAAAAAATGAAAAGAAATCAAGTTCTAGGACAGTATTTGAAGAGTTTAAAGATCAAGATTGTTAAAAGTAAAAAAGAAGGCATATAAAGTTGGTTTACTTGATCAGGGTTAAAATAGATATGTTGTTTTATCTTAATAGACTTTTTCTGATTAAGACTGAATGATAAGACTTCAGAGATTTCTTATAGATAAAAGATGAGTTATGGGAAGATTTTTTTTTGTATTTTAAGAGGACAATGTAAGTTATTAAAATTGTTTATGCTTGCTGTTATGAAGGGGAAAGTCATTTCTTTATATATTATTTTTTTATTATTTTTACTATATGTAAAAATATGATATGTAAAAATATGTACTATATATAGTTTTCTGTTTTTATTTTTTCTTCTCTGCACTTTCTATTTTTTTATCCTTGAATTTTTTTCTTGGTTTGTATTAATTATCTTTTTAAATTATATTGTTTCATAAAATTATTATAAAAATAGTGACAGACTTTTGAATAAGGATATAATGCATTTAACATCACTGGACTAGGTTGGAATAAAAATAGTGGGTTCATCATGACTTGTGAACAGAATCTCTGAGCTTGATTACAAGCCTGATTGCTCACTTATTTTTTTTTTTAATGAAAGACAATCTACTTAAGACAAACAGTATAATGGTGAGAAGCCTTGCAAACCTGACACCACCATGAACCACCCAACTTGTTAAAAAGGTGCTGAGGTTTCACAGTTAGACTGTTTTCTTCATCTCATTTATAGATTGGTCCATTGAAAGTTTTCAAGTTCTAATCAGTGGTAGGTTGCTGGCTCTTAATTAGATGTACAATATAACATTCAATTATCTTGGGGGGGGGCTTGAAAATCCAATCAGTGAAACAAAACATGCATATTGCTAGAGAGGCAGTAGCAATAACACAACATTGTTCTTTTTTGTTCCATCAGGTTCTCATCTGGGGTATCTAATATCAAGAAAATGTGAACATAACGGAATCTTTATGTCAAAATTTGGTGGTAGCATCAAAATAAAATATCAGATGATAGATAGATAGATAGATAGATGACAAATAGATAGATAGATAGATAGATAGATAGATAGATAGATAGATAGATATAGATAGATATTTACATAGATAGAGATGATAGATAGATAGATAGATAGATAGATAGATAGATAGATAGATAGATAGATAGATAGATAGATAGATAGATAGCATATCTGATCTCCTCCATAATAATAAATCTGTTATTTGGCCATTGTGTTCCTAATCAGTCTTGGTAAATAATACTAATAGCCAATCCTATACATTTTATCGAGAAATCCTGTTCAACTGAGATTATTTGCAGATGAAAGACAGACAGACAGTATCTATGTATGTATGGTTCATAATATATGATTCATATGCCCATGAATCAATTAGTTTATTTGTCTGTGTGTGTGTGTGTGTGTGTGTGTGTGCGTGCGTGCATGCATGCATGCATGCATGCATGCATTGAATATGTATCATTATTCAATTTGGATATATGTATATATGTCCTAATTGAATATGATACATAGTGCAGTTTAATGACAATAAATCTGGGTAGTTTTAGAAATGTTTCCTATGAATGAATCAAGAAGAATGAATGGATTTATGACTGACAACAAGGCAATGTCATGTCATGGAATGAAAGTGGGAGCTAAAAGGAGAAAATAAATGTTATTCTAGCATTCAGCCTGAAAGGTTATTAAGCTCCATATAAACCAGATGAGAATATGAATGCTGGCTTTCTCCTGAACTCTCCATATGTGCTTAAAGTCAACATTTAGTTGAGGTAAAACAACAAGACTTGAATGGAGTCTCCCTTTGTGTTCACTTGAACATAAATAAAATTGTACACACCAATCCTTTCATCTGCAGTTTTTTTTTTCTCAACATGAAGTGAAAATGAGTAGAAACCTTCATAGCTTCTTTTCAATATAAAAAGAACAGGGATTGAGAAACAGAAGTTCAATTTTCCTTGTGTGAACAGGATGAGACAGTGTAGGGTAGACACCAAAAAAGAAAATCAGTTCATTTTCATTGCACTGTGTTTGACTAGGTTATCACTGAGAATTATTGTTGGTTATCAAATCATTAGATATTCTGGAAATTATGCTCTATTAATACAAGCCTCCTTCTATGATCAGGATCTTGATGAGGTGAAGGGGCTTGTGTTGGTAAATGAAATTGTGGGCTATGTCATCAGACATGTATATGTCCATAAGGGTCTCCCAAGGCAAACAGGCCATGATAGATACCCCAGACTAACACCGATCACATGTGCCAATCCATATTTGGTCAGTATGGCAGATTATGGTCTATCCCTTCCAGATGCCAATGTTAACTGTTTGGACAGTTCAGCACAGAAAAGATCTGTTTTCTTTCCCTAAATGAGAAAATAGTATGAATTAGAAGTCAAAACCTTGTAAAAGTTTCCTCAAAATATCACAATTAAGCCATGTTCTGTACTCCAGAATCTCTTCAAGATATATAATAATGAATCAATCACCTGGGATCTGAAGAGTTCATCTGATGCCAACAATTCTGACCCTAACCTCTGAAAAACTTTTACTGACAACTGGGATAGAGTTGGTTTTAATTAATATGAAATTATTCATTTTTTTTTAAATCTCATATTATTTAATTTTTGATTCCAGAAAATTTCCTTCAAAAAACTATAATTGAATCGCATGCACATTTATCATGTTATCGAAGATGGCATTCATAATGCCCTTTGTATGTCTGCTTTCTTGCCCTGCCCCAATAGCAGTTGTAGGTTGCCCCCAGTTTGGATTTGTTCATAAGAACCAGTAGTAAAACTGGCGGGAGGCTCCGCCCACCGACCCAGACATCGTCAGGAAGCTTCTGCGCATGTGGTCCCATTGCGAACCAGTAGTAAAGGTAAGTAGAACCTACCCCTGCCCAATAGCTTTTAGATATTGGCTATCCTATTGTGCATGGGTGGCAAGCTCCCAGGACTTTTTAGACCCTACCAAGCTGCTTTCCCCATCCTGGTTTCACTGGATGTATTCAGCGGCGGAGCTGTTTGCACTGCGAGACTCCACCCTCTCGCAGGCCTGGCGAGGGTCTACCTTGATGATGGGTTTTGGAACCCCGAGAGGTGGCATGTGGCGAAGAGGGGGTTGAGGGGTTTTTTATGTAAATTGTTAGCAAAATTTTTAAGGGGTTCCAGCGGGGGAGGGTTGGATTAGAACTAGGGCTGTGGGTGTGGGGGATAACCCATCGAGGAGGGGGCCTGGTCCAGTTGAGGGGCACGGCATGGGGGGTGTGGGACTCGGGGTCAAAGAGGGGGTTAGAGCTTGTTCCGATGATGGATTTTCGATCAGTACTGTGGGTGGGAGGGGCAGATATGGTGAGAGCAGGGGGCCATATTGTGTTGTAGGAGCGCGTGCTTGCTGTCTTCGAGCGGTGGCGCACTCCAGCCCCCAATGCTCTGCCTGTTTCCCGGGTTGCACAGATCCTCAGGGCCTGGGCCTTTGGCTGATGTTATGCAACTCCAGGTCTGTGGTAAATAAAGCCCCCCTCATTTGTGATCTTGTGCAGCAGGAGGAGCGGACCTGGTGGGTATTATGGAGACCTGGTTGGGCCAGGAGGGGGGGTCCCCCTCATCGAAATATGCCCACCCAGTTTTCATGCATTTCATCAGCCGAGGTCACAGGGGAGGGGCGGGGGGGTGGCAGTTGTTATCAAAGAAGGTCTTAGGCCGAGGGAGGCCACTGTTCCTCAGACTGGATGCTGAATGTGAGTCCCTTCTTGTGAAGTGGGGTCAGGGTACAGATGGGCTTGATCACGTACCTGGCTCTCTGCCATGTGGCAGCAGCCCTGCCCGAGCTGCTCAATGTTATATCCACGGTGGCGGTTGATACCCCCAGGCTCATGGTCATGGGGGATTTTAACCTGCCATCCGTCGGTGAGACGTCTGAGGCAGCTCAGGAGTTCATGGCTTCCATGACGGCTATGGACCTGACCCAGTTAATCCATGGCCCTACTCACACAGGGGGAAACATGCTGGACCTGGTTTTTGTCTCTGGTCAGTGGATGAGTGATCTTGAGATAGGGGATATAACGATTGAGCCCTTGTCATGGTCGGATCACTCCCTCCTTTGCTTTGATCTTCGAACCACCATACCCTGCTGCAGGGAGGTGGAACTGATGAGATGGTTCCGTCCCAGGCGCCTGATGGAACCTGATAGGTTCCAGACAGAGCTTGAACCATTCCCTGAGGCTCTGGCTCACACCTCGACTGAAGACCTAGTGGCCGCCTGGGATACGGAGGCCACTGGAGCTTTGGATCGGGTCGTGCCTTTGCGGCCTCTGACCCCACACTGGTCTCACCTGGCTCCTTGGTTTACCGAGGAGCTGAGGGAGATGAAGTGCCAGAAAAGATGCCTGGAGAGCAGTTGGAGGGCCAGCCTTTCTGAATCCGACCGAACACTGGTAAGGTCTCATATTAAGACTTACCTAGTGGCGATGAAAGCGGCAAAATTTTGCCGCTCTTATTGTGTCATCAGATAATTGCCCAGCCACCCTGTTTAGGGTGACCTGCTCTCTGCTCCACCAGGGAATGCGGGAGGACCCCTTGGAGGGTAGAGCCGAGGACTTTGTGCAGTATCTGTATGACAAAATTGCTTAGATTCAGGAAGACTTGGACTCTGACTGGGTAGACTCAGGAGGGATGATGTGGGCAGGTCTTGAGAATGTTATCTGGGAAGAGTTTGACCCTGTGACTCCTGAAGATGTGGACCAGGATTCTGAGTAGACTGAGCGCAGCCACATGTTTATTGGACCCGTGTTCCTCCTGGTTGGTGCTGGCTTCTCGGGAGGTGACACGAGGCTGGCTCCAGGGGATTATAAATGCTTCATAAACCACCTTGAAAGAGGCGGTGGTGAGGCCTCTCCTCAAGAAGCCTTCCCTGGACCTGGCAGTGTTAGCAAACTATCGTCCAGGCTCCAACCTTCGCTTTGTGGCGAAGGTTGTTGAGAGTGTGGTGACGTGACAGCTTCCCCGGTATCTGGATGAAATGGTTTATCTGCATCCATTCCAGTCGGGCTTCAGGCCTGGGTACAGCACAGAAACAGCATTGGTCGCATTGGTTGATGATCTCTGGAGGGCTCGGTACAGGGGTTGTTCCTCTGTCCTGGTCCTATTAGATTTCTCAGCGGCTTTTGATACCATCGACCATGGTATCATGCTGCACCGGTTGGAAGAGTTGGGGGTGGGGGGCACTGTGCTGCAGTGGTTCTCCTCCTTTCTCTCCAACCGGTTGCAGTCTGTATTGGCAGGGGGCAGAGGTCAACCCCGAGGCACCTTATATGTGGGGTGCCACAGGGGTCAGTCCTCTCACCCCTTCTGTTCAACATTTATGTGAAGCCATGGGCGAGATCATCCATGGTTTCGGGGTGAAGTACCATCAGTACGCTGATGATACGCAGCTGTACATCTTCACCCCGGACCACCCCAATGATGCCCTTGAAGTGATGTCCCAGTGCCTGGAGGCCGTGCGGATCTGGATGGGGAGAAACAGACTCAGGCTCAACCTATCCAAGACTGAGTGGCTGTGGTTTCCAGCGTCCCGATATAGTCAGTTGGTGCCATCACTGACTACTGGGGGTGAGTCATTGGCCCCCACGGAGAGGGCTCGCAACTTGGGTGTCCTCCTGGATTCACGGCTGTCTTTAAAAGTGCACTTGACAGCTGTGGCCGGAAGGACTTCTATCAGGTCCACCTGATATGCCAGTTGCGTCCTTTCTGGATCGGGACTCCTTATGCACGGTCACTCATGCTCTTGTCACTTCCCGCCTGGACTACTGTAATGCTCTCTACATGGGGCTCCCCTTGAGGAGCACCCAGAGCTCCAGCTGGTTCAGAGTGCGGCCGTGCAGGTGGTTATGGGAGTGACATGGTGTTCCCATGTGACACCTCTCCTGCACGAGCTGCACTGGCTCCCGGTGGTCTTCCGGGTGTGCTTCAAGGTTTTGGTTACCACCTTTAGAGTGCTCCATGGCTGAGGACCAGGGTACTTACAGGACCGCTTTCTGCCACCAATAGCCACCCACCGACCAGTACGCTCCCATAGAGAGGGGCTCCTCAGGGTGCCGTTGGCCAAACAGTATTGACTGGCAGCCCCCAGGGGGAGAGCCTTCTCTGTGGGGGCACCTGCTATCTGGAATGAGCTCCCCCCAGAGATACGGAGGATCCCAGATTTACGCACCTTCTGCTGTGCCCTCAAGACCTATTTATTTCAATAGGCTGGCCTGGCCTAACTTCCCTTTTAATTGTAACTTTTAAAATTGGTTTTAAAACATTAGGGGTGTTTTAAATTGTTTTGGGCCAAATTATTTAATGGGTTTTTATATTGTTTTTTAAATTTTGTAGTTTGTATGTTTTATCTTTCTGGCTGTTCACCGCCCTGAGTCCTTCGGGAGTAGGGCGGTATATAAATCTAATAAATTAAAATGAAAATAAATGAAAAAGCAAGCAGAAAGTTTTGTTTTTAGTGCCTTTTAATATCAAATCAATTTACTTTCACAGGAAGATTGGAGAAAAAGAAATTGAAAGAGAGAAGAGAGAAAGAAATCTCTATTTGTCACATATTGGGTGACACTGGACACTATTCAGTTAAGGTGAGGATTCTTAAATCATTGAATTGGTCAACAGCATAGATGGTAATCAGTCTAAAGAGATATTTAGGATAGCACTAGTAGTGGCTACTAAATCATGATCACTATTCTACAGGATTAAAGACAGTTTTATTTGGAAAACCAGTTGCTGTGAAACAACAGAGATTATACTTTGCTTAAGGGTTTCCTATTTGATTGATATTTTGATTTTTTTTTTTTAAAAAAAATAAGCCTTTAATCTGTGATAGGCAGATTAAGGCAATTCTTATTCTGTTCTTTAGACAAGGCTGTAGCTTCATCTAATCTTAAAATGTCTGTTACAAACTACTTCTTAAAAATATTTTTTCTCTGGTACCCAGTGCTTTTTTTGTATAAAAGTTGAATCAGAGAAAACTGTACATGTTCTGTATCATTAGTTCACTTTTATGGGAATAGAGAAGAATATCTGTAGCACAGAGTTGAATTGTGAAGTACTTAGTGTTCCAGGCCAAAATTATCATCATCGACAATGGTTAGGAATTCCCTTTAAAAAAAGGGTGCACAGTTTCAGATTGAGTCTTGTGATAAAGATCTAACTATGGTCTAACTATAATTACCGGTAATATGTCAGCTGTAGATCCTTTCCTGATGAAATATAAAGCATTTGTGTAGGGCTATCTTTGCTCTTATCCCAGAAGCTGTAGCTAGTAAAACATAAGCAGTCGGATTGTTGAGTGAAATTCCAGGTTATTCGAAAGCAACTTTAGTAAGTGGCCTATTAGCTGTTGAGACAGATTAAAGGCTTTGTTGTTGCTGCATAAAGCTCTAAACAACTTGGGACCAGGTTACCTGGCAGACTGCCCACCCAATTATAAATTGGATAATTGCAATAATCATAAGAGGAAGCCCTGCTATTTGTGTCATGACCTTTTGTTTGCTCTCTGCTTGGGGCATCTAATCACTGGAACATTTCCCTCCCTGGCATTTTTGGACACACCAACCTTGATAATGTGTTAGATGTTTCCTAAAGATCTTTCTCTTCATCCAGACTTTTAAACAGTTATTTGTATAACTGTGGCATGTGAATGCATTTTTTTTCTTAAAACTTTAAAATATACAGTATCTGTGCTTTCATTGATGAGATTTCCTAGATTTAATCCTACTGGTTAAAGAAGAAATATGTAAATAGGCAGTGGTGGGCTTCAATAAGTTTAACAACCGGTCCTGTGAGAGTGTGCATGCAGCGTTCAAAATACAGCAATTTGAAGCTCAGCTGCTTACCTTCTAAGGCAGCCCCGGTAAGTAGAACAGCGGAGGCATGGAAATCAGTTGTGCCACGCAAATCAGCTGAGCCAAAAAGAAGGAAATATAGGACAGGATAGGGTACTACCAGTTCGCCTGAACTGGTCCGAACCAGCTGAATCCCACCCCCGTAAATAGGTTGATTTTAGCACAAAATCAGGCAAAGTATGGTCTGAAACTGGAATAATTCAGAAGTAGAAGAAATAGTATTCTCAACAAATGTTAAGAAATAGAAGTCTGGATATGAAAGGTGAACAAATAGTCCCCTTGGAGAACTTGGAATCAGTAAAAGAAATCAGAATCAGGGGCTCTTAGAAAGAAGTACGTGTAGGGTTCTTGTTCCTTTTTTTGCCAGCTATCTCATATCTAAAATCATTGTGGCCCATGCCAGATAAATTCATACATGCAGGTTCTGAGAACTTTGAATAATCAACATGTCAATTGCATGAATAATGTATTGATATATCATGTAAAATGCATTTGATGATATGTTTGTTTAGTTTAGTTTACTAATATATGGTCCTAGACCAAACATATCCTTGATGACTGTGACTGCCAAAAGAAGTGGGGGGTGGGTGGGAAGTGTGAGACAGCCGAAAGAAGCAGTTGGTGAGCAAAATTCTTGTGGCAAGTAAAAAAGGAACAGGAGCCAAGTGGATCTCTCCCAAAGAGTAGAGAAAAGAAAAGAAACTCGGAGTAGAGTTATGAGTACTACAATAGACAAAGTTAGCACTCACATGGGAAAGAAACAAAGAAATGTCATCTTCACCACCCAATAAAGGATTTAGTCTAGAAAAAAAAGGCAGCCTGAGGTGATAAAGCAAATAAGAGACAAAGCTGTAAGTTAAGGAATGGAGCAAAACTACTCATGAGTAAGCAAGGCCTAGGAAAAGCATAAGGATTTTTTCCCCCTGCTCCACTTTGGCTAGCTGGGATTTCTGTTCCTGCAACTAATAAATGGAGAGAGGCAGCTTTGGGGACTGCAAATAATTCAAAATTATTGGTTGGCATTTTGGCCAAGGTGGATAAAGAAAGAGTGACAGTTTTATTAGTGATGAAATTGCCCAGAGAATCCGCTGAGGGAGGATCAAGATTTGAAAGGCCAAGAGGAGGAAAAGCAGACCAGGTTTAGATGGGCCATCCTGGAGAAGAATCAATCCAGGAGGGATTAAGCAGTAATAAAGAAGAGAGTTAAGGAAACCAACTGTACGAGACTTTTGCAGAGATAACTATCATCGTAGCATTTTGTTAAAGAATGGGGCAAAGGTGGATTATTTAAATATGCTGTGTGCATGGAATGGTGTATGTTTGTGTGAGTAAAAGGGAAATGAAAAAGGAAACGGAGTCCCTGGGGATTTTACTCTTCTAGCTGTAGCCGACTGTAGGGCGCATATCTCATCTTTGTTTTTTTAAGCCACAGGTGTCAAACTTGCAGTGTCACGTTGCTATCACACGATGTATCACAACATTTTTTCCCTTCATGGAGTTGGGATGGGCATGGCCTGTGTGGGATGTATCTGGCCTGCAGGCGCCAGTTTGATGCCCCTGCTTTAAGCCATTGAGCCAGTGAAGCCTCAAAGATGATTTTGCAAATCATGTGACCAGCATGACATCAAACTGCAATGCAAAGCAGATAGTGATAATGTGAAATCCTGTTACTTTCCCATCAAAGTGATACCCATTTATCTACTTACATTTACATGCTTTCAAATTGTGTGTATATATTGGAGTTCATTGGTAGGTTATAAAGTTGTTCTTGTCTGCTTAAAAAAGAAGATTGGATATTTTTTTTTCCCATAGGAGACTCAAGGAAGAAGAAGGATTCCCCTTAGAGTTTCCTTTTCCAGTTGAAAATTTGGCAGCAGTTTTTTTGTTCAAAGGAAAGTATATACAGTACAAGCTGGAGGGATCCTATTTGAGAGATCTCTAGGGAGATTCACTCCAGAAAATATTTTGCATTTAAATGACCTACCAGATTGTCTTTATTTAGAGGCTGCATTTAAAAGCAACATATGCATTACTATTAAACAAAATAGTTAATTATGTGGTATTGACTCAGCTTCAGAACTTTTGATGAAAATGGTTTCTAGCTTCATTTCCAACAGATTTCAGCCCTGGTGGTGGTATGAAGATGACATCAGTTATCCTGGTAATATATATATATCTGCTATAAATTTTACAAATAAACAATGTTTTTCTTTTCCTGGATCTCTCATTGTATGCTGAAACATTAGCCAAGGTGTTCTCTGGGTCTACTCATTTAAATTTGCAGAT
This sequence comes from Pituophis catenifer annectens, assembly GCF_029215685.1. NCBI lineage: Eukaryota > Metazoa > Chordata > Lepidosauria > Squamata > Colubridae > Pituophis > Pituophis catenifer. The sequence continues at coordinate 80,511,876 of NW_027256883.1, forward strand.
TAAATGGAACTACATTTGTTGGTTTTGTGCTTGAATTTGGCAGGGAATCACACTGATGATGCCCAGAGATTTGCTATTGAATATCATCATCAGCATCCTGAGCATACTCAAGGCTGTAAAGCTGAAATTCAAGGTCATATCCACATATATATTGTATATTTTCTAAAGAGAAAACAGAGTTGGGTTTATTTTAAATGGGAAATCACTAGGAGATCCCAGAACTGTAGACTAGACTGGAAGTTGTAACGTTTTGAAAGAAAGCAATGCCATTTGGTGGTAAAGAAAATTTCCTCTGAGTTTCTTGAAGTTATTAGGATTCAATGAACATGTCAAGGGAGATGTTCCTAAGATTAGCAAAAGGCAAAAAGAAGTCAAAATAGATGCTATGAGTGGTAGGATTCATGAAAGGTGTTGATTGGAAGTAGTCCTCATTAACTGACTTGTCTAGCAACTGTTTACAGTTACGACAGTGATGAAAATGTAGCCTTATGACCAATCCTTGCATTTGTGACCTTGTAGGGCTGTAAAACGAAAGAAATGGAAAGCATAAGCATAAATTAATTACAACTTCACTTAATAACTGGGATGTCAGTCCCAGTTGTGACTGCTAAATGTGGATTACCCATATAAGAACCTGTAATATCTCTTATTTAGACCTATGGGCAAAGCAGAGTATTGTAGTTACATTCGTGATGGGGTCTCCATCCTTTTTTCAGGTTACAGCCCATTGTATTCATTTGTGTACAAATCATAGAAAATGGAGGCTATATTTCCATAGAAAAGTTTAATGAAGGAGAAATTACTTATCTGTGTGCAGGGTGGCGAGAATCACTTGAGACAACCCTACTTTTATTCAGCATGTTAAATCTATCACCTCCCCCGCCTGCTTCTTGCATTTGATGAAGTAGGCCATTGCATACAACAGCGGAGGAAAAAGAAATAAGCTAGTTCAGTCCCAAAGGTGCCACAGTACTTCTGCATAAAGATGTTATATCAACCTTTTAATGACATAAACACTGTAACTACCAGAACAAATCATTTACAAAATTAATATTGACGACTCACTTGCAACAAGCCTTTGCTGCATTCAAATGTAATAGGCTTCTTCTGCATAATAATTTCATAATGTGTAAAAGCTAAAAATATTTGCCAAGATCTATTGCTTCCTTCTATGAATAGTAATGAAGACTATCATAAGAGATTTTTGCTGGCTCCTATCCAGCCAACAGTTACAGGCATTCAAATCTCAGTGAGACCAAGGCCTGTGTAAGTTATCAGTGGCTTTAGAGAAATCACAGAGGAGGGGGAAAAAAGGGAAACTTTGTGCTGTTATTGATTGGTTGATTGGTTGCAATCTTATTCCTGCCTTTTTGTACTTCAAATGCCTTGCGTGAAGTTGCTTTCCCATATTTATTCCTATGACTGTATTAAAGTCATCCAATGACCTCTGTGATTGTATTGAATGTGGGTTCAAGCCCAACACTTTAGCTGCTACCCTAGATTAATATGGTATACAAGATTTTTGAGCCTTTTGCCATAGTGCCCTTATCATATTTCATATCTTGGTAGTAGTACATCAGGCATCTTGAGAATTAACTGGTGCTGAACCTAACACTGCATGTAGAATGCTTCTTACAGTTTGTCTCCAGGATACCTATCAACTTCTTAATCTCAGAATTATCTGAGAGCTAAACCAGTATTTTTCCATCCTCCTCTTATCATTTTTCCTTCCAAAGAAAATGAAGATTTTTTTCCTTCAAAATCTATCACATTACTTTGAATATCTGGAAGTTCAGCAGTACTGGATAATAGGTTAGTGGGTGACACTTTTGTTTAAAAAAAGGGAATCTCATGGCATGTGGAGGCTTAGATGGAGTATAGGACAAGATGGTTTGGTCATGGAGTACAGTACACTCTGTCACTGCTTAGTTTGGAAGCAACAAAGCAAATGCCGATTAACTGATAGAAGCTATACATGTTTTCATAGAAAAATAACAATAGATAGTACTGTGATGGCGAACCTATGGCACGCAAAGCCCTCTCTGTGGGGACGCGCACCATCACCATCTGGTCTTCTGGTTTACGGCATATGCATGCACACCAGCCAGCTGGTCTTCGGGTTTCCAGGGCTGTGGCACACACAAAGACCAGGTGGGCAGCATGCACATGTGCACCAGCCAACTGGTTTTCGAGTTTCTAGGGCTCTGGCATGCATGAAGACCAGGTGACTGATGCACGCATGTGAATCGGCCAGCTGGTCTTCGGGTTTCTGGAGCTCCAGCAGCTTGAAGACCAGCTGGCTGGTGTGCATGCGCATGCCAGAAACCAGAAGACCAGCTGGCTGGCGCTCACATGTGCATCAGCCAGCTGGTCTTTGGGTTTCTGGGGCTTCGGCACGTACAAAGACCAGGTGGCCAGCGTGCATGCCCACACCGGAAACCAGAAGACCAGGTGGCCAGCGTGCACATGTCTTTGAGTTTCTGGGGCTCTGGCGTGTGTGCGCACATTCCAGTTTGGGCATTTGGTGCCAAAAAGGTTCGCCATCACTGAGATAGTACATGAAAATGAAAGTGCTATGGAAGTCAGCAAAGGAAAGGATGTAACTGCGAAGTATTTTGATTGAATTTAACTTAGTAAAGGCTTAGGAAATGGATCAACTATTGGTCATCTGGAAAAAAAATCACTCTAGAATATAGAGACAATCACACTGTTAAGACATTAAACCCTCTACAGGTATTGAAGCCCAAGTGGATATTTAGCATTGCCATGTTCAGGAACCATCCTGATTATCGTACTGCAAGAATAATACACTTTGTTCTAGGGTCGTTGACTATCTTGTTCAGTTTTATCCCATGTATGTCTGTGTAACTTTGTATCATCAACTAACAGGGCTGATGCTTTTCCTGTGATTCGATAAAAGTATTAGCATTACACTTTTTAATAATGAATTGCTTTATGCAATACTTATTGATTTTTATTCCAAAACAATACTGAGAATGCAGACAATAATAATAATTTTGTAATATGAAATTCAAACAATAAAGCTGATGCAGACATCCTAACATCAGCTCCCAGTGTTGACACAACTTTTAATTATATTAATCTTTCACCGTGAAATATTTCTATCTTTTCCTCTTGTTGCTCATTACATGAAAAACAAGGCTGACCAATGATGTCTCATAAATCAGCCAACTTTGTAGAAATCCTCCCCGCTGCTTCTGTATTAGAGGCAGCCAGCTCAAATTCCATTGCAAAAGCCAAATGACTGACTGTATTTTTAGCTAAGAAACACAAAAGCTAATTCATACTGCAGTGAGACGTGTTGTTGAAAAATTACATGACTCCATTCCTGTGGATAGACATAACTTGTCACTTGAGCTGCCATACAGTTCTAAACTAGAATGACACATCATTTTGACATATACATTGTATTGTGTTAGACTATACACACCAGTACATCCTTTACCTAATGAAAAATGGCAAACAGCCACTGCAAAGGTTGTTTCAGATTCAGTGAATGTTTAGTAACAGGAAGCTATAAAGTGAGCTGTGAAAGTTAATTCTGCACTTAGCTTTTGGAGCAATCCCAAAGTAGATGTATAGCCATATCTATTACATACTATTACACCACTCAGGCAGTGAAATGGACCTAAGTATATTGCAATGAATCAGACCTTTAAATTATACAAGCTTGTTCTAGGTTTTCATATTCTGTTCCATGAGTGCTGGATAAGCAATACAAGTATCAAAGGATGTTGACCTCCCACAACCTGGATAGGTTAACACTGATGCAAAGTAATAATTTTGCCAATTTCACATTGTTCAAAGTGGATTCTTTGCATTCCAGACACGATCAGGTCTGTTTTAGGCATTTACATCGGAGAGATTCTTAGCGACATTTTTTCTCTTACTCATAGGATTGTAGATAACTGCTCTTTATTGGTCCAGGTGGGACTCCCCTCCCCACTCCTTGTCAAGATTTTAAAAATTATGATATTTGTTTACTATGAGATCATGTGATGCTGTAAATGTAGCAACTCAGGAATGAAGGGTTAGTGAGAATATAATTATATTATATAAATATAATATATATTTAAGAGAATATAAATATATTATATTTCATATAATCTTTACCATATCCTTTGTAACCTTTGCCATCCACATCAACCTTAGCTACCCCTGACCTTTTAATTATAGGTCATGAAATAAAGAATTCCTTAATCCTTTCAGCCAAGTTTGACCCTTTGGCTGAAACTGATAAAAAATTGGCAAATATCAGCAACTCAATCAAAAACCACTAGGAATTCCCTTAAGATATGAACTCTGTTGTGTACATAATAGCATTCCTCAGACCAAGATCCCTCAACCAAGGTCAATACGAGGGCACACAAAAAGAAGTAAATTGGCCAAAGTTGGTATTCCATTCAGATAAACATTCTTTTCAGGATACCAGAGAACACACCCATTAATAAACAAAAATTCACTTCCTCTTCTAGAAGTGCCACTTCTAGCTGCAATGTTAATTAAGCAGAAAGCCAGTTGATATATAAATGAGAGAAAAAAAAACCTACAATGCCTCATCCCCTTTTTGGCATCCAGCTAATTGGGCATCCAGCTAAACCTGGCCTAGACTGAACCCTGAATTTTGTTCTAACAGGTTATTCTTCTGATGTTGCCAAATTATAACTTGCAGCAGCCCCAAATTGAGATGTGAGGGATGCTGAGGACAGTTGTTCATTCTCCTTTCAAAAGTAAAGTGTTAAAAATAAATAAGGTGTTAGATTTGGAAGAGCCAGGGTGATCTCTCTTCAGGTCACTTTAGTAATTAGGAGGGTGCAATAAAGAAATATCCATCTAACTAGGTTTGCACTTTGTGCAGGGAAAAAGTGAAAATGCAATAAAGAATGCAAGATGTAAATAAAAGGGCTGAAAAGTCATTGTGCTTTGCTTATTGCAGCTGCAAAGTGTGATGTAACATGCTGAGGTGTGCAAAATCCTTGTTCAGTAATGACATCTTGAGGGAATGGGTGAAGACAAAATAGAAGAGAAAATGAGGCGTAGTGGTTAATATGTAGATATAATTTATGATTTACTTGCTTCTCACCCTTCTCTGCTGGAGTATTCAGCACTATCCTCTTCCCCTTCCTTGCATGTGTGTTCAACTCTCTCCATTCATTCCTCATCATCTTTTCAAGTTTAGGAGTAAGATGGGCCCTAACTTCCCTACGGAAATCAATAGCAGAATTTATTTTTCCTTTTCTGTCTTTCTTAGCTTGTTTGAGTTCTTTTCCTCCTAATATTTGCATTTACTTTGGTTTCTATTTTTTCTTCTCAAATTTAAAAATTGTTTAGTCATATATGGCTTTTTTAATGCGTTTAGTGTATTCTTAGTGTATTTAAATATTCAAAAAATAATTTTAAAAATGAGACAATATGGTATACTGATTAAGTTTTGGACAGAGAGACTATCCCCCCAACCATTCTGTGTACAAATCCCTTGATTCCTGAAGGGAAACCAGGATGTTGACCAAGAAACAAATAAATAAATACATTCCACATGTGAGCGGTGTGGTGGCCTAAAGGTGAAGCCCTCATGTCACAATCAGGAAGCTGTGAGTTTGATCTAGGTTAGGTAGTGGCAGATATTTCTCTCTCTAGAAATATCTAGAGATGCAAAGAAAAAATATCTACTGTGAGTTTCTCTTAGGTGTCAGGAAGGGCATCTGGGCAGTAAATGCTCAGCTCCATTCAGTTGCCCCAATTCCACACTGACACATGTAACCTGCTGAAAGCTTCACTTGGACAAGCATTCTGCCTTTATACGTTGCTAGAAGTAATAGCTATAGAAATAGTTAGCCCTTGTTATCTTTTTCTTTTTTTTGGCTGAAAGATTTTGCACAGCCCTGTATTGTATGTATCCCATTAGTTAAGCTGATATTCTCTGAGTTTCCATCACTTTCTTCTTCTCCCTCTTCAGTTCTCTTTCTCTTTTTACTCTGACCTGCACAATTCAGGTACTTACCTGACTTGCTCTCTCTTCATAATGGAAGAGAGCACACTCCAGCTCTTAGCTATAGAGAGACTTAAGTAACTTAAGCCTTTTATCACAATGTTACTTCCTAAATAAAGGTTATTTTTGTTTGCTTTTATCCAAGAATCAGTCTCAAGAATACTTCCCCTATAAAGTTAGACTTCTAACTTTCTGTTTCTGTCTCCCCTTATTCCTTCCACTCTATCGAAATAACTGCCATTCAACATGGTACTCATTCCACTTAAATATACAGGTTAATCCCACTCATGTCATCATTCTCCAGAAGCATTTTTTATCTCACAAGCAAAAATGTGGTTTTGAATGCTTGTCTGAATTTTGCTGAGAACAATATGGAGGCTTTTTCTCAGCTTTCTCCTTGCTGGGAAGACTTACCTGACCTATAAGCTTTCTTGCTTTTCTGCTGGATCCAGTCCTCCAATGCCCTCGGAAAAGGAAAGGTGATATAACAAGAAATTATGAGAAAAAAAACAACAATGGGATTTGAAAACACAGGCACTCAATGAAAATCATGATGATGCAGAAATAATGAAACATGTAACAATACAAAGCTTAATTTTTTATACACTGTACTCTGATATGTAAATCATAGGGCTGTGTTGCTATGCATGTTTTCTCATTTGCTGTCCCTTGCCAACCCAGAATGAACATCTGTCTAGAAAGCAACAATATTTCTCTGTTGCAGGGTGAGCTTCAGCAGGTGACCAACAATTTGACTCCAAATATAATATATATTCAAGTCCTGGTTTCAAATACTGTGGAAATACTGGCAGAGCTGCACTTTTAATGATGGAAATCCCAACATGACTGTTTAACGTAATCATGAGAAGAATTTTGTAATATGATAGCTATCTGTTAACTGCTACACAATAAAATTTAATTGAACATTCACCAAAAGGTTAGGAAGTTAGTTAACATCATCAATGCGACAATTACCAATCAACCCTACAGTCAAGTGCTGAAGGGAATACATTTTTCGTGTGCAAGATAAACACTAGAAACGATGGTAGTTTCTAGGTACCTTCCTGGGTTTTAGATTCGAATATTAAGGAAAACGTTTCAATGAATTCATTTGGAGGACTTAATGTGCTGGAGATATAGATTCAATAAGTCTGAATAAAAATATGTGGAGCTGCATTTAATTAGCAGCTCTAACAAAGCTGATGAATTAGAGAAGAGAAACAGTAAAATGGATAATGTACAATGGGACAAATCCCATTGTACAATGATCCATATAGACTATTTCAGTCTAAAGAGGCTGTGATATTTCATGATGGAGGGAGGGCAATTTTGAGATTATAATTGCCAATTGACCTGGAAAAAGGGTAGTAGTCCAGATTACTTATATAAAAACACCTTTATAGCTGCTATGTTCTGCTTAAAGAGGCATTAACACCAATATGAACTGAGATGTATGTACAGTATTTGGGCAAAGATCCTTAACCAGGTATCAGGGAGTAGGTTCCATATTGAGCTCAGCCAGTGTTCTTCCTTAAAGTATTTCTACTTGTAGAATTAAATAGTGCACTAATATCAACATATGGTTTACTTTCAGCTTCAAAATTCACTATGAGATCATGTAGAATAAAACATAAACACCTCCCTGAAGTTTAGGACTGGCTCCCCACAGGGCTGTGTGCTCAGTCCCTACCTGTATTTACTGTACACACGATTGTGTATTGTCTGAATCATCCACTGTGATCATTAAGTTCGCAGATGACACCACCGTAATAGGTCTTATTACAGGTGGAGATGAAACAGCATACAGGGGGGAGATTCAAAAACTATCCACATGGTGCTTAAAAAACAACCTGCATCTGAACATTAGCAAGACCAAGGAGATTGTGTTGGATTTCTGGAGAAAGAGAGAGGAACCTGCCCCACTTTACATCGAGGGGAGCTTCGTAAAAAGAGTCTCCTCCTTTAAATTCCTGGGAGTCCAACTCAGTGAAGGCCTCACCTGGGAAAACAACACGATCCAGGTGGCCAGGAAGGCCCAACAGAGACTCCATTTTCTGTTGTGGCCCGCCAGCAGCCTTCACGGATTGTGGCTGATCCTGACAACGAGGAGGCTGGTGTGGTGTCACGCCAGCAGCCTGTGCAGCCGGCGCTCGAGTGAGACAGCGAGGAGGCTGAAGAGGCTGTGGTGTCAGAGGCAGAGACTCAGCCAGGGCCTTCAGAACCTCCAGAGGCTCCTTCAAATGAAGAGAGTGAAGTAGAGGAGCCTCTTCTCAATGCTCGAGCACGCAGGGTTGCCAAAAGGCAGGAGTGGCTACTCAGGAGGAGGTCTCTTCAAGAGTAAGGCTTGGGGCTAATTGGCCACTCCCTTAGCCTATTTAAGTTTGCTCACAGATAGCACACGCTGCTGGAAACAACATTTAATTACTACGCAGAGCATTTTGAGAGTGAGTTTCTTGTTACATCACGGTTTATGGGCTGGTTGACAACCCTTGTCGGACTTTGTTTATTCTTTGTATTTCATAGCAGGATGATAAGGACATTTGCACTGAAAGCCTGCATTTTGAAAAGGGTCTGTTTGTATTAAACAGAGTTTTTGGAGCTTTGTGTGTGTCACACTCCTTGCGATCCAGACTTGGGGCAGAACATTTTCTTAGGGTCTTGCGTAAAAACAGGGTGGAACAACAACTGATGACCTCCTTTTACCGGTCCACAATAGAAAGCGTTCTCACTTATTGCATCACGGTATGGCATGCCAGCCTGACAGCTGCGGATAGAAAAACATTACAGAGGGTGGTGAGCACAGCACAAAACATTGTGCTGTGCTCACCACAAAACGATCTCATCTAGTGATACCACTAGATGAGATCGCTAGGGCTCGCTGCCTTAGAAGTGTGAGGAAAATCCTCAGGGATGACTCACACCCTGGTCAGCACTTCTTTACCCTCCTACCATCTGGAAGGAGATAAGAAGCATAGCCAGCCACACAAACAGGCTGAAGAACAGTTTTTATCAATGGGCTGTCAGATTCCTGAATGTGAAATAACATCATAACTATTAGTATGATGGACTTGCAGGGCCGGAGCAATGTGTAACATGTTCACACTGGTGTAATAGGACTGGGTGTTTGTTAATATAATTTATTGGGTTAGGGATTTTCTGTTTCCACTGTGAGTTGTATTGTGTTTGGGGAAGGGATGCACTGAGGGAACTCCACCAATCTCATTGTACATATGTCGTGCAGTGATAATAAAGGTTATTATTACATTTATTGTGGAATGCCCAATTCTGAACCCAGATTGTTCTTCAACATTTTTCTCAATCATCTTGTCAGTGGTTTGCTTCTGCATAAAGCCCTGGTTGGAATTAGCAAATAAATTGGCATAGAAATCTTACCACACTGATGCCGAGATGGAAATGTGAAATGGAAATAGAAATAAAAACCTTTGTTCCTTCAGTATACCAAATACAGTATTCCAATATGATCGAGTCCTTTCTCTGACATTTCTAGTTCTGATCAGATTGAATCCATATAGTGGGACTTCACAGCAACTGGTTTTTATTTTTAGCCATATCTGGGTTTTAACATCTTGACACATGTTCTTGGAGCAGGGTGCTCAAAGAGCCAGATGCATAATTGGGCTTAGTGTCCTTTTAGAAAGGAAACAATCAAGATCGAACCAATCAGTTTTATAAACTGTTGATTCCTACCTGGAAATTTAGTAAGAAATTTCTTGCACTTAACACAAATTGGCATATTCATTAAATATTTCACTGAAAGCTTGGGTGGGTGAGGAGACCATTTTCACCCATAGCTATATCTGTTCTAAGTTGAAAAACCTAGATATTGCCCTGGGGTCTATATTGGAACACTTGAGTCTCTTATTTTGATTTATTTCAAGATTAACTAATAGCTTCTTATCACACGGGAAAACTTTGATCAAAAATCATCATAGAGTTGCGATCAGCTGATGGTTATTGTCCTCTTCACATGGACTTCAATTGACTTTATGTATGAAAATAACTCTGTTTTTGTCACCTGACACATATCTAGTTCAAAATACTGATGAAGCACGGGTGCTATTCAGCAGGTTCTGACAGGTTCTGAAGAACCGGCAGCAGAAATTTTGAGTAATTTGGAGAACCAGCAAATATCACTTTTGGCTGGCCTCAGAGTAGTGTGGGAATGGAGGTTTTGCAACATCCTTCCCCCAGGAGTGGGGAGGGAATGGGAATTTTTCAGTATCCTTCCCCCTGGAGTGGGGTCAGAATGGAGATTTTGCAGTATCCTTCCCCTGGAGTGGGGTGGGAATGGAGATTTTGCAGTATCCTTCCCCTGCCATGCCCACCATGCCATGCCCACCAAGCCGGTTGTAAAAAAAATTGAATTCCACCACTGTGTTGAACTCCTCTGAATGGAACATATAAGGGTATTTGAAACAGTTTTGTTTACCTTCTAAGATGTGAAAAATATTTTTATACATGAGATCAGTTGAGATCTTACTGTGTTCCTTTTAGTTTTTCTGGAGTGGCAGGACAGGGGTCATATAAAAGATAATCCTCAAGTGTGTCACCTGGGTACATATATTTGGGCAGAGAATAAAATGACAATTATTTTAGGATGTTTAGAATTTATCTCTAGTAGTATTTCAAATTTTATCCCTGTATCAGAGGAAAAACAGGAAGAATTATATCAACAATTCCCTCAATTGGGAAGTCATCTAATCATTTCATAAATCCATTTTATTCTGAGTCTGGCAAGGTGTAAAAAAAAGTTAATCAAGTTTCCCTATATGGACTTGTTGGTGAACTAGCTTATTGTGGGTGGTGCAAACTGCTTGGACTTCCCCTTGTCAAGAAAAATGTTGGCAAGACACCTCTGAAATTATCATGATTATCAGGTAGCAGTACTCTCTTAGTCAGATTGAATTAGTAGTGGTTTGATTCCCTCTGAGCAAGATACATACCGTAAGTTGTAAATGTTGAGAGAGTACCCAGAAAAGGCTATACTTTAGCAATATATAGACCAGTGGTGAAATCCTCCGCGGTTTGCCACCGGTTCTCTGCCTGCACATGTGTACTGTGCACCAAACGCACAGTGCACACGGAAAAAGGAGGCTTAAGAAGGTAAGTAGAACAGCAGGGGGGAACAGCTGTGCCGCACAATTTAGAATATTAATTAACATTTCAGCTAGAGGTGGCTGTCACAAAGAGGAAGTTCAGACAAACCAGTAGCTTTTTTTAACTACCGGTTCACCCAAACTGGTAGCTTTTTTAACTACCAGTTTGCCCAAACCAGTAGCTCTTTTTTACTACCAGTTTGTCCGAACTGGTAGTTTTTATTACTACCGGTTCGCCCATACCAGTGCGAACCGGTAGCATTTCACCCCTGATATAGACTGTGAATTCTGGAGTGTTAATAGGATTTTCCTGAAGTCTCTTCCAGATGGAAACCATTTAATCATATGTAAGTCAACCAGCTGCTGTTCACAACATAATAATTGGTTTAGGGATGGGACAGCTGTTGTTTTGGATCCCCATTACTCTCTATTTGTTCCATTATTACCTAGTCTGCAGGTAGCATTTGTGATTTACTTGTTTCTCATCTCATTCCCTGTAAGTGTGTTCAACTCTTCCCATCCATTCCTCTCTTTCCTTTTGAGTGCAAGAGTGAGAGTGGTCCTAACTTCTCCACTAGAATGCAGTAACAGAAACTATGGCTTACATTCTGTTTACTTCTTCTCAGTGTAGCTCTTCCATAAAACTATTTATTGACTGAGTCAGGACCTAGTTCTTCTCTGGTTCTACTCTAAGTTCAAATCATACCAAACTTGGCTGAAGCTTTTCAGAGCATATCTAGAAACTAAATCTTTACTGTAGCTCAGAACAATGGTCATTGCAAATAGATGCAATAGATGCAATTATTAAAAGATGTAAACCTGATTCAGAACTTTTATCTCCTAATTCAAATGCAGTGTTCACTTTCCCCACATCTCTCCCTATGGAATAGAGTTCTTGCCATTCATTGCTCGTACTTAGGGTTTAACGGCTGTAATGGCTTGCTGTAATTCTCTGCATTCATGCTGTGAGACTCTTTTGCCATTAACAGAATCTGGAAACTTTGTTTGTTAGTCTATGATAAAAATTGGATGGAGCAGGGCTGCAATTATTGAATTGGAATCGGCATATCCCAAAGGTGCTTTTTTCAAGAGGCAACTGGACTTTCTTGTTTTTCTTTGAAGACATTCAACAACAAAAAACACAAAAACCAAAAAAGTCCAGTTGCCTCTTGAAAAAAGTACCTTTGGAACAACCATGACCTGGATGACAGAGAGTCTGCATAGACATTTGGAACGTGCATAGTGATACTGAAATAGTTCCCTAACAAACTTTGCAATATCAGGTTCACCTGATACACCAGTTGCGCCCCTTTCTGGATCGGGACTCCTTATGCACAGTCACTCATTCCCTCGTCACTTCCCGCCTGGACTACTGCAATGCTCTCTACATGGGGTTCCCCTTGAGGAGCACCCGGAGGCTCTAACTGGTGCAGAATGCAGTTGTGCGGGTACTTATGGGGGCAACATGGCGCTCCCATGTAACACCTCTCCTGTGCGAGCTGCATTGGCTTCCAGTAGTCTTCCGGGTGCGCTTCAAGGTACTGGTTCTCATCTTCAAAGCGCTCCATGGCTTAAGGCCCAGTTATTTATGAGACCACCTTCTGCCACCGATAACCTCCCACCGGCCAATACGCTCCCACAGAGAGGGTCTCCTCAGGGTGCCGTTGGTCAGGCAATGTCAACTGGTGACTCCCCGGGGAAGAGCCTTCTCTGTGGGGGCACCCGCCCTCTGGAATGAGCTACCCCCAGGGATACGACTGATCCCGGACCTCCGAACCTTTCGCCGGGCTCTGAAAATGTTTCTATTTCGGCAAGCCGGGCTGGCTTAAAATTTTTTATTGGTGAATTTTATGGGTAAGGGGTTTTAAATTGGGGAAAGCCATTATGGATTTAATTTTGTTTTAAATGTATTTTAATGTTTATATTGTATGTTTTTTAATCTTGGCTGTTCACCGCCCCGAGTCCTTCGGGAGAGGGGGTGGTATAAAAATTTAAAAAATAAAATAAATAAAATAAATAAATATTTTGGCTTGCAAATACTACAAGGATTTAATTATGATTTAGATCTATTATTCTGAGCTTTATGTAAACAAAGCATTTAAAAAAGTCTTTTTGCTTTATTTTAGGTTCCACAGAGGTAGATTTTTGTTTTTTGTCCTACAATTTAATATTTCTGTGCTTATATTAATCATGTTGTGCTTATATTAATTGTGTTTCAGTGATTTTTTCTCTCTCCCGCTAAATATGTCAAACTGTCCTGACAGAGAAATATCCTACAACATATGGTGGGGATAGTACAAAGTATTTTCATAAGATATAAATATGGAATCATGTATTATTATTTTAAATGTATGTGAAGAGGGAAAACACCAGCTAAAGAATGCTATTTTGTTATAAATTCCAGAAATTAAACATAACATAGCAATACTACTCATTGTATTTTCATTCTACTTTGAAGTAGACTTACATAAGTTTTGATCTATCAAATGGCTCATTTCTAATTATGCTAATTCTTGGTTTGGCAGACCATGATAATTTATGAGGAAAATTTACTTCAATCCCAAGGTGTACATTTGGTTGACCCTGTGAACTCCAGACCTCCTTTCATTCTTCCATCTTCTTCATCAGAAGTAGAATTGTTAGTAAACCAAGAGTCCTTATCTGGTTTTCTATTGTTTTCTTACAGCTGCAGAAACTGGTTGCTGACACAGAATGTCCTTCATTTGCTCAAGGAAATGGGCAAGAATGTACAGCAATTCAAAAATCTGCCTAAGGTTTTCAGACACTTTAAGAAGTTACTGAATCTAATTTCAAAGGTGAAGTCAAAAATAATATATGAAAGCATATCATGAACTAATACAGGGTGTAACCTATGCAGGACTTTGTATGTCTGTCTATGTTTATTAACACATAGGTGACAATGATATTATCTTAACAGCACTGGGTACTCAAACTACCTTATAACTTGGTCTGTGGCTCTGTGCATTGATGAATTTAGGGATCCAAAGCAAGTAACCTTAGTATTTATAGTGATAAATACTTTGGAATTTTTCTCCATTGTAAATAAGTTTCTGCTGGGTCTGTTTTGCTGAAATATTGTCCCCCACTAAGAATATTCTCAATTATGACAAGGGATATTGCTCAGCAATGACAGTGGATTACCAGGAGCTGTAAAATCACCATAGAGGGAAGCAGTTCATTTGGGGGGTGGGGTTGTTTTGTTGTTTTGTTTTTAAGCAAATGTGGCTCAGTGGCTAGGACGCTGAGCTTGTTGATCAGAAAGGTTGGTGGTTCAAATCCCTAGTATAGATCTCCTGCGTGAGCAGGGGGTTGGACTAGATGACCTCCAAGGTCCCTTCCAACTCTATTACTGTTATTATTGTTATTAAGTGAGCTCCACTCACTTTAAAAAAAAAGTTTAGGTTAATATCATTTGACTCCATCATGTTGTTTTCAACACCTAGAGACCACATAGATAGTTTTTTTCTCCATGGTGGTTTATCCTTAATCTGTTCTTTCTAGTCTCCTGATGGTGCACTTATTTTCACTCTAAGTCCATCTACCTTGCTGCTGATTGTCCTCTTCTTTCCTTTCCTTCCACTTTTCCCAGCATTAAAGTATTTGAGAGGGGAAAATATTATAATGTTTTCAAAGCAGGATAATTTGAACCTGGTCATTTGTTCAAGTGACTGAAGTAAGAACTCTGGATTAATTTATTCCATGATCCATCAATTTCTTCCCGATAGACTTCCTGATAAGAAATTTTGATAGAAGCCCAATGTATCATCACTTGGAGAGGTGACACACACCCCTTTTCACAACATATCCCTTTGGAATATTCTCCTCCCGGAAGTATGGTAAGCTCCCATTTTTCCTTGCCTTTTGGAAGTATCTGAAGACATAGTACTGCTGCCTAACTTGGGACTTGCAAAGGACCATGCAACTTTGGTACCGACCCCAAGGCTGCCTCTCCTCCCATCTTTTAAACTTTAATTATTCTAATCTTGTTTTAACTACCTCCTAGAGATGTGATGGAAAAACTATGGCATGCGTGTGACAGGTGGCACGCACCACCCTCTCTGTGGGCACATGAGCCATTGCCCCAGTTCAGCTCCACTGCACATGTGCATGTGCCTCCTGCCAGCTAGCTGGTCATCAGGTCTCTGCTGTGCATGCACAGGGCACATGTGGGGGGATGTGCATATACATGGGGGACAGGTCATGTGCAGGGGGCCCACATGCACATGCGTGGGGGTGAGGCGGATGCGTGGGGGTGAGGCGGATGCGTGGGGGTGAGGCGCATGCGTAGGGGCATGTACGCATGCGCAGGGGTGTGGGGCATATGTGGGTGGCCACACCTGCATGCATGGGGGTGCATGCACGGGGCCATGCATGCATTGCATTTTGGGAGTTTGGGCACACATATGTGCATATACGGGGGGCAGGGGATATGCGCGCTTTGGGCACTTGGTCCGGAAAAGGTTAGCCATCACTGTCCTAGAGGAATGTAATATTTATATAGTTTTTATGTTTTTGATTGTATACCACAGAGTCACTCTGTGAATGAGATAGACAGTTTCTAAATTTGATATATAAATAAATATGTCCAACATATATTGTTGGTTGTTGTATTTTACTGGTATCACTCTAATGGGATTTTTCTTCACTACAAGATTCTAATTATATTTCTGATGCCCTTAGCATTATTTAAATGCTGCCCAAATTTACAGTGTGATACATCTGATATAGAAGATCCAATTTTAATTGCATTGATATAGTATTTGTCTTTTGACTTCTGATGGCTCCACGTTCCCCGAATGGACGCTCCTTTAGGAGCTCCAGCCCCGTGATTCCATTTGCCGCTAGAACAGCAAAAATCAGCTGTTCTAGTGGCTCGAAACTCTCCCCCAGGGAAACAGGGGGAGAGAAGAGCAGAAGGGTCTGGGTAGAGCTCCCCTAGACCCCCAGGCTTTTTTTTTTTTAAGCCTGAGGTTTGCAGGGTGAAGGCTCTCTGAAAGCCCTTCAGTGCTCCGGATCCGAGACGATTCTGCTCTATGCAGAACAAGGGGTTGCGACCACACCAGCAGTTCAATTTTAAGGACTATGAGAAAATTCGAATCTGGATGCTGGCAGAGCAAATCAGGAGAACAGAAAATGCAAGTATTAAACTTTAACTCTGTTTAAAAGAAAAAGGAAAAAAGATGGCGCTTAAAATGAAACTTACAAGTGAAAGTGATAGTTAAAGCTGCAACATTGTAAAAGCTACCAGATTACGTGGCAAGAAAAAGATTTAAAGCGCTAGTGAAATGAAAAAGACTATGGTATTGACTTCAACTACTTTATACTTCTAAATTGTGTGGAAAACTATTGGATTTATTGACCTGATAGCTGAATAAACTTAAACTGGGAATTGAAATATGGCTGACATCAAGGATGGAGGATCATTACTATATGAGCCAGCAAATTCACAAGTTGTGACTGTAGAGGTTTTACAAGAACTTTTAAATTTCTATAGTTCTGCTATACTGGAATCAATTGAAAGGACTATTCAAAATTATAATCTGGAGAACAAAAATGATTTGCTGGCTGGAAAAGAGCAAGAAAATCAAACTAATTTGTCTTTGGAGCAGGGAAAAGAGGCTGTCAGGAACACGATGGAAGTTACCACATTGAAAACAGAGGTTTTGGCAGAGGCTTCTATGCAGTTAACTGAAGAGCAGCAAATAGACTCTTTCCTGCAGACTGATAAACTTTATCGTGACAATTCTTAGTTTTATAGACAGAATCAATTTTTAAGGGAGGAAGTCACTGATTATAGCAGGAAGAGTAGAAATGGAGCTTTCAAAATGAAGGAGATAACTTTAAGGAGAGAGCGATTTTCAAAGATGCATCAGTCTCAAATCTACATTCAAAAATTTTCAAAAATAAAAGCAGGGGGAGGAGCAATGTTGAAGGAGAGAGTATTATTGAAGAAGAAGGATTGGAAAAAATATAGAAAGAAAGGAAGAATTGAAGATTAATTTCTTTTGGGGAGGATTTTAATAATAAATTTGAAAAGTCTATTGAAATTAGCACTTTTTTTAAGTTTAAGTAAAAATGTTTAACTAAAAATGGATAGCTTTTTTAAAAAATGACTGTGGTATTAAAATGGTTAACTTTAAAGTTAATGGATAGTTTTCTGAAAGTTTTGAAATTGATATTTTGAAGAATGAATTTAAGACTTAGAAGTAACTAAACTCAATGGATTAATAGTATCTTTAAGGTTATATTCTGATGAATATTTGATTGCTTAACGCATTGTAAGCCGCCCTGAGTCTCCGGAGAAGGGCGGCATATAAATCAAATTAAAAAAAAAAAAATTGAAGTATTTTTTTTTTGAGAGAAAGAAAAAAGAAAAAAAAAGAACTTAATGAAGTACTAAAATGGTTAATTTAAAATTGAATGGATGCAAAATAATATTTTCTTTTTTTCTTTTTCTTAAAGAGATATGCTTTAAAGAAAGTTTTAAAATGTTTAAATTAGAATTTTAAAAGGGGAGGCTGATGAACAATTTTTAAAAAGAGGAATTAAAGAGGGTGAGGGAGTTTTGAATCTTGTAGCAAGTTAGTATATTTTAGCTTATGTTTAGTTTAATGCTATACCCTGTTTTTGCTCTGGGAAGTCGGGGGTGGGGGTGGGGAGGGGGGGTAGAAGGTTGTGTGGGGATAAAATGGTTGTCTATTTTTTAATATAATTAAAAGATAGATTAAGGTATTAATAGAGAAGTAAGAAAAATGGGGGAAATGTTATAATAAAGGGAATGACAATATTAAGATATGATAAATATTGGAGGAGTAAAAAAGATTTAAAAGATGTACTCAGAAGATATATTGAATGATGGATTATGTATTATTTGTTTGTTTGTTTACAATATTAAGATATGATAAATATTGGAGGAGCAAAAAGAAGACTTAAAAGATGTATTCAGAAGATATAATGATTGATTATATATTGTTTGTTTATTTGTTTATAAAATAAAAAAAACTTTTTTTATAAAAAAAAGATATAGTATTTGTCTTTTGTTCCATTATTCTTTTTCTTACTACTTATTGTTTTGTATTATTTGTCTCTCTCTTCTCTCTGTCTCTCTCTTTTTCTTTCTCTTTCGTCTGTCTGTTTGTCTACCTATCCATCCACCAACTATAGATTTCCAGGTTAACTTTTTTATTCCACTTTAATGCTCAAATTTTCCATCTGTAATATCAACGCTCTGTCGCTTTCAAGTTTTATGAAAGTATTTGGCTGCTTATTAGCAAATAATTTTCTTTTCTCTGAGTGGTCCACTGTTTAGATACAACTCATTGTATCAAGTTTTCTCCAGTTTATTCCTTTAAAACTGCATTGATTTGATATATGTGAACCTCTGCCACAACAATAGCAGTTTATCTTGGCCATTTGCTGGTTCTTTTGTACATTAGTTAAGATTTTTCACAAATGCTTTTACTCCTAATTGCAGTTCTGTGGTATCTTCAGCAACAGCTTTAGCAATTTCAAATGCTCTCTTAAATATTAAATCTGCCACCATTCTTTTTTTAATGCCTTCTTCTTGAATACAAAGACCAGCTGGTCTCTTGATTCATTCTTTAGCCTTTCACAAAATTTTAATGTCCATACATCCTTTTTTTCAGCTGCACATGCCGAAATAGACTTTCCCACTTTTTATTTGTCCGTATGAATCCTGAAACACACTGCAATCACTAACAGTTTTGGCACTAAATGTTCATACATTATTTGTATTAGTTCTACAAAGCTGCTTGCAAGGATTTTTGTGGAGCAATTAAGTTTTTTTTTCTTAAATAAGCTATATGTTTGTCTTCCATAACACTCAAGCAGGTACTTTTTCAGTAACATTGTCATTTGCCTCAAAAAATGTTCATGTTTCCCTGTTTATAACATCTAGTAATCCAATGCTCTATCACATTAATATTTCCAATAAAGATAGCCATCCTACTGTGCTCTTTTTCCTTTTGATTTTGCTCAGTGTAACCAGTTTAGTATTATTCTCCGTGCCTTCCGTCGCACTCTGAAGACCCTATTATTCCAGCAAGCTGGTCTG
This sequence comes from Pituophis catenifer annectens, assembly GCF_029215685.1. Taxonomy (NCBI): domain Eukaryota; kingdom Metazoa; phylum Chordata; class Lepidosauria; order Squamata; family Colubridae; genus Pituophis; species Pituophis catenifer. Next base: position 80,531,098 of record NW_027256883.1, read on the forward strand.
ACAGGATAAAGGTTTTTTAAATTGGGTTTTGATAGGGGTTTTAAAATGATTTTAGTTGGATGTTTTAAATTTGGCTGAATGATTGAATTATTTTAATAAGCTTTTAATTTTTGTTGTATATTGTTTTTTACCATGGCTGTTCACCACCCTGAGTCCTTCGGGAGAAGGGCGGTATGTAAATATAATAAACTAACTAACTAACTAACTAACTAACTAACTAACTAACTAGTCTGTCTCCATTTTATTTCCCTTTCTCCCCTTCCAGAGATAGGATGAAGACACTGTCTGTCATATTCAAACCCATTCTCTTTGCCACTGTGCTTCTTTTTTACTCTTCAAACAAAATATATAAAAGTGAGGATTCACTTTACTGAAGCATCCAGTACATACAGGGTACCCACATTTATCAAACATCAATATAAGATAATAAACATGCTTAACAGTTAATGATAAACTAAGCTTCCCTTCTCCCTCCCTCCCTCCTTCTCTTCCTTATATTGCTGTCTATTTCATGTAATCATTCTTCACCAGAAACCAGAAACACATAACTAAAACCAAAACCACCTCGGGTATCCCCAAGTGTCTGACCAACAATCTCCTAGCTCAACCTTCACCCTAGCTCAATACTTGGAGAAGAGCCAGGACTTCATGGCCCTCTGGAAAGCTAAATAGGTAGAGATCCCTTAGATCTCAGGTGGGGTACTATTCTAAAATACTGGGGCAACCAATGAAAAGGTGTATCTTCAAGGGTCAGCTCAGGTGGCAACATTTAAGGGAGAAGACCTGGAATTTACCTACTTTATCTAATGTAGTTGTTTGGCATGCACCATCAGGAAGAGAGAGTCCCATAAGTAGATGTAATATTTACCAATTTCTGTTATTTTTACAGCCTGGTTTAGTATTCAAAATCCATGACATAGAAGTGGCTCATTGGGGCAATTGTGTAAAAAAAAATAATGTATACATCTAATTTTGTAGCAAGAGAATGTCTACACTTGTGACTTTCTATTTTACTCAAGTATGAATAGATTGCATTTTTGTTGCAAGAAGTGCAGTTTAAATAAACACCACTGTCATGTTTTTTCTCAGACTGAAAAAGATATCTGATTTTTAGGTTATAACTTTAGTCTGGTAAAATTGTGTCTACTAAGCAAATAAAGAACTGAACTCAATTGGATTTCACTGGGTCATCCTTGTGCTTAGGCCTGACATGGTAGGTCAATACCAAAACAGCTCTCCTTCAGTTGTCATGATCCACATACAAAAGTAGCAGAGCTTATACTATAAGGGCACAACACTGCTTTTCTTACCTCCACCAGCATCTTTTGTTGTTTTTAACAGTGAAACCTCAGAGCTTGTTTCCTTTGGTGACCTATTGAGGGGGAAAATAGGGATTACAATTTAGTTGCTCTTTCTGGAATTCTTGGTGCCTATATATCCTGGTACATAGCTGAATCAATTTAAAATTGAAGTAAAATTTTAAAATTTAAAATTAGTGATTTTGAGCCTACAACTAAGGTCAGTTGTAAAGGGTAGCTTTAGAGAACTATGCTGTACCCATGACTGCTAGATTGTGAAATCGTCCAGGGGTTCCATTCTAATACTCATTTTGAATAATATTTTTATGAAATGCTGAGTAAAATAAATAGGGAGGATATATTTGGGTTGGGTATCATTACCACTAACACGCAATACCTGTAACATCCAACTCCATTTCTTTATCAACTGGTTGACATTAGATAGATGAGGACCAGTAAACCAAAGCTAAATCCTATGATGGTAAAGGAAGAGCAAATTGACAGTTCTCAAGTTCAAGCAAATAATTCTCCAGGTTAGGAAGGAGTTGTACTCACGTGAAGAAGTAGGAATACGGCCTTTCTGGAGTCTTATTTAATTTCTGTTACCTACTCTGGAGCAGTGGTGAAATTCAATTTTTTTTACTACCAGTTCTGTGGGTGTGGCTTGGTGGCATGGTGTGGCTTGATGGGCATGGCAGGGGAAGGATACTGCAAAATCTCCATTCCCACCCCACTCCAGGGGAAGGATATTGCAAAATCTCCATTCCCACCCCACTCTGGAGCCAGCCAGAGATGGTATTCGCCAGTTCTCCAAACTACTCAAAATTTCCACTACCGGTTCCCCAGAACCTATCAGAACCTGCTAGATTTCACCCCTGCTCTGGAGGCTCAAGTGTATACAGCTAGCTGCCCTGTTCTAGTCACTGTAATGATACCACACCAAACCATACCACACCAGAAATGTTCTTGTTACATCCTGTTTGAATTACTGCAACATGCACTATGTAGACCAATTCTTGAAAGCAGTCAAGAATTTGCAGTTAGTGCATCATGTTTAACTTGCTTTTTTAACTGAACCAACCGCAAAATCACGTAGGAAATAACAATCTATACCTATTTAACGTTTTAAAATGTATACATAAGTATATATCCATATAAAAAGATAGAATGGCATTTGGTCTTCTATGTATGCCAAGAGAATTAGGTCGAATTAGGAGAATATACCATGTTCTTAACTAAGAAGAAATATTAAAGTGGGTTCTCTCTTTCTTTGGGTCATCTGCCATTGCTGTTGGCCAGAACATAAGAAGGAAGCAAATATTTCTTATGGCAGTATGAAAATCTATCAGTGCAACTTGCCGAAAACTCAATTAGGGACACATTTGATCCCATCCTTGGCAGTAGCTCACAGAAGCCTTCCTAAATTGGATTTATCTTTGTCTGCAAAGATTGCCTTTGATAGCTGATATAATTCTATTAACACATTGTCTATTGACTCGTGCACTGAGGTTATAAAAAAAATCAGTCCCTTCATATTAGCTGGATTAAGGCTTTGGAAATTTAACCACCCAAAAGTATTATGGGATGACATCCACTGGACAAGGTCAAATGTCTGAAAAATACTTAGATATTGGTGAAGGATTGATTTAGAGATCAGAAATCTGATGCTTCAATAAGACAAAGTTATACTGGAGACAAGTTGAACTGGACAACTCAACTGTTTTAAATTAGGACAGTATATACAACTTTTGCCACTTTGAGGGCAGAAAGTAAAGTGTTTGGACTATTGCTGAACCAAATTGTTCATATCATTTTTAAGATGAGAAATGACAAGGAGAAATAAAGAAATGGGAATATGATGAGAAAAAGTTGGTGAAAAGTACACACTACATTAAATATATATGCAGTATCTTTCTCTTTTTCATATTTAACATGATAGATGGATAGATAGGTAGGTAGGTAGGTAGGTAGGTAGGTAGGTAGGTAGGTAGATAGACAGACAGACAGACAGACAGACAGACAGACAGATAGGAGAGAGAGAGAGAGAGAGAGAGAGAGAGAGAGAGAGAGAGAGAGAGAGAGAGAGAGAGAGAGAGAGAGAGAGAGAGAGAGAGAGAGAGAATGTTGTGACCTAGGCCCAAGTAGTTATTACCAGACACAATCAGTCCTAAACAAACATATTTTATTAGAATAGCTGAGAATTACTTCATTCTCATCTTAGTCCAAATTAATTCCAAAACAAATTCTTCATAAACAGTCCTTCGGCCTTATCACCAACCTTTGTCTTCTTTGGCACCCTGCCAAAGGCTTTCTTGACAAAACCCCAAAAATTCAGAAGCAAGAGATGCCGACAAGAAACAAATGTAGCAATGTTGCTTTCCTACAAAGATCCCAAGAGCCATTGCTCTTAAGCCTTCTGGGAGGGGCCAATTATCTCCTAGCCTTACTCCCAAGTTGTCATTTTTGCTTTAGCTACTCTTGCCTTCTGGCAGCTCTTTGCATGATTGCACTAGGAACAGGCTTCTCATGTTCCTCTGCCTCTGCTATCCGCTTCTAGAGACTCCGGAATCTGCGCATCGCTCTCAGATGGCCCTGGCCCCACCTCTGCCTCTGATGCAGAGCTCTCATCCAGGCCTTCCCCTGACTCCAGGACTGGCCCATTGTCCTCCCCAGCCTCCTCACTGTCTGACTCCGCTGCCAGCTCCGCAGGCTGCTGGCAGACCACAACAGAGAAATGGACAATATCTGAGGATACACAGATATTAGATAGTAAGGAATGCATACATACACTCACACAATATACATACATATTTATATACATATGCAATATATGCATATACATCATATACATATACAATGAGCTGTGGTGGCACAATGGTTAGAATGCAATACTGTAGGCTACTTCTGCTGAGTCCTGGCTGCCTGCAGTTTGGCAGTTTGAATCTCACCAACTCAAGACTGATTCAGCCTTCCATCCTTCAAAGGTCAGTAAAATGAGGACCCACATTGTTAGGGGCAATATGCTCACACACACACACACACACACACACACACACACACACACACATACACACACACACGGATTTTCTTCTCTGCAGGGAATTTTCAAAAACAATCTTCCTTCTTTGAGAATTCTGTAGAACTGATTGGAATAATTCTGGAATATTTCTATCATTGGAAATATTGGTGATTTTAAAGTTGTAATAATAGAACTCTGTGAACAAGGTTAGACATTTTAAACAAACATGAAATTGTATGTTTATAGATACCATAATTAAAAGATGAACAGATTTGACAATGGGTAACAAAAGAAACTAGACTAAAACTCTTTTAGGCTCAGATCAAATTTTTGGATTACCAGAATCAAGTTTTCAGTATAGATGGTGAACTGAAATGGAATCAGATTTGAAATGTAGGTTGTTAGGGGAAAACAATTTATTTCTTACAATAAATACTGCATCAATACAAATACAAATATTACAATGAACAAAGTACATAAGTATACTGATATTAAAATATGGATGGGGTTTGCTTGTGGAATTTCTGTATTTAATATGCCTATGAACACTTCATGTGTGCATCCTAAAAATTATTATTGCTTCCTCTGTACAGTGAGAAAAAAAAAGCAAGAGTGAAAGCAAAACTGCAGTGGGGGATTCATTTGTTATATACATTTAAGTTATATAAATAAGTTGGTGGAATTTTGAGAATATTGGCAAGTGTATTGTGGCTTTATGCCTGACAGAAGATGTATAGACAAGTTTTTATTCTTCGGTACGAAGTTAGGAAATATAGGCCTGTGAGAAAGTTTACTGGGTTTATGTTGATTTAAAGCATATGTCAAAGTATATGAATTCAGTGGCCTGAATTATGGAATGTTTTGTGTAAATATGGAGTTGAAATTTGGTTACTGGAGGTAACCAATATTGAACCATTAGCAATGGTTCAATATTGACCAGGAAATATGATAAGGATGTATGGTGTTCCCTTGGCTATTCATGTCTAAAGAATATGTTGGGATAATGGAACAAACAGTTCCAAGTTAAACATAATTGGAAAAAAAAAATGAGCAAGTAGATGAATTTGTGTACTAAAATTGAATGATTACTGAACTAGGAGAAATCAATAGTGAAAATAAGATATTCTGTGTGTTCATATTTCTCAAAAGAAGCAAAACTGTCTGCCTTATGACAAATTCATTCTATGGAAATGAAAATTGGATTAGTTTGGATAAACATAAAGACACATTGAATGCAACATGGATGTGGTATTCAAGAATTGTGTGAGGTAAATCAAGAAGGGAGTGAGCTGAATGAATGTGGACTGAATATAAAGGTGAATGACAAGCACTGAAGAAGTATATTGTATGATTTGGACATACAGCGAGATTAAATGAGGCTCAGATTGCAAAACAAATATACAAAGAAGAACACAAAAGTCAAGAAGAAGGGGAAGACTGAGAAAGCTGTAGCATGGAGTTGATGAGATGCTCAAAAGGAAGAGGTGAAAGATTTAGAACAAAAATCAGGGTATGGATGTGTAAAAATAATGGTGAGTTCAAGGTATGGTGAGGTATAGTTTATGATGTTAATATAAACTAGTTTGTCATATTCTATGTTTCTTTTTTCTTTTCTTTTATCTCATGCTTTTAATTTATTTGGTTTTACTGTATTTCTTATTGTTCTGTGTCACTTTGTATAATGTTGCTTACTCTGAAAAAGAAAAGAATACTGGGTAGGTATCTGTGCAAAAAATTAGAAAAACATTGGCAGGCTATAAATAAAAAAATATATAGAAGCAGAAAAATGGCCACTTCTCACAGTGTTTCTCAACCTTACCAACTTGAAGCGGTGTGGACTTCAACTCCCAGAATTCTCCAGCTAGCATGACTGACTGGAGAATTCTGGGAGTTGAAGTCCATACCACTTCTAGTTGCCAAGGTTGAGAAACATTGGTCTAGTGGACGGCCTATCAAAAGCCACTGAAACGTTTGTGATTTGATAAAGCAACCTGGAACATATTCCCAAGATACCAGTGACCAAGTTCCTGCCATAAGAAAACCAACACAATAAGTGCTCAAAGTCTAACTCAGCAGTTAGAATTTTCAGCCCTAAGAATCTGTTAAATTTTGTGCACAGAATTATTTCTGCTGCTATCTTTCACAATGGCTGGACAGCTGCTGATGTGCTATCATGCTGAGGAATACATCAGTGAACATTGGAATCTGTTGTTTTCCTTCTCCTGAATCCTTTCACTTCCTGCTGTGCATTACCGTTTACTGCTGCTATTTCTGCTGAAAGGTGTATTCCCATACAAATGTGGGATAATATGTGCTCTGTGGTCACCTTGCCCTGCAATGTTTATGTCCTCAAGAAATATATTGCCTACTGTTCAGAAAAAGTATAACAGGAAAGCAAAAGATTCCAGCTGCGAGGAAATGCTTTTTCTGCAAGATTTGTCTGTCTCCCTTTCCATTAATCTAAAACTAAACACTGAAAGATGTGCCACTCCTCACTCCTCAATGAAACTGAATTCTATTACCTTACTTGGTTCAGAAAAGTAGATTTTGGTAGTGATTTATGAATATGCAGGGAATTGAAGCAGTTGTAAAATGTTTCTGGAACCAAAATATTTTTTTTATGGAAAAATTTTGAACCTCATTAAGAGTCAAATCCATGAGATGGGCATGCAATGAGATCTATTGATGGATGGATGGATGGATGGATGGATGGATGGTTAGGGTTAGGGTTAGGGTTAGGGTTAGGGTTAGGTTTGGGGTTAGGGTTGGGATTAGGGTTAGGGTTAGTGTTGGGTTAAGGTTTGGGTGTGGGTTTGGGTTTGGGTTAGGGTTAGGGTTGGCTTAGAGTTAGGCCTTAACTTTAAGAATTCAGTAAGAAAAGGAGCAAAAATGGAAAACATACTGAAAAACCATCTTATATGTACAGACAGATTGTGTGAACTAAGAAGAGAAAACAAGGAAGAGAACAGTCTGAGAAGTCATTTTATATGCAGCATAGATTTTAGATATATTAATGGTATTTGAAGCAGAACATCTAGGTTCAGTCACAGTTTTGTTCCATGTAGCATCAACCTTGTGAACTCCCAAGTTTCCTCTTTCCTCATATTCAAAATGGACAATGTATATATGTATGTATGTATGTATGTATGTATGTATGTATGTATGCATGCATGTATGTATGAGTGCAGTTATATATTTATTTATGTATGTATATATAATGTGTATTTCTATGTTATGTATGTGTTTGGGTAGATATATACTTTCCCTTGAGAGCAGACAACAGAATTTCTTTTTTAATGTGAGCCAGTGTGCTCACACTAAAAAAAAAATGACAATAAAAATTATCTTATCTATCTATATAAACTGGGAACACACTGATAAATCACACTGACATTGATGATGTTATCTATTTGGGCAAAACATCTGCAAGCAAACTTTCAAATGAACAAAGCACAAGGACTCCATAGTTAGAGCAACCCTGATTGGAGCGAAGGACCAAGAAATGAGTAAATAATTAAAAAGGGGCCAATAAATTGATTTATAATGAAACCTAGAAGGAGAGGTAGGTTAGACCTCTTCCTCCTCAACTTATGAAAGTTGACTGGAGAACAATAAATAAGTGCCATTGCTCTTCCCAGTATGTGAAGCACACTATTCAATTCCTTACAATGCTTTTGAGTGCTGTTATCACTGCCAATAGAAGCACATGCGTATAATTATGGCCACTCTACATAGACATATTAGAGAATATGGCACATTTGTTATATTGGGTATCATAACTTTCAGTGCTTTTTCACTGCTGTTCTTCATTTAAAAAAACAAACAAACAAACAAACACAACATGAACAGATTAGGGTAAAATGTCCAAAGGAAAACGTACAAATCATGAAACACATAGAAAAAATCTTTTAAGAAAAATAGCACACATTTAAAATATCTGAAATATTTCTTTCCTCTCCTCAGTGTTTACTTTTAGAAAACTGTCTTATAGTATATTTTTTTGAACCCTGAAATACAGTAAGTGCTTGGCCTTATTGCCATGCGCTCAAAAGCCCAATTGGGCTTATTATCAGGGGATGTCTTATTTTGGGGGAAATAGGGTAGATAATAGATAGAAGTTTCTGCGCATGTGCAAAAGTGGTCCGCGTGCAAGCGAACTGGTAGCAAAGGTAAGTGAAACCCACCCCTGGATAGAAAGCTAGCTAGCTAGCTAGCTGGATGGATGGATGGATGGATGGATGGATGGATAGATAGATAGATAGATAGATAGATAGATAGATAGATAGATAGATAGATAGATAGATAGATAGATAGATAGATGATAGACAGACAGACAGACAGACAGACATGGTAGATAGATTTCTCTCAAAATCATAAAATGGTGTGAAAATGAAAACAGTTTTATTGCAATTTTTTTTCAAAGAAACAGAAAATCAGAATTGAAAGATATATTGGTTCCTATGTACAAGAGGAAAGACTTTTCAAAGTGAAGTTGAAATGTGAAGACCTTTACTTTAATCCATCAATGTCACTATTTGTCAAGCTTAACACTGAAGATGACTTCAGCTGAAGCTTCCATTACAGCACTAGACCTTGCAAGAAATGGCAAAGATAAAGTTCATGTTTATTTTCTTCAGGGTTATTTTCTCAACTCCTGCCCTCATTTTCAGAAGATGAAAGTATCCAGAACATGTTCTATATCATGCCAGTTTAACACCTCAATAAAGACTATTATATACTGGTTCACACTCCATGAAGACATGAAATTGGAAGTGAAGGCTGGGTTTTTTTGTTGCTGGTTTACAGTAGATTTCTGCTCTGAGTGTGTAGTACTATATACACTTACCTTGGAGTAAATCACTTTGGGATTATTAGATGTGTATAGAATTGTACGCAGAGGTGGTATTCAGCAGGTTCAGACCAGTTCTGGAGAACTAGTGGAAATTTTGAGTAGTTCTGAGAACCAGTAAATACCACCTCTGATTTGCCCCACCCCATCTATTCTCTGCCTCCCAAGTCCCAGCTGGTCAGGAGGAAATGGAGATTTTACAGTAACCTCCCCTGGAGTGGGGGGGGGGAATGAAGATTTTACAGTATGCCAAACAAGCCACGCCTACCAAGCCATGCCATGCCATGCCACACCCACCAAGCCACGCCCACAGAACCGGTAGTAAAAGAAATTGAATCCCACCACTAATTGTACTATATATTAAGAATCCATCCTAACTTTGAGTGTGATAGTTGACTAAATATATATTCTGAACTACCACACCTGCTCACCTAGAAATTGTCAATTATTTTATATAACTAGTGCACAGGTCACAGTAAAAGTACAGCTTCTTTGCTTTGTCTCAGTGGGAGTCCAGCAAAGAACAAGACAACAGATGGAGAACATCAGATGTGCTTTCAATTACAAAAGTAAGCAGTCTTTCTTCCTGCTTGATGTGACTATATTTCTTGATAAAGTTGTCACTCAAATGTACTGACACTTGCCAAATGACAATCATCCACGGTTTAGAATATTTTACTCGTCTGGTTTAGACATAGGTAGTAGGAAAGCGAGTAAAAATAGTTGAGATTTAAATTATTGAGTCCTCTTTAAGGGAGGGCCTTCATCATTGTCTGAATCATAGAAGGTCTCTGTGTGTACATAAGTGTGTGTGTGTGTAAAACTTCTACAGACATTTGTGAGAATATTTGCCTGATAGAATAATATGTACAAATTCAGTATATTTCTGTATAGTTATTTCTAAATAAATATATCTAAATATGTGGAAATTAGTATATTGTCACTTTTAGAAAAGATTGAACTGGATGTTAATAGATGGGTTAAAATTCCTTTAACCTTGTCTGGTAAAATTCATATCATTAAAATGAATATTATCCCTCATTTGATTTACATACTTAAAGATATTCCTATGTTAATAGCAAATAAATATTTCCTTTCAACTGATGGGATATTTAAAGACATATTTGAAGCAGAGGTGGTATTCAGCAGGTTCTGACCAGTTCTGGAGAACTGGTAGCAGAAATTTTGAGTAGTTCAGAGAATCAGTAAATACTACCTCTGACTGGCCCTGTCCCCATCAATTCTCTGCCTCCCGAGACCCAGCTGATCAGGAGGAAATGGAGATTTTGCAGTAACCTTTTCCTGGATTTGGGAGGGAATGGAGATTTTACAGTATCCTTCCCCTGCCACGCCCACCAAGCTATGCCACCAAGCCACGCCCACAGAACCAGTAATAAAATAATTTACTGATCCCACTACTGATTTGAAGACATTTCTTTGAGACAAAAGGTTTTTCTTTTTTTTTTTTTTTTAATTTGATTTATATGCCGCCCTTCTCCGGAGACTCAGGGCGGCTTACAATGTGCTCAGCAATAGCCTTCATCCTTTTGTATATTTATACAAAGTCAGCTTATTGCCCCCACAAACTGGGTCCTCATTTCACCTACCTTAGAAAGGATGGAAGGCTGAGTCAACCTTGAGCCTTGGCGAGATTCGAACCCTGCAGTAATTGCAGGCAGCTGGTCTTAAGCAGCTTAATAACAGGGTGCCTTAAACCCTTGTACTACCAAGGCTCTTTTTCTGACTAAATTGAGACTACTCTTTGAGAAAGTTGGCTTTAATTTAACTGATTTGCAAAAATGTGATTAGTCTAATATTTTATCAGCCACCAGCATATGGAGTGAAAATTTAGTAGATTATTACCCTTTATGGACTAGATGGGAAAATTATTAACTATTTTGTTTGTGAACATGTGAAATGCTTGAAAAACCTTCTAGTAGAAAATGTTAGTATAGGGATAATTTATTTCCAGGAGGACATGTAGTGAAAACAACTGTGGGTCATATTTGGATATAGGTTGTGTTAATGAAATTCATGAATACAGTTTATTTAAATCTAAAAAAATAAAAATCTACTTTGCAAATTGGTGGTAAAATATTGTATTGGAAAGTTTGGATGGAACCCTGAATCCAGACTTTAAACCAGTTGCTATGTAATGACTGTTTTAAGGCTTTTTCTTGACTCCCAATTGAATTTAATCTTCCCAATTCTCAACAGTGGGAGTATCTTTGAGTTAAGCATGTCAATACGTATCTGATCAATACAGACAGACACTTTTGCTTTCTCAAAGGCTATTGAGATGCTGTCTTATTTTTATGGAATCCATGGCAAAAGTAAAACCTATAACATATCTCTATCAAAAGCTCAAGGGTATTTTTAAGTAGACATTTCTGGGATATTCCAAATATGGAAGTAAAGTAGAATTTTGATCATGTTTCATCAATGGATATATGTCCTGAAACATTGAAATGGTATCTACAGATCTCACAGTAAAGTTCATTAATAAGAAAGGTATATTGAACTTCCCAAAGAATGTATTTGAAAGAATGGACATCAGTTTCTTTTTTTTAATTATTTATTGGAGGTATAACAATTTTGTGAGTATTGAAATGTAATCATTTTTGGAATAGTGTGTTAATGTATATAGGTAGATTTATGAGAAAAAAATAAAATATTATATATATTAATGTGATGTTGAATTTTATACCAAAGCTTTGGGATCTGACTTGTGTAAAAGGAATTGTGGTTTAACATAGAGGGTATGAGTAAAAAACTCATATGAGAAATTGGAAAAGTGATATTACACTAGATGGTAAACAATGGCTTTTGGAAATGAGTGATCTATCTGTTTTGGGAAAGGCAATATTTTTATTAGTCAAAGGATATAGCAATATATATTATTATGGCAGAGATTTTGTTTTATTTTATAATAATATTTTGTTTTACTCATATTATAGTAATATATTTATTAGTAAATCAGTGACTATTGAAAAGTGTATTATATAAAGTTGATTTCTTCCTCTTTTTTTCCTCTTTATCTAATGCCCAGCTTTTATCATTCTGTCCAGAAATGAACTAATAGTCAATTCTGACTATTTTTTCTTTAAGTATTTATATGTTCCTTCCTCTCTCCTCTCCCCATTCCCTGTAAATTCTACACAACGTTCCATACATTTTTCAATATCTAAAAGATGTTATGCTCTTTCACGTTCCCTTCAGGACAGGAAACATTTTCTTAGGGAAAATGTTCACATTGTTCTCCATTTTTGTTTTGGTGGCAACTCTAGAGATGGTCAAGTGTCCTGAAAATTAGGTTAGTTATCAATACATTATAGTTTAGGGCTGTTTTTCTTCTCTCTCTCTCTCTCTCTCTCTCTCTCTCTCTCTCTCTCTCTCTCTCTCTCTCTCTCTCTCTCTCTTTCTCTCTCTGTGTGTGTGTGTGTGTGTGTCTCCCTCCCTCTCTCCCTCCCTCCCTCCTTCTCTCTTTCCTATTTCAGAAACTAGGAGCTGACCTGGTACAAGAAAACTAAGTTATGAGTGAATTTTATAATGTGCTTTACACCAGACAGCTGCTGTGTAGGAACATCCATCCAGTTCTTTGATATTTTTTGCTTTAAGTTTTCTGTTTTCCTTTTAAAGTAAAGTTAATCATCTGGACAGAGGGAACATCATTTTTTGCAGTTTTAGGAGAGCAACTGCGGGGGACGTAAATGAACAATGAAAAATGAGCCTCAGAGGACCCGTTTCTTTCTGTTAAGAAAACGTTATGGATACATCATTGTCATTTGGAACAGATGACAGTACTGTATATTCCAGGGGAAGGTAGAATGCCAAAGCCCTCCAATAAGAGTAATTTAGAGATATGTAGTGTGGGCTAAGCATTGGGGGTATTGATCTTTACTACATGTCACATATATTACATTGACATTAAAATAGCATTTTAAGAATCTTGGTGTCCTATTTTTTTTGTGTGTGTGTTATTCATTGGGTCTCCTTATCCAAATGAATCAAAGCAGGGGTGAAATCCAGCAGGTTCTGACAGGGTCTGGAGAACCAGGAGTGGAAGTTTTAAGCAGTTCGGAGAACTGGTAGTGAAAATTTTGAGTAGTACAAAGAACCAGAAAATACCAATTCTGTTGGGAAAAAATATGGAAAGTAAATACTAAGCTGACAATGTCCGTGCCCTACAAAGAAAATACGTACAAGATGTTTTATAGGTGGCATCTCCCCCCTGCACGGTTGGCAAGGATGTTTCCCAATACTAATCAGAACTGTTGGAAGTGTAAAATACAGAAGGGGACCTACTACCACATGTGGTGGTCATGCCCCAAAGTCAAAAAATTTTGGAAAACAATTCAAAGTCAGCTGGAAGAAATTACCGCCCAAAAAGTACCCCTCAGACCAGAAACTTATCTATTAGGTATACTGACAAAGGACTATAAAAAAGAGACACAATATTTGATAATACATATCCTAACGGCAGCTAGAATTGTCTTCGCACAAATGTGGAAATTGGAAAACACGCCACCAGAAGAAAAAATAATACAAAAAATTATGGAATGTGCAGAAATGGACAAATTGACCAAAGAAATACAAGGAAAAGAAGATACAGACTTTTACTTAATTTGGCAAGAATGGTACAAATGGTTAGATAAAAAAGACACGAAATAAGAGATTACCACCCAATACTACAAAAATAAGTAAATAACAGGAAATATCGTTATATAAACATTGATACAAGATGAAAGATAATATATATAGATATATTGATATATAATTACCGAAGTAGCTCTACTTTCAAAGTTCAAGTCATGCGACTTGATTTCATTGTATAGTTAGTTTATGTCTAGTTTGTTTTAATGTTTATGTCTATATGTGTATGTTTGTTTACAATAAAAAATTTAAAAAAAAAAAAAAAAAAAAAAAAGAAAATACCAATTCTGGCTGACCCCAGACTGGAGTGGGGATGGGGATTTTGCAATATCCTTCCCCCAGGAGCGGGGAGGGAATGGGGATTTTGCAGTATCCTTCCCCTGCCACGCCCACCAAGCCACGCCCATCAAGCCACACCACACCACCAAGCCACGCCCACAGAACCAGTAGTAAAAAAAATTGGATTTTACCACTGAATCAAAGTAATAAATAATATTTTAAAAAAACAAAACCTTAAAATCTTGAAATAAGTTACCGCATATACTCGAGTATAAGCCAAGTTTTTCAGAACATTTTTTATGCTGAAAAAAGCCCCCCTTGGCTTATACTCGAGTGAGGAAAAAATGCCTTTTTTCCTGCAACCCGTTTTGGTTTCCAGGGGATGCAGGGAGGCTTGCTAAGGCCAAAATAGGGAATGAGGGGGGTGCCTAGCAAGACTCCCTGCAGCCCCCGGAAGCAAAAATGGGCTGCGGGGGGTGGAGTGGGGTGGGGGCTTCAAGGGAGAAAGAAACAAAAGAAATCCTCACTGTTTAGGGAAATCCCCAGGTGCACTGAGTTTGAGTTGAGAGCTTATTGTAATAGGCTGGCTACTAGCTATCCTTGCTCAGGCTAAGCTAATCAATAGTAGAGCTCTAAGAATGCCAGATGAGAAGGGGAGAGAGAGAGAGAGAGAGAGAGAGAGAGAGAGGAGGGAGGGAGGGAGGGAGGGAAGGGTAAACCCTTTTACTCACACTTCATCCTCACTGTTTGGGAATCCCTATGTGCACTGAACTTAAGTTGAGAGCTTATTGTAAGTGCCTGCACTAGCTATCCTTGCTCAGGGTAAGCTACAAAATGTTTCAAAACATCTGGCTTTTCTTTCTCCTACCAAAGACCTTCTGGGGTTCTTCACAGAAAAGGAGAAAGGAGAAAGGAGAAAGGGAGGGAGAAAGAGAGAGAGAGAGAGAGAGACAAAGAAAGAAAGAGAAAAAAGAAAAAGGAAGGGAGAGAGAAAGAGAGAGAGAGAGAGAATGCAGGTATCTCTTAACAGAGGCTTGAACTTGCCTGAAATTAGATCAAGCCCTACATCACTTAACCCAATGTATCAGATTAAATTGTTATTGAATTATTTTTGGTATATATACTACATTCTCTTGTGTAATTTAGTTATAGTGTAGTTTACACTATGCACTTACAGAGCTAGTTTACTGTTTTTCTGTGAAATAGATATTCAAAAACATTTAACCTACTGATGCCTCAATGTAATTTTATTGGTTTCTATTTTTATTTTGAAATTTACCAGTAGCTGCTGCATTTCCCACCCTAGGCTTATACTCGAGTCAATAAGTTTTCCCAGTTTTTTGTGGTAAAATTAGGTGCCTCGGTTTATATTCGGGTCGGTTTATACTCAAGTATATACAGTAACACAGAAGAATTATCTAAAAATAAGTTAGTATTTTGGAGGTGTTCTATCAAGAAGCATTCTAAGGCTTTTTAGTGGAGGGAAGGAGCTGGTGTGAAACTAAAGAGAGAAGCTGGTGGAATCAAGGTGGGCAAGTGATCATGATACCATGAAGCAAACACAACTTATGTACATGTATCCCACATGAGGGCAAACAGTGTAAAAGTGGGACTTGCATCATGACATGCATCAATGTTTTTAGATCTTTTGGCCTGGTACAGATACTGTTGCTTGGAGGCATTTTCTTTTCTGTTCTGTTTCAAAGAACATCATGTTATTATTGTGTTCCTTTGCTTCAACCAAGTTGTGCTGAAAGTATTTCTTCAAAGAGTTTCAGTGATGAACCGTGGTTAGATATGCTGCTTTTAAAATCAAGGCAGCAAAAGATGGTCCCATCTTAACATTTCAAATCCAGGTGGCAAGATATGACATGCCACTTCTTGCAGGCAACCAAGCAAGTTTTTATTTGCTGATAATTACTATGTTTATATCTTCTGCTTTATATATAATCCATAAGATAAGTGATTGAATAACATTTGCAAACCTTGCTCATGTTTTGCTAATATAATGTAAACTTTGCATAATTTAATGTAATTTTGCATAATGCAAATTTGGTTTCTGTACCTTGGCAAATCGATGTAGTATTCTTGGCAACATTTTCAGAAATGATTGCCATTGTTTTATTTCTAGGAATAAGAAAAAGTAATTGGCCTAAAGTCACCTGGTATAGGAGATGGGCTGGGAAAACCAGATGGAGAGGTTAAAAGAGATAACAGTTTAGAATTGTTAGGTACCTACAAGTTCACACACACCCTCCAATGCCATTGACATTATCTAGTTTAATCAGGATTTAACTATTAGTTTGAGAGGATTCCTGTGCATAGGCTTTTAGCAATAAATTAGTTAAATCTTCACTTATTGACCTGTTTTTTCCACACCTGACACCCAGCTAGCTTCACGCTTGATCTTTAAAATATTTTTTAAAATATTTGAAACTATTTACACACACACACTAAATTAGCAAATACTGGAACCTCAGCTGGCAACATTAATGTTGGGTGATTCAAATGCTTCACATATCCAGGGATGAATACAAAAGTGCTACAAGTATTGATTTTTGTGATTGCAAATAAATGTTAGCAAGTAAGCAAATTTGCAAATACAGAATCTGCAATTAATGAGAATTGACTTTAAATAGCAAAGGTGATAATACACATCTATGTCGCACTCCATAAAATATTTGAAATTAGTGTATGAAATAATCCATATATTATACATTATATTTTGTAAGGAAGACATAAAACTAGGCAATATGAATATTGACAACATGTGTTGTTAACTATAGCATCATATTAGAAATCAATTTTGGTATAAAATTTAAGACTTATATTGACCATTATTTCTACTCTCTTACAAGACATATTTTTTTATTATTTTCAGAGCAGTACTATTTTCCATTTATAATATTAAATAGTCCAAATATAATACAATGCATCTAACTTATTTGGGAGTCATTAATTTGTAACCGTTCCATCTCTTTGACAAAGTTCACAGGCTTTCTTCAGGATAGGGTTTCTTCACACCATATAAGGCGCTGTGTGTGTGTTGTCTTTTTTTCAAATTTGGCAACTTTAAAACTGTGGACTTCAACTCCCAGAATTTCCTAACTACCATTTTGAAAGTTGAAGCCCACACATTTAAAGTTGCCAAATTTGAAATCTTGGGTCTTAATGAGACTATCAAGGTTAAGGAGACTATCAAGGTTAAGGAGTATTTATTTATAACACGTGGCAATGAGACCATCACACACTTTTCAGATTAAAGAAAGATTATCCTTTTCTACACATGTGTCTCATCAAGAATAGGGAAAAACAACATGCAAACATAGAAGCACGTTGAGCTTCTGGAACCATGCACGCTGAGAGATTCTGCAATTAGAGGAATGAGCTAGAATGCCCAGAGATTACAGGAAAGACCAAACAAAACTGAGTCAGAATCAGAGGTGGGTTTCAGTAGGTTCTGACCAGTTCTGGAGAACAGGGAGCGGAAATTTTGAGTAGTTCAGAGAACCAGTAAATACCACCTCTGACTGGCCCCGTCCCCCTCTATTCTCTGTTTCCCGAGTCCCAGCTGATTGGGAGGAAATGGGGATTTTGCAGTAACCTTCCCCTGGATTGGGGAGGGAATGGAGATTTTACAGTATCCTTCCCCTGCCATGCCCACCAAGCCACGCCCACCAAGCTACACCCATAGAACGGGTAGTAAAAAATTTCAAAACCCACCACTGATCAGAATGGTTGGTGTGAACAAGTATCATGTTTTTACAAGCCAGACTTTAGGAGGCTTGTACTGTGAGCTGGCCTTGCTGGAGGAGTGACTAGAAGCATGGGCCAATAGAAGAGGTGTTAGCTGCATTTTGTACTTGGTGCTAATTTTCCTGTTGTGGAGCTGCTTCTTTTTGGACAGAATAGGATGATCTTTCTTTGGATCTGGCACTTATCACCATATGGTCCTGGTGTTGGCTGAAAGAGAGGTCCAGAGTCGTGTTTGCTGCATTTCCATCTTTGCACTGCATCTATTTTTTGCTGCCATTTTTTTTCAGTTCCAGTCAGTGTTGAGTGGGCTTTTTGCTATGTGGGATACTGCAAAGGTTGGTACTTCCTTATTTAACATCTACATGAGACCACTAAATGTGCAAAAGACCATGGGGTAAGATATCATCAGCTTGCTGATGATATTCAATTGTTTAACTGCACCCTTGACAAATTAATTGATGTTGTAAACATCCTATTCTGATGTCTTGGGACTATGAAATTCTGAATGAGGAGCAACAGGGATTGAGGGATTTTGGTTCAGGAGGCTTTATCTTATTGATACTAGATGAGGGTGCAATGCCCCAGACTCTGTGCAATCTGAGGGTCCTCCTAAAGCAGGTGTGTCAAACTCGCAATGACACATTGTTGTCACGTGATGTATTGCAACATTTTCCCCTTTGCTAAAACGGATGGCCATGGCCAGTGTGTGATACATCTGGCTTGTAGGCTGTGAATTTGACACCCCTGTCCTAGAGTCACAACTCCTACTCAAGGAGCAGGTGGTAGTCATGGTTAGGAGGTTCTTTGCATAATTTTGTACTGTGTGCCAGTTACGCCCATTCCTGGATCAAGGAGCTCTACTCTGAATCAATCATGCCCTGGACACCTCCAGGCTGGACTACTGCAATGCATTCTGCCTGGGACTTCCCTTGAAAAGTATCCAAGCAATTAGGTGTGCCTTTGGTAGAGTCTGTAGACCATACATTATACCTCTTCTGCACAGAGCTGCACTAAATACCTTCTTTGTTTCTGGGTTTAATTCAAGGTGCTGGTGTTAGCCTTTAAAGCACTAAATAGCATGGAACCAGCTAATCTCCAATTTCATTCACTCATTCTATCAGATCTAACAGAATGGGCATGTTATGGGTCCCATTGTATAAGGAACTAAATTTGGTATGCCATAGGCTGCAGGCCTTTTTTGCTGTGGCCCCATGCTGTAAAATCTTCTACTTTCCCCCTCCCATATCAGCATGGCCTCATTTTTGGGGGGCTTGCCAAGATCCTTTAAGACCCTGTTAGGGTGTGTGTAAAAGGTATTTGTTGCTTGTGCAACGAGCAGAGCAGAAACACACAGGGAAGGAGATAAACGTCCAGCTCTTGTGAGAATAATACTTTATAGATAACAAGCAGTCTCGGTGTAAGTAAAACAGTCCAAGGTCATAAACAGTAATATCAGTCCAGTAAGTATCTTCCCTTACCAAAGCAAACAGACTTTAGTAACTCTTGGTATACAGTACCATATACCAGACGCAGTAAGCAACAGGATACAATCAGGTATCAATCCGGAAGAAGCAGGAAGAAAGAACGCTTCTCTGTGCTGCTTATTTATGCACTGTAGCCTAATTACAGGGTTCAGCAAACCCTGATTACGTGGCTCAGTTGTTTCTTAAAGAAACAGATATATTGCCTGACCAACAAGTTAGGAGTAAGCTGCAAGCTGAACCTAACATTCTCCCCATTGGGCAGGATAATATACACAATAGATACAGAAATAAAAATACACAACCAAATCATACATTGTACAGTGGTATCAGTTACATTTCAGATTCTTACTCCAAATCTTTCACAACAATTGGTGTGTTTAATGGCACCTTGCGCTTTAGTAAAGTTGTTGGCAATATTGTCCTCTGATGCGCAATATTCCAATGTAATCATGTTATCTTTAACACATTGCCGATAACGTATATCAGTGTATTTAGTCCTTGTCTTTACAGCAAGATTCATTGCCATTTTAATGGCTGCCTGGTTATCCTCATAAACCGTAATAGGATAATCCATTTTGAATCCAATATCTTCCATCAACTGTTTATAATAAATCAGTTCAGTACATGTAAGTGATAGACAAGAAAACTCCGCTTCCATGGTAGACAAACTGATGTGTTTCTGGCGAATTGACCTCCATCCAATCAGGCAGTTATCCAACATGATTGCAATTCCAGACGTAGATTTTCTGGCAAAACTGGCATCAGCATATGCCTTTAATATCATATTGGCATTTGGTTCAAAATACATAGCAAAATGCAATGTTCTTTTAAGATACCTAAGAACACGTTTAGCAGCCTGCCAATGCCTATCAGTAGGCTCTGAACTATATTGTGCTAGTTGATTAACACTAAAAGCTATATCAGGCCGTGTCCAGTTGCTCAAATACGACAAACTGCCTATTAATGATTGATACAGTTCTTTACTGAACTGTGGACTCTGCAAACTATCCTGCTGAAATTCCTGTGTCATAGGAGTCTTGGCAGGTTTACATAATTCCATCCCATATTTTTTCAACAATTTGCAGATCTTATTAGATTGTGAAATTTTAAATCCTCTAGATGTTTTCAGGATATCCAGCCCTAGATAATGCTGTATATGTCCTAG
The DNA here is from genome assembly GCF_029215685.1 of Pituophis catenifer annectens. Taxonomy (NCBI): domain Eukaryota; kingdom Metazoa; phylum Chordata; class Lepidosauria; order Squamata; family Colubridae; genus Pituophis; species Pituophis catenifer. Next base: position 80,551,601 of record NW_027256883.1, read on the forward strand.
ATTTCTAAGTTTAAATTTTGTTTGCAACTGACTGATAATCTCTCTGGCCTCAGCGTCAGTTCTGGTAATTATGGCAATGTCGTCTGTAAAGAGTAACAAGAATGAAACACATCCATCCTGTTCTTTTTTAAACAGACATTTATCTGCTACGCCCTCATAGAACCCAATGTTATGCAATTCTTGCACTATACATTGGTTCCACTCGTAACCTGATTGCCTTAAACCATATAGGCTTTTTTGTAGCCTCCAACACTCAGTGCTATCCTGTGTATCATAACCAGGAGGTTTCTTCATATATATTGTATGCCTTAACGGAGCGTTCAAATAAGCTGTCTCGACATCTAAATGAGTAATCGAGCATTTATTTCTAGCTGCCCAAACAAGCATCGTTCTCAAAGTGCTCGCTCGTAGACTTGGAGCAAAAACCTCATCATAGTCTCTATCTGTCTGTGAGAACCCTTGTGCAACAAGCCGAGCTTTATGGGTTACTACCCCATCTACACTTTTCTTTACCTTATAGACCCACCTACAGCCTATAAGTTTCTCATTTGGTGGTATTCTTACAACTTCATAGACACCAAGCCTCTTCAATGAATCAATTTCTCTATCCATTGCCTCTTGCCAGGCTTTTTGCTCCTTTTCTGGATATAATTTTATATCATGATAACTGAATGGTTCGATATCTACTTGGCAAACCACTGTGGCTTTATAGCGATCTGGTGGATGCCGGTCCCTGGAAGATCGTCTAGGCATAACAGGACTAACATCAGGTATATTGGGTTCATCCTCCCCTAACCCTGATTCCTGTTCCTGTTCTTCAACCTTAATAGATGGTTTATCATCCATCTCAGATGAACTATCATCAGGAATATGGTCTATCTTAACATCTACATCTGTAAAACCATAGTCTGCTTTTTCTAACCTGTCCCAGCCTTCATGTTCTAGGAATTTAGCATTAGTGCTACACAAAACTTTTGTTGTTCCTGTTTCCCAGAACCTATAGGACCTATGGTTAGCCTCATAGCCAACAAAAATCATTTTCTTTGCTCTCTGTTGGTCCTTCCTTCTCTGACTAACTGGTATATGCACCCAGGCTGGTGCACCAAAAGTATGAATATAACTTAAATCAGGCTTCCTCCCGTGCCATAAAGTAAAAGGTATTTTTCCTGTAGAGGAGTGCACCACATTATTTAAAATATGATTGGCACATAGTATTGCTTCTCCCCACAATTTATCAGGTAAACAAGCATCAGCCAGCATAGTCCTAGTCATAGCTTGTAGGGTCTGGCCTCTTCTTTCAATATATGCATTATGTTCTGGCCGAAAAGGGGCAGAACGTTTATGCTGTATCCCAGCATCCTTCAAAAACTTAGCCAACTGATGGTTAGTAAACTCAGTTCCATTGTCAGTAACAATGCATTTCACTTTAAACCTCTGCTTCCTTTCTACAAAACGAAGCCAATTTGAACATTGAAACGTATCACTTTTGGACTTCATAAGGTAGCAAAAACCATATCTGGTAAAGTGATCAACTATACTTAAAATATAGCATGCTCCCCCTAAACTGGGTTTCTTTGGCCCTATTAAGTCTAAAAAGACTACCTCCAAAGGTTTAGTTGTTTTAAACCCATTGCAGCGGTTTGCAGGTGTAACTTTACTTTTATGCTGGTTACAAGTATTACAGTTCAGGTATTTGCTGCAAGCCCTTAATTTTATGCCTTTAGACTGCTTAATAGTTGAATGCAACAACCTGAAATTCAGATGACCAAGCCTTCTATGTAATAAATGTACGCATTCATCATGAGGCTTTACATTTCCAAATTTAGCTTTTGACTGAACTAACAGTAATGACTTATCCCTAATGACAAATAAGTCGTTTTCTAATTCTGCAGTAACTACAGTGCCTTCACATTCCAGCAAACATTTGTTGTTTTTAAAAGTTACTGTAAACCCAGAATGTAATAATGACTTTACAGATAAAAGGTTATATTTCAAACTAGGGATATAAAGCATGGGTAAAGGGTGCTTACTAATAGAACATTGAACAAGTCCCTCCCCAGCTACAGTCACATTCCAGCCATTAGCTAATTTGACCTTTTTAGTACTTTTCTTCATATTTAGAAACAGTTTTCTGTTTTTTGTTATTGATTGAGAGGCACCGCTATCAATCACCCACCAATCATCTCTTATATTATTAGATGAACTGGTTGCTAAATTACACCCTTTCCTGGGTTTAGCAGAGTTTCTAGCAGACACTTTCTTATTACAATATTTTGCAATGCGCCCCTTAGCCCCACATGCATAACAGCGTTTAACAATATTGACATTCTCATATACAGCTTCCGCTTTTGGTTGCTGTTGCATCCAAAAGCTTCCGCTTTTGGTTGCTGTTGCTGGTCTCATTCTTGCCTACGTTTGGCCTCATCCAGTAACCTACCAGTTATACTGGCCAATGTTAGTTCATCTCTAGACAATACTTCTAATGATGAAACAAAAGAGTCATAACTGTCATCCAACGATGAAAGAATAATATAAACTTGCTGCAGTTCAGTAAACACAAGGTCTTTCTCATGTAGCTCCTGGAAAAGCCCTGTCATGGAGTCCAGGTGAGCCATCATGTCTCCTCCTTTCTGAAGATGTAAGCGAAATAATTTCCGTGTCAAGTAAATATGGACACCCACAGAGTCACGAACGTAGAGCTTCTTTAGCTTTGACCAACACCTCGCAGCAGACTCTTCGCCCCGGAAATGGACAAGTTGCTGGTCTCCCAGTGTCAGGCCAATGATGCATAAAGCACGCTCGTTGTCCCTGTGAAACTTCGCTATCTTTTTGGCATCTTCTTCGTCATCAGCATTCAGTGCAGTTATGTCCGGTGGATTATTAACCATGTCCCACAGTCCTTCTTTTCGCAAAAGTAGACAGCATTTTGTGGACCAGGTAACATAGTTTGTTCCATCCAACCGGGTTATAGTAGAATAACTTGTACCTTGCTCAAAAGCCATCATCTTGACTACTACACCCACTGCCTGCACTTCTCTCTTCCACAAAAACAAATTAAAGAGCCCTGGAACGTTCTGGGCCCATAACCAATGTTAGGGTGTGTGTAAAAGGTATTTGTTGCTTGTGCAACGAGCAGAGCAGAAACACACAGGGAAGGAGATAAACGTCCAGCTCTTGTGAGAATAATACTTTATAGATAACAAGCAGTCTCGGTGTAAGTAAAACAGTCCAAGGTCATAAACAGTAATATCAGTCCAGTAAGTATCTTCCCTTACCAAAGCAAACAGACTTTAGTAACTCTTGGTATACAGTACCATATACCAGACGCAGTAAGCAACAGGATACAATCAGGTATCAATCCGGAAGAAGCAGGAAGAAAGAACGCTTCTCTGTGCTGCTTATTTATGCACTGTAGCCTAATTACAGGGTTCAGCAAACCCTGATTACGTGGCTCAGTTGTTTCTTAAAGAAACAGATATATTGCCTGACCAACAAGTTAGGAGTAAGTTGCAAGCTGAACCTAACAGACCTAGTTATACTGGGGACAGGTGAACTAGTGATGTATTTCATTATTATTATTAACATCTCTTCATCTGTTAATTTTGTTTTAACCATTTTCATAGTTTTAATGCTTTATTATTTGTTAATAATGATTTTAGATATTTATTGTTTTATAGTTTTGTAGTAGGCTGGCCACTTACTTGTGAAATGGGCAGGTATATAAATATATATAAATAAATTAGGTAAATAAATAAGTAAAAATATAACCCAACTATAATGTTAAAGGACTAAAATAAATGCTTGCTTAATTTTATATTGCATGCTCAACCATTACATCCACCTAAGGAAAACAGGTACATACCATTATCCAATTCTTACGTGCCAATCTTCCAGAAAAACCATAGCACTACAATTATTAGCCACTAATTATCCACAGTTGTTTATGCCATGGAGAATGTGCTTCACTCAAATATTTGATCTAATGCCATTCCACCAGTGGAAGCCTAAAACCAGGTCCCAAGTTCTAAGTGGTATTACTTAGAAAAGAAGAAGATATTCTCCTTATTATTAATTTTCAGGACTGATGCAGGTTTTGTTGACTAATTTAGATAATTAGGTTGAAAGAAGATTTTCTGTCTGACCAATCAGGGTTTATATATGTTGATTCTATTGTGATGTCCTATCTGAACTGTCTAAAAAAAAATAGTACCTGTTCTGCCCCAGCTACGGGTCCCAAGAAGTGTAGCACACACACACAACTCCAAAAACTCTGTTTAATACAAACAGACCCCTTTCAAAATACAGGCATTAACCACAAATGTCCTTATCAGCCTGCTATGAATTACAGAGATTAAACAAAGTCCGACAAAGGTTGGCAATCAGCCCAGAAACCAAAAAACTCACTCTCAAATTGCTCTGTGTAGGACCAAACTGTTGTTTCCAGCAACATTTGCTATCTGTGAGCGAACTTAAATAGGCTAAGGGAGTGGCCAATGAACCCCAAGTCTTACTCTCGAGAAGACCTCCTCCTGAGTAGCCACTCCTGCCTTTTGGCAGCCCTGCGTACTCGAGCATTGAGAAGAGGCTCCTCTACTTCACTCTCTTCACTTGAAGGAGCCTCTGGAGGTTCTGAAGGCCCTGGTTGAATCTCTGTCTCTGGTACCACATCCTCTTCAGCCTCCTCGCTGTCCGACTTGAGCGCCGGATGCACAGGCTGCTGGTGCAACACCACACCAGCCTCCTCATCACTGGGATCAGCCACAATCCGTGCAGGCCACTGGCGGGCCACAACAGTACCTGAGCTTCAAGGCTGTCTGGAATGAAATAGCTCATGATCCTTAAAGAAGGAGCAAAGTGTAAATATTTATGAACTTTCTTCCCTTATAAAGTTACAGAGAGCTGCAGATACACACAACTGTCTATTTTATAGCTAAATTATAGAATAGAATAGAATAGAATAGAGTAGAGTAGAGTAGAGTAGAGTAGAGTAGAGTAGAATAGAATAGAATAGAATAGAATAGAATAGAATAGAATAGAATAGAATAGAATAGAATAGAATAGAATAGAATAGAATAGAATAGAATAGAATAGAATTTTTACTGGCCAAGTGTGATTGGACACACAAGGAATTTGTCTTGGTGCATATGCTCTCAGTGTACATAAAATAAAAGATACGTTCATCAAGAATCATAAGGTGCTCATTACTGAGCACCTTACTGCTCAGCACATTACAGCTCATCTAACTTATGAGAGTGAGGAGGATAGTAGCAAATGTAAATAGTCAATAACATAACAATAACCATTAGCAAATGACAATAACAGAATCCTGAAATATACTCATCCTCTTAAGGTACTTCTCATTAGTTTATAGCTTGGAAAGTCCTTGGGATTCTTTTTGTTTATGCATTCTAGTAGCATGGGTTTTACATGATTCAACATTTGTAACACTTCAGTCAAGCATTTTCTATGATCCCTGAGAATCAAACAATTGACAAACAGCTTCAGAGGCACTGGGTTTTGCTTACTCTTTATGTTGAAGCCTTTAAATTCCTTTGCTTTTAACTATATGATGGCTAGGATTATCTAAGCACTTAATTTGCCAATGAATTTTGGCTGAGCTGTCAGGTTAATTCAGTTTCATTTAGTCTCCATTTTTCATACTCAATTCCAGAATTACTTTTGCTTCATTGTAGTGCACCAAACATATTTTCAGCATACATTTCCTTGTTCATTGTTGTTTCATTCACATGGGGAGATTCCCACCAACAGATTTTCCACTTGGTGAAGCACTCAATCTAAAGTCTTATTCCATATCTTATGCAAAGTAATCTTGAGTTCAGTTTTCAATGTCTTATAGATGCCTGCCATCCAAAATTATTGGTTTTGATATTACCAAGGTCTTCAGGCATGTTCAGTAAAGTTTGTGCTGCTTTCTTCAATGCACAAAGTGCCAATGGGGAAAAATAATAATAATTTGTTTATTTCTATTTCTGTTTCAGATTTATACCCTAGAGATCAGAGAGTAGTATATGGACATGAGGTTTTCCAAGAATCTACAATCAAGCAGGAAAAATCTGTTCCCTTTTTCTTCAGACTATGTTGGTAAACATTAATTTCCCCAATTATCCAGGGTAAGCTTTTTACAAGTCTTATTGTAAACAAGGCATTTAAATGTTGCTTCTAAACATTTTTGTTTTTATTAGAATATAAACATCTCTAAAGAAAAAAAAATGTGTGAGTTTCTTTCACTGTAATGTTTGATTTCAAACAATGCTTGATGACAACTAACTTCCCTTGTTTTTACAATGGAAACAGCAAAATTCTACCCTAACTTGTCATAGTTTAAGGCATAACATTATCAATCACATCTGTGGATCAGCTGTGGATAGACCAGGGATTGTTGCCGCTGCTTTGACAAATTTAATGCCCCCAATTTAATTTCTTTAAATTCAGCAAATGTAAAGAAAGCATACATATTATTCCAATATTCACTGGTAGAATTAAAAGTACATTTGTAACTCAGCACCAGTAGCAGAAGACCCTTGGACTATCAATAGATAGGAGGAAAAAAAACCCAATTTGGATGGACACTATATTATAGGTACAGAAGTAGATCCCCTTCCCCTTCTCTTCCTTTTCCTTCATCACCGGCACAACTATTGCTAAGTACAGTGTTATCCTTACCTTAGTCCTAATGATCTGCATGTATTTAAATTATATTTTATGAGCCTGCAACTGTTTTTGAATTTTAGTATTTGCATTATAAATAGTTACCTTTCATTTATATTGTTTTATCCTGTGACTTGATGGAGCTCAAGGAAAGATTTTCAAATATGCAGAGAATGCAAAATTGTTATCTGCAGCTAGTGCTTTAGAAGAGGTAAATTAAATTCAAAATGACTCTGACAGGTTAGGAAAAAAAATAGGCTTCAACTATCAAAAATTAGCAAAGAAAAATGTAAACTTATTCACATAGAAAACCAAAATGTAATGTACAGAGTAAGAAATACCAACTTGGCAATAGTAGATGTGGAAAAGATCTTAGAATAGTAGCTGACTGTTATCTGAGCATTAATTAACAGCAGGATAGAATTTCAAAGACAAAATGTTCTTTTAGGCTGCATCATCAGAAGTATAGTTCTAAATCATAAAAAGTAACAGTTCCATGTATGCTGCTTTGGTCTATTCCACCTTCAGTATTCTCTCCAATTCTGGGCACCAAATTTTTGAAGGAGAAAGTGGAACATATTCTGAAAAAAAGTGATAAGAATAATCAGGGGACAATACATTAAGACCTAGGAAGAGAGATGGAAAGAATTAGAATGTTTGGCTTTGACAAAATAAGCCCAAGGGAGTTATTATTGTATTTTCAAATAACCAAAAGGATAATATATGGAATAGGGCCAGAATGTGTTCATTACTAGAATATGTTCAATTCATATTGCAATGCAAGAATGGGAAAATGCAATTAAATTACAGGAAAGCAACATTAGGAAAAATTGCTGAATACAAAGAGCATTTCAATATTTAACCAATTATCCAGAAAGGCAGTGGGCTCTTCTCTACCCTAGGTACCCCAAGTAGAGACAAGACACTCATTTCTGGGGATGTTTTAATTTGAATACCAGAGGATTGGACAATTACCCTTAGGGCAACTTCAAAAATATTTCCACAATTTAATACAACACATTTAGCCTCCCATGTAAGGCAAAGCATTATTGAATGGTGAAATTACATAGTCATGTAATGAAATTTCATTACTGAAATTTTGGGTTTTTTTTTCCTCAAAATAATAACCTGTGTCATATAGATCCAACATCTCTCTTGGATCTTCCAAAAAGTTATTCACTATTAGAAAACAGTCTATCTTATGATATATTACAGGAAGAATTACAGGAATATTTTTTTACCCAAATTGAGTAAAAAACTGAGAAACACTGATTCGTACAAGTCACTTTCTAGACAATATCATTCTGCCGACATCATTAGTAAATTCTTTTTTAAAAAATCTCTCTTCCTTCATATAAACCATGCCTAGTTCGCAGACATAGTTGGACATTAATGATATTACTGTGAAATAGATATATAATAGAATACTTTGTCCTTTATATTTCCATTAAAAAAACAACAACATCCAGTGACTGGATTCAGGAATACATGAGTGGTAATACCTGAGAAATAAGATGTTGAAGTGAGTTGTTATTATGCAAATACACAGGAGAGCAAAATTAATGTTACTCAATCAACCTTCATTTACATTTCATAACTTTAAATTCACAAACTTAATATTCATGCAAATTTTAATTACTTTCAAGTCAGATAAAAGTGAAAAAGACAATCCCTGCACACTTCTAATGAACCAGCAAGTTGTTCAAATAACTGAGCAAGATTAGCTAAGTCTTCCAGAATTTAGAATAATTCATGCATTGCTGGTGGACTTTCCACAATGTTCAGATCATTTCCACAAATACTAGTGCTCTAATTATCTAATTAAATAGGATAGTCATTCCAATTATAAATCTGATATTTGCCCTAGGAGCATAATTTCTCTTCCCCACTTTTTTAAAAAGAAAAAAAAAAGCCTTTGAAAAATACTTTTGGCTTTTGCATGGCTGGGTCCCAAACCGAATAACTTTACTCGGTAATTAAGTCTTACAGAGTGAACTTGGCCTTCATTAATGCCTTTAAATCTAATATTTAGTATAGCCATAGTTGGGCAGAAAGGCCAAATGAGAGCATGTCTAGGCTCACTAATGTACACATCACTCAATACTAGCTGTTTTACCTTGTTTTACCCTGTTTTACCTTTACCTAGCCCAAGATAATTAAAGTTATTATGAGCAGAAAAGAAATTGTAATATAAATCCAATAAGATGCAAAATTTGTGTCTTCCAATTTTGTAGAGAAGATTAAAGAGCCACGGGTGGGAAAAAAAAACGGCATTTTATCCTTCAGCATGCTCTTAAATTAGAAGAAGAAAACTATTGGATGAAATCCTATAGATGTGCAGCAATTCACATAGAATCCAAAAGCTAATGCTTATCTTGGAAGATTGGATACTGAAGAATCAGAGTATTGCCATCTTATCCAATAATTTAATCATGATCCCAATTTTATACTGTATGAGTAACATAAGAAGTGGCTGGAAAAAGAAATTTTGTATGGACTGTATTTGCCACGCAGCAAGCAGAATATGTAGCTTCCTTATGGCAGTTGGAAAACATTTATATTTCTAAAACAGTATTTCTATAACTCAGTGTTGTTTTAATAGCTGTCATTGTGTTTAGAGAAGCTTACTTGGCATTTTAAGTTCCAATGCAATTCTTAAACCTGGATTAGACTTCTCCATCACTGCACATCAGGGACTATATGTGTATTTCATTTGGGAACAATTGCATAGGTGTTCCATTTATATTTCTGCAAATGTTAATATACTAGCTAGGGAGCACTCAAACAACAAAGCACAGAACAGAAAGTCATATCAACCAATCAGCACACAGGATGTACAACATCCGGTTGGGATTTGGGAGGTTTGCACCAGTGGTGAAACGTAAAATTTGTTACTACTGGTTCTGTGGGCGTGGCTTGGTGGTGATGGTAATGTGACCGGGTGGGCGTGGCCTACTTTTTTTTTTTTTACTTTTAGTAAAAGTACAACCTCTTAGAGGTTGAAAAAAATGCTTTTAAAAGGCTCTGGTGATCAGGCAACTCAGCTGGGCTCCTCAGAGCCTTTTAAAGGCATTTTTTCTACTGAAGGCTCTGACAAACAGGCAACTCAGCTGGGATTATCAGAGCCTTTTAAAAGCATTTTTTCTACAACCTCTTCAGCATTTAAAAATGCTTTTAAAAGGTTGTGATGATTCCAGCTGAGCCGTGCGATCATCAGAGGCTTTTTTTTTTTTTACTTTTAAAAGCATTTTTTCAGCCAAAGAAAAAATGCTTTTAAAAATTAAAAAAAAAAAAGGCTCTGATGATCGCGCGGCTCAGCTGGGCATCGGGGGAAGCAGAGATTTTTGCTACCGGTTCTCTGAACCACCCGCTGCCATCACTACCGGATTGGGCGATCCGGTCCGAACCGGGAGCATTTTACCCCTGGTTTGCACATTGACTAGTCTGCAACCAACTGCAACCAAACGCAATCAAACTCTTCACAGTATATATGGCAATACTTACGCACCATTGCGAGCAATGACACCTCTCCTGCGCGAGCTGCACTGGCTCCCAGTGGTCTTCCGGGTGTGCTTCAAGGTGTTGGTGACCACCTTTAAAGCGCTCCATGGCTTAGGGCCGGGGTATTTACGAGACCACCTTCTGCCACCAATAGCCTCCCACCGGCCAGTACGCTCGCACAGAGTGGGCCTCCTCAGGGTGCCGTCCGCCAGACAATGTCGGCTGGCGACCCCCAGGGGGAGAGCCTTCTCTGTGACGGCGCCCACCCTCTGGAACAACCTTCCCCCAGAGTTACGTATAATAACAGACCTCCGGATTTTTCGTCGGGCCCTGAAAACCTATTTATTTCAACAAGCTGGGCTGGCCTGAGTTAAATTTTAAATTGATTTTAAATTGGGTTATCTTAATTTCGGCCAAAATATTTAATTATTTTAATACTGTTCTTAAATTTTGTATGCTCTGTTTTTATCTTGGCTGTGCACCGCCCTGAGTCCTATTTGGAGAAGGGCAGTATAGAAATTTAATAAATAAATAAATAAATAAACTGTATTTCAAGTTTAGATGAAGTTTGTCACAAGTAAATGCCTTATTCTCCATTATGTAAATAGTATATGAACAGGATATCAGGGGTTAACTTATTCTTCACTTCTTAATGTATTCATACTTCACCACTCCTTTTTCTAGCTCCACCCATTGTATATATAAGGAGCTGGATACATCCCTTCTTTGCTTCTATCTGTGAATATTCAGTGAATATAGAATGCCTTATGTAAATAAAGAGAGATATATTTGAACTCTTAATTCTCAAATTATTTATTGAGTCTGATCCTGAAAATATCGCAACAATCTGGTAGCAGAGGATGGTTGAATTGACTCAATAAAAATTTAAACATGTCTAAAAGAGATAGGCCCAACACCAGGGCATACAGCAAAGAAATGGAAACGGACCAAGAAATAATCGATGAGTCCACGAATGCAATTTCAAGAGAATCTGAAGAATACACCACAGAAGACGAAGAAATAATAAATGAAGATAATGACCAGGAGGAAAACGAAATAGAAAACAACGAACTCAGGTCAGAGATACTAAAACTTTTAAAAAGCCAAAAGAGCGATGAAAGTCTCATTGCGAACCTCCAAGATATACTAAAAAACAACGGAGCAGCGAGAGAAAAGCACATCGCTACTGAAAAGCCAAAAGACTCAAAAATAGTAAGTGAAATGCTTACAGACAAAGGCACAGTGAAGAAGAAGGGCAGCGATCCCGCGCTAAATTTCGAATGGCAGCCATCTTGGTTTCAACAGACACCCAAGGTGAGTGAAGCAGAGCCAATCAGAAAGCAAGATTCAAAACTTCTGGCGCGAAAGGCCTTACTAGATAAAGTAAATAAAAAAGAAAAAAATATATACCTCAGAAGAATCAGAATCAGAGAACGAAGAAGATTCATCAGACATACAAATAAAGTCAGCAATGAAAACGCTTTTTGCTGCATTTGGACCGAAACTGAAGATTACTAAAAAATCAACCAAAAAACAAGCAAGCAAGCCAGAGCCTCAAAATCTACCCGCTCCTATCCAGACAACGAGAGCACCGACACCTGAACCTAGAGAGCCCTGCAGATACCACCCCACGCCGCAGACTGATCCAAGGACCAGCGCCTTCAGCAGAAGGAAACGAGCACCCGCTATCACCAGGACTCCCAAGATCGAGCCGGAGACTGATTCATCGGAAGAAGAACAAAGCGAACGAGCTGCAGCAGCAAGAACCTCTCACGACGATTCCAGGAACGAAATGAGCAACGCGCATGCGCAAAACTACGAGGACGACCCAGGAAGACATGAGATGCGAAGAGAATCATGTAGACTCGTTGTGAGCATTCCCACGCCGTTTTGCAATTTCCAGCATTTACGAGACCACGGACTACCCCCGGTTGTAAGTAATGGACCCAACAATGTTGGGAATTTACCCAGTGACTTCCCAAAGCTGAGGATAGATGGCATTAATTTGCAAGAATGGTATCAGCAGCTCCAGGTTGTCTTTATGAAAGAAAACTTATTATTTTTTATCACTAATCCCCCAAAAAGACCTTGGACTCTAAAGTTAGATTGCCTACACCATAGAGCATTTTTCTTGTTAATTTCCAGTGTGTCTCCTGCCATGTATCACAGCATTAAGCGGAATCTGACTGTCTCAGAAATTATTCAATGCATGTTCAATTTATTTCACAGTGATAGTGTAGCTACTACCACAAGAATGTCTAAAGATTTCTTCTCTTCTAGGATAAAGCCAGGGGTTACCATAAGTGAACATTTAATATCTTTAAACAAAATTAGAGCAGAACTGCATTTAAGGGGGGAGGTGATTTCAGATCAAACGATGAAAAGTGTTATCATCAACTCACTTGACCCATCATGGGATAATTATATGTCACATTTAGACACAATCAATCTAGGATACTTATCCATAGAAAGTCTATCCAATAAGTTAATAGCTGAAGACAATTCAAGGAGGAGTCGCTCTGACAATCATATAGAACACAAACAATATAGAAAGGTAGCATTTCAAGAAAGATATCATGAAACATTTAGATGCCACAATTGTGGGTCCAAAGAACATAGTAGGAGGGATTGCCCTAAAATCACAAGAGAAAGACATAGATCAGAATACAGAAGTAAGTACAACAACAGACAGTCTTCCATTGATAGACATAGGTATAGAAGTCCACCTAATTATAAAGAACATAGAGGGGGCAGAGATAATTCAAAGGATAGGAAATCTGGTTCACTGAATGGACTAAACAAACAAGACAACACTAACATACAACAAACAAAGAACAATAATTGGCTTATTGATTCTGGAGCAACTAATCACACTACAAATAATAGAAATATATTGTCTTCATTTGTAGAGGATAAATTTGTAATCAAAGTAGCTAATCAAGAAAAAGTCCAAGTAATAGGTAGAGAGAATGTAACCTTACCTGGTCTAGGAAAAATAGAGGGGGTATTACTAATACCTGAAATACCTCATAACATACTTAGTGCCATAAAACTAAGCAGAGATTCTGACACTAACATTGTGTTCTCAAAGGGAAAAGCAACATTAGAGAAAAATGGAATAGATATAGGTACAGTAATAATCAAAGGAGGCCTACCTTATTTAATGACAAGGGAGAAATGGTTACACAACATTGATTCAAATATGGAAGATAGCATTGAGATAGATAATGGAAACAATAGTAACAGTGACAATGATGAATGTGAAGTAACTCACAATCACAAAGATACACACAATGAAAAAAAACCTAAAATAGGTAAGCCAATTCACGATGAGTGTGCTCATGTTTTACATAGGAAGTTAGGACATGCCAGTTTTCCTGTAGTACAAAAGATGACTGAACACGCAGAAGGTGTTAAAATAAAAAATTGTGAAAACTATTTGGAATGCTCAGTGTGTAAGTCTACAAAGCTAAAAACTAGTCCCAGACCTAGAAGATCAACAAGATCAACCAACAAAATTTTTGATTTGGTACACATGGACCTAGTTGGTCCGCTAACACCATCAATTACTTACAAAAAACGTTACTTTCTAACCATTGTAGATGATTATAGTCGTTATGGATTTGTTTACACATTAAAACATAAAGATGAAACCTTTCAGAAATTTAAAGAGTTCTACAAACGTATAGAAACACAGCACAATATTAAAATAAAGCAAATCATGACAGATAGGGGATGTGAATTCATGTCTAAGGAATTCTCCCAATGGCTAAAGGACAAAGGAATGTTACATTACACATCTAGCCCATTTTCCGCATTCCAGAACGGAGTGGTAGAGAGAAAGAACTCAACATTACAAACCATGATTAGATGCACATTAGAAGATGCTGGCTTAGGCAAACAATTCTGGTCAGAAGCCCTACAATATTCTAATTACACACAAAATAGAACTTGGTCCAGCATTGTAAATAAGACACCATATGAAGTAATGTATAATAGGAAACCAAAATTAGCACACATGCACATATTTGGAGTCACTGCAGACGTACACATACCTAAACAATTAAGGCGCAAAGGAGAGAACGTATCCAGAAGACTTAGATTTATGGGATACGAGACAGGCACAAAAGGATACAGATTCATCGATAATAATAATAAATTTATAGTTTCCAGAACGGCTGTGTTCCATGAACAGGCCAACTGGTCTAAAATACATCTTAATGAAATATTCCCAAACACCAAACCAGATACCAAACTTCAAAGAAAAAGAACTATAGAAGAACACAGTAACAACATGCATAGAAACAAAACCAAAACATGGACAAACAGTCAACACAAAATAAAGACAGACTCTTTAACAAAAAAAGAAGCAAGGTATTTACATGACAATGATAGTAAGCCTGAAAGAACAATCAGAAGTAGTAGAAATCAAGTGCCAAACAAATACAAAGATTATGTAATGTATATGGATGGAGAATCAACAACACCTAATACATATGAGGAAGTGTTAAAACTTCCTCCTAAAGAAAAAGAAAAATGGGAATCAGCAATGACTAAAGAGATGGATAGTTTACGAGGGCTAAATGTATTTACACCTGCAATTGCACCAAAGGACAAAACCATCATTGGCACTAGGTGGATATATAAAATTAAAAATTTAGAGGGAGGCAATACACTATACAAAGCTAGATTAGTTGCACAAGGTTATGCACAGAAATATCCCGAGGATTATACAGACACATACTCTCCCACAGTTAGAACAGAGAGTGTCAAAACAGCTCTAGTTATAGCATCAGCACTCAATCTCAACGTGTTCCAATATGACATACAGACTGCGTATTTACACGCAAAATTAGATAAAGAAATATATGTAAGAGCACCTCACAGTCAATACACAAACAAAAATGAGACTTGGTTATTAAACAAAAGTTTATACGGGTTGAAACAATCTGGTAAACGATGGTATGATTGTTTAGTGAAAGTACTTAAAACTATGGATTTCAGTGCCACTACTGCTGACAATTGTTTCTTTGTAAAAAAGGATGGTGATTCCATAGAATTTGTATTAATCTATGTGGATGATATTTTGTATATAGGTAAACATAAAGAGAGGAGAGAAACATTTGTAACAAAACTAAATGAACATTTTTCACTAAAATCTTTGGGTAAAGTAAATAAGTATCTTGGCGTTCAAATCAGTAAAACCAGAAGGGGATTCAAACTTTCTCAAAGAGATAAAATCATAGAGCTCTTGAATAAATGTAATTTAAGTAATGCTAAGTCCTGTGACACTCCCATGCAAACTGATTTTCTAAGGAATGCAGACGAATCATCCCCTGAATTCAAAGATAACACATTTTATAGATCAATCATAGGTTCCCTTCTTTACATTTCTAATTGGACTAGACCTGATATTGCCTTGCCTCTCAACTTATTGTCCAGACATGTCAGCAAACCAACACTATACCATTGGGAAGCTGTCAAAAGGATATTAAGATATTTGAAGAGTAGTTTAGACTTTTGTTTGTTATTGGAACCTGATAATATCAAGGAGCCCATCCTCACATGTTACGCCGATGCGGATTGGGCTGGCGATACTTCATGTAGAAAAAGCACATCTGGTTATATATTTCTCCTTAACGGTTGTCCAGTTTACTGGTACACTGGCAAACAAGATTTAGTAGCTACTTCAACAACAGAAGCAGAATATGTTTGTCTATCTAAAGCAGCAAATAACCTTGTATGGTTTAATGACTTACTTTCAGACATTTGGAAAAAACCCACCTTACCATTTATCATGCATGAAGATAATAAAGCTGCTATCGAAATATCTAGATCTGATGCTATTGGACAAAGGTCCAGACATATAGATATAAAATTTAAACATGTGAGACAGTTATCTCAGGATGGATTTATCAAAGCAGTTCATTGTGAAACATCAGAGCAAATAGCTGACATATTAACAAAGCCTTTGCCGTCCAAGCAACATAAATATTTGACTTCTAAGTTACATGTTTTATATTGTTCTGAATCTGAATGTAATTGGTGTAATATATCGAATCGGCATTTAGAGGGGGATTTGTCACAAGTAAATGCCTTATTCTCCATTATGTAAATAGTATATGAACAGGATATCAGGGGTTAACTTATTCTTCACTTCTTAATGTATTCATACTTCACCACTCCTTTTTCTAGCTCCACCCATTGTATATATAAGGAGCTGGATACATCCCTTCTTTGCTTCTATCTGTGAATATTCAGTGAATATAGAATGCCTTATGTAAATAAAGAGAGATATATTTGAACTCTTAATTCTCAAATTATTTATTGAGTCTGATCCTGAAAATATCGCAACAAAGTTAAATTGATAAATCCAAGGCACAGACAAAAATGAGAATTTATCTGATTGAACTTAGTCTGATTGTCCAAAAATAAATAAATCACCTAGCAGATTTACAGTCCTTCCAATCCCTCAGCCCCCTCTATGGTATTTTTTTCCAATAAAGAATTAAATAAGATATTATGTCTATTCTTTAAACTCCATCAAGCTTTTGTCAAAGCATATACCAGGGATGAAATGCTCCCGGTTTGGACTGGATCGCCTGATCCAATAGCGATGGTGGCGGGTGGTTCAGAGAACCAGTAGCAAAAATCCCTGCCCCCCCACATATCCAGCTGAGCCACAGGATCATCAGAGGCTTTTTTTTTTACTTTTAAAAACATTTTTTCTACAACCTCTTCCGACGAAAAAATTAGAAAAAATGCTTTGAAAAGTTAAAAAAAAAAGTTGGCCATGCCCACCCAGTCACTTTAACCACCACCCTCCACCAAGCCACACCCACAGAACCAAATTACAAAATTTGTAACAAATTTTACAATTCACCCCTGGCATATACATACAGTGGGGCAAAAAAGTATTTAATCAGCCACCAATTGTGCAAGTTCTCCCACTTAAAAAGATAAGAGAGGCCTGTAATTGTCATCATAGGTAGACCTCAACTATGAGAGACAAAATGAGAAAACAAATCCAGACAATCACATTGTCTGATTTGGAAAGAATTTATTTGCAAATTATGGTGGAAAATAAGTATTTGGTCACCTACAAACAAGCAAGATTTCTGGCTCTCACAGACCTGTAACTTCTTCTTTAAGAGGCTCCTCTGTCCTCCACTCATTACCTGTATTAATGACACCTGTTTGAACTTATTATCAGTATAAAAGACACCTGTCCACAACCTCAAACAGTCACACTCCAAACTCCACTATGGTGAAGACTAAAGAGCTGTTGAAGGACACCAGAAACAAAATTGTAGACCTGCACCAGGCTGGGAAGACTGAATCTGCAATAGGCAAGCAGCTTGGTGTGAAGAAATCAACTGTGGGAGCAATAATTAGAAAATGGAAGACATACAAGACCACTGATAATCTCCCTCAATCTGGGGCCCCATACAAGATCTCACCCTGTGGGGTCAAAATGATCACAAGAACAGTGAGCAAAAATCCCAGAACCACACAGGGGGGTGGGACCTAGTGAATGACCTGCAGAGAGCTGGGACCAATATAACAAAGGCTACCATCAGTAACACACTACGCCACCAGGGACTCAGATCCTACAGTGCCAGACGTGTCCCCCTGCTTAAGCCAGTACATATCTGGGCCCATCTGAAGTTTGCTAGAGAGCATTTGGATGATCCAGAAGAGGATTGGGAGAATGTCAAATGGTCAGATGAAACTAAAGGTTCCACATTGAAATATGCATATGGTGTATGTACTAGAAAAAAGTAATAAAATTGAAGTAAAAATATATGAAATCACATCTGAATTGCTTTAAATGTGGATGTGTTTTATGCACATGCATAAAATTGTGTAGGAATCATCAGACCTGGTTCGAGGGCCAAAGCTTGAGCTCTAGGAATTATCCAGGAATTATATTTCTGGTGCAAGTTACTCCAGACGTAGCTCAATGTGATTTGATGTTTCATTGGGAGTTGAAATTTAGGACGAACAAAGCTCAAAACTCTGAATTTCTAACACAGAGAGACAGAAATGATAATAACCTTCTGGTTCTTTGGCATGATGGGGTGTTATACCTTTCTGGTTTTTTAGCATGATGGGATGAAATTTCCAAACCCTTTTAATAAATAAAATCGCTGAAGTCTTTTTAAACAGTTGGTTTGAAGTGGAATCAAATGCATTGTGCAACATTAATATGGAATTCTGCTTCTGATAGATAAAATGAGGACATCTGATGGAGGAAATGAAATGTATATTCATAAGAAGCTGTGTCTTATTTGAATGGAGTAGAGCTACTTGTCAGGGTCTACAATGGATGCAGAAGCAGAACATGCTTCTCTTTCTTCTTAAAAGCAAATCAGCTGCTAAACCAAACCACCTGCTTAACCCACTTTGGAAAACAGCTTCTTGCAAACCCTGAAGCTGGAGAGGCTGGGTAACAATAAGTCAGAGATAGGTAATAGAGAATCGTGAAAGAAACAATGTCTCTCAACCATTCCCCTCAGGATACTCTGCTTGGGCTAATAGATGGTAATAAGATTACCAAGATGTTTTTGATGAGAAAGCAGACTTATGACAAACAAAATGCATTAACCCCCCTTCCCCATTCCACTCTTCTTCCTCTCATCGTTACATTATTTTTGTTCTTTCACATTCTTTTTGCTGCTTTACTGTTGTGGCACAGTGTTTAGAATGCAGTAATGCAGGCCACTTCTGCTGACTGCTGAATTCTCAGCGGCTCAAGGTTGACTCAGCCTTCCATCCTTCTGAGGTCACTAAAATGAGTCAACCCATATGCCTCTGCTCTATACAGTTATCAACAAATACATGCAAATACCTCATATGCTCACTCTGTAAATTGTTTAGAGAGGATTGTAAAGCACTGTGAAGCATAGAAATCTTAATAATATAAATTTAAACATTTGGGGGAGGGGAATACCATGCTCCCCAGATTGTTGACATTTAAGAAATGCAATCCACCCAGTGTTCCCCAACTTGATGGTCTTGAATTGTTTTGAGACCACAATTACCAGAAAGCTTAGCCTTGACTACCAAGTTGAGGAAGGAGGCTGTTCAGTGGCCATTATTTATCTACAGCTGAAGCCTCTGGTGTCACCAATCTCCCATCTGGAGCACTTGGCTATGGGTCTCTAGAGACACATCTACTACCTGGGTTTAAAAGACATTCCATCTCCCCATGGAACCTTTTGAACTGTAGTTCAGTTGGGTTGTCAGCTTGGGACCAAACTACAGGTCCCAAGACTGCAGGGGAAATCCTGAAAGCTAAGTTAAAACCAATACAAGATTGTGGTGCCGATGCAATAAGCCCCATCCTGAACATGAAGAACTTTTGGTGGAAACCCCCCAAATCCCACAAGGAATGGACAATTTGAAGGTACTCGGATAAAAGTGGTGGTCGAGCGTCCACCACAAGGAAGGATCGAGCCTGCCTTTGCCCCCTGAGCTAATGATAGGATCGAAACAATCCAAATACAGACTTTTGTGCATACCCCAAACTACCTGGAAGGGGGTTGTAAAACATCCCCCAAGCAAGCAATCCCCAGCCCCTTTCAGTTTCCCTTTCCCCCAGTCTCTCTTGGGACACTTACCCTGAGTCAGATCATCTTTGTGGCATCCCGCCTTAAGCATGCTGTGATGAATCTTGGGAGGATAAAGAACCTGCACAGATGACATCACAGCCCCTTTGACCCCAGGGTGACCAATGAGCAAAGCTCTGGTGAACCAGAAGCAAAGAAGCACAACTCTAGTAACCTCCCTCCCCTTCCCGGAGCAGAGACCGGAATCTCAGCAAAGCCTCCGGGATTGGGAAAGTGATCTCTGCCCTGCTCCCCTCCATGTGGTGAAACCATGCCAAGCTATAGCTCCCGGTCGGGCTTTTCCCAGCTGGGACAAACCCCTCCTCCTTTATTGGTGTGCTCTTCTGGTCTCGGGTTGTCCCTTAGTTATGCAAGGAAGAGAAACTACCCAACACTCCCCACTTGTGTTTCCTTTTTGGTGACCAGCAAGATATTTTCTGGTCAGAGAGGAGTGGGGCGTGCTATTTTCCAAAGCACCTGAAGGCCAGACAAGGAATAATGGATGGAAGCTGATCAAGGAGAGATTCAACCTAGAAAATAAGGAGAAATTTTCTGACAGTGAGAACAATAAACCAGGGAAACAGCTTCCCTTCAGAAGTTGTGGGAGCTTCATCACTGGAAACTTTCAAGAAGAGACTGGACTGCCATCCATCAGAAATGGTGTAGGGTTTCCTGCTTTGTTGGGGGTTTGGACTAGATAACCTACAAGGTCCCTTCCAACTCTTATAATCTGTTAAAAATCAAATTGCTATTGCTATTTACATAAAATATTTAAAAGGACCACCACTCCATTGACACAATCTTCTGGGAGCTGGAGCCATAGAGTAACAAAGTTGGAGTTTTGTGAAGACCAAAATGCAAAATTGAATGATTTTCCCCATTTAAGCTTTTAGGACGCTCTTAGAACATGTTCCATCCAAGCTAATTGAAGCTTGAAAATTACCCAAATTGGCCTAAAGGACCAAATCTGATGGTCACCTTTAATGTATTAGTAATGATGGAGCACTAACTGCATTGCACAATGCAGGAGGATGTGTGTTTGTGTGTGGGACATCTGTAGAATAGACAAACTGGAAAGGCATATTGGGTTAATTTCTGTATCAAATTAGATGATGGTTGATTGTCAACTCTGAACATTTACTCAAGTTACTTGCAGATTGCTGGAGCAATACTTGTCTATTTGTTCTTGATATATGAAATATATACTGTATGGTAGACTTCACATATCCAGTATATTCTAATTATTCTAGTTTTAGACTAATAGCTTTAGCTAATATGGAAGCAAAGTAAAATCAGTGACTCAATAATTTGTTACTTGCTTCAAAATATTTAGGTGTATCCACATGTTATACATAGAATACTAGCTATTACAATGTACTGTAGATGTAGATGTGAAGGTAAATATATAGATAGATGGAGGTGGAGATGGATCAGGGGTGAAATGCTCCTGGTTCGGACCGGATCGGGCAATTTGGTAGCGATTGTGATAGTTGGTTCGGAGAATTGTTGGAATTGATGGTGGCATGAGACTCTGCCAACCCGCCTGGGTGTCGTTACTTCCTGGTTTTAACCAGGAAGTAATGTGTTTTTTACTCTCTGTGCATGTGCAGAAGATTTTGTGTATGTGCAGAGAATCTGCGTGCACATGTGATGTGTGCAAGAGAGCGAAGCCAGCACACTTCTGAACCGGTAAGGAAGGTAAGTAGATTTCACCCCTGAGATGGATTGATTGATAGATATAGATGAGATGACAGAAGTTTGGTGTAATGGTTAAGTCACCACGCCAGACACCAGGAGGCTGTGAATTCTAGTCCCACTTAAGACACAAAGCCAGATGTGTAACATTGGACCAGGCACACACTCTATCAGCCCTAGAAACAAAGCAATGGCAAAGCACTTGTGAAAACGAAATCTTGCCAAGAAAACTTGTTCAGAAAGTCTCTGAGAAACGGACATGATTGAACAGAAGAAGATAAACAGAGGGGGGGGGAGAGGGAGGGAGGGAGAAAGAGAGAGAGAGAGAAAAACAGAAGCATTAATCCCTGATTATTTCTCTTCCAACAATTATGCTTGAGCAAATTATCATAAATTGAAATGTATTTGATTTGCTTATCCCAAAG
Organism: Pituophis catenifer annectens; assembly: GCF_029215685.1. NCBI lineage: Eukaryota > Metazoa > Chordata > Lepidosauria > Squamata > Colubridae > Pituophis > Pituophis catenifer. The sequence goes on from NW_027256883.1 coordinate 80,573,502, forward strand.
AGGATAGACTTTCAAAACATATTGTAAGGGAAAAACAATTTTCTTTACCTGATTTTACCCACTTTAATTCCCAATGGCGCTAACACTCTCATTTATATTTATAATGTAACAAAATGTACCATCTGTCATGATAGCTGTGGGAGGCCAGATTACAATACAGAATAATATGATTCATTTTTAATAGAAATCACTACTGGTTAATTATAATATGAAGTGTCTTTTGGAATTGGAGCAATTATTTCACTGGCATTTTTGAAGCGAGTAAGTCCTGCAGGCTTGTATTCTCTTTTGTCACCTCTAGCTTTATTGAAAATGGCACAGGGTGATACAAAATTAGCTTCTCCTTCCTAGTTTTGAAGCATAGTTTTTGATTTCTCTGAGTGAGTGGTAATTTCCATGTAAACCATTCACACTTGGGTGACTTCATTGACTTTCATTGTATTTTCTGCTCTCACAGAGGAGGGGATCTCAAGTGTAAGTATTCAGCCATGATGGCTTCCTTTTTCACCCACTCTGTATTTCTTCTGTTGTTTCCCTGATATCTTTGAGAGGTGACTCCTTTTTCTTGCAAAACATGACAACAGAACAACTGTCTCTTTCTCTTCACATACCAGGGGCGGTAGGGGAGTGGGGAAATCTTATTTATTCTGCCCCGTTGTAATTGCAAGAGCTAATACATGAGTAGCATAGGTAGAAATAAATCAAGCAGAAATCTAAGGACATTCCTTCCTGGCACAGAAATGAAACTTTCTACTTCACTGTCCCTGCTGTTGGTGTGGCAATGAGTTCTTCATAACAAAGAGATATCATAAGGTTATAGCAGAACCAGCTTCTGTTTGTAAGATCACTCTAAAATATCACTATGCAATAGAATATGTATCATTCTATTTGAGGGCTCTTTCTTTCACAACAAAAATCATTATATCCCTAGAATGTTTTCATCTAACATTTTAGGTAATTATTTTAATAGTTAGATGGAAAAAATCTCTACTTTTCTTTGTAAAGCTGGGCTTGGATGGAAATATCACAATAAATTACTCTGAGTCTAGGAAGATTTTTTTCCTTCTCATGTTAAACATCCCTTTTCATTCATTCATTCATTCATTCATTCATTCATTCATTCATTCATTCATTCATTCAAATTTGCTATACATGCCCAATTCCAATGGATTCTGAGTGGCATACAAAACAAAAAACAACAACATATAAAACCAGATAAAACCTCAAACCACACAGATAGTCCCAACTAAAATGATCTCATAAACAATATAAATCAAACCAGACAAGAGCCCCAGACATACAACAATACATTGATATATCAACTCCAGGACTAGGACAAAAGCCAGGTTTTCAGAGGTTTGCAGGACACTGTCCCAGAGGGTGGAGAGGGCAACAAAGAAGGCACACTTCCTCCATGCCGCACTTTAATGATGTTTAATAGAAGGGACCTGGAGTAAACACACCCACTTGACCAGAACATATCAGATGAGTAGAAACAATTGGAGATAAGCAGTTCATCAGACATCCAGACTCTATTCCATTCAAGGTATAGGTAACAATCAGCACATTGAATCACATTCAGAAGCCAAATCATAATCAGTGCAGTTCATGTAACAGGGATGACAAAATGGTACATCAAAAGACACCTGTTATAGCTCAGTCCACTGCATTTGGAATCAGGTGTGCTTTCCATGTGGTCCTCAAGGGCACCTCATTTAGAGTGCATTGCAATAATCCAATCATGAGGTGGTTATGAGTACCTGTCTGAAGATCCTCCTGATGGAGAAAAATGTGCCACTGGTTCATTAGAAAAAACTGTGCAAAGGCCCTCCTGGTCACAGTTGCCATTCATTCTTTAAGCAGTAATTGCAAATACAGAAGGACCACCAAGTTGCATACCAGTTTCCAAAGGGGAAGTGCAGCCCCATCCAAAACCAACTATGGCAGTGGTGAAATTCAGCCGGATCTATCTGACTCGCGCCCACCTGCCCAAACATCATCACATCCCATTTTTGACCCTCTGCGCATGTGCAGAAGGCTCTTTGCATACATGGAGGAGGCACGTGTGAGTGTAGCGAGCATGCGTGCATGTGCGCTCATATTTGTGATCTGGTAGCGAAGGTACCAGTAGCATTTTACCCCTGAACTTCCAATCCTGGGAAGCCAAACAGCCACAGCTACTCAGCCTTCTCAGGATTGAACCTTATCTGTATCTGCCTTATCCAGACTTGAAAAGCTTCCAGGTACTATTCAATGCATCAACAGCTTCATTTTTGCAGCTTGAGAGAATACTGTGCAGTATACTGATGCCAGCAAACCCTGAACTGGTAGATTACCTAGTGGTTTCATGTAGATATTGAAGAGGTGAGGAAGAACACAGAACCCGGAGTCACCTGATACCTGTCCCAACCTGTCAGCACTGGCTGAAACCTGCTGTTATGTGAATTAGTGGAACACTGCTATCCCACTGCTATCTCTGCAATTAGTTTAGAATGATTCTATACTAAAGAGTATCAAAAGCTTCTGAGAGATCAAGGAGGACTATGATGGATGCACCACCACATCCTGAATTAACCAAAGGTAAGTGTGACCAATGTTTTCGCTATACTGTGCCCTAGTCTGAAACCAGACTGAAAGAGGTCTAGATAATCTGTTTATTCCAAAATCCTCTGTAGCTACCATCCAACCACCTTTCCACAACCTTCTCTCAAAGAGATTGAAACCACATGAACCCACACTGTAGTCACCTCTCAGGCTGCCTTAATAACTAAGAAGGTCCAGGATCTAACTCCAGCCCCCCATCCCAGTCTAAGTAGAGGCTTAAACAGGATTCACCTTAAACAGGATTCTCAGTAGCTATCTGCTAATGCACTATGGACAGAGAAATAGCAATGTTTTGCCACCCTAATAATGATATGGAATCTTACTCATATTTTGTAGTTATTTGCAACTATCTAATGATAAAGACTCAAGGCTAGAAACTGAATTTAGGGAGGATCTGAATTTAGTCCTGGCTTAGGCATGAAAGCTTGCTGGATGGTTTGCGGCCAGTCATTCTCTCAGTCTAATTCACAGGGTGGTGGTTGTGTGGAAAACAGAAAGAAGAAGAAACATTAGGTATGTTTGTCTCTTTGAGTTACTTATAAAATTAATAAAGGTGGGAAGTAATTAAACAGATTCTAATCACTGTGGTGGCACAATGGTTAGAATGCAGTACTGCAGGCTAACTCGCTGCTTACTCCAGGAGTTTGATTCTGAGCAGCTCAAAGTTGACTTAGCCTTCCATCCTTCTGAGGGGGGTAAAATGAGGACCCAGATTGTTGAGGGAAATATGATGACTTTGTAAACTGCTTAGAGAGGGCTGTAAAGCACTGTGAAGCAGTATATAAGTCTAAATAAAAAGTAAATAAAAAATGTTTTAGCAGTATGTTAGACAAGTGAACAAACAATTCACTAGATGAACTTGAAATTCCTGGTCCTTCCATTATCCAACATTCAGTTGTGATTTTTCTTTGCCTGGTACAAGAGTTGATGACTTCAGGCAGATGCCAAATAAAGCCCTTGCCAGCAGATGGGGCTTTAGTAAAAACTGGTCCTTTTCATTATCTGTCAATCTTTTCTCACATTTGGTTAGCATAGTTTTCCCATATCATTAATAAACATAATAATTAACTATGTAGCTAGTATGTTAATTGAAGAATTTGTAGTTCAGTGATTAAATCTGATGTTCTTGGGCTGACAATGACAGTATTATGAAATATCCAAATCAGGTTCAAAACCTTGCTTTATTTTCAGCATGAAGTGAAGACATTGGTATTTGCTTAATCTGATATTAATGACCATATGACCATACTTTGTTCTTTTTAATGTGAGTTTTTTTTTTTTAGTTATTCTAATATGTTAATTAGTTGAATCTAAGATGGGGTCATCCATACAGGGTAATCTGTGTATATTTTAATAAGGAAGAAAAAGTATTTCCAAACTCATAATTACATGTGGTAAGATTATAAGGAGTATAGTCCCTTGTATAAGGAGTGTAAGAGCCTTGGTGGCGCAGCAGAGTAAAGTGCTGTTAAGTAGCACCAGCTGCCTGCAATTACTGAAAGTTCAAATCTCACCAGGCTCAAGGTTGACTCAGCCTTCCATCCTTTCGAGGTAGGTAAAATGAGGACCCAGATTGTGGGGGCAATAAGATGACTTTGTATAAAAAAGAACACCGCTTAGGGGGCCCCGAAAGCCCTACTAAGCAGGTATATACAAAAGTATGAAGGCTATTGCTTAATGCATTGTAAGGCACCCTGAGTCTCTGGAAAAGGGCAGCATATAAATCGAACCAATAAATAAATAATAAACAAACAAACAAATAAAATATTAAGTGGTCCTTGCTGTTCCCTGAGCTTGATTGCTTTCTTGCAGACGTTTTATTATCCAAACTAGGTAACATCATCACTGCTAATAAGGAGTTAGCTTTCTGTGTATATTCTAGGGCTTTGCCTGTCAGTTTGGTGGGAATGGTCTTGAAGATTGTTTGGTTGGGCCCAACCAAAAAACCTCCATGACCATGACCACCAACACTGACAGGCAAAGCCCTAGAATATAAATGGAGAGCAAACCCCACACCTTACTACAACTGATGATATTACCTAATGAATTACTGATGATATTACCTAGTTTGGCTAATGAAACATCTACAAGAAAACAATCAAGCTCAGAGAGCACCGAGGACCCCTCATTTCAACTCTGAGCTACAAATATTCTCCTTTATTAAAGTTGTAAAGCTATGTACATTTATTTGAGTAAATCCCCAGAAACACACATCAGACTTTTTTTAAAAAAATATCCATGGATATATTATGTTTGACTCCAAGAAAAATTTTCATTAGATATCTCCAGTATAGCAGCAGGTTTTGAAACTGGCGAGAAGCGAGTAAACTGAAGCTTGTCCTGTTTTAGCAAAGCACTTTCTTAAAAACATACTTAGGACTGGCATTGTCCTTCCTTGCCTTTTACATTTCCAACCATTTGTTTGGCATAATCTCTTTCTCTGATGTTGGCACCAAAGTCATTATCATCAACACTGCAACTGGGCTATTTATAATGCCATTAACAGGAAAGCTTTGTGAGGACATGCCAATTTATTCTCCTCTCTTTTATCTCCTCTTCCACTTTTCTATGCACTTGCTTAAGAATATTTTTCACCCCAAAGGACCTTTTCTTGTATTTAGAAAGACTCAAAGGAGCAACATGGTTTCCTGAATTAGTCATGAATGACAAGGTTTAGCGGCTAAAAGAATATTTCTCACCCAGGGAGATCAAAGTGCTAGCCTTAAAGCCATGCATTGTTCACATGGTAAACATTGTCTTCAAGGATATATGATTTATACTGAAGTGTTATATATTATATATTATATTGTGTTATTATATTCTACAAGCTGTTGATCTAACACTATGGTACAGGGTGAACATTTTAAGAAGAAACTGAAAGTTGGATTCAAATCCCAATATAGATAGAAAACCCATTGGTTTATTTCAACTAATTATTTCCTTTCATCTTAGTCCATCTCACAGATTTGTTAATATGATAAAATGGGAGCAAAGAGAAGTAGATATATTATGACAATTTCGTGGACATGCATACTTCTCAGATCCCCAATCCTTCCATTCTTTCTTCTTATTTATGCATCTCCACTTCCAAAACACTTCCAATGTTTTAAAATTGTCATATCAGGCAGGAGTACTGTCAGTATATAAGGGTTCATGAATTGGAATAGACATGGTATCAGGTCAGCCAATGGGAGGCTGGTGTTCTCGGCTTCGTGCTTCCAGGAGCAATGTGAGATCGCAGCTGTCTCTTCCTTTTAACTGCTAGTGGGGGTGTGAGCTGATTGGGTGGGAACTTGGCTGTGTTCTGATTGGGTGGAGGTGTGTTCTGATTGGTTAGGGGCTTGGCTGTGCTCTGATTGGATGGGGGGTTGGTTGTGCTCTGATTGGCTGGGGGTATGTTCTGTTTGGGTGGGGGCTTGGTTGTGCTCAGCTTAGTCTGAGTTGCAGGGGGATTTGAGCTGGTTAGCTGCGTTGTTGTTGTTTGGCTTCGTGTTTGTGGCCGTGCGAGCTCTTCATGGTGGGTGTCAGTCTGCTTCATGTATGGATTGGAGGAGTTTAAAGTGGCTAATGATGCAGCTGTGGTCTGGCTTCTGGTCCTTGGTCATGGCTCATTATAAGTGTGGGTTTGAGTCTGCTTTCTGCGTGGATGTGTGGTGGTGACATCCTGTGTGGCTCTCGTGAGTGTGGGTCTGGTGTCATTCGTCGTGTTAGGGATTCGTTTGTCAATAAGGGCGGGTTTCCAAATGGCTGGTAGGCGGGAGGTATCGTCTCGTTTGTTCATGCTGTGTGGGCATTTTTCTATCTCGATGGCTTCTCTGATTATTCTGTTGTTAAAGTGTTCAGTTTTGGCGATAGTTCTGGTCTTTTTAAAGTCAATATCATGTCCTGTGGCTTTAAGGTGTTGGACCAGGGAAGAAGTTGGTTCCTCTTTTCTGACTGAGTTCTTGTGTTCTTCTATGCGTGCACTTATTCGTCTGTTGGTTTGTCCGATGTATGTGGTGGGGCAGGCGGTGCATGGGATTTCATATACTCCTTGATTTTCTAACTCAATTTTGTCTTTGGGGTTCCTTAGGATGGTGGATATTTTTCGGTTTGTGCAGAATGCTGTCTTGATGTTATGTTTGTGGAGGATTTTGCTTATTCTGTCTGTGGTGCCTTTTATGTATGGGAGGAGGGCTTTGCCGTTTTCTTGTTCTCTGTCTTGGATTTTAGTGGGGGTTTCTTTTTGGATTAGGTTGGTGATCTTATTTCTTTGGAATCCATTGGATGTTAGTACATTAGTGAGAGTGTGTAGTTCGGTTTTTAGGTGTTGTTCGTCAGCTAAGCGTTTTGTTCTGGAAATGAGTGTCTTGGCTACAGAGTTGATCTGGGCAGGGTGGTGGTGTGAGAGTGCGTGCAGATAGCGGTTTGTGTGTGTTTTCTTCTGGTAGATAGTGTGTCCTAGGGAGCCATTGGATTTTCTGTAGACTAAGACATCCAGGAAGGGAAGTTGGTTGTTCGCTTCTGTTTCCATGGTGAACTGTATTTTGGGGTGTAGGCTGTTGAGGTGTGTGAGGAAGTTGTCCAGTTTTTCTTTCCCATGTGGCCAGATTATGAAGGTGTCGTCTACATATCTGAGCCAGAGTTTGGGTTTGTGATCAGATTTTTCTAGAGCTTGGGTTTCAAAGTATTCCATATAGAGGTTGGCAATGACAGGTGAGAGGGGTGATCCCATGGGTGCTCCTTCTATTTGTTTGTATTTCTGTCCATTATAGATGAAGTATGTGTTGGATAGGCAGTGGTTGGTCAGATCTAAGATGTGCTTGGGGGGGTTATATTTGTTTTGGATAACTGTCAAGGCTTCTTTGATTGGTACTTGGGTGAAGAGGGATATGACATCGAAGCTCACGAGTAGGTCACTGGGCTGTAAGTTTTGTTGCTTTATGATGTCTATGAACTGGAATGAGTTTTTTACGTATGAGGTGATGGATTCTGCATAGGGCTGTAGTTGTTTGGCGAGAAATTTGGCTAGGTTTTGTAGAGGTGAGCCTATGGAGCTGACTATGGGTCTAAGTGGGGTTCCTTCTTTGTGTATCTTGGGGAGACCATAAAGCTTAGGGCATCTGGATGATTTCTCTCTGGGAATGATTCTTTGCTGAATCTCTTCACTGATGGGGGAGGCTTTTATTTTGGATCTGGTGGTTTTTTCCAGGTAGGTGGTGGGGTCTGTGTTTAGGGGTTTGTATATGGAGTCTTGGAGTAGGTTGGTTAATTTGGTTTGGTAGTCAGATGTATTCATAACCACCGTGGCATTGCCCTTGTCTGCTGGTAGGATTATTATGCTGGTGTCTTCTTTCAGGTTAAGTAGTGCTGTCTGTTCCTCTTTGGGTAAGTTACTTTTGGGTGGCTTGCTGGTGCAGAGGATGTTGGTGATTTCGAGTCTGATTCTGTTTGCGTCGTCGGGGTTGATTTTGGTCAGGCTGGTTTCAACTCCGCATATAATGGTTTCAGTGGGGATGCTTTTGGGAGCGACTGCAAAGTTGAATCCTTTGGAAAGGACATTGGTTTCGGCTTTGGTGAGGATCCTATCTGAGATGTTATGCACTGTTTGTTTCATGTGTGGCTGTGAGGGTGGAGGGGATTGTTTCTGGCGTTCTTGTAGTCTTCGGAGTTTGTTGGTGTGTGTGTCTGTCTTGAGGGTGGTCTGTGTTTCGGCTCTCCAGACGGCAAGTTGTTTGGATTTGTCCCAAAGTGCGGGGTGAATCTTGTTGCTGAGTTTGAGGTGAAGTGTGAGGAGATCCTTGTTGATTCGGTCTAGGAGGAATCTTTTTCTGTGGAGTTCATTTCTGATTAGGGCTAGTTCTGTTCTTTTCAGAATGCGTTTGGTGGCTGCAGAGTTGGAGTGGAATTTCAGTTGGAAGCCTATGGGGATTAAATTTTGATCTTGGCAGTTGCGTAGGAATGCAAGGTCACATAAAATGGAAGCTCTTTGGACTTCGAGTTTTTCATAGGTCCTGGTCAGATGGTGGATTTCCTCCCCGTAGAGGTGCGATATTTGTTTTCTCAGGTTTTCGCGGGTGTTTGTATGTAGGTCTTTGGTTATTCGGGTCTTCTCCCACGTAAAATTGAAGGTTTCTTGGCAACGTTATGAGTGCTTCTGTGAATATAGCTTCTGTGATTATATAGATTATGTGCTTCTGTGATTTCTGGTTCTGGCTTCTGCTGCATGGTATTGTATACATGTACCATGCTTTATATTACTATATTATATAAAAGAAGAAGATTATATTTATAAAAGAAGTTTCTTTTATAAATGAATCCTGCTGAATTCTTTACTTGTGTGCTGGTTGCTGCAAACTCTAACAAGTACCTACTGACCATATTGAACTTGAAAACAACTAAGCACCTAGACCAGTGATGGTGAACCATTTTTTCCTTGTGTGGCGACACTCATAATGCAATGCCCCCCCACAGGCCCCTTCCCCATTCATGCATTCATACCTCCCCCCATGCTCCCCCCACATGCACACGTGACCCCCATTTTGGTGCTAGCAGGCCTCCCTGAAACCTCCTGGAACCAAAAATGGGGGGGTGAGGGTGCGCCGCACCTCCCCACTCCTGCCCATGCATGTGCGACCCACCACCTTATGCACACACATGTGACCCCCCCCCACTCCCCCATGCATGCATGTGTGTCTCCCAGCAGAGACCCTAAAATCAGCTGGCCAGCAGGAGGCATGCAGGTATGTGCGGTGGAGCTGACCTGGATGTCGGCTCACATGCCCACAGAGATGGTTCCACTGTTAACTGTAGCACATGTGCCATACGTTCACCATCACAGACCTAGACTAAACTGAGAAGTTAAACCCAAATATATTGTGTACCGCCACCACCCCAACTTATCTACTTAGCTATCAAATGGAAGAAAGTAATATCTTCCACATTGTTGCACATTATGCTATATCCTGGAATCAAATTCCACTCAAAACAGCTTTTTTTAAAATTTATTTTAAAATTTTATGCTAGAATAGTATTAATCTTGTGTCCAGGGACAGCTGGATTATCATCTGATTGGCAAGTTCCATTTGGAATGGAAATATTTTCATTGTTTAGCACCTTAGACATTAAAATTTCTCTCTTACTTCCCGGTTGGACTATTGTAATGCTCTCTACATGGGGCTCCCCTTGAAGAGCACTCGGAAGCTCCAACTGGTCCAGAATGCGGCCGCGCGGGTGGTTATGGGCGCAACCCGTTATGCCCATGTGACACCCCTCCTGCGCGAGCTGCACTGGCTCCCGGTGGTCTTCCGGGTGCGATTCAAGGTGTTGGTTACCACCTTTAAAGCGCTCCATGGCATAGGACCCGGGTACCTCCGAGACCGTCTTCTGCCACCAATAGCCTCCCACCGACCAGTTCGTTCCCACAGAGAGGGCCTCCTCAGGGTGCCGTCAGCCAAGTTATGTCGGCTGGCGACGCCCAGGGGGAGGGCCTTCTCTGTGGGAGCCCCAGCCCTGTGGAATGAACTGCCCCCGGAAATTCGTAAGATATCTGACCTCCGGGTGTTTCGCTGCGCATTGAAGACCCTGTTGTTCCGCCAGGCCGGACTATCAATACAATAGTTTTAAATTGGGGTATTTAAATTTATTGGGGTTTTAAATTTGAGCCATTTATTTAATTATTTTAAATTTTATATCATTGTTTTGTTTGTGTTTTTAAATAGGCTGTACACTGCCCTGAGTCCTTCGGGAGAAGGGCGGTATAGAAATAAAATTATTATTATTATTATTATTATTATTATTATTATTATTATTCTCCATTGTTGTTCTGTTTATTCTTAACTGGCCCATAGAAAGAATCCCTTTTAAATTTAGTCACTGTACTGTGGATTCTTGTGGAGTTACTGTTTTAGGTTTTCTCTTGAAAGTTTCCCCTATCAGGTGATTAGGGAATTGTATGGAAGAAGTTACTTAACTGAATTCTCCAATTTTCTACACAGTATGCCAGGTATTTAATATACAGGTGTATATAATCTTCTTTCTTAATCCTTTAGCTTGTAAAAATTAAGTTCCAAGAATTGATATCACAGGGAAGAGTGTAAGCAAAGTGCTGTGATTTTCTTAAATCAATGGTGGCTTATAAAAGTAGTCTGAATGACTTGTTTATTCAAAAATTGGTTTTCAGATGATTGACAACAATGATCTTCTTTGTAATTTAGAAAAGAAAATTAAAGGCTGACAGACTAATGGCAGCCTTATCACAAAACAAGTATGAAAGCACTCTTCATTACAATCTCATTTGCAAATGTTACTTATTGATAAAGACCATAAAGTAGATGGAAAATTTCAGGTAGCACAAATAGGTAAGTACTGTAAATAGTAGGCAGGTAGACAGTTGATAGATTCACTTTGTCTTTATGTTACAGAACAGTTTGTGTGTCAATTAAAAATCTCTTACATTTAAGTTAACCTAACTTTCAAGCATGAGCAAGCCTGCAAAATCTCTAACCTATGAGCCAATACAAAACTGTCATGATTCCACATGATGGATCTTCCTCCAGATCCTCTCTAGTTCCTGACCAGGAATCTATCATTTCATGCTGCGTAACTTGTCTAAAGCTTTACTTCTCCCTTGCATTTAGGTATATATGCAAGAATGCATCTTTATGAACCAGGAATATGTGGCTCTTGGTGAGAAGGTCCCAATAGCAAGCCACACCAATTTTGGGATGCAATTCTTTTCAAATTGTCCAGAATAGATTTACAAGCAACAGACAAGGCACTGTAAGTCAGGTGGGGTGGAAGTGGAAGACCAAAAACTAAAATAAAAATTCTGATTCAAATCCCCAAATTTCTGATTAAAATATCTACCAAGATTTTATTTTTAAATCGAGTCATTTAAAATATCTATAAATTTATCCTTATAAAAGGGGAAAAAATCCTTCAGTATGGCCCTGCTGTTTGGGATGATTTTGTTTTGCCTTTGTTTGGAGGGAATCTGAGTTACATTTAGCCAAAACTGTCCACTGATTTGCTACCAGATCAAGAGTTTCCCCCTCTTCCTTGTTTCTTCTCACTTTCAGATCCATGATAAAGCAAATGGAAGACACCACTGGCAGTAATTCAGATTGCAGATTGCAGTTATGGGGTGGGGGACTGACATTTTTTTTCCTCTTTTATTAAGAAGAGTGGATTTGAAATATTTATCAAATTGCTCCAAAAGAATGGCAAAACAAACAACACAAATGGAAAGAATTAGAGAAAAGTTAACTTCCCAGGACACTTATAAAGTGTGGATATCATAAGTGGTCAAAATATTTAAAAATGCAACCAAGGACTAGCTCATTATTAGATCACTGATTCAAGGCCAATTATCCCAAATGAAGATGTGAAGTTACATGGAACCCATTTGATATTCCTATATTCATAGCCTTTAAAAGATTGTTGCCGTTTGAGTATGCTTGTTTGACTTTTGCTCCCATTTAAAATGTATTAGATTCAATTGTGATGAGTAAAGGTAAAAGTCATTAATTTTAAGTGGAAGTCCAGACCCTATAATCAGGAGGTTAATTGTCCTGGTTTTATTTGTCTTCTATCCTTCAAATATTCTCTGATATTGACATTTTTAAATATAAGTTAGAAGTTTTCAGTCCTCTCAATTAATTAATTGTAAAAGTCACTGGCAGTATTGCCTTCAACTCTTAAAACTAGCCATTACCTCTAATATCCTCAACAATTAATGAGTGTTTTAAAACTGAAGTGCATGATTGAGCAATGAGCATTTAGGAGCTCCTTAAAGCAGAAAATGTTTAAAATATAGTAAAACATTTCCCACATATTAAATATTTCCACATTAATCTCTCAACATTGGTGATCTACTTACATAATTATTAGATGAATCATATTTCCATATTTATTTAATGTATTTATTGTGTTAATATTCTTTTGTTTTGACTAAGAGCCTTAAAGGAGTAACAAATCCAGAAACAAAAGTATTATTCTCTTTTCCATTCCAAAGCAATTTATTCAAGATTGCTAACAAATGTCATTCGAAGCATTCAAAGCATTCCAAACCAACTTCTACATCTTCAGGTCTATCATGTTAGATTTCCCAAATTTGGATCAGTTTCTGATTCCACCATGGTCCAGAAACCATAGTACATATTCCATCATAATTATTCTCACCTAATATCAAAGACATTGCCTATGCCTTTGGCATTAGTCTATACAGGTTCCCCTGGTCTGGTGCTTAGAGATAAAACTGTCTTTATTATTGTGCAAGAAAGTTGGCCAAGATAATCTCTTAAATTATCCCCCACCGATTTTAAAATAAATTTCCGTCTCTTCATAAATAGCAAAATTTCTGTAAACAATGGCAAACATGAAACAAAACTTTTTTTAATCCTAGGTTTTTTATTTTTAAAAAATTGTAAACAAGGTCTTGATAGTTTAGAATGATATCCCTGCACTCAATCACTTAAGGCCTGTTCATCTCATGCTTGGACTATTGCCACACATCTACATGTGACTACCTTGAAGAGTATTCAAAAGTTATAGCTGGCACAGAATGCAACTATGTGGACAGTTTATGGCCCCCCTACTGTGAACCCATGTTACAGTGCTGTTCCACGAGCTTCATTGGTTGCCAATTTGCTTTTGGGTCCATAAAGGCCTTTATGGCAAGGGCCCAAACTACCAGAGGAACCATTTTACCCCAATGAAATTGGCCCTCCCCATCCACACTAGCAGAAGGGGCATGCTGTAAACCCTGTTGGTCAAGGAACTCTAGATCCATGGATCCTGTCTTATGGAACATTGGGCCCACTGAGGTGAGATCTGCACCAATCCTTTTAGCCTTCTGAAAGGGCCAGAAGACTTAGCTCTGCCAATTGGCCTAGAGCCCCAATGGGGGCACATCATTCAGTAGGTGGTTAACGGACTAGGCAAGACCCCCATCTCATCTCCCCCATGGGTATCTTGCTCCCTCCCCACATTTGTCAATTTTAAACTAATATAATGTTATTATTTATTGTTTCAATGTTTTGCTGATTTTTGTTGGGTTTTAATGATTGCAAGCTGGCTAAAATCCCCTCCTGGTGAGATGGGCAGCATATAAATTGAACAAATGAACAAATGAGTGAGTGAATGAGTGAGTGAGTGAGTGAGTAAATGAATGAATTTACTAAAACTATTTACTAAGTCTGCACTACTATTAATCTTCTCATTGTTCCCACCACCCATCTCCTTCCTCTTATGACTGTATGACTGTAACTTTGTTGCTTGTATCCTTATGATTTATATTGATATTGTTTCCTGATTATTTGTACTCTACGACTATCATTAAGTGTTGTACCTTATGATTCTTGATGAACGCATCTTTTCTTTTACGTACACTGAGAGCATATGCACCAAGACAAATTCCTGTGAGTCCAATCACACTTGGCCAATAAAAATATCTATTCTATTCTATTCTATTCTATTCTATTCTATTCTATTCTATTCTATTCTATTCTATTCTATTCTATTCTATTCTATTCTATGAATGAATAATATCCTTAATCATCAAGATGGCATTCTGTGCATACCTACTTAGGAGTAAGTTCCACTGAGCTGCATGGAAATTAATTAAAAAAAATATGTTAGGATTGCATTGTTTGGTTGCAGTGCACATTTGCCATCCTCTGGAGTATACTTATATTGAAATCATACTTGCAAAGGCAGGAGTCAAGCAAATGATGGATGCTTACATGGTTTCGACCAGCCTTTCACAATGGGAAAAAATCCATACCATTATTATTCTTTATTTTATTTTTTTATTTTATTTTAAATTTATATACCGCCCTTCTCCCTGAGGACTCAGGGTGGTGTACAGCCAGAATTAAAAAACATGGAATACAAATATTAAAAACAATTAAAATATATATAAATTTGGCCCAAAATTAAAAATACAAACCAATTAAAACATTTAAAAATTTCTTCTTAAGCCAGCCCGGCTTGCTGGAAAAAGTGGGTTTTAAGGGCACGGTGGAAGGCACTGAGGTCTTGGATTCTCCTTATCTCTGGGGGCAACTGATTCCAGAGGGTAGGTGCCCCCACAGAGAAAGCCCTCCCCCTGGGGGTCACCAGCCTGCATTGATTGGCTGATGGCACCCTGAGGAGGCCCTCTCTGTGGGAGCGCACGGGACGATGGGAGGTCGTTGGTAGCAGCAGGCGGTCTCGAAGATAGTAGGCCCGATGCCATGGAGCACTTTAAAGGTGATAACCAGCACCTTGAAGCGCACCCGGAAGACCACTGGGAGCCAGTGCAGCTCGCGCAGGAGCGGTGTTACATGGGAGCACCATGCTGCTCCCATCACTACCCACGCTGCTGCATTCTGGACCAGTTGGAGCCTCCGGGTGCTCTTCAAGGGGAGCCCCATGTAGAGAGCGTTGCAGTAGTCAAGGCGAGAAGTGACGAGGGCATGAGTGACTGTGCACAGGGAATCCCGATCAAGAAAGGGCCACAACTGGCGAATCAGGCGAACCTGACAAAAGGTCCCCCTGGTTACAGCTGTCAGATGTTCCTCCAAGGACAGCTGCCTATCCAGGAGGACTCCCAGATTGCGAGCCCCTTCTGTGGGGGCCAAAGACTCTCCCCCAATAGTCAGTGATGGAGTCAACTGACTATATCGGGATGCCGGGAGCCACAGCCACTCAGTCTTGGAAGGGTTGAGCTTGAGCCTGTTCCTCCCCATCCAGATCCGCACAGCCTCCAGGCACTGGGACATCACTTCAAGGGCATTATTATTCTTAAGTACAGGTAATCCCTGGGTCACAAGTGTTCCCTTAGTGAACGTTCAAAGTTATATGATAAGCATCCTCTAGCATTTGTGAACAAGTCCCAAAACCACGAATCTTGCAGCACCATGACAGTTATTCACCTTTACAAACAACAGCAGAGAGTCTGCAACATTTGTCTTGCTGCAGGTCGAATAAGAGCTTCTGAGGGACAGATCTGCCCCTCCAATGCTCTGTTTGGGCCTCCACAGGCCTCCCCCGGCATGTTCCATGACGCGGACCGGTGGAGCTGAGAAGAAGATTCTATGGCCTGAAAAAATGTAAAGATCCTTCCCCTACATAGATTTGATTTAAAGCAGAGCAAGTACAGTAAGTTAGTAAATGAGTTTCAGAAATGTTCTTGCATCATTTTAACTGATCTTTTCTCCATTTAGTTCTAGTTCAATATTTTGATCCAGCAAGACATTAACTATGTTCCATGTTTCCAGCATAAGGGGAAAAAAATCTACACCCACAAATCTGTTAGTTGATTGTTGGCTTAATTCCTATTTCAACATGATTACTGCACCCAGATAACAAAACAAATTAGATCCTCCTTATTTATTACTTGGCTGTAAGTATATTCTGTCGGTTTTCATTAAACTTAATCTGTTCACTTTCTCTGACATTATACTTGAAGAGAGTACAGTTAAAATAAAAAATATTAAAATATGACAAAACCATATTTTAAAGATGCCAATAAATGCTGTGCAACATTTCAAGTTGCTCTCAGTCAGAATTCTCCCGTTACGTTATTATTATTCTGATTTGATTCCTACTCAGTTCCTTTTTATTTGCAAAGTATTCACTGTTTTGCCAATTTGCCTTCCATTTACTCAGTCAAATAGTCCTAATTTTTTAAAGAGCAGGGGCTTCATACAGAGAAAAGTATTTGCTGAGCATCAAACTTCTTGTTTACTATTATGGTGTATTTGAGTGACCATCCTATAATACTTAGTAATTATCATCTTTTCATTATTCCATCTATAGTGATTTAACAAAATGATCTATTTAATATTGGGATGAGATTACCTTATTTTTAGGGCAACAGGATATTCTGAAAGGCTACCTGAGGCACATAAAATTTCTCTTTGATGAACAGGATGTATAAAAGTCTACTACTGCAGGACTTCACCACCACTATATCAGTCACCTGAAGTATGTATTTCATAACACTAGAGTTGTTCTTCATGGCAAAATACAGGTGGCTCAACCTATTGAATTGTCCTACATGTCATTTGTTTTAATTGGTGACGGTGTATGTTTCTCTTAGGTGATTGTTACTTGAAGGCACACATTGCCAAATTATGTCTTCTATGGCTTGTTCTTGAGATACAATATGATAAACAGAAGGTCATAGCTTCTATTTAGCTAAAGCAAAACGAATAGCTCCCTGATTGCTGGTTGTATACCCTGGCCTTGAGAATCTTTTAGCTCAGTTCATAACAAGGGAGCTTTTTATTTCTCCTATCAAATGCTAGATATCAGTCAAGCTAATGTATTATAATGAAGCTATGGTATCGTTCACAAAGCATATTATCAGTAGCACTACCCCCCCCAAAAAAAAGAAGGGAAAAAACAAAAGAAGAGGAATTAATAGAATGAACTGATAAGGAGATTATAGGGCAAATATGTTTTTTTTTCTATAGGTAGGTTAAGAATTATACAGTATATGGAAAAAAGATATTGGAGGAGGAGGAGAACTGTCCCTAGCAAAATAAATAAATAAATAACCAGGAGGAATTTGGTGGCATTTTTTCTGACTAACAAATTTTATTAAAAGGCCTAGGTTTTCGTGAGCTGCAACTCATTTTATCAGATGCCTTTGGGAATGATGTCATGTTGTTTCCATTTGATTAGAAAAATGATGTCACTTTGTACCTGTGCCAATTTCTTGGTAAGCTTTATTGATTTCCACTCCATTTGCCTGAACTTGCTGCTTCTCAGTCTAGACATGATAGGAGAAGAGCCTGGTAGGTCTATGGTAGTGAAAAACCCAGGAGAAATCTGTTAGCACCTTTTCTGATCAACACATTTTATTAGAAGGCATATGGTTTTATGAGCTGCAGCTCACTTCATGTGCCTCACAAGAACCTGTGTGCTTTAATAATAATTGTAATTTGGAAAGAGTCTTTAATAGCACATAAACTAAAGTACAATCTGTTTGCTGAGGGATGCATTCCCTCAAGATATTCTTTTGAGACCTGTATGCTGGTGAAGATGAAACAAATAGAGGCTAGAGTCAAAAATGAATAGGAGAATTATAAAGTTGTGTGAATCACATCACATGTATGGCTGTGCTGAATTTTCAAGGGGAAGTTATTATTTTTAACTTGAAATGTTTAATTTAGAGCGTACATGTTAGTCTTCAGTTTCTTTCCGCTTCAAAGTGGCAGGAATCAACAATCAGTGTCAGAAGAAGATCTAAAGGTTATAAAAAATAGGACTGAAGCACTCTTGGGTATTTGGGTTGCCTAGGTTTGATTTTAGAATAACCTTAGAATAAAATAAAGCTGGAAGGGACCTTGGAAGTCTTCTAGTCCTGTCCCCTGATCAAGCAGGAGATATATCATTTCAGGCCAGTGGCTGTCCAGTCTCTTCTTTAAAATCTCCAGTAATGAAGCGCCCATGATTTCTGAAGGCAAGCTGTTCCACTGGTTAATTGTTCTCACTGTTAAGAAGTTTCTCCTTAATTCCAGGTTGCTTCTCTCCTTTATTAATTTCCAGCCATTGTTTCTTGTCCTGCCCTATGGTGCTTTGGAGAATAATGTGACCCCCACTTCTTTGTGGCAGCCTCACAAATATTGGAATACGGCTATCTTGTCACCCCTAGTTCTTCTTTTCCCTAGACTAGCCAAATCCAAATCCTGCAACCGTCCTTCATATGTTTTAGTCTTCAGGCCTTTGATCATTTTAGTTGCTCTTCTCTGAACTTTTTCCAAAGTCTCAACATCTTTTTTATAGTGTGGTTACCAAAATTAGTTGCAGTATTCCAGGTGTGGTCTTACTAAGGTTTTATAAAGTGGTACTAATACTTCATGTGATTTTGATTCTATGCCTCTGATTATAGAACCCAGGATTGTAGCAGCTTTTTTGGCTGCTACTGCACACTGCTGGCTCATATTCGAGTGATCATCCACTAAAACTCCAGGGTTGTTGGATTGTTCAAGTCTATCAAAATCTTTTTGGATTGTTCAAGTCTGTCAAGATCTTTTTGGATCCTGAGTGTGTCTTCTGGGGTGTTGGCTATTTTTGCCAGCTTAGTGTCATCTGCAAATTTGATGAGTTCCCCTTCTATCCCATCATCTAAGTCTTTTATGAAGGTATTGAAGAGAACTGGGCCTAAGACAGAACTTTGTGGTACCCCACTGCTTACTTCCCTCCATGTAAATGTAGTACCATTAAGGACTACTCATTGAATACAGTTTGTCAGCCAGCTACAAATCCATCTGGTGGTGATGTTAACTATTCCAATTTTTTTCTAGTTTACCAAGAAGCAGGTTGTGGTCTACTTTGACAAATGCCTTACTGAAATGTAAGTATACTATGTCCACAACATTTCTACTAATTTAGTCACTTTATCAAAGAAAGAAATATGATTGGTTTGGCATGGTCTATTTTTAACAAACCTGTGTTGGCTATTAGTTATAATTTTATTTGTTTCTGTTTGCAGATCTGGTTTTTTTATTATCTTTTCCAGGATCTTCCCAGGTATTGATGTTAGGCTGATTGATATGTAGTTTTCTGGGTCTATTTTGTTTTTTGTTTTTTCTTCTTCTTGAAGATGGGAACCACATCAGGTTTTTTTCCAATCTTCAGGTTCTTCCCCGGTGCTCCAGGAGTTTTAAAAGATATGGTACAATGGTTCTGAGATAACATCTGCCAGCTCCTTCAGAACTCTGGGATGTAATCTGTCAGGTCCCAGTGATTTATATTCATCAAGATCGGATAGGTGTTCTCTTATCATTTTCTTGATTGTTTTAATTTTTATTTCTAGTCTGTCTTTTATGGTAGTAATAATCCAGACCAATGTTTTTCAAACTTGGAAATTTTAAGATGAGTAGACATAAAACTCCACACATTCTTAGCTAGATGCTGCCTAGGGAATTCGGGAGTTGAAAACCACACATTTAACAGTTATTAAGATTGAAAAAAAAAAACCTGATTAAACAATGAACAGCACAGAGAAGACACATTGTTCACATTGTATTCTTTGTTGACCAGATTGATATTAAAATCAATCAATAAAATGCTTCACACTTTCCTTGGTCTAGAATAAATAAAAAAAAAACAGGTTGAGAAAAACAATAATTCAATGTTTTCTTCAAATTCAATAACTTGTGGAGGTATAATTTTTTGACAGTTTTTTTTAAAAAATCCCTTTATATGGTTGTGGGGATCAGTCTTCAGAAGGCCCTTACATCGATCATGTTTCCTTCAAATTCAACAACTCGTGGAGGTATAAGTTTTTGACAGTTTTTTTTAAAAAAAATCCCTTTATATGGTTGTGGGGGTCAGTCTTCAGAGGGCCCTTACATCGATCATGTTGATGGACTCTGTCATACATCAATAAAACAACTCTACCCAGTAAGTTTAATTAGCATGAATACATGGAAAATTGTAATTTTCCTTGACAGTACCATTGTATAACCTAATGATTCAATGGTATAAATTGATCAAAACTTTGACTAGAATTCATGGTGACCCTCCACAAGTTGCTGCTTTTGTGTGGTTTTTAGTGTAATAAAAGGAGGAAATTATAAAATGCATGAAGAGCAATCATATTAAGTGTATTTAATTAATGTAATGATAATTAAATTTAAATTTAAATGCACAAGAAGTAATCATATTATCAGTATTTAATTAATGTAATGATAATTGCATTTAAATTTATATTTCAAAATTAAATTTGAGTGTGTATGTTCTAATTTCATTAATTCCTTTATCCGGCCGCTGCCCACTTTTTAGATTGTGACCCTCAGTATGTTACTGAAAGGATATTATGAACATTTTGCATAGGAAGTGCTTGATCAAAAGCAGTGAAGTATTATGTGAATGGATCTCTATGCATGTGAAACAGGTATCACTGCTGCAGCCTAGAAGTACAAATATCTCTTCATTTTCAGTTTATTTCATCATCTTTCTTCCATTGTTTAGGTTGACACAGTTGTTCTAGATTATCTGAAGCCAAACTTCCAGCAGCCTCATTTGATATTAACCTAATTATAATATAGCCAGACTGGCCAGATTTTTCCATTAGAGCAGGGCTGTCAAACTCCCGGCCCATGGCTATGCCCCCACCTGGTTTAGTAAAAAGGAAAAAAGTCCCGATATGTCATATGATGACATGAGTGTGATACCCCTGCATTAGAGGTTTCTAGATATTATTTCACTAAACCTTATTAATTAATTTTTTTAAAAAAAATTGATTTATATGCCGCCCTTCTCCGGAGACTCAGGGCGGCTTACAATGCGTTAAGCAGTAGCCTTCATACTTTTGTATATTTATACAAAGTCAGCTTATTGCCCCCACAAACTGGGTCCTCAATTTACCTACCTTAGAAGGGATGGAAGGCTGGGTCAACCTTGAGCCTGGTGAGATTCGAACTTACAGTAATTGCAGACAGCCAGTGTTAATCACAATGCTATCAGTCTGCTGAGCCACCAGGCCCTAATTGATTAATTGATTAATTAACTTTATTGATTAGCCTATATGCCCAGGATGGCAAACCTATGGCACGCATGCCAGAAGTGGCAAGCAGAGCCCTCTCTGTGGGCACGTGTGCTATTGCCAGCTGCTCTTCTAGGTTCCATTGCATGCATGCACACCGGACAGCTGTTCTGGTGTGCACGCATACTGGCCAGATGCTCTCTTCCGGGTTCAACCACACACATGCACGCCAGCCAGGTCTTCTGCGCACATCAGAACCCAGAAGAGAGCAGCTGGCTGGGGCTCATGTGTGCTGGACCAGCTGTCCAGTGCACATGCGCAAGACGGAACCCAGAAGAGCAGCTGGCTGCCATGGTCATGCGGGTTCCAATGCTCCAGTGCGCGCATGCTTATCCATGTGCTCCAGTTATGGCACTCAGTGCCGAAAAGGTTAGTTGTCACTGCTATAGGCTATATCAAATAAAAGGTTCAAACAGATATTACCAATAAAAAAAGGGGGCGAGAGATAAGTACCTTGATCTGTACATTAAATGTATCTTGATCCATACATTAAACGTTTGGCCCAGTGGGAGGCCCATATTAAAAGAACATACCTCATATGTGGCCAGAATTTGAAAACAACGTTTAATACAGCACAGTTTCTGACTAAAATGGTCTGACTGAGATCAGCATATGTGGGCCTGATTGGGGTAAATTGTAGGGGTGATACAGAAATATAATTTTATGTTATTTTATTCTGTTTTAATATTTATGTATTAAATTATTGTATTTTACCCTATTCTTATTTTAAATTGCTTTTATAGGATTTTATTGGTAATGCATGCTTGAACCTTGTATTTTGATATGGCATATAGGCAAATTAATAAAGTTAATTAATTAACTCAACCTTATTAGAAATCCAACATCTTGGGCTGTTTTGATACTCCAATCTCCCACTGCCACATTCTTGCCACTTTTTCTTGTTATAAGAGCCTTTATCTTGCTGAAATAAATAAAGAAAAAATGTGGCTGATTCTATTATCCAAACAACTCAATACATGTAAAGCTTGGGACAGTGTTTGCATACTAGTAGATGTTTAGCAGTTATGTTTTATTCGTCTACTTCTAAGCCTCCAAGACAATGAGTGATCAGCCATATTCTATATTCCTCTTTTCTTGAGGTTTTATAATGTGTAATTTGTTTCTTTTACAATATCTCAACTTGGGAATGAGGGAGCTCTGCCTCCCTCTCAGTGCAGTATAACTGTCAGTTATTTATTTATTTAGACATGCAAGACTTTCAAATCACGCTTCCACTGATGTTTACAATAACTATTTTGCTCCCATGTGACTGAATATATCAGCCAATAAATGTGACCTTTCCTAGGCTGGTAAAGGTGTGATGAAAACAAAATATTCAGACTGCAAATGTTCCTACAAATATCCTACAAACCACAGGATAAATTGCTGTAATTCTTTTCTTATTTGTCGTACAAATTGATTTGTTAGGAGTTATTTATGTGCAAATAGGAAAATTGTCTTTCAACATTTTCCATGTCCGCCTCCAAATAATTTTATTCAAAGACAACCTTCCAAAGAAATCAAGCAGACAATTGATGTCATGGGTTTGTCAGAGTAAAAATGGCACAAGATAATCACACATACACACACACACACACACACACAAGGAAACAGAAGTAACAGAAGTATCAAGGTGTTAATAATTGGTTGTGAACAATGTTCTTTAAAAGGGGGAAGACTGCACTATTAAGAATAAGAATTGACATTTCCAGTTCAATAAGAGGAAGCTGTGACTGATCCACTCCTTATTACAGTTTAGAAAGGGCTTAGAACATAAGACTTTTCCACTCAGCTGATTTGCTGGGGACAGAAGAGCCTTGTGCCATCTTACATGTTCCAGTCTCCTGCCACCAAAGAGCCCTTATCAGAACAAGAGTCTGCTGGGCTGCTAAATGAGTAGTTACATGAGTAAAAAGTGGCTATCAGCAGCTGTGGGAAGCCAACCATTTCCCAAATAATGAATATGTGTGCCAATGTGGATCTGTTCTGATATAATGTGAGAATGACCTTGGGACACAGGGAGAAGAACCTGTTCTGTCCCCGTCTCACACACGCACACAAACAGTCAGCCAGGAATTAAATAAAACTTGCAGACAATAAATTCCTTTGATAACAGGATTGGCAGCAACCCAGTAGCTGCTTGCCAAGAACTTTACTCACAGGCTTCCGGATTGACTTCCGTCGCCGCCAGACGGTCTTTCGGGACCGCCAGCCTCGTTGCCTGTAAAGAGCCGTCTCTGCAGCTGAGAGACGGCTCAAAAAACTCCGTCTCCTCAAGGAGACATGAGATAGAGCCGGCGAGGGCAGGTAGAGCCCTCTGCGAACTCCCCAGAGTTTTTTATTATTCTTGGGGAGGAAGCAGAATGTGGCTCCCCATACAGCTCGCCGCTGCTCCGGGCTTCGAGGGAACTCTGCTTTTTGCAGAGCCAGGCGACGGAATCAATCCATTCAATGAAAATCAACAGATTGCTTAAACAAATAGGATGAAATCCTATTTGTTAGGATTTGGGACCCTAAATTGCAAGTATTTCTAACAATTTTATAAATGTTTTTAAAAGCGAAGGAAAAAAAGTTTAAAATGGCAACTGGTTGAGGCTTGAGAAGAAGAAAGCTGAAAGCGAAAGTCCTTCTGCCTGAATAGTTTAACACATAATAAAGTAGCAGAAACAATAGCGCTGGCTAGAACTGAAAAGAAAAATTTCTATTTTATGTTTCTTCCTTCTTGGAGACTTGATATTGATATCGTTTGGAGAGAAGTCTTTTTTTTTAAAGAGAATTTGTCTGTGTGGCAGGATGGCATTAAAACTGACAAAGCCAGACAAACAAGCAGCGGGGGAGGGGGCTTCCCCTTTTACAAACCATATGACCAAGTTTTGAACTTGCAGATTCAGAAGAATGGCTTTAAAGACCTAAAGGAATTTGTCTTGGAGGAGATGGCAAGACATGATGAGATTGTGAATCAGAATCTTGAAAAATTTAGGCAGGAAATTAAGGAGTTGGTACAACAAAAATATGCCAATCTGAAACAACAGATTGTAACAGCTTTGGAAACTTTTTCAGAAATAGTTATAAAGATGGATAAAGATACCAACTTAGAACTAGAGTCTAAAACGAAGGAAGCTGATCACAAGATTTATAATCTGGACAATAAAATACAAAGAATTGAAAATGATTTGATAAATATTCAAGACATTTGCTCAGAAGTAAAGTCTAAAAAGGAAGCTGATCACGAGACTTATAATGCAGATAATATAAAACAAAGGATTGAAAAAGAAGTCACAATGATGCAATACAGGTCCATGCAATTTGCGGTCAGAATGAGGGGACTACAGGAAAATAATAGAGATGATTTGAGAAAGATGTCTGCTGAAGTTCTGGCTGTGATTTTAAAGGTTAGTCCTGAAGAGGTATCCTGTAAGATTGACAAGGCCTACAGAGTAAATTCTTGGGTGGCAAAGCAAAAGCAGTTGCCTAGAGATGTGGTGATTTACTTTACTGATAAAGGAATAAGAAATGATATTGTGCAACAGTCTTTTAACTCCACTCTAGAAATGAACAGAAGGAAGATTTGGATATATAAAGAGCTGCCATCTAAGATATTAAAGGACAGAAAGGAATTTGGATTTTTGGTGACTGAGCTAAAGAAACAAAACATCCCATTTAGGTGGGATGCTCCAGTTGGCATAATATTGAGATACCAAGGAGAAAGATATCAACTAAATACTGTTGGAAAAGCGGAAGAATTTTACTACAAGTTCTTAAAAAGGATTCAACATCTCCACATAGGCCATCAGTGTTAGGACAGGATGGGAATAAAGAAATGGGAAATGAACAAGAGATCGAAACCCAGGCTAAGCAGATGGAGCTGAAGGTAATGGAAAAACAACAAGTCACAGAGGCCCTTTCGGACGAGTCACTTTTGGATTCTCCTTCAGAGGTTATAGCTGGATTATCTACAAATACAAGAGAGGCGGCTTTGGATTTTAATGTGATGTCTTATCAAGTTACAGACCAGCATGTAATTCAATCAGCTGATATACAAGTCCTAGAAAGGCAACCAGGATGGAGAGCTAAACCACAAAAAGTTAAGAAGAGAAGAAGCAGGTCCTACAAAACTAAAAAATTTTAGACTAAACAACAGTCTAATGCCAGTTACTTAAGAGACGATTAAATATAATAAGCAGGACTTATAGACGGATGATACATGAAAATATGGCTGAGGCAAATTATTGACTTACTATTTTGAGGAGAATAACAGATCTCTGCAGTGCTGTGTTTTTGGGATGTGGAAGATGGCCTCCAACTGAGTGGATTGGAACTTTCTATTTTGGACTCTTTGAAAAATCGATTACGTATATGTTGAGCTATAAGGCACGAGAACTATGGGATTGGGGCATGCAGAAGATCTGGTTGTTACCCTAACACGGTGGTTGGAATGAATAATCTAGATGAAAGACACTACAGAAGATACTATATGGAATACAAATATAAAGTCACTTGGGTGGTTTTTTATACACAAAAACATTCATTATTGATGGGGGCAGATGGTAATTGAAGATACTGAACATACTGTTGGAACTAGAACTTGATGTTACCCTTATATGGGCGATGGAATTAATAATCTAGTTGAAAGACATTACAGAAGATGTTATACGGATTACTTAAAGTCATTTGAGGATTTTGTTTATATATGGAAATATTTCTTAGTGGTGTGATGTGGGCAGAAGAACAAAGATATTAAAATACTATGTATGGTAGACCTGTAGGAAAAGGGGTGGAGATAGGTTAGGTTACTGATTGTTTAGTTTAGGAAAAGGGATGCTAGGTTCAGATATTAATATACATAAAAAATTCGAATTAAGAGATATATTGGGGGTGGAGGAAATGGGTAGATTTTGATAAATGCTAAATTAGGATTTATTATATAGTTTTATAGCTGAAGGTTGCTTTGAAATGTATAGTATAAAGGGGATATAATAACAATGTTAGAAAGAAATGGTTAGCATGTGGGGGGTGGTGTAAAAGGATGATAAAGTATTATTTAATTTGATATCAATGATTTTAGCTTGAAGAAGCCATGGGGGGAGGGGAGGGGGAGGGTTAGGGTTAGGGGGGTTAGGGAGGGGGAGGGGAAAGGAGGAAAAATCTGTATTTGAAAAACTTTTTCAATAAAAAAAAAGAACTTTACTCACAGAGAACCAAAACAAATACACGAAGCCACAGAATTGTCAAGTCCAGTCCATACTAAATCCAAGGCAGGCAGATAACGTAGTTTCAGAGATACAATGCGACTCACTAGTTGTTTATTTTTGTCCGTAACAGAGCCTGAATGGCCACCACACCCCCTTTTATCCCCTGTGGGGTGTGGTCTAGTGACTCAGCTTAATCTCTGGCATGCCTCCTTTTCTGCTGCGTGCGCTTGTCTCTCCGACGCTGGCATGGATCCAGCCAAGACTTATCTTCGTCACTGTCCGACTGCGACTGCTCAGCAATACCTGGCTCCTGGCCAATCTCTTCTCCTTCGGGAGACACCTGAGGCATTGCCAGAGAGGAGGGTCATGGAGAGGGAGGCCTGGCCAACTCCTCTCCTTCACTTTCGGAGCCTTCTCCCTCCAATAAAATGGACTCGGGGGTCGGAGTCACAACAGAACCATAGACTAAGCAATGGTCAGCTGAGCCTGCAGTAGGAATGGGAGAATGGCAGGGGTGAAATCTACTTACCTTCCCTACGAGTTTGTCATGTGCATGCGTGTACACTCTGCACATGTGCAAACCGTTCTGCGCATGCGCAGAGGGTAAAAAACAGGTTACTTCCTGGTTAAAACCAGGAAGTAATGACATTCAGGTGGGTGGGCAGAGCCTCGTGCTGCCGTCACTACCGGTTCTCTGAACCACCCACCGCCATCGCTACCAGTTCGGCCAAACCAGTCCAAACCGGTAGCATTTCACCCCTGTAGAATGGCAAACATTTCAGGTGACCCTCCCTAGTTTCTTGGATTGCAAAGGGGAGGAGAGTCCATCTGCATTTGAAAGGCAAAGGTCACTCTTTTGAAGACAGCAAAGTCCACATTCTTGACAGGGAGGACTGCTGGCTTGAAAGAATCTTCCAAGAACATTAAGACTGAACAGCTCTCTCAACAGAGGAGGAGGGATATGACACCACCTACCTCCTATTTACCACACAACCTTTCAGCAGTTCCAAGAAGGTTCCACACCCATTTGCAATATTCATGAGCTTATTAAGTCTAGTTTGTTGCATAGGTGGTAACCCTAGTCATTTATTGATGTTAAATCACAGATAGGAGATGATCAAGGTATATTGGGTTGTAGGCTTAGATTAGGAAATTAACAAATGAATTAAAAAAATATATGACAAACTATTGCTTTATTTTTGCCATGGATGTGTCCATGCAGTCCCTGGACAGCCATCAGAAATTAATCTGAAGCAGCCTGTATTTCATTTAGAATAGTTTTAATGCTTAATATACTGTTTATATGAGCCACCTTGGGAAGGCTCAGTCTTAAAATAAGTTCTAAAACTAATTGCACATAAAAACAAAGAAACAAAAGAATTTGCAGTCTGGCAATATAGTTGCTGCGTTTGCAATGTGGATGCATTATCTTTTTCTATGGAAGTTTTGAATGCTTTCAAGCTCTTTTCCAAGGCTGGTAGAGTGAGAAGGAAGGTAATAGAAACAAACAAACAAACAAATGCAAATGTACTCTTCTCCTATTTGGTATGTTTTAAATGTGAAACAATTCAGCAGCAACCCATATCTACCTTCTGATATATTTTATTTAATTAGCAAATATTGTATATCATTTTAATCACCAACGAGATAATAGTCAATTGATTTTTTCTTTTAAAAAAACCATACACTTTTGAAATTGCTTTTAACACTTATGCCTGTACATGCCTATTCAAAATGCATACAAATAAGGGGTCTTACCAAGATTTTGCTCCAGTCAGGACTAGACAAGAAAAAGACTTTGTAGACCAAGACAAGAAAGTAATAGTGTTGATTCCAATCAGCACAATACTGTGTATGTATAACATTTAAATTGTTGGACTTGGATTCAAGAACACCAAGTTCAAATCTACACTCATCCATGGATGTTCATTCAGTGCTTTGTGTTAATTCCTATCACACAGCCCAACCAATGCATAGCCTGTGTTTGCTTCTTGAAGTAAGATAAAGACTAGCAAAAGGAGAGACGTCCAGGGTGGGGTCAAATAGACAAAAGGGCATATGGCAATTGAATAAATGTTTGATTAAATAAAGTTTGTCTTGTACTTTCCATTACGTTCTCTTAATTTGACATTTTTCAATGCATTTTCTTTTGGTGTTTTTTTTCCTTTATCCCCTCTTTGCTGATTCAACTGCCTTAGATAACAAGAAAGATATAAGATCAGTGGTGGGATTCAGCCAGTTTGCAGCACTTCAGGAGAACCGGTTGTTAACTTTCCAAGCAGTTTGGCAAACTGGTTGTTGAAAGAAATCATTAGGACAGAGAACCAGTTGTTAAATTACTTGAATCCCACCACTGCGTAAGATATATTGGTCATCTTATACTGTAAGAGGAAGAAATTCATAAACAGAGGCTTCCTAACTTTGAGGATACCTCTTATGCTGCTGGGAATTTTTAATCAAGCTGCTTAAGTTTTGCAACATAAAATAGAAGGTGGTCTTTTTTTTTTCAAAGGGACACACTGAAAAACCCATTTTAATTATCAGTATGTTTATCATTTTCTTGCATTGTACCAGTAGTGAGTTCCAGTTACCTTCGCTATTGGTTTGGAACTTCACTCATGCACGGCACTTCCGCACATGCGCAGAGCATCCGTGATGATGTCCGGGTGAGTGGGCGGAGCCTCCTGCCACCTCCACTACCGGTTCGCCCGAACTGGAGCAAACCAGTAAAAACCCACCACTGCATTGTACTATATAATGACCCCAATATTTTTTGAAAAGCTTAATAAATCTATCATTTATCTATCAATCAAAAATTCTATGAGAAAGACAATACACTTGAAAGAAAGTGTTTTTTTATATAATATTTAAAAAATGGGCTACTATAGAAAGGAATTGCAGAGAAGAGAAACTAATCACCTCTCGCCTTGACTGCTGCAACGCTCTCTACATGGGGCTCCTCTTGAAGAGCACCCGGAGGCTCCAACTGGTCCAGAACGCAGCAGCGTGCGTAGTGATGGGAGCAGCATGGCGCTCCCATGTAACACCGCTCCTGCGCGAGCTGCACTGGCTCCTGGTGGTCTTCCGGGTGCACTTCAAGGTGTTGGTCATCACCTTTAAAGCGCTCCATGGCATAGAGCCTAGCTATCTTCGAGACCGCCTGCTGCTACCGACGACCTCCCATCAACCCGTGCGCTCCCACAGAGAGGGCCTCCTCAGGGTGCCATTAGCCAAACAATGTAGGCTGGTGACCCCCAGGGGGAGGGCCTTCTCCGTGGGGGCACCTACCCTCTGGAATCAGTTGCCCCCAGAGATAAGGAGAATCCAGGACCTCAGTGCCTTCCGCCGTGCCCTTAAAACCCACTTTTTCCAGCAAGCCGGGCTGGCTTAAGAAGAAATTTTTAAATGTTTTAATTGGTTTGTGATTTTTAATTTTTGGGCCAAATTTATATATATTTTAATTGTTTTTTAATATTTGTATTTCATGTTCTTAATTCTGGCTGTACACCGCCCTGAGTCCTCAGGGAGAAGGGTGGTAAATAAATTGGAAATAAAATAAAAATAAATAAATAATTAACAATGCAAGAGAAGGCAGTATATATCAATTAGAACAAGAAAGAATGCAAAGTATATTGCTTAATTATTCTTTTCTTTTTATAATATTAAAACAAATTAAAAGAAAACAAAACAAAATAAACCAAAGTTTGTTTGTTTTTTAAAAAGCCAATGTAGAAACTGATATACCAATAGCTAGTTTAGTGCAAGGAGCATTTCTATGTCCCTAGTTCAAGAGTGCAGCAAATTCACATTTAAATAAACAAAAAACTCTTGGAAGCTAAGCAGAATTGGGCCTGGAAATTAATCAGATGGAATCATTTAGGTATTCCGAGGTTTTTAGTTAGATTGGTAAATAGAAAAAAAAATCTATGGAAAAAAAGCAGTGGTGAACTACTATCTGTAATTTTGCAAAGAAATTTGCTTGGATAAAGTTACCATGAATCAAATTTGATTTTAGTTTAACTTAAGTCAGTTTAATTCAAGAATCACAGGCTTGTAGAACTGTTTCAGTTAAAGATGAACATTTCTCATATATGAACTTTACCAGCTGCATTCCTATATTTTTTCAATGACAGTTTTGAAAACATCATTTATATATATATTTAAATCTCTTCAAACTTGCAAGAAGTGCATTTCTTCCTGCAAAGAATGCCTCAGTTGCCAGAAAAGTGCTCTTACCACAAGCAACTCTTCATTAAAAACTGTTGGTAAATGTAAGTGGATCTTCAAAGCAATTACATTCATCCTCTAACTGGAATTTATTCTCACCATGAATAATACTTCAAATGTGTGATTAATGCATTGACTTAGCAGGACTAGTGGACAAAAGAGGATGGATGTCTTAGAATCTCCTAAGAAATAATATGTATTTTATTTTTTGTTAAAAAAAAGAGAGGAAGAAAAGAGTTTTACATTTGAGAAAAAACAAACTGTCATATTGTGAGATCCATGACTGAAAAAAAATATACAGTTTAGTCCATAGTATTCTAGCCCAGCAGTCCCTAACTTTTATGGCTTGGCAGTCCAGTGCAGGAGGGAGGGGGGATAGTTCTGTGTGAATGGCAGGTATGAGCATGTGAACAGCTCCATTCATGAAAGTGCACGTTTTTGCCACTCTTGTGAATGGAGCTGCAAGCGCAAGTGTTTATGTGAGTGGACTGCGTGAATTAGCACCTGCACCTGTCGTCAGTGGTGGGATTCAATTTTTTTAACAACAGGTTCTGTGGGCATGGCTTAGTTGGGGGTGTGGCTTGGCAATCATGTGACTGTGTGGGCGTGGCTAGCTGGTCACGTGACTGTGTAGGCATGGCTAGCTCGTCATGTGACGTCATGTGCATAGGGACTACTCAGAGGGCTGAAAAAAGTCATTTCTGACTGGGCCTTGCACTTTTGACCGGTCCTCACACTTATGACCATCCTCACATTTATGCCCGTGCAGCTTTCTTAAAAACCATGTCACTCATTTCACAACTGCTTCTCTTCACCATGGTGACAAGATAGGGCAAAAACGTAAAATGTGAGGACAGTCGTAAGTTCGAGGACTGGTCAAAAGTGCGAGGACCAGTCAGAAATAACTTTTTCAGCCCTCTGAGTAGTCCATATGCATAAAAGGATACAGCAATAGAGAGGGATGAAGGAAGGGAAGGGAAATTAGAGTAGGAGTGGGGGTAAGAGAGGGAGGAAGAGAGGAGGAGGAGAAAGAAAGAGGAAGTAGGGAGGAGAAGAAGAGGGGGAGGAAGAGAAAGTAAGAAGGAAAGAAAAGAGAGAGGTGGTAGGTTTGAGGAGAAAGATTGCTGTACAATGAAAAAGATGAAAGGGAAGAAAGCCAACCCCAAACAAATATAAAGATATTAAGATAAAGAATGAATTGTTAAACTATAAAGAATAAAAGAGAACAAATATGAATAAATAACAATAATTAGAAACACACATACAAACATACAATGTATTTCCTTTGAACAGAGTAATTGGCCGGTTCACAAATTTAAACAGTGTTTAGTCATTTCAATTAAATTTACAATTTCTATATTTCCTATTTGCCATATTTATTCCTCATCTATTTTTGTAAAAAAACCAATATTACCCTTCATCCTCATCTCTAATCTTAATCAAATTCAATTTTTCCCTTCTATTCTATATTATACCCCTTCCCATTGTCATCTATTTTTATATCCATCCTCACATTGGCTAATTATATAATATTAGTTGTTTAATATAAATTCAACATTTTAATATAAATTGATTAGTTATATAACTACCTTTTTTGTATATTAATCAATATGAACATGAATATTCCAATTATTTCCATGCAATCCAATTTCTTACAAATCAATTAATTATATTTACCAATAATAATAAACCAAATAATTTCCCCCATATATTCCTCCAAACCACAACTTAACCATTTCTGCTTCCAGAAATATACAATTAATAGTATCTCAATAGAGCCTTGATAGTACAGTGGTTTACGCACCCTGTTATTAACACAGCTGCCTGCAATTTACTGCTGGTTCGAATCTCTCCAAGGCTCAAGGTTGACTCAGCCTTCCATCCTTTCTAAGGTAGGTGAAATGAGGACCCAGTTTGTGGGGGCAATAAGCTGACTTTGTATAAATATACAAAAGTATGAAGGCTATTGCTTAACGCATTGTAAGCCGCCCTGAGTCTCCGGAGAAGGGCGGCATATAAATCAAATTAAAAAAAAAATATTACAATTCCCTAGTTAAATAGAGCTTTTTTTCTTTTGTGTTTTAAAATCTTGAACTCTCCTCTTTTTCCCTAAATTTCCCATTGTTTGCACCTACCTTTTTTGGTGAGGAAAAAGAAAAGAATTCTGCCTGCCTAATTTTCCAATGTTGCAGCAACAGCAAAGCAGTTTCAGTTTCGTGTTTCAGCAGAGCTAAGGGAAAAAAAATCTGCTCCAGGACTCTTTGCAAGGAAGCAGCAGAGCCCTGAGCAAAACAGCTGAGACAAATCAGCTGAGAGCCAGGAGGCCGATAGAATCAAGGGGCTAATTAGCCTATGCTGAAGCTTCGTGGGCCAATAAAATTACAAAAAAACCACCGAACCATTTGTTAAATTGCTGCCTCGCCCGCCCCTCGCCCACCACTATTTATTGGCAATAAATAGTGGTGCGGAGGGGCGGGGCAAACCAGCAATTTAACAAACGGTTCGGCTGCACCACTGGCTTTAGGGCGGCCCTTTGAAGCCCCGCGGCAAGAATTTGAAGTATTTTTTCCTCTAGCCATCAGCTGGGACTCCGGAGGCAGCAATAGATTGGGAGTGGGCGGGGTAAGCGAACGGCCGGCGATCCAACAGAGCAGAGAGTGAGGGTGAGTGAAGGCGTGGAAGTTGCTTTCTCCATCCTGCTCTCTTGCGTCCGGAGCCGGTGGGGAACCACGTGGCAGCCCACGTGGATCCCAGGCAGCGGAACTCAGGCTAGGGAAGGGGTGAGCAATTGTGGCTCTTTTACAACCTGTGGCCTTCAACTCCCAGAATTCCTGAGACAGCCAAGCTGTCTCAGGAATTCTGGAAGTTGAAGTCTACAGGTTGTAAAAGAGCCACAATTGCCTACCCCTGGCTATGGTAGGCTGGCGCCGTGCAGGTGGGAGGCAGGGCAGGGTGAGGCACGGGCAAGCTAGCAATTTAACAAACGGTTCGGTGTGCTGAGGGGCCAATAAATTACAAAAAAACACCGAACTGTTTGTTAAATTGCTGGCTCGCTCGACCCATTTATTGGGAATAAATAGTAGTGTGGAGGGGCGGGGCAAGGGGCGGGGCGAGCCAGCAATTTAACAAAGGGTTCAGCCGAACCCCCTAGAACCCCCAGAATCCCACCACTGCCTGTCGTGTATGTGAGTGGAGCTGCACACGTGAGTACAAGCACCTGCCGCTTGTACAGGCCGGTTCCAAACTGGCCATGGCCCACTATTGGGTTGGAGACCCCTGTCCTAGCAGAATCATAAAATGATATTGTTTTTGGTGCCATATACAATAATGTTAATCAACAGTGAATGGAGGAGAAATCTAGTCTAAATGCTTATATATAATCAATTTATAATACCTAAATCTATTACCAAACTCGAATGTACTTTATTTATTTACATATGAATATTTATTTGCAATCATTTATTTAAACATGTAAATTGAAGTTGAAACTTTAAAAAATATATAATGTAACTATGGCAATAAAAGCTCCCTTTTTACAAGCTTTTAGTCCCTATTCTGGGGATACAGTGGCTCAATGGCTAAGACACTGAGCTTGTCAATCGAAAGGTTGGCAGTTCAGCGGTTTGAATCCCTAGTGTCGCCACATAATGGGGTGAACTCCCATTACTTGTCCCAACTTCTGCCAACCTAGCAGTTCAAAAGCATGCAAAAAATGCAAGTAGAAAAAATAGGGATCAACTTTGGTGGGAAGATAACAGCGTTCCATGCACCTTTGGTGTTTAGTTATGCTGGCCACATGACCACAGAGACATCTTCAGACAGCACTGGCTCTTCGGCTTTGAAACGGAGATGAGCACCGCCCCTTAGAGTCATAAACAACTAGCACATGTGTGTGAGGGGAACTTTTACCTTTACCTAGTCCAGTGGTGAAATCCAATTTTTTTTACTACCGGTTCTTTGGGCATGGCTTGGTGGGGGTGACTCGGTGGGCATGGCAGGGGAAAGATAATGCAAAATCTCCATTCCCATCCCACTCCAGGGGAAGAATTCTGCAAAATATCCATTCCCACACCACTCCAGGGGAAGGATACTGCAAAATCCCCATTCCCTCCCCACTCCTGGGGGAAGGATATTGCAAAATCTCCATTCCCACCCCACTTTGGGGCCAGCCAGAGGTGGTATTTGCTGGTTCTCTGAACTATTCAAAATTTCCGCTACCGGTTCGCCAAACTACTCAAAATTTCCGCTACCGGTTCTCCAGAACCTGTCAGAACCTGCTGGATTTCACCCCTGACCTAGTCCCTATTCTGGTTAGAATTGGGATGACTGGATGGAGAACTAAAATTAAACAGCAGAACATAAGTCAGTATTAAAACCAACCTAAGCATTGTTCATCATCATCAAATATTCTCTTTAAAAGATGAGTCTTTGCTGATCTACAAAAGGCAGGAATGTCAGATCTTTTGGATTTCAAGTTGGAACATTTTTTACATGGAATCAGGAGCTTCCAAAAAAGCTTCTAAAGGAATACTTCCACATCTGCTGAGATATCTTTGAAAAGGGAATTCAAGAACTGTTAATTAAATGACAATTCAATCCTGGGAAAGAAGAAACAAACCCAGATTCCAACTAGGCAAAAATATCTCATCAATACTCATGATTTGGCCATTTTCTGGGTAACAATTTGAAGAAATTTGAAATGGAAATGGGTGGTCACATAGCAAGAAGAACTGATGGCAGGTGGACCAAGGCAATCATAGAATGGATCCCACTTGATAAAAAGCATCCATGAAAGAGACCTAAAGCAAGAAAACATCAGCAACTGTTGTGGGCCCAATTGGCAAAAGAAAGCTCAGGACTGTATACGTTGGAAACACAGAGAAGAGGCCTTCATCCTGCAGTGGATAAATAATGGCTAAAATTATGAATTTGAAGAAAGGGTCCTATATTTTCATACCCAATAAAAGGCAATTATTAGCTCTCACCTCACAATCAGAAGGCCGTGAATTTGATCCTAAATAGCGGCAAACATTTCTCTCTTTTGGGCACAAGGAGAAAATATTGGTTGTGAACTCCATGTAGGCATCAGGAAGGGCATCCAGCCAGTAAATGCTCAGTTCCATTTAATCGCTCTGACTCCACCTTGATGCAAGGGATTACAGAGTCATTAAAAGAAAAAAAAATGTTTGTTGATTATTGATTCCTGAACATGGGGCCATTAAGAATCACTACTTTTTTTCTCTTATTTCAGATTTCTTGGATTGCTTTCAGAAGGTATACAGTTTTAATTCAGGCACTTACACTTTGATAGAATGAAATTGGGCCATGGAATTTAACTGATTCTGATACCAGGTACAACAGATTTGAATTTAAAGTAAGTCCCGTGTCGTCTCCAGATTCATGAATGAAATATTTTCAGATATTTCAGCAAAATATGTAGCAATGTACTTAGATGACATACTGATCCCCCCCACACAAAAAACTCAGGTTTTACATAAGACTCAGGTTAATATGTCTTAGGGTGACTCCACAAGCATTTTGCTATGTTGGAAAAATGTGTACCGTATCTTTCAGAGTATAAAACACACTGGAGTATAAGACACACCTACCTTTTTTGCTTTGTTTTTTTTTATAATTTTTTTTTTTTTTTAGACAAACACACATACAAACATACAATGTATTTTCTTTGAACAGAATATTTGGCTGGTTCACAAATTTAAACAGTGTTTAGTTGTTTCAATTAAATTTACAATTTCTATATTTCCTTTTTGCCATATTTATTCCTCATCTATTTTTTTTAAAAAAAACCAATATTACCCTTCATCCTCATCTTTAATCTTAATCAAA
This sequence comes from Pituophis catenifer annectens, assembly GCF_029215685.1. Taxonomy (NCBI): domain Eukaryota; kingdom Metazoa; phylum Chordata; class Lepidosauria; order Squamata; family Colubridae; genus Pituophis; species Pituophis catenifer. The sequence goes on from NW_027256883.1 coordinate 80,609,895, forward strand.
TTCAAATTTTCCCTTCTATTCTATATTATACCCCTTCCCATTGTCATCTATTTTTATATCTATCCTCACATTGGTTAATTATGTAATATTACAATTGTTTAATACAAATTCAACATTTTAATATAAATCAATTAGTTATATAATTATCTTTTTTGTATATTAATCAATATGAACATGAATATTCCAATTATTTCCATGCAATCCAATTTCTTATAAATCAATTAATTATACCAATAATAATAAACCAAATAATTTCCCCCATATATTCCTCCAAACCACAATTTAACCATTTCTGCTTTCAACACAATATACAATTAATAGTATCTCAATTATTACAATTTCTTAGTTAAATAGAGCTTTCCCCTTATGTTACTCATTTTCACATCTTAAACTCTCCCAATAACTCAAATAGTTTTGCCCATAATCTACTTTCATCACAATATATAATTTAAAAAATTTCAATCATTACAATTTCCCTAATTAAATTTAAAAATGTTCTAGCTGTTATCCAAGCTACAACTTAATCCTTTTTACTTTCACCACCATATACAATTAAAGGTATTTCAATTGTTACAGTTTATACTTATTCATATTTCTAAAAAAAATAAAAAAAAACTTATCATTGTCTAGATTTCAAAGATACTATTCATATTTCAATTCTAAACATTTTTCTCTTTCATTTCTTTTTCTTTTTCTTTTTCTCCCTTCCCATTTTTATTTTTGCCTTTTTCTTTCTCCTTTTTTTCTTTTGTGTTTTAAAATCTTGAACTCTCCTCTTTTGCCCTAAATTTCCCATTGTTTGCACCTACCTTTTTTGGTGAGGAAAAGAAGAAAAAGAAATATCCCTCTGCCTCTGCCTCTGCCTCTGCCTCTACCTCTGCCTCTGCCTCTGCCTCTGCCTCTGCCTCTGCCTAATTTTGCGACCTTGCAGCAAACAGCAAACAGCCTGCTTTACTTTCATTTTTGTTTTCAGCATAGCTTGATTAGCACAAGAAAAAAAAAATGCTCCAGCAATTTACCTCTTTGCAGCAAGCAGCAGAGCCCTGCACAAAACAGCTGAGATCAAATCAGCTGAGAGTCGGGAGGCTGATCCAATCAACTTGTGCTAATTAGGCTGTGCTGAAGCTGAAAGCAGCTGTTTTTTCTTGCTGTTTGCTTGCAAGGACGTAACTGCTGTGAGGCACATGGCAAAGGCTGGGGGCCAATGGATGGGTGGGGCTGCATTTGGTGTATAAGACGCACCTAAATTTTCATCCCCTTTTAGGAGGGAAAAAGGTGCATCTTATACTCAAAAAAATACGGTATTTGATCATTTCCTGTTGGACTATTTGAGTCACTGGATCTCTAAAGAAGAAATAATAATAGATTCTGTACAATCCATATTTTCACTGCAGACATCTAAAACCTGAAGGATGTTCAATGATTGATAGGATTTGCAAACTTTTAGAGAAAGTTCATTTCTAATTCTGCAGAGTTCACCAGACCAACTTTTCAATTTCTAAAGAAATAATGTCAGGTAAAATGGTTTATTCAGAAGCAAGCAACATTGCAGTACTTGAAAATCTTTTCTTTCATCCCAGTCAATTCTCAGTCAGCTTGACCCGTCTTATCCCTTTGTTATCAAATATATACATGAATTAGAGGATCAGGAGCCTCTAAAATAACTAAAGGGGAGAGGGGTGATCTTCTGCCTTCTGCATTTCATACCAGATTGCTTCTCCCAATTGAAAAGAATTGTGACTTTTTTAATAAAGATTTATTTATTTACTTACTTACTTACTTATTTATTTTACTTTATTAAATTTCTATGCCATCTATCTTCCCTCTGGGCATCTTACAAGTTATAGAAACAAGTGAAAAATAGTGAAAATATCAAAAGATTAAAACAAATCCACAATAAAATATTATTTAAAAACTGCATTAAAATTTCTTGTGGTAAAAGCAGATATATATATCTGTCTTCTTAAGTTTTTGCGGGTGTGTATATGCAAAAAATTAAAATCTTGGGTGTTTTCCCGCATCATGTTAAATAAGTTAGTTAAAATGTTTAAAATTCTGGTTAAAATCTTAGTTTAAAATCTTCAAAAAATCCTTACAGAGCACTCTGCAAGGTCCTTTAAAACCTTAGCTAAAATCCTATATGCAATTTTTTGCATATATATATATATATACACACAAACATCTTGAGCTATGTAGGAAAAAAACTTGACTAGAAAAGTATTATACATATGAACCTACGAATTAAAAGAACAAAATAAAAATAAATATTTGACCTTTACAGGGAGGAGTCATAAAATAAGGGTGTGGCTGGCTGAAGAAGTCTCATAAGACAGAAATAGTACTATCCCAGTCTCCCTTAAGTCTCACAACAGACAACACAAAATGTCTGATAAAGCCTGAAAGTGGTGATTTGAGATATCACCCCACTATGGCTATACAAACATCTTGAGCTTCGTAGGAAAAAACCCTGACTAAAAAGTATTATATATATATAATATATATATATATATATATATATATATATATATATATATATATATATTCCTATTTCCGTTTTTACATCACTTATATTTTTGGCTCACAGTAAGATTACCAGATGCGCTGTCATATAAACTTGAATATAATCTCCCATGCCCATCCTTTCTGTAATTCTAAACCAAAGTAATCTTTCCTCTTTCCTGGATGGAAACCTTCCAGAAACATTGGGAGCAGAGACGTAGGCAGTAAATACATTTTGTATTAAATTAGATTACAACAACAGGATGGAGGTGCCAGGGCTCAGACAGATTATCTCCAGGGAGAACCATCCTTTCTCAATAATCCTTGGATCCTTTCTCTGATATCCATATATCTCCCACACTGATGGCATTATAGAAAGCCTTAAGGTCCTGGCTCTTCTCCCAGGCCTTGGTTTAGATGATTGATTTGAGTGTGGTTAGCTGGATTTTCCACCAGTTAATTTTTCTTATTTTTTAATTTTTTAATTATTGTTTTTTTTAATTCTGTTTTAGTGCATATTGCCCTGAACTGGTTCAGAGTTGAGTGATATCTGAATTGAATGAATTAAATTAATTGTTCAAATATTTTCATTTCATTTATATACAGTCCCAGACTTTTTTTTTAAATTGGACAGCCATAATAAAACAAATAAATAAAACAAATATAATAATATACAGAAAAACCTCCAAACCTGAAATAATTAATAACAATAACATTTTGCTGAGTATCTGCAATTCATAGCTATTGCTATAAACTTGACAATCTTTATAGTTGCTGGCTAAGTTAAGTTTTGAAAGAAAAATTGTAATTTTTTATCAGGAAGATGATTAAAATTTCTAATAATCAAGTTTATGAATGCCAGATGCCATGGATGGTACAGTGAGTTGTGTAAGGAATCTCAAATTATAGGGTGAGATTGTGCCTATTAACAGTCATATGTGTATAGAAAAAAAAATCATTGTGTTGTGAGATATAAATGCATTAAAAAAATCAGATAGCATTATATTATCCTATATGGAAGAACTTGTGATAATGTGATGAACATTAATTAGATTGAACTTTGACAGAATGAGCTTTCTGCTATCTGCTTTGCATAGTAAATGATGAAAACATATTTTATCAGATGAAGGGACAATAAATGAGAGAAAACTATCTGCAACAACAGGAAGGCTTCAAGAACACAGAATGCTAATCAGAATATGTGCTGTTTCATTCCAGAAAGATGCTAAATTAATGGATAGGGAATGCTAGCTGAGTTCTTAAAGCTGGGATCAGCTAAATAATATTGTGCAAGAGTTTACACTATATAGTGCTGACTGCTCATTTAAATAAGCTTTATGATATGCCTCTGCGGTTTTAGGGTTTTTGTCTTTTTTGTTTTTTGATAAATATCTGAGAAAATAATCAGAAAACCTGCTGATTACATAGAATCCTTATTTGAAACATTTTTGTGTAATTAAATTGCATGACAATAATCAAGACATGAGCAATCCGCTATATTAACTTAAATTTAACAACCTTTTTGTGTATTACAGGTTTCAGATATGCTGTCATATTACATATTCCAGCACGTTATTTTTTATATATATAAAATTTTTGCTTTTAGTAAAAATGTATTAAAATTAATGAAAGTCTAAAATATATTTGTCAAGGAATTAGGCTGATTTATATGTACTTGATAAAATTCTAGGGGTAATAATCATAATGATAATAATTGTGCATAAGCATATCATAACAGTTATGAAAAGGTGCTAAAGCATAGACAGAAAAAAATACATGTAGTTAAATAAACAACTTTAAATCTGCCATGCATGACTAATATTAAAATGACAATAGCATTTTTACTGAATGGAAGTTAAAGAGAAATATAAGGAAGTTGCTTAAGTGGCAACTTTACATTAAATATCCTTGAGAGACAGCATTCTACTCCATAGCTTTGCATGCTACCTGGCATTTTAATGAACTTATTAAGTTTGTAAAGGCAATTATGGTGCCACATAATGAAACAATCTGTACTTGTAAAATGTTATTACCGCAAAATAGTTATAAATGGAGCTTCTGTTGCCATCACTGTGTTAATTATGTGGATGCATTAATGCTTATTTTACTCATGTTACCAGCAGCTCTTCATGAATGCAGATCAGCTATACTGTTAATTATATGAATCACAATATATTGTAATAAACATGAAATTATGGTAAATTCATTATGGATTTCCATCCCTCCTTATATAACTATAATTAGATTCTTCTTACAGCAGCATAGGAAAAGTATTTTTCAGGCAAGATTGGCCAATTATGTGATGAAATTATGGATGTGTGTCCTAGTAATATCTGATCATGAACATGCACACATATGCATACAGAACATGTATATGATGATCCAATTACATAATCTAAATTTATATATGATCTATGAAAGGCTGGGCTGTTGTCCTAATCTATAGCCTGTATTTTTCCATGTTTCATTTCTACATTCAACTTTAATATTATAAATCTAACCAAAATAAATTTGCATGAAATTGAGATTATTTTATTTAAGCAGTTTATAGAAACCCCTAATTTGCAACTCTGACTTTAGGCATTTCATACAAAGCTGAAAAAGAGGGAGACAGGCAGAGAGGGAGGGAGGGAAAGAGAGAGGGTAAGGGAGGGAGGGAGGGAGGGAGAGAGAGAGACAGGTTCAGCTGAGTTCAAGCCATGATTATTATGACATTATCCAGTTACTTGGCTCAATGCCGGGGTGGGGGGAATAATAGGTGTTTAAGTTCTTGTGGAAAGTCAACAGAATTGGGGCTATTGACTTGAGGAATCACATACCTTGGGACCGCAATTGCCACTGGTTCATATCAAGAACCCAAAGCATCCTTGTTAATCTTTCTGGGTAAATTAGATAGGAAGCACAACTAGATGAGTTAATTCTTCTTTACTGTAGGGCTACATTAACAGAATCTTCCAAGTCTGAAGGTACAAAGTCTCCTGCTGTCAATTTTAATTGTCTGATCGATTAGGCCACTAGGGGCTCTCTTTCTCTTGTCTGATTGAGGCAACATCTTTTTCCTTTGTCCCCCAAGATCATCCACACATTTCATTGCAATGCTCATTTCTATGAGATCTCAAGAGACATACAGAAACATTCAAAGATCGATTGTCCTGCAAATAATGGGGCTCCGTTGAAAGGCTACAACCAGCAGTTTTCATTCCACTGCATTTTGTACCGGTTTTCTTCCTGATGATCTTCAAAGGAAGCCCCATATAGTAGTTCAAGTAAGAAGTGACCAGGGCATAGGAATCCATGGAAGCAATTGACAAAATCCAATCCAATGGGAACCAATCCATGGGAACCATTCCGATCTATGGGAACAATTGACACATAACCATAGTGCCATTTGCTCTTCAAACAGGAGTCAAGACTCCAAGAAGACCTCCCATATTTTTGCACCAATTCCATCCATGTGTCATCCTTAGTGGAAGACCAGACAGGAAATATGGTCAGATAAACTAATTCTACTTTATTGTAAAACTACATTAACTTGCAAGTCTGAATGTGCAATTCTCCCACTGTCTCTTATAGTCTTAGAAAGATTTAGGAAGAATCTTTCCTGAGCCTCTTGCTCTGCCCTCTATGCAGCTATCCAGATCCACCAAGCTCCCAGGACTCCCTGCATGTAACCATTACAGCCTCATAGATTGCCACCCACTCCCAAGCAGAGGTGTGATTTAAATATACAACATCAGAGGCATGAGCTTTGCAAGTCAGATAGCCTGGCTAATGGTCAGGCTGTCAGGAGAGTAAAATATTCTAGTTGTGTATCTCAGTGGTAGCTCAACATAGCTTATTTATTTCCTAAGGAACAAATAATTTTACTCTCAGGCCTCATTCCCTGAAAGAAAGCACTGAGAACAATTTTTTTTAACTCCATGGTGTTTACCTTGTTGTGTTGTGCTATAAACTCCAGGTCCTAACCCCACTGTGTCCCTGGTCTTCTTCCTTGGATTTGTTGCTTGTTTATTGAATTCTTGATCACAATCCATGCCAGGCAGGTGACTACATTAGAGTTGCTGTTTTTAGTTATATATAGAAAAGGATTCTACTTCTAACAGTTCTGCTTCAGTTTGCATATCACTGGACTGTGACAGGCATCCACCTTGCTATCTTGTTGGCTGGAAGCCAGCTATTGCTAACATTTCTTTTTCTGCTTGCTCTTCCTGAGTTGCTCTAGAAACCACAGAACTCTCTAGGACAGTGATGGCGAATCTATGGCACATGTGCTGGAAGTGGCATGCAGACCCAGCTCTCTGGGCACGCCAGCAGTCACCTGTTGCTCTTCTGGGTTCTGGCGTGCATATATGTGCTGGCCAGCTGGTGTTTGTGTGTGCAGGAGTGCTGGAAACTGGAAGAGCAGCTCCCTGGCATGCATGTGCGTGCCGGGAAGCTGAGCATCCGGTTTCCAGCGCACACATGTGCACTGACCAGCTGGTCTTTGCATGAACATGTGCACCAGAAACCAAAAGACCAGGTGACCGGCGCACATGCACATACTAAAAACCAGAAGCTCAGTTTCCCGGCACACGCATCTATGCTGGGGAACTGCTCTACCAGTTTCCAGCACTCCCACGTGTATGCACTGGGGAACTGCTGTTCTGGTTTCTGGCGCTCCCCCGCCCGGCACACTCCCGTATTGGCACTCAACACCAAAAAGGTTCACTAACATTGCTCTAGGGTTTTCTCCCGCGTAAGATTGGAGGTGTCTTGGCAACGTTTCGACGAAGTCTCATTCGTCATCTTAAGGCTGGTGTTTTCGGCTTCGTGCTTCTAGGAGCAATGTGTGTGATCGCAGCTGTTTCTTCCTTTTAACTGCCAGTGGGGGTGTGAACTGATTGGGTGGGGGCTTGGCTGTGTTCTGATTGGTTGGGGGTTTGGCTGTGCTCTGATTGGATGGGGGGTTGGCTGTGCTCTGATTGGATGGGTATGTGTTCTGTTTGGGTGGGGGCTTGGTTGTGCTCGGGTTAGTCTGAGTAGCAGGGGGATTTGAGCTGGTGAGCTGTGTTGCTGTTGTTTGGCTTCGTGTTCGTGGCCGTGCTACCTCTTCATGGTGGTGTCAGTATGCTTCATCTATGGATTGGAGGGGTTTAAAGTGGCTAATGATGCAGCTGTGGTCTGGCTTCTGGTCAGTGGTGGTCGTTCATCATCAGTGTGGGTTTGAGTCTGCTTTCTGCGTGGATGTGTGGTGGTTACATCCTGTGTGGCTCTCGTGAGTGTGGGTCTGGTGTCATTCTTTGTGTTAGGGACTCGTTTGTCAATAAGGGCGGGTTTCCAAATGGCTGGTAGGCAGGGGTATCATCTCATTTATTCATGCTGTGTGGACGTTTTTCTATCTCGATGGCTTCTCTGATTATTCTGTTGTTAAAGTGTTCAGTTTTGGCGATAGTTCTGGTCTTTTTAATGTCAATATCATGTCCTGTGGCTTTGAGGTGTTGGACCAGAGAAGAAGTTGGTTCCTTTTCCACGCAGTCAGAAAACCTCACTAAACACACACACACACACACACACACACACACACACACACATATATATACATACAATGGCTCCCTAGGACACACTATCTACCAGAAGAAAACACACACAAACAGCTATCTGCACGCACTCTCACACCACCACCCTGCCCAGATCAACTCTGTAACCAAGACACTCATTTCCAGAACAAAATGCTTAGCTGACGAACAACACCTAAAAACCGAACTACACACTCTCACTAATGTACTAACATCCAATGGATTCCAAAGAAATAAGATCACCAACCTAATCCAAAAAGAAACCCCCACTAAAATCCAACACAGAGAACAAGAAAACGGCAAAGCCCTCCTCCCATACATAAAAGGCACCACAGACAGAATAAGCAAAATCCTCCACAAACATAACATCAAGACAGCATTCTGCACAAACCGAAAAATATCCACCATCCTAAGGAACCCCAAAGACAAAATTGAGTTAGAAAATCAAGGAGTATATGAAATCCCATGCACCGCCTGCCCCACCACATACATCGGACAAACCAACAGACGAATAAGTGCATGCATAGAAGAACACAAGAACTCAGTCAGAAAAGAGGAACCAACTTCTTCCCTGGTCCAACACCTTATAGCCACAGGACATGATATTGACTTTAAAAAGACCAGAACTATCGCCAAAACTGAACACTTTAACGACAGAATAATCAGAGAAGCCATCGAGATAGAAAAACGCCCACACAGCATGAACAAACGAGACGATACCTCCCGCCTACCAGCCATTTGGAAACCCGCCCTTATTGACAAACGAGTCCCTAACACGACGAATGACACCAGACCCACACTCACGAGAGCCACACAGGATGTCACCACCACACATCCATGCAGAAAGCAGACTCAAACCCACACTGATAATGAGCCACGACCAAGGACCAGAAGCCAGACCGCAGCTGCATCATTAGCCACTTTAAACCCCTCCAATCCATACATGAAGCAGACTGACACCCACCATGAAGAGCTCACACGGCCACATACACGAAGCCAAACAACAACAACGCAGCTCACCAGCTCAAATCCCCCTGCAACTCAGACTAAGATGAGCACAACCAAGCCCCCACCCAAACAGAACACACCCCCAGCCAATCAGAGCACAGCCAAGCCCCTAACCAATCAGAACAAACCTCCACCCAATCAGAACACAGCCAAGTTCCCACCCAATCAGCTCACACCCCCACTAGCAGTTAAAAGGAAGAGACAGCTGTGATCTCACATTGCTCCTGGAAGCACGAAGCCGAGAACACCAGCCTGAAGATGACGAATGAGACTTCGTCGAAACATCGCCAAGACACTTCCAATTTTACGTGGGAGAAGACCCAAATAACCAAAGACCAACATATATATATATATATATATATATATATATATATATATATATATGTGTGTGTGTGTGTGTGTGTGTGTGTGTGTGTGTGTGTGTGTGTGTGTGTTTTTCAGAATAGGTTCTTGTACCGAAAAGCAGCTAAAATTAAAAATAAATAAATAAAGTGAAATATTCTAAAGTCTACAGGAAAGATACCATAGGCCATTTTTTTCACATTTAATTATCTCCATTGGCATATATGCACTATGTGAAATATATAAGATGCCTTATTGTAAAAAAAAAAAAAAAAAAAAGTGTGAGTGAAAAGAAGGAGGGGAAGTTTTATGGTATTTCTGTTAATGACAATGCATTTAAAATGATAGGCTGAAAAAACTTTGTTAGCTAACTTAAGAAGATGCATTATGCAATCAGTACAATAAAACTTCTTTTATCAAGGTGGTTCTTGCTTACCAATTACAATTAGGATCTGCAACTCCATTTCTAAGCAACCCTGTTGCTATAAAAAAAAAAATCACATGACTTTTCTAGTACCACTTTACAAAGCCTTAGTAAGACCACATTTGGAATACTGCATCCCGTTTTGGTCACCGCATCACAAAAAAAGATGTTGAGATTCTGGAAAGTGTGCAGAGAAAAGCAACAAAGATGATTAGGGGACTGGAGGCCAAAACATACGAAGAATAGTTACAGTATGGCAGGGGTGAAATGCTCCCGGTTCAGACCAGATCACCTGATCCGGTAGCGATGGAGGCGGGTGGTTTGGAGAATCGGTAGCAAAAATCCCTGCCCCCCCCCATGCCCAGCTGAGGGCACAATCATCAGAGGCTTTTTCTTTTAATTTTTAAAAGCATTTTTTCTACAACCTCTTCGGCTGAAAAAATGCTTTTAAAAGTAAAAAACAAAAGCCTCTGATGATTGCGCAGCTCAGCTGGGATCGTCAAAGGGATCGTCAGCTGATGATCCCAGCTGAGTTGCCTGATCGGCAGAGGCTTTTTTTTCTTTTAAATGCCTCTGACGATCCAAGCTGAGTTTTAGATTTCACCACTGCAGAATGGGTATGTCTAGTCTCATGAAAAGGACTAAGGGAGACATGATAGCAGTGTTACAATATTTAAGGGGCTGTCACAAAGATGGGGTGGATGGGTGTCAAACTATTTTCCAAAGCACCAAAAAGAAAGACAAGAAACAAAGGCTGGAAACTAATCAAGGAGAGAAGCAACTTTAGGAGAAAATTTCTAATGGTGAGAGCAATCAACCAATGGAATAGCTCGCCATCAGAAGTTCTGGGTGCTCCATCACTGGAGGCTTTCAAGGGGTTGGACTAGAAGACCTCCAAGTTCCCTTCCAACTTTGTTATTCTATGTTTTCTGTTCTATGACTTGTGATTTCACTTCTGCTTTCTCCATTAATGCCACTTGTTGCAAAAAGTTGCACATAGCATTCATGTAACCACAGGATGCTACAATGGCAATAAATGCAAGAACTGGCTGCAAATATTTTCCCCCAACCGTTATAAATTTTAATGATGATTTTACTGTTAAACAAGGCAGTTGGTAAAGGAGGACTACTGTATAAAATCTCTCCCAGTTTTAGCTGCAAATGACTACATAAGCAAACCCACATAATGCTTTAATTGATCTTAAAAGAGATGTAACAAGATGCCAAGGACAGTTTGATAGATAGATATTCTCTCTCTCCCCCCCTCACTCTCCCCCTCCATCTCCCCCTCTCTCTCTGTGTATATGTTTATGCATGATCATCAGAGGTGGTATTCAGCAGATTTTGACCTGTTCTGGAGAACCGGTAGTGGAAATTTTGAGTAGTTCGGAGAACTGGTAAATACCACCTCTAGCTGGCCCTGCCCCATCTATTCTCTGCCTCCCGAGTCCCAGCTGATCAGAAGGAAATGGGGATTTTGCAGTAACCTTCCCCTGGAGTGGGGTGGGAATGGAGATTTCACTTCCCCTGCCATGCCCACCAAGCCACGCCCACCAAGCCACGCCCACAGAACCAGAAGTAAAACATTTTGAATCACCACGGATGATCATATATACATACTGTACAATATGTATATACTTGTTCTGCTTGTTGTTATTTTCTTAGTTGACTAAGTTCTCATAAGAATCTGGAATACCATGTATAGCTAGTATTTTCTGGTCCACCTCAACTATTTTGTGCATCCCCACTTCTCTCCTGTGTGGGGGAGATCCATCTCTAATACAGACATAGAAATAATTCCATTGGTGCCAACTGAGTTAAGGATAGGATATTTATAACAAAGTAGCTAGAAATGATTAAGATATCTCTATAAATGTATGCCCAATTAATATAAATGGCAAGCTGTAAATCATTATAATAAATATGTTGGTAAATTTCTTGAGTCATAAAATTCTTTTCACAAAGTCTTTTGCATGAGGAGTTATTTTATTTCTCTGTGCTTTGCATAAACAGAATAGAGCAGCCATATTTTTGCAGACTTGGTCAAGGAAATAAGAAGTTGAGCATTCATATTATTCTTCAAAGAATAAACAACATTTGGATAAATGCTTAAATTGGCTTTCCGTTATGACTTATAAATCCAGCATTTTCTGTCAACCCTGCATATATTTATTCAATTCAGAAATCATTCTGGTTTTGTAATTTTGTTAAAAATCAAAGCACATTTACAATTAATATTCTGAATTATGGAGTGAGCTATGTGTTAAATTCTTTGTGATATACAGGAAATATTTAATTTTAATTCCAAAAAGTTGTAGAATTTGATAGGTCCATGCTATTAGTCAGCAAATTGTAAACAAAAACTGATAGATATAGATATAGATGATATTTGGATAGTTATAGATAAATATAATACAATACCATATACAATAAGATACAATAAGATACAATACCACCTATTCTTTTCTCAGCCTGCCTTGAAGAAGTATTTTGCATACTAGACTGGGCAAAAGATGGAATAAAAATCAATGGCACCTATTTAAATCACTTAAGATTTACAGATGATGTTGTTCTCTTCTCACAAGACCCAGAAGAGCTACAAAGACATATACAAGAAGTGCAGGAGATTTGGTATATACATACATACATACATACATACATACATACATACATACATACATACCGGGAGAAGAACTAGACATAGTAGATCACTACATATATATTGGACAACAGATCTCAATGGAAGGTAATACAATAAAGGAAATTGAATGGCATGTTAAATGTGGTTGGCAGCAGTGGTGGGTTGCTCCCGGTTTGGTCCAGTTCTATAGAAGCTCCACCCACCCGCTACCACGTCATCATTGGTGATCTGTGCATGCGCATGTGGACCTGTTGCGAACCGGTAGTAAAGGTAAGTAGAACCCACCCCTGGTTGGTAGGCATTTGGCAAGCTAAGCATAATTTTCAAAAACAACTTCCCCCTATGCCTGAAGAGAAAGGTTTTTGATCAGTGTCAAAAACCTACTCTAACATATGCTGGTGAAACATGGACACTAACCTCACAATAGAGACAAAAGCTATGAGTGGCATGAAAAACCATGGAAAGATACATGCCTGACATTACAAGATAGAAAGACTTGCACATGGATTAGAGAACAAACAAAAGTATACAATATCATCAAGAGAGTAAAAGAATTGAAATGGAAATGGACAGGTTACATAGCAAGAAGAACAGATGGCAGGTGGACCAAGGCAATCATAGAATGGACCCCACTTGATAAAAAGTGTGCACGAAAGAAACCTAAAACAAGATGGATCAATGACATCAGCAACTATTGCAGGCCCAGTTGGCAAAAGAAAGCTCAAGACTTGGTTTGAAACATACAGAAGAGGCCTTTATCCTGCAGTGGATAGAAAATGTCTAAAATGATGATTAGATAGATGATAGATAAGATAGACAGACAGACAGACAGACAGACAGACAGACAGAGAATAGATATAAAGGTATAGATGATATAGGTATAGGTATACAGTAGATAAATAAAATGTCACATTAAATATTCTTTCCAGAAGTAGTGAGAATTTTCTAAACTTTCTATTTTGAAACATACCACACTTTGTCTTCATGCATTGTTTGCTATCTATTACTTCAGTTTATTTCAAGGTGACCAACCCAATTTCATTTTGCACTTCAAATGCACACCTAACACTCAAAGGTCACACTGAGAAGGAAGTCCTCTTGCAAAGTCTGCCTGAAGGAATATCTAGTAATCTAGTAATATTCAAGACACTTGACTTTGCTCTGAGCATTTTACAAGTCACCCCTGACATAATGCTCAGCTCCAAAGATTGTTCTATCTTTCTCTGGCACCTCTGCTACAGGCCAAGACACCAGCAATGTGCTTTGTAATTGTCACAAGTAAATGCCTTATTCTCTAATAGGGGAATTGTATATACACGGGGTATTAGGGGTTAATTTATTCTTCCTCTCCTAATTTATTCATATGTAACCACTCCCATCCTTTACTCCGCCTTGTTAATATAAAAGGAGTTGTATGCACCTCCTCCTTGCTTCTATCTACTATCACTCAGAGAATATAGAATGCCTACTGTAAATAAATAGTGTTAATGTTTGAATACTTTATTCTTGAATCATTTATTGAGTCTGATCCTTAAAATTACGCAACAATCTGGTAGCAGAGGATGGTTGAATTGACTCAATAAAAATCAAATATGCCTAAGAGAGAAAACTCCACAAACAAAAGAGAAAGACCCAACACCAGGGCACACAGTAAAGAGATGGAAACGGATCAAGAAATGATCGATGAATCCACAACTATAATATCAAAAGAATCTGAAGACTGCACTACAGACAACGAGGAGATAATTGATGAAACTGATGACCAAGAAGAGAACGAGATAGAAAACAACGAACTCAGGTCAGAGATACTGAGACTTTTGAAAAGTCAAAAGGATGACGAAAATCTCATCGCGAACCTCCGAGGCATCATAAAAAACAGTGGAGCAGCGAGAGAAAAACACATCGTAACAGATGAATCTAAAGAATCAAAAATGGTGAGCGAATTGCCCGTAGATAAGAATATAACAAAAAAGAAGACTAATGGTCCCGCACAAAATTTTGAATGGCAGCCATCTTGGTTTCAACAGACCACTAAGATGAGCAAAGCAGAGCCAATCAGAAAACAGAATTCAAAAAGTCTGGTGCGAAAAGCCCTACATAATGCAAAAGACAAAAAAGAAAAAATCTATTCTTCAGAAGAATCTGACACAGACATCGAAGAAACTTCAATCGAAATGCAAATAGAATCAGCAATGAAAACTCTTTTTGCAACATTCGGTCCAAAATTAAGAATTACAAAAGAATCAACAAAAGCTAGCAATCGAGAAATAAAGAAAAGACAAGCAAGCAAGCAAACATCTCAGAATCTATCCGCTTCTATCCAGACGACGAGAGCACCGACGCCTGAACCCAGAGAACCCTGCAAATACTCCCCCACGCCACAGACGATTCCAGGAACCAGAGGTCTCAACAAGAACTACTTCAGCGAAAAGAAACAAGCGCCCGCCGTCACCTGGACACCCAAGATCGAACCAGAGACCGAATCATCAGAGGAGGAACACTACGAGGGAGCTGCAGCAGCGAGAACCTCTTCCGACAGCTTCAGAAGCGAAATGAGCAACGCGCATGCACAAACACACGCAAACAACTACGGAGGACATGAAGAACAGAGAGAGCCATTCAGACTCATTGCAAGCATACCCACACCATTCTGCAACTATCAACACTTGCAAGATCACGGACTACCTCCAGTTGTAAGTAATGGAACAAATAATATTGGGAACTTGCCCAATGATTTCCCAAAACTGAGAATAGATGGTATTAATTTGCAGGAATGGTGTCAACAACTTCAGGTTGTTTTTCTAAAAGAGAACTTATTATTCTTTATAACTAACCCCCCCAAAAGACCTTGGACTCTAAAATTGGACTGCCTGCACCACAGAGCATTCTACTTATTAATATCTAGTATATCTCCTGCTATGTACTATAGTATTAAGCATAATTTGACTGTCTCAGAAATTATTCAATGCATGTTTAAATTGTTTCATAGTGAAAGTGTAGCAACTACTACAAGAATATCTAAAGATTTCTTCTCTGCTAGGATAAAGCCAGGGGTTACTATAAGTGAACATTTGATATCTCTAAACAAAATCAGAGCAGAGCTGCATTTAAAGGGAGAGGTAATTTCAGATCAAACAATGAAAAGTGTTATCATTAATTCATTAGACCCATTGTGGGATAACTATATATCACATTTAGACACAATTAATTTAGGATACTTATCCATAGAGAATTTATCAAATAAGCTAATAGCTGAAGATAATTCAAGAAGGAATCACTATAATAATCACATAGAACATAGACAAAGTAAGAGAGTAGTATTTCAAGAGAAATATCGAGATCCAATTGAATGTCACAATTGTGGATCCAAAGAACATTGTAGAAGAGATTGTACTAAATTTCTTAGAGAAAGACAAAAACATGACTATAGAAATAGATACCATAACAGACAATCATCCATTGATAGACTTAGATATAGAAGCTCACCTAATTATAGAGAACATAGAGGGGGCAGGGATAATTCGAGAGATAAAAAGTCTGGATCACTAAATGGATTAAATAAACATAATGTAACTAACATACAACATTCAGGGGATAATGATTGGCTCATTGATTCTGGGGCAACTAATCACACAACACATAACAAAAGTATATTATCTTCATTTGTAGAAGATTGTAATTAAGGTAGCCAATCAAGAAAAGGTCCAAGTTATTGGTAGAGGAAATGTAAACTTACCCGGTCTAGGAAAAATAGAGGGGGTATTATTAATACCAGAAATACCTCATAACATACTTAGTGCAATAAAACTAAGTAGAGATTCTGACATAAACATAGTATTCTCAAAAGGAAAAGCAACATTAGAGAAAGACAAAACAAGCTTGGGTAGTGTGACTATCAAAGGAGGTCTACCATATTTAGTTATAAAAGAAAAATGGTTACACAATATTGATTCTAACATGGAAGATGACAATAACATAGAGAATGAAGACAATAGCAATAGTGATAATGAGGAACATGAAACAATTCATAGCCACAAAGACACATCTATTAATGACACATCCAATAACAAAAAACCTACAATTGGAAAACCAATCCACGATGAATGTGCGCATATTTTACATAGGAAATTAGGACATGCTAGTTTTCCTGTAGTACAAAAAATGATTGAACATGCTGAAGGTGTTAAAATAAAAAATTGTAAAAACTATTTGGAATGCTCAGTATGTAAGTCCACAAAACTCAAAACTAGTCCCAAACCAAGAAAGGCAACAAGATCAACTAATCAAATTTTTGATTTGGTACACATGGATCTGGTTGGTCCATTAACACCATAAATCACATATAGAAAACGATACTTTCTGACTATTGTAGATGACTATAGTCGTTATGGATTTGTCTACACTTTAAAACACAAAGATGAAACATTTCAAAAATTTAAAGAGTTTTACAAACGTGTAGAAACACAACATAATATTAAAATAAAACAAATCATGACAGATAGGGGATCTGAATTCATGTCAAAAGAATTCTCCCAATGGTTAAAAGACAAAGGGATGCTACATTTCACGTCTAGCCCTTTCTCTGCATTCCAAAATGGAGTAGTAGAGAGAAAGAATTCGACATTACAAACCATGATTAGATGCACATTAGAAGATGCTGGCTTAGGAAAACAATTCTGGTCAGAAGCATTACAATACTCCAATTATACACAAAATAGGACTTGGTCCAGCATTATAAACAAGACACCATACAAATTAATGTACAATAGAAAACCCAAAATAACACACATGCACATATTTGGAGTCACAGCGGATGTACACATACCAAAACAATTGAGGCGTAAAGGGGAGAACGTATCCAGAAGACTTAGATTCATGGGATACGAAACAGGCACAAAAGGGTACAGATTTATTGATAGTAACAACAAATTTATAATTTCTAGAATGGCTGTATTTCATGAACAGGCCAATTGGTCTAAAATACATCTTAATGAAATATTCCCAACCACAAATTTAGACACTGAGCATAAAGATAAAATAAATAGAGAAGAACGCAATCACAACACACATAGAAACAAAAATAAAACATGGACAAATAGTCAACACAGAATAAAGACAGATTCATTAACAAAAAAAGAGGCAAGATACTTACACGATAACGATAGCAAACTAGAAAAAACAATCAGATGTAACAGAAATCAGGTGCCAAGCAAATACAAAGATTACGTAATGTACATGGATAGTGAAGCATCAACGCCAAATACATACGAGGAAGTATTAAAGCTCCCCACTGAAGAAAGAAAAAGATGGGAATCAGCCATGGCTAAGGAGATGGACAGTCTACGAGAATTAAATGTATTCACACCTACCCCTGCACCTAAGGATAAAACTATTATAGGCACCAGGTGGATATACAAAATTAAAAATCTAGAAGAAGGCAACACATTGTATAAAGCTAGATTAGTTGTACAAGGTTATGCTCAGAAATATCCTGAGGATTACACAGACACATATTCTCCCACAGTCAGAACTGAGAGTGTCAAGGCAGCTTTAGTTATAGCATCTGCACTTAACCTTGATGTATTTCAATATGACATACAGACTGCGTATCTACACGCAAAACTTGATAAAGAGATATATGTAAGAGCACCTCATAGTCAATACACAAACAAAAATGAAACTTGGTTATTGAATAAAAGTTTGTACGGATTGAAACAATCTGGCAAACGTTGGTATGAATGTTTAGTCAAAGTACTCAAAACTATGAATTTCGATGCCACCACTGCAGACAACTGTTTCTTTGTCAAAAAGGAGGGTGATTCCTTAGAATTTGTGTTAATTTATGTGGATGATATTTTGTATATCAGTAAACATAAAGAAAAAAGAGATACATTTGTAAGAAAACTAAATGAACATTTTTCTTTAAAATCATTGGGGAAGGTAAATAAATATCTTGGAGTTCAAATCAGTAAAACTAAAAAAGGATTCAAACTTTCTCAGAAAGATAAAATTATAGAGCTCCTAAACAAGTGCAATTTGAATGATGCTAAATCTTGTGATTCCCCTATGCAAACAGATTTCTTAAGGAACATAGATGAATCATCCCCTGAATTTAAGGATAATACACTTTACAGATCAGTTATTGGTTCCCTTTTGTATATTTCTAATTGGACTAGACCTGATATTGCTTTGCCCCTCAATCTATTATCCAGGTACGTTAGCAAACCCTTAATGTACCATTGGGAAGCTGTTAAAAGAATATTAAGGTACTTAAAGCACAGCTTAGACTTTTGCTTACTACTGGAACCTAATAATGTCAAAGAGCCCGTCCTCACTTGTTACGCTGATGCGGATTGGGCAGGTGATACCATATGTAGAAAAAGCACATCAGGTTACATATTTTTTCTTAACGACTGTCCAGTTTACTGGTATACTGGAAAACAGGATTTAGTAGCTACATCAACAACTGAGGCAGAATATGTTTGTTTATCTAAAGCCTCCAATAATCTTGTATGGTTTAATGATTTGTTATCAAATATTTGGAAAAATCCTTCATTACCATTTGTTATACATGAAGATAATAAAGCTGCTATTGAGATATCTAGATCTGATGCTATTGGACAAAGATCCAGACATATAGATATAAAATTCAAGCACGTGAGACAATTATCTCAAGATGGATTTATTAAAGCAGTTCATTGCAAAACATCAGAACAAATAGCTGACATTTTAACTAAGCCTTTACCATCTAAACAACACAAATATTTAACTTCTAAATTGCAAGTTTTGTATTGTTCTGAATCTGAATGTAATTATTGTTGTATATCGAATCGGCATTTAGAGGGGGATTTGTCACAAGTAAATGCCTTATTCTCTAATAGGGGAATTGTATATACACGGGGTATTAGGGGTTAATTTTTTTCTTCCTCTCCTAATTTATTCATATGTAACCACTCCCATCCTTTACTCCGCCTTGTTAATATAAAAGGAGTTGTATGCACCTCCTCCTTGCTTCTATCTACTATCACTCAGAGAATATAGAATGCCTACTGTAAATAAATAGTGTTAATGTTTGAATACTTTATTCTTGAATCATTTATTGAGTCTGATCCTTAAAATTATGCAACAGTAATAAAATCTTTGTATACATACACATACACAGCCTATTAAACTTACATAGCCTAGGAGTTGAGCTCTCAAGAAGGCAATATACACAATAAGAACTTTCTGTTGCTCTTCACACTGAGCGTGATCATATTAGCCTTGCAAGGTGGTCCAGATAGGAAGCATGCCCAGATGAAAAGATTTTTTAAAAATCTTGCAAAAAAGTACACTTCTCCCCCAAAATCCTTACAGCTGAAGAAAGTATGGATGATCTCTCCTGAGACATTTGTGGCATCCACATTCCTTCTGACTTTTATCTGAATATCTTCATTACTGTGACTCTTTCCCTTCCCCCATCTCTCAAGATCACTACTCCCAAATGTCATTGCAGGGTTGATGAGTTTTGACCACATCTCAGATTTATCCATTTTAGATTACTGTTTGCTTTCAGGTGAACAAAATTTTTGAGCTCAGGCAGAGCCTCACTTTAAAGGAACAGTTGCCAATATATTCCAGTTAATCAGAATTTTTTTGTCTTTTGAGGGCAACCAACACTCCTGCACTTTATAGATTGCATACCTGTCCCTCTTTATATCAAATCTTACAATCTATATTTGGCCCTTTCACGCCTAGAATTTACTTTTGCTAATATTGTAAATTCAGGTCAGGTTTAAGTGTGTCCTTTCTCTCTCCTTCCACCCTCCCCCATTCCTTATTAGCATTATGATAATTTATTGGATCATCTTTTTTTCAAAATACCTTTATAATTTTTTCTCATTATGTGTAACCCATGACAAAAATATTTCCTTCTCCTTTGGCGCCCATAATATTCCAATCCCTTGGTTTTTTTCCTTCAGATATCTTGCAAGAGTCTCTGTTTTTATATATTTTTAATTACTTCTATTTTAGTCTTTTTATTGACCTACAACATATGTCTCATTACTATAACAGATGTTCTGATTATAACACCAAATGGTAAAGAATACAAAAATGGGTGAAATAGCCAGTAGGTTGGCTTGCATATTTGTGTTGCTAGCAGTGATATTATTAGGCTACTTTATTTGTTCTGATAGGATGCTGCTAGTCTTTATGATTGTATGTTTGGGGGTGGGTGGGTTTGGATTACTACAGGAAAAGTTTTATAAAAAGTAAAATTAATGCTAAAGAAACTGATGGTCAGATAATCTGGACCGCATAAAATCAGTATAAATCTATACTCTAAGCTTAACACACATCACAGTAGTCAGACAAAAATCGGGAGAAAAATGGAATTTATCAGGGGTGAAATCTACTTACCTTCCTTACCAGTTCGGAAGTGCAAGTGCCATGCACATCACATGCACGCCCAGACCCTCTGCGTATGCGCAAAACCTTCTGTGCATGCACAGAGGGTAAAAACCACATTACTTCCTGGTTAAAACCAGCCGCCATCACTACTGGTTCTCTGAACCACCAGCCACAATCGCTACTGGATTGATTGATCCGGTCCGAACCGGTAGCATTTCACCCCTGGAATTTATCCAATTTTGTTGAATGCAATCCAGAGAAATTGGAATTGATGAATACAATCAAATAATCGCATATTAAAATGCAACTTTTAGAAATTCAAATACACTTAAATAAAATATACTTGAAAGCCCTCTCTGGATCTCTCAACAGTTTTTGACAAATTTGACCATTGTATTTTTATAGAATGGTTCTGGGAGTTAGAAACAGAGAGTAATATTTTGTAGTCGTTCTCCTTCCTTTGTGGCTGATTCAGTGTTGGTAAGAAGGGAAGGAAGGAGGGAAGGAGAGATATCCAGCTGTAGGCCACTCTTATGTGGAATGCCTCAGAATTCAGGTCACTTTTTTCTCTGATTTAATATCTATATGAAGTTTCTGGATAATATCACTCAATAGTGTGGCAGTATGCCAATGATAACTAATTATATATCTCTACCTCATGCCAGGCAAGTGATGCTATTCAAATGCTGGCTCAATGCTTGGAGACTACTGGCTCTGGATGGGGAGAAACCAGGGGTGAAATCCAGCAGGTTCTGACAGGTTCTGGAGAACCGGTAGCAGAAATTTGAGTAGTTCGGAGAACCGGCAAATACCACATCTGGCTGGCCCCAGAGTGGGGTGTGAATGGAAATTTTGCAATATCCTTCCCCCAGGAGTGGGGAGGGAATGAGGATTTTGCAGTATCCTTCCCCTGCCATGCCCACCAAGCCATGCCCACCAAGCCATGCCTACTGAACTGGTAGTAAAAAACTTTGGATTTCACCATTGTGAGAAACCATCTACAGGTCACCACTGGCAAGATAGAGTGATTGTGGGATTTTCTTATGAGACGTCATCTATGACTCTGGATGATGAAACACTACCCCAAATAGAGTTGGTGAAAAATTTGGGTGCATGTGTCTGCCTGTGCTTTGCAAAAAATATTTTTGTGTACTAATTTCATCTTCTCCTCTTATACCAAATTTGAACCTGAAGCCGTTCTTTCGTTTTTCAGGTAGCTATCAATAGTAGTTCCAACTCCCTTTATATAATATTATTCAAATCCTTAATAGTATCTCCATTCTGAGATTCATGACTTGGAAGATGGGGTTTATACTAAGGAGTCAGCAACTTTCTAAGCTTCTGCTGAATTGCCTGTCATAGGAGGATGCATTGATCTTTTTTTAGTTTCTGGAATATTTTTCCTCCTATGATGCATGGCTGGATCTGGATCATTTTCAAAACTCTTTTTTCCCCTCTTGGCTTCTCCTACACATGACATTTGGTCCAATTCAATTCAGTTTTTGGAATGTTGTCCAACTGATAGACAGAATCCCAATGCCTTTTTCATAATTTATTTCCAACATTCCATTCAGCTGAAAACAATAAGCATAGTATATGGGAGGTGAAATTTAGAATTATGTCCACCTGCCGAGAAAGAAAAAAGAGAAAAAATTATTTTAAAAATATGGGTAATTATGATGATGACAAGAAGGAAATCCACCAATTTGCCTTCTGAAAAAGCATGTTTTGTGCCTGTCAAAACCCACTATGGTATCCCTGCCACAAACCCACAATATCCTCTCCAAATTCCATTTATAGCCACTGATCAAAAAGATTGCATAACTTCTATGTACCTTAACTTTCTGCTCAAAATAGCCAGTGAAAAAAAGTAGTGTGTGACCATGGGATTAATGTTGTTGTTGTTGTTTAAAGAAGTATTATTTGGATACTTTATCACTTACATCTATTTTGTCAGGCTAAACAATTTAGGGCAGATGCTGTGGAAGAATTTTATAAAAATGTAGCAGAATAGCAATAGCACTTAGACTTATAAACCACTTTACAGTGCTCTCCCTAAGTGGTTCACAGAGTCAGCATATTGCCCCCAACAATTTGAGTCCTCATTTTACCCACCTCGGAAGGATGGAAGGCTAAGTCAACCTTGAACCTGGTAGGATTTGAACTGCCAAATTGCAGTCAGCCAGCAATCAGCAGAAGTTGCCTGTAGTACTGCACTCTAGCTACTGCACCACTGAGGTTCTATGATAACAATTGCTAAAATGATAGCAATTGCTAGATTTCCCTCACTGCTGCCAGCCAGTCTCCATTATAGTACCAGACCTCTCAGAAGAAGCTAGTGTCAGAGTGCTGAGACACAGGGTTGTTAAACCACTCTAATCCCCCCTTTTTAAATATCTTCATGTAAATTAGTTCGAAATCCTAAGCACCTTGAATCACATAAAAATGGAGCTAGCTACTATAAAACTTCTTCCTCCTACAAAAACTGAGCTAACATAGTTCAATATTCAAAACATGTCAACAGTGGCTACTTTGCATGCTGAAGAAATCAATGAAAATTTACAATTTAATGTGAAAAGATCTCTGCTTCACAATATTGGATTGAATAGTATAATGTACTAACATAGTCTTCAAGGTTACAGTTAAGAAATACTCATCTTCTTTACTATGTTCAGTGTAAACTTGACAATGAAGACTGCCGATTAGTAAAGGATGTACTGAAATTGGTCAGAGGAACTTAATTAGCATAATAAAAGAAATTCAAGAAGAATAATGTTGAAGAATACTGAAAACATACCTAGTTTTACCAGGCATTAAAAGCTTATACAAGCGGACAACAGAACCCATAACTGTACTTTCCTTTTTTAAAAGAAAGGAAATATGAAATCATCATGATAAGAAGAAATAGCCTCTTTTTCAGAAAGAAACAAACCCCATTAGTTATTTTTTTAAAAAAAAATATGAAGTACATCTAAAAGATCAAAACTGTATACATTGCTTTATGTATTATATAGCATTCATATGGATTACTGACTCTCTTTTGATTCACATTTTTTTCCTGATAACTTGTTCACCTTCAGTAAACTGTTAAGTACTATATGCATGTGTCTGAAACAAAAAAGCAGGCCAGAGAAATTCCCTGAAGAAAGAAAAAGGAAATATTTCACAACAGGACGTTTTTACCTGCCCAACCCAGGAATATTATCAGCAAACAACCTATATGTTGTTTATATATGATTCTAGAACTTTGTTCCCTTCTTTTTATAGATGATAGATACTGTGTTCCCTGAAAATAAAATGGTGTCTTATATATTTTGGGGAACCAAAAGCCCCATTAGGTCTTAATTTGTGGCTGCCCATCCAGTCTCTCCCACCATCTCCCACCATCTTCCCAGGGCAGATGCACTTTTCACCCAGATGGAGAAATGACAACGATCCCAATGCACCACCCATTTCATCCCACTGTCTCTCAGCTTGCCTGTGCCCATGCCAGGGCAGATGCCCATTTGGGGCATTGGGATTGCCTCCTCCCCCATGCCTCTATCTCTGCCTGCTGCTGCACAAGCCTCCTCTGAGCCTCCTGTGAGCCAGGCAGCCATGCAGCATGCCTGAATCACCTGTCTCCCCCTGCCTCTGCCTTCAGACTTATCAGGGCTGCACCAAGGGACTAGCGGGCTGCAGCAGCTGCTTGACACCATCAGCCCCTGTGCTCTTGCCACCTCTTGTGCTGGTCACACTCATCCACCAGGCTTATTTCCAGGGTAGGGCTTATATTAGGCCCACCCCAAAAATAAGACTGTCAGATGGTAGATAGATTATAGACAGATGAATGAATGATAGATAGATAGATAGATAGATAGATAGATAGATAGATAGATAGATGATAGGTAGGTAGGTAGGTAGGTAAGTAGGTGGATAGATAGATAGATACTATAGATGCTCTCTGTCTGTCTGTCTGTCTGTCTGTCTGTCTGTCTGTCTGTCTCTCTGTCTAGAAGGGAACAAACTTCTAGAATCCTACTATAGACTATTTGGTCTTCAGAGATGTTCCTGGGCACAATTCATTTAGTCTTCTGTATCAAAAATGTAAACACAACACTTTTTTTTTCAGGCTTTGGAATCTAATTGTGGTTGGTAGGCATTTCTATTTTGTAATTGTTTTACACACACACACACACACACACACACACACACACACCTGCAAACCACCAATTAATTTAAGTTAGGTAGTGCAGAAATGTGTAATAAGTACATTAATAATTAAATATTTTAGATAGCTTGTTGTTGTCTTGTTGACAAGGTGAATTGTTAATATGAAAGGCAGAATCTAAATAATTATCATTAATATGTACCTCAATGAGATCTATTCTCCAGGAAATAAGATATTAAAACTGAGAGAACAGAACAAGTTGCATGTTCATCTTCTGTTAAATGTGGGTTCTTTTCTTTTTTTTTTTTTTGTTGTTTGGTTTTTTTTTTAGTCATAGGCCGTGACATTTATTCTATGATAGTTTCTATAACATGGCCTTGAACTATAATGTGTTCATTGGTGCAAGACAAGTAGGGATCCTTGCTTTCTTCAATGCAAGATGATACTTTCAATTCTGGCTTGGCTCAGTTTCTAATAGATAGGAATTAGCCACATATGAACTATATCATTTATTCATTTATTGATCTACATTATTTCTATCCTACTTTTCAACAATGAATCTTAATAAAGGTACAGCAGCTAAATGTAGTAGCAATCAAGGCCAATATAAGAATTCAGACTTTTAAACAACATAGAAGGATGTTTTCCTTCTATGTTCTTCTGTAACTAATCAATACCCCCCCCATACTTGGAACATTGCCTTAAAAAAGGGGGGGGAATTATAGGCATTGACATCCCCATCTAAAAATCCCTTTGCATGCAGTTATTCCCACACCAAAGAGTTTAGATTAAGTTCTAAATCTGAATTTCCCACATTGGGGTCTTCCTCAAGAGAAAGAATATTTGCCTGGCAAAATAAGAGATTTTGGTCGTGTTGGTTATAAAAGTGAACTTTCTTAAATTAGTCTCTGCACAAACTAAAACTCATTTAAGATGGGAAGCCAGATATAAATAAATATACAAATGAATACATGCTAGTTCTCATAAAAACTAGTTTTATTATGATGTTATGTACAGTAAATGTATATTATAATTTATGTATGTATTTTTGGTGCACAGCAAAAGAGTTGCTCCTATAGTTTCTATTTGCAATCATGTTCAAATGTCTTTGAATCTCAAGGTTAGAAGCAGTCTTTTAGAGATTGTACTGTCTTGATAGAGATTGCCTTGTATCCAACAAACTTTTTTTTTAATTGTACACTGCCCAGAACCATGTTTGTGAGATAAATAGCTATATAAGTGTAATGAATGAAAAAAATAATAATAGCAAACTAATGCAATGAAAAAAATCTTGCATATACATTAACATCTTTGTACCCTTCATTTATAAAAATAATAAAGGTGGGATATAAATAAGTAAGTACATAAATATACTTGTTATAGAGTATAACTTTGCCTCCTGTTTTATTATGTAAAAATGTTATCTGTGGATCAATTGCTTTTTATCAATCTTGTCATGACACTCGGCGATTTTACATCTAATTGGGGGAGGCTTCAGGCGCTAAGGCTGCTGTAAGATCGTTAGCCCCCCCCCCCGATGAATCTGCTGAGATTAAGGCAGCGGGTACTGTGGCAGCCTTGTTGATGGCGGTGAATGTTACACTGGAGATGAGAGGCCGGGAAGATCTGGGCTGTAACTGCCCAGCGAGGACAGACTATGACTGCGGGGCGGGTGGTCCTGAAGAAGATCTGGGGGGCGGGGAGTTGGCCGGAGGGGAAGTGATAATTATCCATTCATCTTGCTCTTCCCTGGGGTCTCTCCCTCCCCCATTTTTTGCCCCCCCCCGGACTGTTGCCTGCCTGGTTCAGCCTGTTTGTTTTACTCATCTTCAGTTGTCTGTTGGGACTTTTGTCATCTCCCCTATTTGAACTGCTATCTGCCTCCTGGCTCCTCTCACACCGTAAAGTGTTACATCTTATCTTTTCACCCCTATTACTGCCTTATTGGTCTCGTTGTATTGGACAGAGTTATGGAGTTACAGACTGATGAACTATGAATCCTGGTGGACTGCTCCTGCATCATGTTCCTAGGAACTGCTCTATGACTCCGCCGGTGGATGTTCCCCACCTAGTCACCGTGAGAGGGTGGCTGCGGCTGGTTCCACGGGACTCATTCATTGCAGCCTTGGATTCTCCATCGCTGTGAGAGAGCGGTGGTTATGCCGGCCTGGGTTGACTCCTATTTTACCATCATTATCCCTCTTGTTTTTCATCTCGGTTTCCTGTTGCTATTTTCCATCCACTTCTCATATTTATTATGGCTTACACTTCGGCGACCCTCCTTGCTCTGCGAGATGCCCCCCTCTCGCAGGCATGGCCTTCGAATTTATCGAAGGCCTACCTCAAGGACGGGTTTTGGAACCCCGAGTGGTGGCATGCTTCTAAGCGTGGTTTGAGGGGTTTTTTAATTAATGTTTTTAATCAAATTTTAAGGGGACCCGGGAGGCGGGTGGTAAGGGTTGAGCCGGGGGCGGCTCCTACGGTTCAGCAATTGGGCCTGTCGGATGGTTGTGGGGGGAGGGAGGGAGGAGGAGGGAACAAAGAGGCTCAGCGGAGAGAGGGTCTTCCAATCCTTGTGACAGTTGGGAGACGCAGAGGTCGGGAGAGGGGGGGGCTAGGAGGGCGCCGCCGCTTCGTTCAAGCGGTGGTGCCCTCCTGCCCCCTCAGCTCATCCTGCTCCCCCGACGGCGACAGAGTGCGGAGCCCTGGACTCCGACTGGTGTACTTAAATGCCAGGTCCGTGGTGAACAAGACACTCCTCATCCGAGATCTTATAGACGAGGAGGACGCGGACCTGGCTTGTATCACTGAGACCTGGCTGGGGCCGGAGGGCGGTGTCCCTCTCGTGGATTTGTGTCCCCCAGGTTTCCGGATACTACACCAGCCACGACTCCAGGGGAGGGGCGGAGGAGTGGCGGTAGTTATTAAGGAAAGTCTTAGGCCTAGGGAGGTCACTGTTCCTCAGGTTGGCGGGTGTGAATCCCTCCTTTTGAGATGGGACCCTGGAGTTCAGTCTGGGCTGTTGATCATGTACCTCTCCCCCAGCTGCGTGGCCTCAGCCCTGCCCGCACTACTAGATGTCTTAGCCGAATTGACGGTGGAACTCCCCAACCTTTTGGTTGTGGGAGATTTCAATCTGCCATCGGCCGGTGAGTCATCTGAGTTGGTGCGGGAGTTCATGACCTCCATGACGGCCATGGACCTGACTCAGATTGTACAGGGCCCAACTCATATTGGAGGACACACACTCGACCTTATTTTTCTCTCTGGACAGTGGATAAATGATCGTGGGGAGGGGACTCTATCTATTGACCCTCTGTCATGGACCGATCATTCCCTCCTTAGACTCGACTTTTCCTCCGCCACCCCCCGTCGCAGGGGTGTGGAACCAGTAAGATGGTTCCGCCCCAGGCGCCTGATGGAACCCGAAAGTTTCCTGATGGAGCTTGGGTCATTTCCCGCCTCCTTAGCCCACGATTCACCTGAGTCCCTTGTCGCGGCCTGGGAACAGGCTGCGGTGGGGGCCTTGGATCGAATCGCGCCTTTGCGGCCTCTGATCCGACGCAGATCCCGGGCGGCTCCTTGGTTTACCGTGGAGCTCAGGGAAATGAAGCGTCGGAAAAGACGCCTGGAGGGTGGTTGGAGATCCTCCCTATCCGAGTCCGACCGAACACAACTAAGAACCCATATTAGGTCTTATCTTGTGGCGATGGAAGTGGCGAAACGTAACTATTTCGCCACTCTCATTGCATCTGCAGAAAATCGCCCAGCAGCCCTGTTTAGAGTGACCCGCTCCCTCCTTAATCAGGGAGTGAGGGAGGACCCCTTACAGGGCCGTGCTGAGGATTTTGCACAGTTTCTGCAAGATAAAATCACTCAGATTCGGACCGGGTTGGACTCCGACTGGACAGAGTCCGTTGAGGTGACAGGGCCTAGTCTCGGTGGAGTCATCTGGGTTGAGTTTGAGCCTGTTTCATTGGATGACGTGGACAGGATTATGGGTAGGTTGGGGTCTTCCACATGTTTACTGGACCCTTGTCCCTCCTGGCTTGTTTCGGCAGCCCGGGAGGTGACTGGAGACTGGATCCAGGCTATTGTCAACGCTTCACTAAAGGAAGGGGTCTTTCCCACTGCGCTTAAAGAGGCGGTGGTTCGACCCCTCCTTAAGAAGCCTAACCTGGATCCTGACGTACTTAACAACTACCGTCCAGTCTCCAACCTTCGCTTTTTAGCTAAGGTTGTTGAGTCCGTGGTGGCACAGCAATTCCCTCAATTCCTGGAGGAAACTGACTACCTGGATCCTTACCAATCTGGTTTCAGGCGTGGCCACAGCACGGAAACGGCATTGGTCGCCCTAGTAAATGATCTCTGGCGGGCCAGGGATGGGGGTTGCTCCTCCATCCTGGTCCTTCTTGACCTCTCAGCGGCATTCGATACCATCGACCATGGTATCCTGCTGCAGCAGCTCAGGGGGATAGGGTTAGGAGGCACTGTTTTACAGTGGTTCTCCTCCTATCTCTCGGGCCATCTACAGTCTGTTTGGGCGGGGGGTCAGGGATCCTCCCAGAGGCCTCTCACTTGTGGGGTGCCTCAGGGATCGGTTCTCTCCCCTCTGCTCTTTAATATCTATATGAAACCGCTGGGTGAGATCATCCGTGGTTTTGGGGTGAGGTATCATCAATATGCTGATGATACCCAGCTTTACATCTCCACCCCTGACCACCCTAGGGATGCCCTTTCCGTGATGTCCCACTGCCTGGAAGCGGTGCGGGTTTGGATGGGGAGGAACAGGCTTAGACTCAACCCTTCCAAGACTGAGTGGCTGTGGATGCCGGCATCCCGGGATCTGGAGGTTCCATCCTTAATGATCGGAGGTGAAACCCTTGCTCCCTCCGACAGGGTCCGCAACTTGGGTGTCCTCCTGGACTCTCGGCTGTCTTTAGATGACCATCTGACGGCCGTAACCAGGGGGGCCTTCGCACAGGTCCGTCTTGTGCGCCAGTTGCGCCCGTTCCTAGACCGGGATGCCCTCGCCACGGTCACTCATGCCCTTGTTACCTCTAGGTTGGACTACTGTAACACCCTCTACATGGGGCTGCCCTTGGGATGTGTCCGGAGGCTTCAGCTAGTCCAAAATGCAGCCGCGCGGGTAGTTACGGGGGCGTCTAGATACTCCCGTGTAACACCTCTCCTGCGTGAGCTGCACTGGCTACCGGTGGCACTCCGGATACATTTCAAGGTGCTGGTGCTCACCTATAAAGCCCTTCATGGCTTAGGCCCGGGGTACTTGCAGGACCATCTCCAGCCGTTCTCCCATCGTCCTGTGCGCTCTCACAGAGTCGGCCTCCTCAGGGTGCCGTCGGCCAAACAATGTCGGCTGACGACCCCCAGGGGGAGGGCGTTCTCTGTGGGAGCCCCGACCCTCTGGAATGGATTGCCCACTGAGCTCAGGACAGCCCCCGACCTTCTTTCCTTCCGTCGCGAGCTGAAGACGTGGCTCTTCCGCCAATTAAACTGATCCGGTTGGGGGTACACTGGTATAATTTTAAATCGTTTTTAATTGGGTTACTGATTTTAATTTGGTATTGTATTGTGATTTGTATTGAAGTTGTCATTGTGTAAGCCGCCTTGAGTCCCTAGGGAGAAAGGCGGCATATAAATCGCAATAAATAAATAAATAAATAAATAAATAAATGAAATACAATTTAGATAGCGGTTTGGGAAGGGGTGTAATTATTCTTAACCTGACTCTTGGAATTTTAACCATCAGTCATGTTTTTATCTTCTCTTGCTCTTTGGAATATCATTGTTTTAGTCTACATCGGTATGATAAGAGCTGTGGTGGTGCAGTGGTTAGAATGCAGTAGTGCAGGTTACTTCTGTTGCCTGCCGGCTGCCTGCAATTTGGCAGATCAAATCTCACCAAACTCAAGGTTGACTCAACCTTCCATCCTTCCGAGGTCAGTAAAATGAGGGCCCAGATTGTTGGGAGCAATATGGTGACTCTATAAACCGCTTAGAGAGTGCTGTAAAGCACTGTGAATTGATATACAATATAAGTCTAAATGCTATTGCTATGCTATGATATTGCAACTTCCATGTTCCCATGGCTTTTGAATGAACTCTATGTATTTCATTAGATTATATAGTTATCATATAGTTTCATTAAACTTATGATCTATCATGATGACTAGAAATTTGTTGGGCAAGATGGAAAAGAGTGTACATTGCATTCAAAAATGGATTCTCTCTGGTTCAGCTGGCCCTTGATTTCTTTATATCCGAAGTATTTTTTCCAATAAATGACCCCACAGAATTGTTATTGAGGGGGGGGGGAATAGAGAAAGGAAGGAAGCAAAAGGAAACTACTTCTCTATGCTCCTTAGGAAAACAGCATGGGTATATCAGTGAATACATCATCTAAGTTTGACTCAGAAGATTTTTAAAATAAAACAAGGAAAGTGGCTGCAAAAATATATTTTATGTGTTGTGCCACTCATCATACATTCAGTGTAATGCGGGTGAGGAGCCTATTATGCTTAAAAACCACATAGTATAATTGTATAGTCCCTCTCTGAGGGAGATAGGAAGTTTAGAAATATGAAATATAAATAGTTTGTTGCGAATTATCATGGGAAATTGGGAAACAGTCCTATCCATCATAGCACGTGTGTGTGAGTGAGTGTGTTTGTTAGACCTTTTCATTTCTTGATTTCATCTGAAATCCTAACATGGCAAGTTAATTGTCTGGAAACTAGAGCTGAAAACAAGTGTAGCATAACAGGCAGAGTGATTATCTTAGTTTATAGATATCAGAACTGTGCCTTTAAGCCATCCTGAAACAGCAGTAGCTCAACTATATTTAAAAGGCAAATGTATAAAGAAGTCTCAAAGGTGC
This sequence comes from Pituophis catenifer annectens, assembly GCF_029215685.1. Taxonomy (NCBI): domain Eukaryota; kingdom Metazoa; phylum Chordata; class Lepidosauria; order Squamata; family Colubridae; genus Pituophis; species Pituophis catenifer. Next base: position 80,641,803 of record NW_027256883.1, read on the forward strand.
TTTTTCAAAAGGCAACTGGACTTCATTTTTCTTTGAAGACATTTCACTTCTCATCCAAGAGAAATTTCTTCAGTTCTGACTGAATGGTGGAGGATGAGAAGCAAAACATCTTCAAAGAAAAACAAAGTGCAGTTGCCTTTTGAAAAAGCACCTTTGAGACTACCATGAGCTAAATGATTGATAATCTCCATAAACATATAAAGTGAAATTTTCTCTGCTGTCCCAGGATCAGAGGTGGTATTCAGCAGGTTCTGACCAGTTCTGGAGAACAGGTAATGAAAATTTTGAGTAGTTCGGAGAACCAGTAAATACCACCTCTGACTGGTCCCACCCCATCTATTCTCTACCTCCTGAGTCCCAGCTGATCGGGAAGAAATGAGGATTTTTGCAGTAATCTTTTCCTAGAGTGGGGAGGGAATGGAGATTTTACAGTATCCTTCCCCTGCCACACCCACCAAGCCAATCCACCAAGCCATGCCCACAGAACCGGTAGTAAAAATTTTTGAATCCCACCACTGGCCAGGATTCTTGGGTGTGGGGAAAGTGGAAAGCATCAGTGAAAAGTGTTTAATTAAGGTTAGGTCTTCAAATATAATTTGTAGAGGAAGAGACAAACAGTAAGGTTGTTATTGCTGTATTTTTTTCATTTCCTCAATCCAAATATACTCACGTGCTCCTTCTGAGTGATTTGTTCCCTAATCTCATCCTGACTATCTGACAGATAGAGATATGATCTGGCCTATAATCTCAAGGAAAATAATCTCAAATCTAGAAAATAATCTCAATGCAGAATGCCCCTTGGAAATCAGTTTCAGCTCCTAATAAAGAAGCCCCAATATCTCTGCTGCATGTTCAAGTATTAAAATGGTATTATGAGAATACTATCAAGATGATATTAACTTTAGTTGGAAGGAATATAGCAGCTATACATGACTTTATGAACTCTCTGACCATTAATGCTCTATGTGCTATTGCAGATATGTTTGTGAACAAGTAACACATTTCTCTCAAATTCTGTACTGTTCTGCAGTTTGGAAGCAAAGCCAAGCTAGGGAAAAAGAACATGATTTCTTGAGACATGTTTTGTCGGCATACATATTTAATATACATATAGCACCAACCTTTCTGCATTCAATTCATCCAAATCTAACCCTTTATTGTCTGCAAAGTTACTACTACACACTTGTTCTAATGCATGACAGTTGTTCAGTATTTTAGATTTGATCTCCAGCAAGTTCTTTGGAGATTGCATGGAGCATAAGCAGATGTCTGCAATCCCTGAAAACAATTGAAACTTTTCTTCAGATAACATGCTCCCAAGGAATTTCATGGCAGTATTAAGTGGTTTTTTTTTTTCCTCCCCCCAGACAAGTGCTTTGTTTGCACTCCCACATCTGCAGGTCTTCTGATAACCCAGACAAGAAGCAAAACAATGATTCCTACTTTTTTCATTAGTGTAAGGTTACTTTAACAGAATCTTGGAAGAGTGAAACTAATTTGTTCCCCCCTTTCCTTTTACTCTCCAGAAAACTAGAGACATTCCCTTCTAAAGTACTACCTATGTCCCACTCCCATGGGCTGACAAAATTTTTGCATGATTGTGGTCTAGTCTCCAGCTTTTCCTTCTTTCTACAAGGTCATTTCCACATACAGTTCAGGGATGGTACTCACTTACCTTTGCTACCAGTTCACAAATGTGAGCATTACGATCGCACAATCGCTTCACTTGCGTGTGCCACCTCCACACAGTGTCAAAAATGGGATGTAATGACATCCAGGAGGGTGGGCGGAACCTCCTGCAGCCGCTGGTACCAGTTTGCCCGAATTGGATAGAAACGACTGAATACCACCACTGATACTATTCCATTACCTTTTAGAGACTGAATCTGCACAGCTCTAGATGGAGTTTACCTCAGTTTACATGTTTTTGTATACTGCTTCCATACATGTTTTTGCATACTGCTGAGCAGTACATTATAGATTTCAGCAAAATGGGGCATTAAAGTGCAGAATTCTGATTTTTCTTCCAGCCCAGGAAATAAGATAATTTTGGCCAAAACTAGTAACATATTTTTAAGGAGAAAAATAAAAATGCACTAAGCATTATTATATGTAGTGGCATAGATAGTGACATTGACACTTAAATTATGTGATCTGTAATAATTAAGACACATGATATGCCGCAATCTGTTTCTGCTGATTAGAAGGATATTTATGCTTTTAAATGCATATATGGTGCACTGTTCAAGCTTTTCATGTGATGCTGCTTCTGAACTTCATTATGAAAATACCATATCACATATTGGAATATGTTCCATCAATCTATTCATCAATCTATTTGTGGAACTGAAAGGGTAAGGGTTTCTGCATACTATATTAGTTTTTAAGCCACAGAGTCTGCAGTTGACTTGCTCATAATCTGGAAATGCAAAAAAATAAATAAATTAAAAAAAAAATCCACCCTTACTTTTTTCATGCTGATAATTACTATTGATTTTAAAGCCGAGGGGATTACTAAGAAAAGTGGTAACAGACGAGTTCAATCTACTTATTATTCTGTCATTTGGACTGGATAGTATGTAATACCTGGCTGAAGAGGCCTGAATTCGAAAGCTAAGCAAGGTCAGGCCTAGTTAACATTTAGAAGGGATTCATTCAGGGAATGCAATGACTGTAGGCTATACTAGGAAACTGACAGACATTGATCACTCCGGCATTGTTGCTCAGAAAACTACTACACATTTTTGTGTAGCCACTAGCACTCAGTCTTGACTCAAAGAGACTTAACTTAAATAGGATATAACTCCTATGCTACTATTTACAGTAATTTGATGTGCTCTTCTCACACGGTTACATGTTTTGGAATCATTAAAATCACCTGTGTTTAGTGATGGTTGGCCATGGTTATTGTATTGCTTATGCTTTTATTGTTATCACTGTATTGAGTAATTTTATGGTATGGTTTCAATTGTTCTGTGTTTTTATGTTTTAACTTTTTTTGTAAACCATTGTAAGGGTAACATTTGGCAGTCTATAACTATAATAAATAAATAAATAAAATTATTGTTCCCACCACCCATCTCCTTCCACTTATGACTGTATGACTGTAATTTTGTTGCTTGTATCCTTACAATTTATATTGATATTGTTTCCTGATTGCTTATTTGTACTGAGAGCATATGCACCAAGACAAATTCTTTGTGTGTCCAATCACACTTGGCCAATAAAAAAATTCTATTCTATTCTATTCTATTCTATTCTATTCTATTCTATTCTATTCTATTCTATTCTATTCTATTCTATTCTAATATGCTATGCTATGCTATGCTATGCTATGCTATGCTATGCTATGCTATGCTATGCTATGCTATTCTATTCTATTCTACTCTAGATATGCAGTCTGTATATAAGGTTGAATTTTACTCCTGGTGCTTACATGCATACACCTATGTAGTTTGGTTGACAGCAGTACAGAAATGTTAGAGACACACTTTCAGAAAGGAATGTTTTAAAAGATCATCCACCCAGAGTCCTGTCCTTTGATCCCCTACTCATAAAATACTCATTACCATTCTATATGAAAGGAAGCATTAATTGCTAGTGCCCTCAATAGGTATTTTTATTGCTTAGGTACATTTATAGTTAGCACTTTGTTGACGTGAAGAAAATATTCATTCAACTATGAAGGTGAAATAATTGTATACTACCATTTGTTTTAAACAATTGTATCTTTGTTTTCACATGCCTACAGTTGCCCAATGCTCTGTTAGGAGGAGGAAAAGTAGGAGGTCATATTGAGTTTGAGGAATCAGAAGATTGGTTGAGACAAGAGTTCTCCTCTATGGGAAAATGGCATCCTCATAACTTCCATGCAGCTAGGGTATCATAAAGAAAAGAATACTCTTGGTTTTTTCTGCTTTCAAATAAGGAACTGGAGAATGCAACGTAAGTTGACAACTGGTCTAGGAACAGGTCTTTGACTTGCTTCTGAACTATTTCAAAAATCTTATATTGAAGTGTCATAATGCATATCAGATGCAGATCTGAACTCAAGTGTTGGTCTGGTCAAAAATTTCTTAATCAGTCAAGTATGAGAGACCTGATATTATAGGACCATCTGAGAAAACAGTTTCTCATATCCCAAAAACAGAGATGAGCTTTCAGCAGAAGTTGTTGTAAATAAGTGTAAAGATGACATAGGAGCTAACTCATTGGCATGTACAAAGCCTTACTTTCTCTTTGAGCTAGAATTGAAGCAGTTTCTGTCATGACTCTGACTAATGAACCCAAGCAAATCAGAACTCCAAGGCTAAGGTCTTCCTCTAAGAGCTTCTTTATTGGTACATCATATCGGCATGATCAAATGGAAAGTCAACACTGGTTTCAGTGTAATTAAAATAGGAAATAACTGCCTCCCCAAAAGTCCCTGGTCACATTGGCCAATTAGGTTAATTGGTGGGCTCTCCAGGCACTCCTCCTCATCTCTATCCACCACCTGTGGAGATGACCTTGGTTGCCATGAGAAAGCACTGTGTTTTGTCTAGCAATATATTTCATCCTCCTCCCCTCTCCCCCCTCTGTGTGGCAAATGACAAATAGACAAATGGCTTCTGCCAGGTTCGATTTGAAGTTGATAATTGCTCTATATTTCCCCTTCAGGACCCATAACATGTATGGAAATTTTGGACCATCACACCAAGTTTTTATTGATATTATTTAATTTGGACCACAGATTACAAACTCACTGGGGATAGCAATGTGGCCCAAACTTATATTTTGATGAAAGGAAAACAATGGTTTGTTTGTCCACCATTTGAAAAAGTAAAGAAATTGCCACCAACACTTCGAAACAGGAAGCTTTTCAAAGCAAGACTTAGCATAAAGAAGGAATGTTGGCAAATTCCCCAGATGGATAATTAATCCAGCAAATGTTTCCTTCCAAACAAAATGATAATAATAGAAAACAAATTAGAAGAAGATAGAGGTTTAACGTTTACAGGCGAAGTTAAACCTCTAGTTTAGGAGTAGTCATGCACTAAACTTGCTCTCCCTTGTTTCTTGGACTGAACAGATAATACTAAAAGCCATATTATCCCAATTTTGTTGTAGTCCAATGAATCCCTATCAGCATAAAGAACAGAAATTACTTATCTTGCCCTATTCCCCAATTTTGTATTTCTAAGCATTTCTGGAGCTCACTGAATCGACTAATAGGTACATTCAGAGGAACAAATAAAACTTACACAATATTCATGTCCCACAAGGCAGATTCAAGGCTCTGGGAATTATTCAGCTGTTTGCTCCCACTTCACCGTAATAGGCACTTCATATTCTTCTCCTACAGAGGGGTCAACAAAAATTTCTAGGGAGCCTTTTGAAATCTACTCTGTGGGACCCCAATATCAGCTTGTCGAGAAATTAATATTCTGCCACAAGGATAAGCCGTAACACTCAACCTGACTGAAGTGGCATTAAGTTAAATGGCTACAAATCAGCCACTAACTTTGTAGAACTAGAGTAATGCCCTGAATGCTCACTGGAGCCTAAGGTTGAGGTTTTATCCTGTGCTTATCTGGTGGGTGATGACTCAAGTAAAAAAAAGAAGTTACTTATTTTTATCTTTAAAAAAGAAAATCTATAAAATTTATTTTGATAAAATGAACTATGCTGTATTTGCCATATGGCAGATGTCAATTATAGCCTTGCCCACTATTTTGATTGAAATATTAATTTAATTCAACCCAGAGTGCCCATTCCAAAACTACATAAAACAAACTTTCCATACATCCAAAAAGAACAAAATCATTTCCCAATGCAGCATTAGCTACCTTATTCCCTGGGTTAAAAATCACCTTTCTTGTAAACTTATGTTGACAAGAGCATGTTTAATAGAGCTTGTTGGGACTGTATTGCATGGGAGACTAACTGTAAATTCCAGGCGATACTAGAAAATTAAAATAAATAAATAATAATAATTCCTAAAGAAAGCAGCAGTAAATCATCTCCACAGTATTTTTTTTTTTTGGCAGTATTGCCAAGAAAACTGCATGGCTTCACATATGGTTAACAGAAGCTGAGCTCAGTTTGAGGGCGGCTGTACTTTAGTCATCTTTTTGCATCAGGTACTGTGTATCTTAAGCTCTGGGAAATTCTGCTCGATTTAAGCATTCATGTCAGCATCGAAGGCTTGTATTTAGAAAAACATCTTAGAAATAATTTATTCAGGACATACTGGTCTCAGCATGACAGTCAGAACTTATTTTCACATACCTGGTGATTACCTTGGAAAGCAGCCTATTAAGTACCTCGCCATGTGCAGAATAGACTTTGAAATGTGTTCTTCATAGATTTGCTTTCTCATTTTGCTAATGGTGAGAAAAAAGCAACGTTTGGCACTCGCTGAACTAACGTTGCCTTATTCAAGGAAAAGGGTGTGGTCTGGCTGCACTGTTTCCCTAGTCATTACCTGAGCAATTTGGAAACCATTTTAGAATCAAATTATTTAAAATGCAGCAGTCACCCCAAGAGAACAACTCTGCTTTCTAATGATTCTCATGGCAAAGGTGATTTACATATCCACAGCTAATCAGACAGTACTCATAATATGAGATTGGCTGGCTGCTCAATGAAAATGTATTTGATAAAAGTAAAATGTGATTTGTTATAGAAAGTGCACACACGAGCACAGTCTTATAACTACTGCAAAAATGCTGAAGCAAAAATAAAAATAAAAATGCTGAAGCCAGAGTAACTCATTGTTAGCCTGGAAATGATGGATTGAATGCAATGGAATGTAACTTGTAACTCCAGATTCTGTGACTTTCACTGTAGAAGGAGTCAGCTCATGCAATTTTCAGGAAGACAATTCTGCAGCAAATAGCCTAAGATATGTGTGCACCCAGTGAGAAAGGTTGAAGTAGGGTCTTTGGCCTGCTTACAATAGTTCAATTGTCTATTTTATGAGGACTGTTTTTCAAGGAAATATGGACTTAATGCAGAAAAAAAGAAAAGAAAAAGAGCCAGGGTAATGTACTACATGCTTTCAAGTTTCAGCATCAACATGACTGAGTTTCAGTTCCAGTTTTCTGGGTTTCTAGCAGGGGTGAAATGCAGCAGGTTCTGACAGGTTCTGGAGAACCGGTAGCAGAAAGTTTTAGTCCAGAGAACCAGCAAATACACCTCTGGCTGGCCCCAGAGTGGGGTGGGAATGGAGATTTCGCAGTATCCTTCCCCCAGGAGTGGGGAGGGAATGGGGATTTTGCAGTATCCTTCCCCTGCCATGCCCACTAAGCCATGCCCACCAAGCCACACCACACCTACCAAGCCATGCCCACAGAACTGGTAGTAAAAAAAAATTGGATTTCACCACTGGTTTCTAGATAGTTCCCAGCCATTTGTCATGAGTTTTAGTTTTAGGATTTCAGAGTACTGCAGATAAGTGTTGGTGACCATAGATGAAATGTCTTTGAATATTAGTAGCTCGGGTTGGTAGTTATGAGCTCCAAGTCTGGCGATTTGGTTGCAAACATTTCATCCCCATTCGAGGAGACAGCTTCAGTGCACTTTGGATTGTGCTTGTCTGGGGGAGCATTGGCATTTAAATAACTTTCTGAGTCGTGGTCTAATTTCGGGTTATGTGATTGGCTGGCTGTAGTTGCTGAATCATGGTCCTTGGTTTTAAGTACCGTCTGTGTGATGGTGCTGTTGTTGTTTGTTTGGATGTCATTACACTGAAGATGTCTCCTTGAATGGGGATGAATCGTTTGCAACCAAATTACCAAGCTCGGAGCTCAAACCAACAACGTAACATTGGTGACCACATTTTGCACAGTCCTATTCTGATTACATGAGATCAGACATATTGTTAAATATATTCTATCTCAGGTTCAAACTTATGAACAAAAACAAAAGGAAGTGGCTGCAGTCAGGTTCAGAGTCAACGTTATGAAATTTCAGATCAGGAGTCATGCACACAAAGTCTGGGTAAATGAAGGGTTGTTTGCCAATGGAGAAGTTTGAGCTTGCTGCTCTTAAATAGAAACAACCCCAATGTTGCTCAGTTGGAAGGGCATGGCTATCCTCTTGTGAAGATCCTTGCAAGAGCACCATTGCTCTGCTATTTTCTCCACACATGTAGCCTTTGCACTGGGAGAGAATAGCAGGTTTGACCTCATCTTCAGAAACCA